>NC_084849.1:27377503-28008898 GCF_033115175.1 Lepus europaeus
GCCTCCCGCCCCACTGAGGAGAGAAACTTTTCTACCGAGATTGAGACTCTCCAGGAAGCTTTACCTCAGTAGGAGTTGTTTTACTGATGATATGCAGGAGAAAGAACTTGTTAGCCATTGTATATTTAACCACTGTATACTTAACAAGTGTGCTTTGTTTAGCTGACTCAGGTATTCTTTCAGTTTTGTTACTCTGTTCTTGGGTTACTCACTCTATTTTGATATATGCATTTCATTTTAATGTCGTTTGTCTTTTTAAAAATAAGATTGTGGACAGATATTTGGTGTAGAAGTTAAGATGTCATTGGGACGGCTGCTAATGTACACCCTAATGGCTGAAGTGCTTGGGTCCCTGCCACCCACCTGGGGAGCTTGGGTTGGCTTCCTGGCTCCTGGCTCCTGGCACCTGCCTGGTCCTAACCTGGTTGTTTCAGGCATTTAGGGAATGAGCTGGCGAATGGGAAACCTCTCTTTGTCGCTCTTCCTTTCAAATAAAATATATTGAAAAAATGTTTTCTAAATCTAAAAACAATAAGATTTACATCAATTCTACCATTTGGGGCTGGTGCTGTGGTGCAGCAGGTTAACGCCCTGGCCTGAAGTGCCGGCATCCCATATGGGCGCCGGTTCAAGTCCAGGCTGTTCCACTTCTGAGCCAGCTCTCTGCTATGGCCTGGGAAAGCAGTAGAAGATGGCCCAAGTCCTTGGGCCCCTGCACCCACGTTGGAGACCTGGAAGAAACTCCTGGCTCCTGGCTTCTGATCGGCACAGCTCCGGCCATTCCAGCCAATTGGGGAGTGAACCAGCGGATGGAAGACCTCTCTCTCTCTCTCTCCGCCTCTCCTCTCTCTGTGTAACTCTGATTTGCAAATAAATAAATAAATATTTTTTAAAAAAAGGAAATTTAAAAAATTCTGCCATTTTAATTTTTTTCTGATTCTATAGTTATCAATTTTCTTTATAGAGCATATAAAAATACAGAAGAGAATAAACAAAATAAAAGTTGCCTGTAATCTAATTGCTTGTGTTTCTGTCTTTTTATAGGCAATTCAGACTTTGAGTTTTGGTTGATACTCTGTGAACAGTTAATATTAGTTCCTTATTGCTAGTGAAACAAATTACCATAAATTCAGTGGATTAGGAGAACATACATTTGTGGTTTCATGGTTCTGTAGATTGGAAGCCCAGCGCAGGTCTCCCTCGACTGGACTCGAGGTGATGGTGGCAGGGCTGTGTTCCTGAGACTCCAGAGGAGAACCCAGTTCCAGGCCCTTCCCAGCTGCTCACGTGCCTCGGCTCATGACCCCTTCCTCTGTCTCCAGTGGCAGCAAGAGTGCGCCAAGTCCTCACATCGGATCATTCTGATCTCCTCTTCTGCCTCCCTCTTCTACTAAAAAAAAATTTTTTTTTCTTGTTGTTTTTACTTTTACTTTATTTGAAAGAGAGACAGACAGATGGGGATGTGGGAGGGAGAGAAGTAGAGATCTTCAATCTGCTGGTCCACTCCCCAAATGTCTGCCGAAGCTGGGACTGGGCCAGCCAGAGCTCACAGCCAAGAACTCAATCCAGGTCTTTCATACCTGCAGGAACCCAAGTACTTGGGCCATCTCCCAGGGTGTGCATTAGCAGGAAGCTGGATTTCTGAATTGTCATGCATCATTTTCACTTACCTTTTAGTGGAAAGAACTGGGAGGGAGGTCTGAAGTCAGAGTAGCACAGAGGTCCTCCCCCTCCCTCGACCTCCAGGCATTTGAGGCAGAGGGGCTAGACTCTGGCATTCCAGAGGAGAGAAGGGTTGTGAACACTGTTGCCGTCAGGTCCCTCTGCTTGGTGTGGGCAGTAAGGTTTGAACAGCTGAATTCTTATCCTGGAGTATGGTTAGAGCTGGCCATCCTGAGTATTAGTTTCCAGAAAGAATCCACCACCCCCAAAAAACAAAAACAAACAAACATACAAAGGAACAAGCAACAAACCCACCCTAGAACACCTACCCTGAGAGAGGAAATTCTTTCTCAGGCTTTGTGTAAAGAAGGAGGCTTTTGAGTTAGCCTTTGGCCTCTGGGGCCGGTGCCAAGAGGGCCTGGTGATACCCTCGAGGTGGATCAGGATTTGAGAGGAGACCTGGCAGCACTGATCTGAGTGAGGTCTGGGTGGAAACAGAGAATGGCAATCAAGGGCCCACAGCCGTGGGTGTCTCTGGCATGTGCATCACCCTTGTCCATGATGTAGAAGATGGGCACTTAAAGTTTTTTTTTTTTTTTTTTTTTTTTAGATTTATTTATTTATTTGAAAGGCAGAGTTAGAGAGAGAATGAGAGACAGAGAGATACTGATATCTTCCATCTGCTAGTTCACTCCCCAAATGGCCACAACAGCCAAGGCTGGGCTAGGCCAGTGCCAGGAGCCAAGAGCTTCATCCAGGTCTCCCATGTGGGTACCGCTGGGATGCCAGTGTGATGGCAGCACTGTTATACCATCACAAAACACTGAACACTGGAGTAAGGGAAAGGGTTTATTGGGGAAAATCCAGCAGACTGGAGGGAAAGGGTGAAGAGGGAAAAAAGGAGAGGAGAGTATAAGAGAGAGACAGAGAGGAGAGGAGCTAGAGAGGAGAGAAGAGAGAGACGGGAGGAGCCAAGAGAGCCACGTGTTCAGGAACAGGCCCTTTTAAAACTTCGCTGGAGGGCGGGCAGGGAAGCAGGAACAGCGAATCCCATTAGGAAGGGGGTGGAGCTTGACACCGGTGGTTGGGCCATGTGGCTACCTGGCTTTCGGCAATGGCGGTGGGAGCCAGGGCATAGGATGTAGATCAGGTGTGTAGATTGCGCCATAGATAAAACTGCACCATTTTCCTAACAAGCACTGCAGGTGGCAGCTTAACACACTGAGCTCCAGCTCCAGCCCCTGGAGATGGTTTTTGCCCTTAAGGAGTTAGTTGGCAGTTGGGTGGAGAGGCCTATAGAGGTGGTAGTAACTGAAGCACTGACAGTGGAGTGGCTGATAGAGCCCTTCAGATATGTGAGTAGAGCAATTGTGTTCACATCTAACCTGATGGTCTCCAGGCTGAACCTTCCTTTAATCACTCCTTGCATGGAATGTTTTAGATCCCTCATGTCCTCGGCGTCCATCTTTGAACACTTTCTGTTTGGGCAAAAAGACAACTAAAGTTGTCTTGCCTTCACTGCCCTATGCTGTCCGCACCAAACCTTCCAAAGCATGTCCTGAGCTGATCTTTCCCGCCTGTGTTCTGATCACTATCATCTTTGCCTTCACTACTGCAGGGTCTCCTGACCCATCTGTCTGATTTCACTGTGGTTCTCCAAGATCTGTTCTCTGTGGCAGCCAGGGAGATTCCTCTAAACCTCAGTTCTGAACTCAAGAGTGGCTAAGAGCTCAGGGGAAGCCAGAGACACTGGCTATTAAAATATGATCCAGGCCCCAACCCTGCTGGCAGGACCCTGTAGGAACTGTGCTGATCTAAATTTCTGGGGATCCTTGTACTCTCTTTCCTGTTGTGTTCTGGCTGTTTGCTTCTTCCTGCTTAATCAAATCCTAATTTAACGGGCACCTTAGAGAGGCCTTCTCTGATTACCCATGAGAAGTAGTGTTTCAGACACTGTTGTTGGAGAAATAGAATTTAAAACAGAATCTCCCATCCCGAAACACTCTCCACAAAGGCAGACGAGAAGGAAAATGCTTTCCTTCCTGAATAAGCGTTGCCATGGTGTGCATCACAGGGATCCACCAACAGTTGGAAAAATCTTCATCCCTTTACATAGCCAAGCAGATACAACCCTGACATAATGTCTTCAAGTGAGGACCTGAGGGCACCATTTGCCACGCATAGTTTATCCTGACTGCCTGTTGATCTGTGTTAGCTATTTGGTCCTGTCCAGAGGAAAAAAACTAACTACCCATACCTTTAAGACAGGAGGTTGTTTTCTACCTTGGAGTGTTTTCTGCCTGTGGAAGTTAAGCCTCATAGCTCCCAGGTTCTTGAGAGAGACATGCCTTGGTCATAAACTGGCAAAACACTATCCAGTCTTCAAAAAGATCACACACAGAGATTTGAAAAAGCTCACGGAAAATATGTACTGTGGAAAAATTAGTTTTTGCACCAAAATAAACATCTTTTAATTCTGTTTTCCATTAACTTTAAAAATATTTTTTAAAATATTCTTTAAAAATGTTTTTAAAAATTTAAATATTCTTTTTTTTAATACACTTGGATTTATTTTCACTATCATTTTATGTTTTCCATTTATATTAATTTTTTTTATTAAACTTTTATTTAATGAATATAAATTTCCAAAGTACAGCTTATGGGTTACAATGGCTTCCCCCCTCCCATAACTTCCCTCCCACCCGCAACCCTCCCCTTTCCCGCTCCCTCTCCCCTTCCAATCACATAAAAATATTTTTAAAAAATTCTTTACTGCCGGCGCCTCGGCTCAATAGGCTAATCCTCCGCCTTGCGGCACCGGCACACCGGGTTCTAGTCCCGGTCGGGGCACCGATCCTGTCCCAGTTGCCCCTCTTCCAGGCCAGCTCTCTGCTGTGGCCAGGGAGTGCAGTGGAGGATGGCCCAAGTGCTTGGGCCCTGCACCCCATGGGAGACCAGGAGAAGCACCTGGCTCCTGCCATCGGATCAGTGCAGTGCGCCGGCAGCAGCGCGCCTACCTCTATCTCTCTCTCTCTCACTGTCCACTCTGCCTGTCAAAAAAAAAAAAAAAAATTCTTTACTTATTTGAGAGATAGAGAAAGAGCTCCCATCTGCTGGTTTGCTCCCCAAACACCTGCAATGGCCTTGGCAGGGTGGGGTTGGGAGCAAGCTAAGTGAAGTCAGAAACTCAATCTGGGTCTCCCAGATAGGTGGCAGGAACCTAGTACTTGAGCTGCCGCTTTGACCACCACCTCCAAGGATCAGCATTGGCAGGAGACAGGTAATGGACTGGGGCATTCAGATACGGGATATTGGTGTCTTAACCACTAGGCAAAATGCCCACCCTCTATGAACTTTTGGAAGTATCCTTGTACATTTCAAAGAAAGGAGAAAGTATCTACAATTAGAATTTTTCTAAAGCGAAAGGAGAAAGGGAAAACCAGGAGCTGGGAATTCAATCCAAATCTCCCATGTGAGTGTCCGGAGCCCAGTTACTTGAGCAGTGACTGCTGCCTTCCAGGGTCCTGATGAGCAGGAAGCCACAGTCAGGAACAGAAGGTGAGCATCAGACTGAGGCACTCCAGTGCTGGGTGCTAGGGAAACACCAGCCGAGAATTAAACCTCTTGTTTTAATCTATATTTGTTCTTATACTATCACATCTCTGATATTTGTCGGATTTGTTTGTCCCATAGACTCAGAGCAGGAGCCCTCTTCATAGTCCTCGTTTACTCTGTATTTGCAGTACCTGTGGCAGAACCTGGTGTGAAATAGGTGCCCAGTAAATAGTAAATGAAAGAATGAAATCCTTATTGACTTGGTGGACTCTTGTGTAAGCCATCCGAAGGGTACCACTGAAGAACAGTCACAGCAAATGCTTGTCACATGCTGCTGAGTAGTGACTAGAGGTAGTGGCTGTGCCTTTGTGCCAGACTCAGTATCTCCTTCAGGCTCATGAACACTGCTGTATAGCCAGAGAAGCTGAGGCTTCCCATGTCACTCCGGCAAGTCTGTGCCAGTGCGAGGATGTGATTCAAGCTGTAATTCCAAAGTCCATGTGCACTTCATTCCACTGGAAGTTGACAGTATTAGATTTGCTTACACTTGTAGACAACAGAAAAACAAACTATGCCTCCAGAGAAATCGCTAGGTGAAATTGACTAGCCCTATTAAAAATTTTTAATATTAATATTTGGAGGGTTCTTGCTGTCTATTCAGATAAGAATTCTGAATATCAGCTCGAATAAACCAGGTAACATGGTAAGGTTTTAGCATTTATTCAGTAAAAGAAATACACAGGGCCGGCGCCGCGGCTCACTAGGCTAATCCTCCGCCTTACGGCGCCGGCACACCGGGTTCTAGTCCCGGTCGGGGCACCGATCCTGTCCCAGTTGCCCCTCTTCCAGGCCAGCTCTCTGCTGTGGCCCAGGAGTGCAGTGGAGGATGGCCCAAGTGCTTGGGCCCTGCACCCCATGGGAGACCAGGAGAAGCACCTGGCTCCTGCCATCGGATCAGCGCGGTGCGCCGGCCGCAGCGCGCCAACCGCAGCGGCCATTGGAGGGTGAACCAACGGCAAAAAGGAAGACCTTTCTCTCTGTCTCTCTCTCTCACTGTCCACTCTGCCTGTCAAAAAAAAAAAAAAAAAAAAAAAGAAAAGAAATACACAGAAAGTGAGGGCTTTATTTAGGGGAGGAAGAAGTCTAGAATTGTAAGTTGGGTCCATACCAGGCAGAGAGCAGGCCGGGAGCCATGTGGAGCAAAGTGTGCAATTAGGAGCAGGCACAGGTAGCTCAGTGCGAGCAGGAAAGTAGAGGCAGAGAGGTGGCCAAAAGGCTGCTTCGCTGAAGGTGTGGGACAACAAGCCAGGGTGGGGAGGGGGGGATGATGGCGCTCCAGGTCTTTTATTCATTTCCAAAGGGGAGTGGTTGCATAATCTGATTGGCAGGTGGGTGTACAGGTAAGGTCAGGTAGGTGCATGAGATCTCAAAAGGGGGCAGGACGAAGGAGTGGTCTCTAGCTCACAGATCTAATCAACTTAATTCTCTCTGCCTGCCTATATCATAGAGACAGGGAAAACCACTGAGAGCAAAAAATATTTTAAAATTTAAGTGTATGTGTTTAGCATGTGGGACTTTTGGTAAATTATCTTTTCTGTACACAATTTCCATGTTTAATAATGACATGGTGATTATTTTTTCAAGCTTATGTAAAGAGCTTTATTTTTGGTTCTAATTATCCTGATAATTTTCTCTTTTTTTCCCCCCAGAAGCCTTTTATTTAAGATATACAAACTTCATACATTTCATAAATACAACTTTAGGAACTTAGGGATTCTTCCCACCATATCTGCACTCCCACCCGCAGGCCTACCCTTCTTCCTCCTCCCTCTACTATTCCCATTCTTATTTTTTACTAAGATCTATTTTCAGTTAACCTTATACACATAAGATTAACTATACTAAGTAAAGAGTTCAACAAATAGTATGAAAAAAAGCTGTTCCTCAACAGTCGAGACAAGGGCTGTTCAAAGTCATCACATCTCAAAGCATCAATTTCACTTCTATAGATTACCTTTTAGGTGCTATGTTAGTTTCCACAGTTCAGGGGAGAACATATGGTATTTGTCATTTAGGGACTGGCTTATTTCACTAAGTATGATGTTTTCCAGTTTAATCCATTTTGTTGCAAATGACAGAATTTCATTTTTTTTTTTTACTTCTTTGTAGTATTCCATGGTATACATATCCCATTGTTTCTTTATCCAGTCTTCAGTTGATGGACATTTGGGTTGATTCCATATCTTAGCTATTATAGACTGAGCTGTAATAAACATGGGGGTACAGGAAACTCTTTCATGTGCTGATTTCATTTCCCATGGTTCAATTCCTGGGAGTGGGATGTCTGGGTCGTATGTTAGGTCTACATTCAGATTTCTAAGGTATATCCATGCTGTCTTCCACAGTGGCTGTACCAGTTTACATTCCCACCAATGGTGGATTAGGGTACCTTTTCCCCCACATCCTTGCTAGCATTTATTATTTGTTGATTTCTGTCTGAGAGCCATTCTAATGGGGCTGAGGTGAAACCTCATTGTGGTTTTGATTGCATTTTGTTGATGGCTAGTGATTCTTCCATGTGTCTGTTGGCCATTTGGATTTTCTCTTTTGAAAAATGCCTATTTAAGTGTTTTGCCCATTTCTTAACTAGGTGGGCTGTTTTGTTGTTGAGTTTCTTGATTGCTTTATATATTCTGGTTATTATTAATCCTTTATCAATTGCATAGTTTGCAAGTAATTTCTCCTGTTCTGTTGGTTGCCTTGTGCTGATCTTGATGAGTTTGAGTCTCCAGTCAGTCTTCCAGCACGTACACTCCCCTGTCCAGGTATGTGGCTTTGTGTGTCTCCTGTGTGCCAGAGCAGGGTAGTGATGAAGTATTGCACAAGACTGGGCAAAGGTCACAGACTTCAACAGGGCCCCATATTCTTCCCTCTGTTTTGATGTTGAGTCGCTAATCAGCATTCTTTGAGTCTCACTGACTCATTCTTGTGATTCCATCTTCTTTCAGTTTCCTATTTACAGTTTATTTTGAGAGGTTTTATTATTCCTGTCAAGATAGAGTGTGATTCACTGATGAGCACTTTGAAAGACGCTAGAGTTCTGGAAATCATCACTCTATTGTTGTTCGTGCATGGCTCTTTGTTTCTTGTTTTCCTGCATTCACTGATGGTGAAGTTCATTCCCCTTGATGGAGGAACGCGAGAAAAGTAGAAATTTAGCACTTTTCTGTTCATCTCCTGTCTGTTACTCTGTGCCTTGTTAGCTAAATATTTAATCATAAAAGTACAATCTTTCTACTTATGTATATTTTAAATTTTAGTTTGTTGGATATTTTTCTTGATTATGTAAATAATATTTTCCATGAAACATATTTTGCAAAACATACAAAAACATTTTATAGAAAGTTATACCAGCGGGTGGGCATTTTGCCTAGGAGTTAAGGGATCAGTTAACATGTATGCACCCCAAATCAGAATACCTGGGTTTAGTACCCTGCTCTAGCTCCTGACTATCGTTTCCTGTTAATGGAGACCCTGGTAACGGCTTAAGTAATTGGGTTCCTGTCATCCGTGTGAGACACCCAGCTCTCAGCTTTGGCCTGGCCCAGTGTGGGCTTTTACAGGCAGTTGGGGAGTGTGATCTCTTTCTACCTCTCAATAAATATAATTTTTAAAAAGATTTATTATTTATTTGAAAGCCAGAGTTATACAGAGAGAGAAGAGGCAGACAGAGAGAGAGTGGTCTTCTATCCACTGGTTCACTCCCCAGTTAGCCGCAACAGCCATAGCTGGGCCAATCTGGACCCAGAAGCCAGGAGCTTCTTCCGGGTCTCCCACGCGGGTGCAGGAGCCAAGGACTTGGGCCATGTTCTGCTGCTTTCCCAGGCCACAGCAGAGAGCTGGATTGGAAGTGGAGCAGCAAGGACTCGAACCAGTGCCCATTTGGGATGCCGGCAGTGCAGGCAGTGGCTTTACCTGCTATGCCACAGTGTCGGCCGCAACAATATAATTTTTAAAAAAGATTTCTGTATTTACTTAAAAGAATTAGAGATTTATTTGAAAGAATTAGAGAAACAGAAAGTGAGATATTTCTATCTGCTGGTTCACTCTCCAGATGGCTGCAAAGGCCATGGTGGCTGGGGAGGCCAAAGCCAGGAGCTTCATTCAGGTCTCCCATGTGAGTGGTAGGAGCCCAGCTGCTTGGGCTGTCTTCCCCTGCTTTTCCCATGCCATTAGCAGGAAGCTGGATCATAAGTGGAGCAGCCACAACATGAACCCATGCATGTATTGGGTATAGGTATAGCAGGCAGCAGCTTTATCCACTGTGCCACATCACTGGGCCCAAATACAATTTTTTTAGAAAAAAGTAAACCACTGGTCACATTGCTTCTCAGAGCTATTAACATTTGATGCACATGTATGTGTCATTTCAGCCCTCAGCCCATACACATACACTCCTGAGAGTGTATGTGTTGTTGGGGTGGGTGGGTATATGATCATTTCAACACCCAGACTTGTTCTTTATTAGATCTTTTAATTGAAAAAAAGTGACTTACTGATTTTATGCACTGATTGAGCTTTTATGGCACTGGTTTATTCCGAATATGGTTTTATATATTTTTAAGCTTTTTTTTTTTTTTTTGCCTCATTTTCTAGGTCCAAAAGCTGCTTTGCATGTGCCCAGTAGACTTCCATGGAATCTTCCAGCTGGATGAAAGACGGAGAGATGCAGTGATTGCACTGGGCATTTTTCTTGTAGAGTCTGATCTTCAGGTAAATCTTTACTGTAATTAAAAGTTTCTGCAGTGTAAAAGGGGGTGTATAAGGCCGGCGCTGCGGCTCACTAGGCTAATCCTCCACCTTGCGGCGCCGGCACATGGGGTTCTAGTCCCGGTCAGGGCGTCAAGATTCTGTCCCAGTTGCCCCTCTTCCAGGCCAGCTCTCTGCTGTGGCCCAGGAGTGCAGTGGAGGATGGCCCAAGTGCTTGGGCCCTGCACCCCATAGGAGACCAGGAGAAGCACCTGGCTCCTGGCTTCGGATCAGCGCGGTGCGCCGGCCGCAGCGGCCATTGGAGGGTGAACCAACAGCAAAGGAAGACCTTTCTCTCTGTCTCTCTCTCTCACTGTCCACTCTGCCTGTCAATAAAAAATAAATAAATTAAAAAAAAAAAACAAAAAAAAAATAAAAGGGGGTATATAATAAGCATTTAAATACATGTCTGATTATTTTTGCCTGAAGCAATACTAAAAAATGCATCTGACCCTAATCAAAGTGGATGAAACAGGTGCGAATGAAACTTCTTAATGTGGATCTTCTTAAAAAATGGTTTTCCTGAACTGTGTGAACATACTATGTGTTTTTAAAGATTTATTTATTTATTTGAAAGGCAGAGTTACAGAGGCAGAGAGAAAGAGAGAGAGAGAGGTCTTTCATCCTCTGGTTCACTCCCCAGCTGGGTGCAATGGCTGGAGCTGTGCTGATCCGAAACCAGGAGATTCTTCTGGGTCTCCCATGTGGGTGCAGGGGCCAAAGGACTTGGGCCATCTTCCACTGCTTTCCTTGGCCATAGCAGAGAGCTGGATCGGAAGTTGAGCAGCTGGGACTCAAACCGGTGCCCATGTGGATGGAGTGCTGGCATTGCAGGTGGCAGCTTTACACACTACGCTACAGCGCCGACCACTTCAGTAGGATTTTAAAAACCAGCCTTGTGACTTGAACAAAAATGGTGTGACCATTTTTTAAATGTATTATCAAAGCTGATTGAAGCAAGTGATTGAGCATTGACTGTAAGATCTTTTATTTATTTACTTATCTGGATACTTTTTATGGTATAAAATAACATTGATTTACATAATTTATGTCTAGGACATAACTACTTTCTTTAGAACAAGACAGTTTACTAGTAATAGATAAATTTTTTGATCATAGACTTCTTTTTTTCCTTAAAGATTTATTTATTTATTTATTTTTATTTTTTTTTTGACAGGCAGAGTGGATAGTGAGAGAGACAGAGAGAAAGGTCTTCCTTTTTGCCGTTGGTTCACCCTCCAATGGCCGCTGCGGCCGGCGCATCGTGCTGATCCGAAGCCAGGAGCCAGGTGCTTCTCCTGGTCTCCCATGCGGGTGCAGGGCCCAAGGACTTGGGCCATCCTCCACTGCCTTCCCGGGCCACAGCAGAGAGCTGGCCTGGAAGAGGGGTAACCGGGATAGAATCCGGCACCCCAACCAGGACTAGAACCCGGTGTGCTGGCGCCGCAAGGCGGAGGATTAGCCTGTTAAGCCACGGCGCCGGCCTATTTTTTATTTTAAAAAATATTTATTTATTTATTTGAAAGAGTTACAGAGAGGAGAGGCAGAGAGAGAGAGAGAGAGAGGTCCTCAATCCTCTGTTCACTCCCCAATTGGCCGTAATGCCTGGAGCTCTGCTGATCCGATTCCAGGAGCCAGGAGCTTCTTCCAGGTCTCCCATGTGGGTGTCGGGGCCAAGGACTTGGGCCATCTTCTACTGCTTTCCCAGGCCATAGCAGAGAGCTGGACTGGAAGTGGAGCAGCCGAGTCTTGAACTGGCAACCATATGGGATGCTGGCGCTTCAGGCCAGGGCTTTGACCCACTGCGCCACAGTGCCAGCCCCTTAAAGATTTGTTTAGTTATTTGAAAATCAAAGTTACAGAGAGAGCAATCTTCCATTTGCTGGTTTACTCCCCAGATGGCTGCAGTGGCTACTGCTGCAATGGCCGAAGCCAGGAGCTTCATCTGGGTCTCCCACGTGGGTGACAAGGACCCTGACACATGGGCCATCTTCTGCTGCTTTTCCAGGCCATTAGCAGGGAGCTGGACTGGAAGTGGAGAAGCTGAGACACAAACTGGTAGCTGTATGGGATGCTGGTGTCACAGGTGGCAGCTTTACCCTCTCTGCCACAACGCTAGCCCTTTCTCCAGACTTCTGGTGGCGCTCCCTACTAATGTGCCTGGGAGGCAGTGGATGACGGCCCAAGTATGTGGATCCCTGCTGCCCAGAAAGGAGACTGACATGGAGTTCCAAGCTCCTGACTTCAGCATGGCCCAGTCCTGGCTGTTGGAGGCATTTGGAGAGTGAACCAGTAGATGGAACTTTGCTTGCTCACTGGCTCACTCTCCCTCCCTCTCTCCTGCTTTTCCTCCCTCTCTCCTTTCCTCTCTCCATATCACTCAGCCTTTCAAATAAATAAACCTTTAAAAGAAGAAAAAGGAAAAGGAAAGAAGACGAGGGACATGAACAACACAAGGCATCACCAAGTTGAGAAGCATGTGGCTGAGCTTCTCTCCTGTCCTGAGGATCTTATCCCATGGATCATGGGGCCAGCGCGTGGCACAGCAAGTTAAGCCTCCACCTGTGATGCCAGCATCTCATATGGGTGCCAGTTCGTGTCCTGGGTGCTCCACTTCTGATCCAGCTCCCTGTTAATGCTCCTGGAAGAGCAGCAGAAGGTGGTCCAAGTACTTGGGCCCCTGGCATCCCACATGGGAGACCCAGATGAAGCTTCCGGCTCCTGGCTTTGAAGCCCTGGCCGTTGTGGCTATTTGGGGAGTGAACTAGTGGATGGAAGATCTGTCTCTGTCTCTCCTTCTCTCTGTACCTGTGCCTTCCAAATAAATCTTTAAAAAAGAAGTTCATCTGTCTTATGGCTATGAATGAGTTTTGTGGCTCTCTGAACCTGTCACTGAAGGCAATTTTGAGTGTGTGTGCACTCCTATCTTCTAGAGAGGCCCACAGAGGGGCCTGCGCAGCTGGGTAGATGGACATTCACCTCCAGGGGGCGGAGCCTTCTCTTAGGCCCCTGTGGTACAGACTGAACTCATAGCCTGTGGGCTGTGCTGTGTGGAAGCCATTTGAACTGACATGTGCCCTATATTATCCCTGGAGAATCTTTGAGGGATTAGGATGTGGATGTGCTTTGCATTTGACTTAATGTATGCTAAAAGAAAATACCACCAATCGCTTACTTTATTAAATATGATCTCGTTTTTTTCTTTTCTTTTTTTTTAACAGCACAAAGATTGTGTGGTGCCTTACCTTCTTCGGCTTCTCAAAGGTCTTCCAAAAGTGTATTGGGTAGAAGAAAGCACAGCTCGGAAAGGCAGAGGTAATTTTGTCTGTTTTCCCTGAATGCAAGGAAAAGCCGTGTGTGCTCAGTGTGTGTGGGGATCCGGTTCTTTATGCCGGCCCGTCGGATGGCATGCTTCTAGCTCTTCCCACTGCTGGCTGTGGGACAGCGGCCTGCCTGTGGCAGTCACTGTGGTGTGGAACCCATGGGTGAGGGCAGCTGGGCAGGCTGGCTGCCATTGCCCTCTTCTGGGAGTGAGGGAGAACTCTGAGACCTGAAGGAACCTTTTTCATGTCTCACTGGCCAGAACTGGCCATTTGCCCATCCTCGAACCAGTCACTGTTACCCTAGATTGGACCCATTGTTGGGATGAGGTCTGTTCTCCAGAGCACTGCTGCCCTCCTGAAAGGGTGAGATAGATGTGGGGGCTCAACCAGGAGGTTCACAGAAGAGTTCATCACCTCGTTCCTGATGCTGAGTGCATCACCCGTAGTGGAAGGAATTAATGTGCTTTTCTTTTTTCTTTTTTAATTTATTTTTAAAAAAGATACACTCATTTGAGAGAGAGAGTTACAGACAGAGAGAGGGAGAGACAGAGGTCTTCCATCCACTGGTTCACTCCCCGAATGGCTGCAAAGGCCAAAGCTGGGCCAATCTGAAGACAAGATCCAGGAGCTTCTTCTGTGTTTCCCACATGGGTGCAGGGACCCAAGCACTTGCGCCATCTTCCACTGCTTCCCTAGGCCAATACCAGAGAGCTGAATCAGAAGTGGAGCAGCCGGGGCTCGAACAGGTGCCCATATGGGATACCGGCACTGCAGGCGGAGGCTCAGCCTTCTAAGCCACAATGCCAGCCCAATGTGTATTTATTTTTAACTTTTAAAGTTGAGCCGGCGCCGCGGCTCAACAGGCTAATCCTCTGCCTTGCGGCGCCGGCACACCGGGTTCTAGTCCCAGTCGGGGCGCCGGATTCTGTCCTGGTTGCCCCTCTTCCAGGCCAGCTCTCTGCTGTGGCCTGGGAGTGCAGTGGAGGATGGCCCAAGTGCTTGGGCCCTGCACCCGCATGGGAGACCAGGATAAGCACCTGGCTCCTGCCATCGGATCAGTGCGGTGCGCTGGCTGCAGCGCGCCTGCCGTGGCGGCCATTGGAGGGTGAACCAACGGCAAAAGGAAGACCTTTCTCTCTGTCTCTCTTTCTCACTGTCCACTCTGCCTGTCAAAAAAACAAACCCAAAAAAAAATAAATAAAGTTGCATAGTCTGTACCCTGCCTCCCCTCAGTTATACTCCTTTCCCTTCCTCCCTCTTTGCCTTCTTCCTTCCCCTACTTCCAGAATATTTATGTAGGTCCAGAAAAAAGTCTGTATGTTCAATATAGACATAATGCTTTTTTTTTTTAAGATTTATTTATTTATTTATTTGAAAATCAGAGTTACGCAGAGAGAGAATGACAGGCGGGGGCGGGGGGCGTCTTCCATTTGCTGGTTCATTCCTTAATTGGCCACAACAGCTAGAGCTGCACTGATCTGAAGCCAAGAGCCAGGAGCCAGGAGCTTCCTTTGGGTCTCCCATGCAGGTGCAAGGGGCCCAAGGACTTGAGCCATCCTGCACTGCTTTCCCAGGCCATAGCAGAGAGTTGGAACGGAAGTGGAGCAGCTGGGACTTGAACCAGCACCCATATGGGATGCTGGCGCTGCAGGTGGTGGCTTTACTTGCTGCACTACAGCACCGCAATTGGATCCAGGGATGCAGAGCCCACAAATGGGAAGGAGCAACTGCATCTCGCAGTTTGAAGGACTGTGAATTAAATGGAGCGCTGCTACTGAAAGTCTGATATCTGCGTCCCCCATTGTGTCATCTCACCGGAGGAGAAGTAGAGTATCTGTAGGTCTTGGTGCTGTTTTGTTTCCTTCAAATAGCAAAACAAAGATCAGTCCAGTCTATATGGATTTACGTTTGAATGAAAGTTTCAACATTATTTAAAACATTTTGGGGCTGGCACTGTGGCAGAGTGGGTGAAACTGCAAGCCTGCAGTGCCAGCATCCCATATGGACACCGGTTCGAGTCCCAGCTGCTCCACTTCCAATCCAGCTCTTTTATGACCTGGGAAAGCAGCAGAAGATGCCCCAAGTCCTTGGGTCCCTGCACCGGCATAGGAGACCCAGAGGAAGCTTCTGGCTCCTGGTTTTGGATTGGCGCAGCTCTGGCTGTTTCAGCCATCTGGGGAGTGAACCAGTGGGTGGAAGAGTTCTCTCTCTGTCCCTCTGCGCCTCTGCCTGTGCTTCTCTGTAACTCTGCCTTTCAAATAAATAAATAAGTCTTTTTTTAAAAAAAAAATAACAATGATAACAACAGCATTGTTAGAGGGGCCGACGTTGTGCACTGTATGTTAAAGCCCTGGCCTGCAGTTCCAGCATCACGTATGGGCTCTGGTTTGAGTCCCAGCTGCTCCACTTCAGATTTATCTCACTGCTAATGCACCTGGGAAAACAGCGGAGGATGGCCCTGGTCCTTGGTCCCCTACACCCTCATGGAAGACTTGGAAGAAGCTCCTGGCTGCTGATTGGCTCAGCTCCAGTTGTTGCAGCCATCTGGGGAGTGAAGCACTGGATGGACGACCTCTCTCTGTCTATTACTCTGCTGCTCAAATAAATAAATCTTTTTTTTTTTTTTTAAGTGAAAAGTGAAATGTTACTCAATCAGTGGAAACCCAGGTAGAGGAGCCCAAGCACTTCGGCCAGCTTCTGCTGCTTTCCCAGGCCATAAGCTGGGAGCTGGATGGGAAGAGGAACAGCTGGGACACGAACCGGCACCCATATGGGATGCCAGCGCCACAGGTGGAAGCTTAACCTATTTATGCCACAGCACTGGCCCAACTTTTCACTTTTTAATTATAAGGCAGTGTAGCCTTGGTTTTTTTTTTTTTTTTTTTAAGATTTATATAATTATTTGAAAGAGTTATATATAGAGAGGGAGGGACAGAGAGGGAGATCTTCCATCCAGTGGTTCACTCCCTAGATGGCCACAACAGCTGGGGCTGGGCCAGGCTGAAGCCAGGAGCCAGAAGTCTCCTCTGGGTCTCCTACATGGGTGGCAGGGACCTAAGTACTTGGACTATCTTCTGCTGCTTTCCCAGGTGCATTAGCAGGGAGCTGGATCTGAATTGGAACAGCTGGGACTCAAACCAGAAGCCAGCGTTGCAAGCAACAAAGCCAGCTTTGCAAGCAACAGCTCAGCCTGCTGTGCCTTAGCACTGGCCCCAATAGCTTAGCTTTTAAACTTTGGAACAGTTGTACTCAAAGTGTTGTCCCTGAGCCAGCAGCATCAGCATCACCTGGGAACCTGTCAGAAATGGAAATTCTCAGTTGCCATATCAGAGCCATACTCTTGTCTTTGAGTCAGTATTAAGAATTGTTGACATTTTAAAGAAAACATTTATTTATTTGAAAGGCAGAGTTACAGAGAAGGAGAGGCAGAGAGAGAGAGTCTTCCATCTTCTGGTTTACTCCCCAGAAGGCTGCAACAGTCGGAGCTGCCCTGATCCAAAGCCAGGAGCCAGAAGCTTCTGGGTCTCCCATATGGGTGCAGGGGCCCAAGAACTTGGGCCATCTTCTACTGCTTCTCAGACCATAGCAGAGAGCTGGATCAGAAGTGGAGCAGCGGGGACTCAAACCGACACCCATATAGAATGCCAGCACAGCAGGCAGTGGCTTTACCCACTATGCCACAGTGCCAGCCCCTTGATGACATTCTTAATCATGACTGAACCAAGTGGCTGTGGTTCTAGCATCTGAACGTGCACCTGATCGAGGTGCTGCACAGCCCTTGGTCCTTTATTTACAGCACTCTGCTCCTTCCTAGGTTAGTGTGTGCTCCTAAGAATCTCCCGGCTAGGAGGCTTAGCAACAGAGGGTCAAATCATCTTGTGGGGCCCAGTGTTGTGGAGCAGTGAGTTAAGTCATCACTTGAGACACTGGCTTCTCATATCAAGGTCCTGCTTCCAGTCCCAGCTGCCCTTCTTCTGATCCAAATTCCTGCTAATGTGCTTGGAAAGGAAGCAGAAAATGGCCCAAGTGCTTGGGCCCCTGCCACCCGTGTCGAAGGTGAGCAGTTCTGGCTCCTGGTTTTGGCTTGGCCCTGATCTGACTGTTGCAGCCATTTGGAGAGTGAGCCAGCAGATAAGAGATCTCTCTCTCTCTTTTGCCTTCTCTCCCTCTCCTTCTCTCTTTTCAACTTATTCTTTCTTTCCTTCTCCTTCTCCTCTGTTGCTCTGCCTTTCAAATAAATAAATCTTAAAAAGAAATTATATGGGGAACAGAGCAAAGTTTTGGTAGCTCTTAGGATTTTTCCTCTTTACCAAAACAAGGAGGAAAGAACATATAAAGAAAAAAAATTTTTTTCAGTTTAAGGTGGTACTAGGTATTGGACAACTTCCATGCCTGGTCTCTTATACTGTCAAGAATGGTTTTTCACTTTTATTTAGGTAGGGAATAAAAGAGAGTCTGTCATATTGAGAGGCTCTACAATCTCAAATTGTACATTGGCTCAGGAAACATTTAAGTTTCTTGAACCAAACACACACGTAAGGAAAAGGTAAGTGTGTATTTCTCAGCAAGTACGTTGGGCCCCTGTGGGTTCCTTTCAGCGAGGGTGGCCACTGTGAAGTGACCCATTGGCAGGCCCCGTGGGAGAGGGCGCCTGGGGAGCTGTGGCTGGCGTCTGGTTTCTGCTGGTCTTTGGTCTGACTTCTGTCTTGCCGTCTCCAGGTGCCCTCCCGGTTGCAGAGAGCTTCAGTTTCTGCCTGGTGACTTTGCTGTCTGACGTGGCTTATCGGGACCCTTGTCTCAGAGATGAGGTAAGTGTGCTTTTCCCGTTTCTGTTGGGTAGAAGAGAGCTGCAGAATGATGAGAAGAGTTTTTTTAAAAACAAGAAAGCCTAAGTGTGATTGGATTGTTCACGTTGATTTTATTTTATATTTTTAGCAACTGGTCTAAGAAGTGTTGAATTCTTTCTTGCAGTACTTTTCAGGATCTGATAAGTCTTCTTCTCTCTTTCCACTTTCCTGAAAGCCCTGTGAGGAAGGCAGGGGATTGAAGTCATTCATAGCAGATACTTTTTTTTTTCCTTTCTTGTTTTTTGATTAAGATTTCGTACTACTTTTTAAAAATTTTTGATTAACATGTAATACTTGTTCATTTTTGTGAGACATTACTTTTTTATTTTTGAGTAACATGTAATATTTGTTCATTTTTGTGGGATGCAGTACAATGTTTCTTTTTTCTTTTTTAAAGATTTTATTTATTTATTTGAGAGGTAGAGTTACAGACAGAGAGACAGAGAGAAAGGTCTTCCTTCCCTTGGTTCACTCCCCAAATGGCCACAACAGCCGGAACTGTGCCGATCAGAAGCCAGGAGTTTCTTCCGAGTCTCTCATGCGGGTGTAGGGGCCCAAGGACTTGGGCCATCTTCTACTGCTTTCCCAGGCCATAGCAGAGAGCTGGATTGGAAGAGGGGCAGCCAGGACTAGAACTGGCACCTGAATGAGATGCCGGCACTGCAGGCATAGGATTAACCTACTGCGCCATGGAGCAGCCCTGCAGTGCAGTATTTCAACACATACATACAGTGTACATAGTGTAAACTGATCAGATCAGGCAATTAGCTTTTCCATTTCCTTTTCTACATGAGAACTTTGAGATAGCTGAAGCTTTTACCTTTGAGGGCCCAGACCCTTGTAGTTTAATTAATTAATGTATTATTTTAATTTTACTTGGAAGGAAGAAAGTCAGAAATCTTTTGTCTGCTGGTTCACTCCCCAAATGCCCACAAAAGCCAGGGCTGGACCAGGCCAGGAGCATGGAACTTCTTCCAGGTATCCCATGTGGGTGGCAGGGACCTAAGTACCTGAGCCATCACCTGTGCCTTCCAGGTGTCTGTTAGCAGGAAGCTGGAATTGTAAGTGGAGCCAGAACTCGAGCCCAGGTACTTCGATATGGAATGTGGGCATCCCAGGTGATGCCTTAACCACTGTGCCATATGCCCACCCCGTTTTAGTTTAGATAATTTTGTTAGAAATGTTATCTGTATTTCATACTTTCCTCCTTTTTTAAGATTTATTTATTTATTTGAAAGGCAGAGTTAGAGAGATGGAGAGGCAGAGAGAGATCTTCTATCTATTAGTTCACTCCCCAAATGGCCATAATGGCAGAGGCTGGGCCAGGCCAAAGCCAGGAGCCAAGAACTTCATCCTGGTCTCCCATTTAGGTGGCAGGGGTCCAAGCACTTGGGTCATCGTCCATTGCCTTCCCAGGTGCATTAGCAGGAAGCTAGATCAGAAGTGGAGCAGCCAGGACTTGAACCAGCACCCATATGGATGTTGTAGGCTGTGCCCTTACCTGCTGTGCCATAACACTGCCCCCCCCCCCCGTTTTTAAGCTTTATTTTATTTATTTGAAAGACAGAGTTACAGAGAGACAGAGAGAGAGAGAGAGAGAGAGAGAGAGAGAGAGAGCGAGAGGTAGATCTATATATATAGAGAGATCTTTCATTTGCTGATTCACTCCCCAAATGGGCACAACAGCTGGGGCTAGGCCAGGCTGAAGCCAGGCGCCAGGAGCTTCATCCAGGTATCCTATGTGAGTGCAGCAGCCCAAGCATTTGGGCCACGTTCATTAGCAGGGAGCCGGATTGGAAGCAGAGCAACTGGGACTTGAACTGGGGCCTATATGGGATGCTGGCATTACCTGTTAATCCAGGAAGGCTGGCTCCCCTTCCATTCTTTTTTAAACAAAGATTATGACCATAATTTAAACTTCTAAAAAATCAGATTTATCATTTAGAGAATCAGATTTTATTATTTTTAAATTTTTTATTTATTTACATTTTACTTGAAAGCCAGAAAGAGATAGACAAACAAGTATCTTCTATCTCTTGGTTCACTCCCCAAATGCCTACAATAGCCAAGGCTGTGCCAGACTGAAGCTGGGAGCCATACCACCTAGGTCTCCCTTGTGGGTGGCAGGGACCCAGGGACTTGAGCCATTACCTACTACCTCCAGGTGTGCATTAGCCAGAAGCTGGAATCTAGAATCTAGAGCAGCCAGGATTCAAACCCAGGCACTCCAGTATGGAGTGAGTGTCCCAAGTGGTGTGTTAATTGCTGCTCTCGATGCCTGCCTCGAAGTCAGAGTTGATATGCAGCCTTTCTCAGGTCCTGCCATGGAGTGCCTGCTTGTTTACCTACGTGTTTAATGTCCCCAGCTGGTGATGTCTTTTGAGTTCCTTCTAATTTAGGTTCTTCGTTTGCCTGTAGGTTGGCTGAAGAGATAATTAGATGTTAGAATCAGCACTGCACTGATGAAATGGCTTTAATGTATGAAATGAGAAAAGTATAGCTTAAGTATCCTGATCTGAAAAACTGAAATCCCCAATGCTCCAAAATCTGAAATGCATTGTTCCTCAACTTTGTACCACAAGTGGAAAATTCTACAGCTGACCTCATGATGGGTCACAGTCAAAATGCAGGTGTATTAGAATTTTATATAGAATTACCTTCTCTCTGTGTGTATAAGGTGTATATGAAACAAACGGTAAATTTCATGTTAGACTTGAGTCCCATCTCCAGGATATCTCATGCATTTGCAGATATTCCAAAATTCAAAACACTTGTCCCAAGCATTTCAACCTGCATCGTATTTTAGGTCTTCATTGGCTAGTCAACATTATTTAACATTAGGAAAATGTAATAAATCTGGCTTGATTTGGATAAAGCATGTTAGATCAACTTCATTTTCTTATTTGCTCAATTTTTCCAAGACTGCTGGTTTAAAGAATTGAGGTGAATGTAGTCTAGTTGATCTTCATGAAGGCTTTGGAAGACAAGTACCTTTCCTGACATCCAGGACCAAATTGTGTGGGCTGAGTGCCAAAATGATTTGTGGGTTTTGGGAACTGCTTGAATTGCCATACCAAAGGATGACAGGTGAGGTATGGGCCTACCAGGAGCCTCTGGGGGCCTACCTCCTGCAATTGGAACAAAGCAAGCCCGTGCTGAAGTGAAGATCTAGAAGGCACACAACTGAGAATTGAAGACTGGTCTAGTGAGCTAACCCTCATACCATCATGAGCTTTCATAGGAATAAATGAAAAGTAAAAAATACCAACAACATAAGTAGTTGCATAGCTTCGGAGCAACGTGTGTGAAGAGGATTTAAGGGTTTTATTTACCTGTAAGCTGTTTGAATGTTTACTGAAAAACTAATGGTCAAGCTATGTGTCAGTCTGGGATGTGTGAAGAGTGTGGCAGTTTCCTGGGTGAGTTCCAGCATCCCCGGGATCCTTCTTATATCCTGGGCTCCACATGTCCAGACAGATGGTTTCTACAGTAGAATCAGAAGCAGTCAATCCACATTGCAAAGAACTTATGATTATTAGAAAAAAGGTTTAAAAGAACTAAGAGTGCGGTGGAATGAGATGAAAAGGTCATGCCAAGATGGCCGCTGAGGTGAAAAGGTCATGCCAAGATGGCCACTGACAACAGAAACTGCCTGGCAACAGGCCGTGATTAGATGGCTTCGGAAACCACATGACAACAGAGGAAACCACATGACAACAGAGCCTGACTGACGGCAGGCCGTGATTGGATGGTTTCAGAAACTGCCTGGCGACAAGAGCCTGACTGGCCACAGGCTGTGATTGGATGGCTTTGGAAACTGCCTGGCAACAGGCTGTGATTTGTTGGGGCATAGACCGCCCCTTGACTGGATTGGCTGGTCTTGGCTGTATAAGCTGTTGTACCACCTGAAATAAAAGAGTCTGCGGGCTGCTCGCCTCAGGCCTGCTTTCACCTGACTCCCGGAGTCTGTGTGGTGACTCCGCACCTCTTGCCCCCACCATGCTCCTCCTCTCAGAAACGAATCCACTGCAACATTGTTGAGAAATCAACTGCAACATGGGAGTGTTTAACCATGAAAAGAGATTTGGGGAGCTACTGCAAGGGGCTGCTGCCTCTGACTCCCTGGAGAACCGTGCTGGCCGGTATTAGGAGGACCCTGTGCCAGCCCAGAGAGGGAGGCTTCCTGTCCCCAAGAGCCGATGGGGTGACCACTTGGCACGGCTGTTGTGGAGAAATGTATCGGGGTTGGGCAGGATAATGCCTAAAGTTCCTTCTGATTCTAAACTCGTTCTGTGGTATTTATTAATTTTTGTGATATTTACGTGTTTTCTGTTTGTTTATTATAGATTTTGGAGGCGCTTTTACAGGTTTTACATGTTCTTTTGGGAATGTGCCAGGCCGTGGAGATTCAAGAAAAAGGTATGATTCCAGATTTAAGCCTTAAGGCTTAATTTTTTTAAATTTAATCTTTATTTAAGAGGCAGGAAGAAAGAGAGAACTCCCATCTGCTAGTTCACTCCCCCAGCGCCTGTAATGGCTGGAGCCAGAGCCTGGAGCACCTTCCAAGTCTGTCATGGGGTGGCAGGAGCCCATATACCTGAGCCGTCACCTGAACATTAACAGAAGGCTGGAGTCAGGAGTCTGGACCGAGGCTCCCTCAGGGACTGCTACGAGACGTGGTCCTCGTCAGCCAGGCCAAATGCATGCTCTCTATAGCTATTTAAGTGTTGGGGTTCTTCTGTTCTTCAGTGCCTATATGTGTGCCTGATTGTAGAAAACCTTTCAATAGTAGGTGGCTCCAGTTGTGTGTGAGTAGATTCAGAGCTCACACAAGGTCATGAGCACAGCTCTACTACCTAAAATCTGGGTGACCTTGGATCAGTAACTTCACTCTTTCTTCACTTACCACATGTGTGGTCAGAGTTGACCTCCAGCAGTCACTTTTCCTATGGTGTACGGCTGCTAATGTGACCCTAACAAGTCTAAGTACATTAATTAGGTAATGGACCTGATACGTGACAAGCTGTTATTGATTTGTGTGACCATGACTAGGTCAAGACTCTCCAAGGAGAGCAGCTAGCTATGTGGGGTAGACATTTAGTCTGAAGTTGTTGTTAATGACAGGTTGAAAATACCACATCACCTTTGGAGTTAAACCTCTTATTGTGGCTTATTCTGAGCCTTCCTATTTTTAGTGCGTGAAATGTTAGTACATTACAAGTTGGTACAGTAGGGGTCTCTCACAGGTGACTTTCTCATATTGTAACATTCTCACTTGACCTTCTAGAATACCTTTGCAAGTATGCAATACCCTGCCTGATAGGAATCTCACGAGCGTTTGGACGTTACAGCAACACGGACGAGTCTCTCCTCTCAAAGCTCTTTCCCAAAGTCCCTCCTCACTCCCTCCGCGTCCCAGAAGAGCTCGAAGGTGTCCGGAGGCGTTCCTTCAATGACTTCCGCTCCATCCTCCCCAGCAATCTGCTGACTGTCTGTCAGGAGGGAACCCTGAAGAGGAAAACCAGCAGTGTGTCTAGCATCTCCCAGGTGAGGCTGCACTCCTTGGAGAAGACCTCAACCGTGCTCGTGCGAAGAGCAGCCCACTTCTGTGTAGTTTGAGGAAACTGAAGAAACACAAAAGATTCTCTTCAGAATTCACTTTAATTCAAAGGCTTACCTTGAACTTTTTAAGATCTACAAGTGATGTTGTGGCTATGAAGTATCTGCTTCATAGCATTTGGGTGCCAAAGTCTGTTCTAAGTGGGAAATCTTGGTGCCCTTAAGAAGTACCTAATTGACTCATGGAGAAAAGGTGAAAGTGCAAAAACAGTGAGAACAGTGCAGCTCAGTAATAAAGTATAAAATACATGACTTGACACAGAAAATTTTTCAGTATAGTAGGTGGTAGCCAGTGCACAATCTGATCTCTGCTGTGTCTGTGTTTCAGGTCAGCCCTGAGCGTGGCATGCCCCCTCCCGGCTCGCCTGGAGGATCCGCCTTTCACTACTTTGAAGGTGGGTCTCCCCTCCCTGCCAGGAGTCTTGACCCAGCACTCGCATAGCAAGTGCACAGTGACTTCTTGTGATGCTGAAGATCTCTATGCTTTGTGGATCTAGAATGGCGAGCTTTTGGAAAGCACTTATCTTCTGTGTTCATTTAAATTTCTTAAAATGTAGCTTTCAGGCCGGCGCCGTGGCTTAACAGGTTAATCCTCTGCCTTGTGGCGCCGGCACACTGGGTTCTAGTCCCAGTTGGGGCGCCGGATTCTATCCCGGTTGCCCCTCTTCCAGGCCAGCTCTCTGCTATGGCCCGGGAAGGCAGTGGAGGATGGCCCAAGTGCTTGGGCCCTGCACCCGCATGGGAGACCAGGAGAAGCACCTGGCTCCTGGCTTCGGATCAGCGCGATGCGCCAGCCGCAGCGGCCATTGGAGGGTGAACCAACGGCAAAAAGGAAGACCTTTCTCTCTCTCTCACTGTCCACTCTGTCAAAAAAAAAAAAAAAAAAAAAAAAGTAGCTTT
The DNA here is from genome assembly GCF_033115175.1 of Lepus europaeus. Taxonomy (NCBI): domain Eukaryota; kingdom Metazoa; phylum Chordata; class Mammalia; order Lagomorpha; family Leporidae; genus Lepus; species Lepus europaeus. Next base: position 27,402,219 of record NC_084849.1, read on the forward strand.
CAGTTATTTTCTGTAGTGACGAAAGTGCAGAAAGTAGCCTTCAGACCTTCATATGCCTGCCATCAGAGTTTCCGTACATTAACTTGTGAAAGCAGTGGTTTTCAGGTAGAGGTGCTAATGCTGTGTACTTTTTAAAGGGTCATTAAGTATGTAGATACAATTACATAACACAGTAATACTACTAGTAGGTTTTTATTGAACTTTGCTATTCACAAAGTACTTTTGCATAGTTTCCTGGATTTGACCCGTTGGCCACCCTGTGATGCTGTACATGTTAAAATTACCTCGACTCTCTCCTGGAGGGTGGACCAGATTGAGTGGTAGTGCATGGGAAGCCAGGACTCCGAGCCTCGATCTGCGGTTCCTTCTGTTTCTGGATGATGTTAGTTGCCGGAAGAGCACGGTTCAAGATGGTCTTCACAGTTCTGAGGAGAATTTTTTAAAATGGGGGGAGTATCTGAACTTAGATAAATCTGGTAGCTTTGTATACACTGTCTCTCACTCTGTTTATTAGAATGTAAGGATGAATTTAACCACTCAAAATCCCACCTCTCAGAGAGAACTACTCGTCCAGGTGTAGAACACAGTTAATGTCAACCACAGACTGAAAATGTCATTAGGCGTATGATGGTTACGTGTGGACTATACATACATAGGCTTCAGACGTCTTTTCCTTTATTTTTTAAGGATGTAAACTTTAAATTTGTGTTTATTTGATAGGCAGACACATACACGCACATATACCCAGCGCCCATCTGCTGGTTCATTCCCCAAATGGCCTCAATGGCCAGGTCTGGGCCAGGCTGAAGCCAGGAGCTTGGAAGTCGATCCAGATTTCCCATGTGCGTGGCAAGAACCCAAGTACTTGACCATCACCTTCTGCCTCCCCAGGTGCATATCAGCAGGAAGCTGAAATCAGGAGGCTGGACTCGAACCTAAGCACACCAGTGTTTTTACTGTGAGGCCAAACACCCATCCTTGGACTTACTTTTCTTCTCATTATTCCCTAACCAGTACAGGGTAACTATTTATGTAGCATTTGTATTGTATTAGGTATTATAAGTAACCTAGAAATGATCTAAGGTGTATGGAAGGATGTGCATGGGTTACATGCAAATCGTATGCCATTCTAAGTAAGGGGCTTGAGCATCCATCAATTTGGGTATCTGAGGGAGGTCTCAGAACCTGTCACTGTCTGTTCCTCCGGGCTCTTAGAACTCCTCTGCCACCTGCCTGCTGTGGGGGATGTGAGCACAGCCATGAGCAAGCTGACAGCTTCTCTTCCCTGGCGAGCCACTCTTCATCCACCTTCAGGGTCAAGGGCCCCATCGTAGCAGCTGCCCTCCTTAAGTACACCCAGTGAGTGGCCAGCTCGGCTCACACTCAGCGGCGGCTGTCTGGGTCAGCCTCGTGTGTCCCCTTCAGCAGATCCAGCCACCGTCCGGTCTGTGGTGGTGGTGGAGGGCTGCGTGCCTGCCCTCTGAAGTGCACCACACTGGAGGGGAGACAGCTGTAAGCACTGCTCCTTCTGTGTTTGCTCACATGCCTTAAAAAGATTTCAATGATTTCTTATTTTAATTTTAATTTTTTAAAGATTTAGCTATGTATTTGAAAGGCAGAGTTACAGAGAGGGAGAAAGGGAGACAGAGAGATCTTCCATTTGCTCTTTCACTCCCCAAATGGCTGCAGTGGCCAGGGGTGGGCCAGGCTGAAGCCAGAGGCCAGGAATTTCATCCGGGCCTTCCACGTGGGTGTAGGGGCCCAAGCACTTGGGCCATCTTCCGCTGCTTTCCCAGGAGCATTAGCAGGGAGCCAGATCACAAGTGAAGCAGCTGGGCCGATATGGGATGCTGGCACTGCAGGTGGTGGCTTAACCCACTGCGCCATAATGTCAACCGCAGGAATTATTTTTTAAAGCAAAAAATATAATCATTTACTTAAAAAAATTTTATTTATTTGAAAGGCAGAGTTACAGAGAGGCAAAGCCAGAGGCAGAGAGAGAGAGAGAGAGAGAGAGAGGTATTCCATCTATTCCATCTACTGGTTCACTCCCCAGATGGCTGCAATGGCCAGGGCTGGGCCATGCTGAAGCCAGGAGCTAGGAACTTCTTCCATGTGTCCCATGTGGGTGCAGGGGCCCAAGGACTTGAGTCATCCTCCACTGCTTTCCCAGGCACATCAGTAGGGAGCTGGGTCAGAAGTGGAGCAGCTGAGACTCGAACCAGTGTCCATATGGGATGCTGCCGTGGTTGGAGCTGGGCCAATCTGAAGCCAGGAGCCAGGAGCAGCCAGTTCTCAAACTGGCACCCATGTGGGATGCTGGCACTGTAGGCAGCAGCTTTACCAGCTATGCCACTGTACCAGTCCCAGTGCTGTCATCCCATATGGGTGCTGGTTCTAGTCCTGGCTGCTCCTCTTCCAATCCAACTCTCTGCTATGGCCTGGCAAATCAGTAGAAGATGGCCCATGTGCTTCGGCCCCTGCACCCGTGTGGGAGACCTAGAAGAAGCTCCTGGCTCCTGGCTTTGGATCAGCCCAGCTCTGGCTGTCGCGGCCATTTGAGGAGTGACCCAGTGGAAGGAAGACCTCTCTCTCTGTCTCTCCCTCTCACTGTCTGTAACTACCTCTCAAATAAATAAATAAATAAAATGTTTGTTTTTTTTTTAAAGATTTATTTATTTGAGAGGTAGAGAGACAGAGAAAGAGAATTCCCGTCCAGTGATTCAGTCCCTATTTGCCTACAACGACCAAGGCTGGAGCTGGGAGCCAAGAACACAGAGATACTTAGATTGCAGGAACTGATTACTTGAACCCACCATTGCTGCTTCCCGGGGTCTGCGTCAGCAGGAAGCTGGAGTCAGGAGCGAGAGCTGAACATCAAATCCAGGCATTCAGGTTGGGGGACAGGTCACCCACATGGGAGACTGGAAGAAGCTGCTGGCTCCTGGCTTCAGCGTGGCCCAGCTCTGGCCATTGCAGCCATTAACCGCTAGGCTGAATGCCTGACCTGCCACCTACACTGTTTAAGCTGGCTCTTCTCTCCACCCTGCACTTGTTCCCTCCCTCAGTGGCTGGCCCTGATATTGCAGTCCGCCCCTTCTCTTGTAAGCTGCTGGTTTGTGGCCATCATTGGTGAGGTTGGCAAGGAATCCACAGCAGCACAGAACACATCCCAGAACGGACACAATCAGGGCTGAATATACAGCACTTTTTTTATGCGCTAGTGTTTGAAAGTCATGAGATTTTATTATTATTTTTTTATAGATCGATAGGGTCTGTCATTACTTAATAGGAAAATAGTAAAAATTTATTTTTCCCATCATAGTTTTTGATTATAATGTTTAATGTGGATATTCAAATAATTATTTTTGCCTTTTTTTTTTTTTTAAAACTTAGTGACAGACACAGAGAGAGCTATTTTCCATCCACTAGTTCACTCCCCAGATGGCCAGGCTGGACCAGGCCAGACTCCATCTGGGTCTTCGATGTGGATGACAGGGGCTCAAGTACTTGGGCCATGTTTTGCTGCTTTCACAGGTACATTAGCAAAGAGCCAGATCAGAAGTTTGAACTTGTGCTCAGATATGGAATGTCGGGGTCATAAATGGGGGAGCTTAACCCACTGTGCCACAGTCCAGCCCCACTTTTGGGTTCTTATTTGTTAAATAAACTTTAGACTGATTGGCTTTCTTTTGTTCTGTTTTTTTGCTTCGATTTTTTTCTATTACAGTAAAATACACATAATGTAGAACTTCCATGTTAACCATTTGAAAATGCTAGATGCATCAATAATATTGTGCAGCTATCACCACAGTCCATCTCCAGAATTCTTTCCATCTTGTAATATTGAAACTCTGCAGGCGTTAGACAGTAATTCCCTACTTCTGCCTCCGCCTTGGCTCCTGGCTACCCCCATCCTACCATCTCTTTTCATCTGACTACCATGAATGCCTGGTGTGTTGTTTAGATAAGTAGGTCATGTTGTATTTGTCTTTTTGTGACTGACTTACTAGTTCTGATGTTGAATCTTCTGGTAGTATGTACTTTTTAAATTTTTTTTTCCTAATTTTGGGATAAAATATGTTTGAGGCCCTGAAGACCCTGATCTTTGACATCTCCCAGCCTTAAATACAAGCAAACGAACAAACAAAAATATGTAATTTTCGCCCTTTTCCCACATGGAATGTTGTCTGGGCTGAAAACATTAGGACATGATTGCATCTGAGCCCCTTGACCTGAAACACTCAGGTCAGAGGTGTTGTTTCCCAAGGATTTGCAACCCAGCCTTTACTTCTTAATTTAAAAACAAGCAAGGGATTAGATTCTAAACAACAGCAAAATCTATGCCTTTGTTGGTTATTCAGGAAATCAGCTTGAGAAAGTGTCCTAGTTGTGTGTGGCCATGGCTAACTTCACGGTTTTTTTTTTCTCCCACCAGCCTCTTGCCTGCCTGATGGGACTGCCCTGGAGCCCGAGTATTACTTCTCCACCATCAGTTCCAGTTTCTCAGTCCCGCCCCTGTTCAACGGCATCACCTGTAAGGAGTTCAGTATTCCCCTAGAAATGCTGCGGGAGCTCTTGAACTTGGTAAGCAGAGCAGTCCTGGTGAACCGACTGTGGGGATACCTGTCAGTGAAATGTCAGTGGGGAAAGCCTGTATCTAAAAAGAAAAGGATTTTGGCCGGCGCCGTGGCTTAACAGGCTAATCCTCCACCTTGCGGTGCTGGCACACCGGGTTCTAGTCCCGGTTGGGGTGCCAGATTCTGTCCCGGTTGCTCCTCTTCCAGGCCAGCTCTCTGCTATGGCCCGGGAAGGCAGTGGAGGATGGCCCAAGTCCTTGGGCCCTGCACCCGCATGGGAGACCAGGAGAAGCACCTGGCTCCTGGCTTCGGATCAGCGTGATGCGCCAGCCACAGCGGCCATTGGAGGGTGAACCAACGGCAAAAAGGAAGACCTTCCTCTCTGTCTCTCTCTCACTATCCACTCTGTCTGTCAAAAAAAAAAAAAAAAAAAAAAAAAAAAGGCTTTCTTTCTTTATTATTAGTTAAATGATATACAATATATTAATATATTATTAATATTAACAAATATTTATTTATTTGAAAGGCAGTTACAGAGAGGTAGAGCCAGAGAGAGAGAGATTTTCCATCTACTGGTTCACCTACCTCCCAAATGGCCCCAACGGCCAGAGCTAGGCCAATCTGAAGCCAGGAGCTTCTTCTGGGTCTCCTATGTAGATGCAGGGGCCCAAGCACTTGGACCATCTTCCACTGCTTTCCCAGGAACACTAGCAGGGAGCTGGATCAGAAGTGTAGCAGCTGGGACTCGAACCTGTGCCCATATGGAATGCCGGCACTGCAGATGGGGCTTCACCTGCTACACAACAGTGTCAGTCCCAGCCTGTAATTTTTTTTTAACGTTTGCTGGTTTGTTTTTGTTTGCTTGAAGGAATGACAAAGATAAAGAGACAGAAATCTTCCATCTGCTGGGCTACTCCCCAGATGCTCCCCAGGGCTAGGCCAAGCCAAGAGTTCTGTCCAGGTCTCCCCCACGGGCAGCAGGGACCCAAGGACTCAGGTGCGGTCATCTGCTGCCTCCCTGGGTGCACGCTAGCAGGAAGCTGGACTGGAAGCAGAATATCCAGGTTCAGACAAGTCGCTCTTAGATGGGATGTGGGTGTCCCGAAGGGTAGCTTAACCTGCTGTTCCCCAGTGCTTGCTCAAGCCTGTATTTTCTTTCTTTCCTTTTTTTTCCCCCTTGGTTAATTTATTTTGTTTATTTGAAAGGCAGAGTTAGAAAGAGAGGGAGAGAAAGAGGTATCTTTGTCTACTGGTTCACTCCCTAATTGGCCACAACAGCTGGGGTTGAGCCAGGCTAAAGCCAGGAACCAGGAGCTTCATCTTGGTCTCCCATGTGGGTTCAGGGGCCCAAGGACTTGGGCCATCTTCTACTGCTTTCCTAGGTACATTAGCAGTGAGCTAGATCGGAAGTGGAGCAGTCAGGACTGCTGGCCTTGTAGGTGGCAGCTTAACACATTAAAAAAAAAAAAAAAGATTTGAAAGACAGAGTTAGACACAGAAAGAGGGAGAAAGAGAGCTTGTCCATCCATTGGTTCACTCCCCAAATGGCTGCAATGGCTGGAGCTGGGCCAGATTGAAGCCAGGAGCTTCTTCCAGGTCTCCCATATGAATAGCAGGGGCCCAAGCATTTAGGCAATCTTCTGCTGTTTCCCAGGCGCATTAGCAGGAGCAGGATCAGCAGCGGAGCAGCCGGGACTTGAACCGGTGCCCATGTGGGATGCCAGCGTCCAAGGTGGTAGCTTAGTCCGCTGCACCACCCGCCGGCCCCAGCTTAACACATTATGCCATGATGCCGGCCCCCAAGCCTGAATTTTTCAAAAGAAAAACTCAACGTACAGGTTGAGGGTCCCCTTCCCAAAGTACTTGTGGAAGTGTTTTAGATTTTGGATTTTTTCAGACTTTGGAATTTTGCATAAATATATCTTGAGGATGGAACCCAAGTCCAAACACAAAATTCTTTATATTTTATATGTACTTTATACACATAGGCTGAGGGTAGTTTTATACAGGATTTGTAATCATTTTGTTGGACTCATTGTAGGAAGTCTGGTGTGGTATATTCCACTTGCATCATCAAATTAATACCCATAAAGCCTTGGGTTTTAGAGCATTTCAGTTTTGGATTTTCAGGTTATTTCAAAGTCCTATTTTGCAGTCTCGAATACTTAGGTTAAAGAAGGAGAATAACATTCATGGAGATATTTTTCACTTTGGATTTTATAGTGAGCGTGCGGGAAGGCCCTGTGCATCCCCGTGTAGAGATGAGGAGGTCGATGTCAAACACATCAAGTGTATGCCGGCACAGGGCAGGGCTGGGTGCAGTCCAGTGATTCCCCCTTAGGGGTTGCTCTTATCTGGATTCATGCAAAGTCTAACTTTTTCATATTTGGCTGCCCCTGGACAACCTTCGGGGTGATGTCAGAGAAGACTTGAGTGCTGTTATCTGGATCCTGAAACACAATCTTTGGTCAGTTCCAAGGGTTCTGAAGTTGTGATGGAGCTGTGATGGTTTAAGGCAGGTTTGAGCAGAGGGGGTGGTAGCACATCAAGGACAGACTGAAAATGGGGCCTTTAGGGATGGGCGACGTGCCAAGTTAAGTCGCTGCTTGGGATGCCTGTATCAGAGTGCTGGTTCAAGTCCTGATCCAGCTTCTATTCATGCATCCTGGGAGACATCAGATGAGTTTCAAGTGCTTGGGCCCTGCCACTCACTTGGGAAATCCAGATGGAGTTCCTGGTTCCTGACTTCAACCAGACCTAGGCCTGGTTGTTATAGCCATCTGGGGAGTGAACCAGCAGATGAAGATTTTCTCTCTCTCTCTGTGTCTCTGTCTCTGTCTCTCTGCCTCTTGCTCTGCTTTTCAAGTGGATGAAAATAAATAAACATTTTGAAAAAATAAAGTCAGGCTTTTAGTGGTTAGGACACCTGTGTCCCATGTTAGAGTGCTTGGGTTCAGTTCTCAGCTCCAACTCTGGAGTTCAGCTTCCTGCTAGTGCAGGCACTGGGAGGCATCAGTGATGATTCAGGGCATTGGATTCCTGACATCCACGTGGGAGACCTGCATCGAGTTTCCAGCTCCTGGGGTTTGGCCCTGGCCCAGTTGGAGTTGTTGCGGGCATTTGGGGAGTGAACCAGTGGATGAGAGCTCGCTGTCTCTGCCTCTCTCTCCTAGTTTGTGCTTTCTGTAAGGAAGTGCTTAATTTCCCCTGGCATGTGACCCCTGTCTTCAGCAAATACAACAGCTGTGGGGCAGGGCAGTTTTTACCAGGTGGTTCTGCAGTTGACAGAACAGTTCATTCCCATACTAAATGCTGTACAGAACAGGTGAAAACAATTGCTTCTGGCCAGCGCTGCAGCTCAATAGTTTAATCCTCTGCCTGTGGCGCTGGCACCCCGGGTTCTAGTCCTGGTCAGGGTGCCGGATTCTGTCCCGGTCACTCCTCTTCCTGTCCAGCTCTCTGCTGTGGCCCAGGAGTGCAGTGGAGGATGGCCCAAGTGCTTGGGCCCTGCACCCCATGGGAAACCAGGAGAGGCACCTGGCTTCTGGCTTTGGATCAGCGCAGTGCGCTGGCCGCAACGCACCAGCCGCAGCGGCCATTGTGGAGTGAACCAATGGAAAAGGAAGACCTTTCTCTCTGTCTCTCTCTCTCTCTGTCCACTCTGCCTGTCCAAAACAAAACAAAACAAAACAAACTAACAATTGCTTCTGTTAAGAATTTAAAGCCTGTGCTCCAGTATGAGTACCTGGGAAGCTTTGGCAGAGCTGTCACTGTCCAAGGACTGTCTGAGGGGGTGGCCTGGACAAGTAGGAGGGGTCTGAGGGTGGCTGTCACACAGCTGTGCTTGCTCACTGCAAGTGGCTGAAATGGCAGCAGTGCCTGGAGTCTGAACACTTTCACTTCCTGGAGATGAGACTCTCCCCCAGCCAGTTTGATGGCTCCTTTTCTGTTTCTATGTCCTGTCTGTCCATGGTATGGAAAGAAGTCACATGTGATGATTTCATGTGTCACCGTGATTTGTGTAGTTGTGTGTTGTTGGCTTGTTACTTCCATCACATTTTTGTGCTGTGGGTTTTTTTCTCTTCTTTTTTTTTTTTTAATTTATTTTTATTTATTTGAAGGTGTCACAGAGAGAGAGAGAGATTTTTCCATCTGCTGGTTCACTCTCCAAATGGCCACAACGGCCGGGGCTGGATCAGCCCAAAGCCAGGAGCCAGGAGCTTCTTCCAGGTCTCCGAAGGGGATGCAGGGGCCCAAGGACTTGGGCCATCTTCCGCTGCTTTCCCAGGCCATAGCAGAGAGCTGAATCAGAAGAGGAGCAGCTGGTTCTTGAATTGATGTCACAGGCGGCAGCTTTATCTGCTACGCTACACCTCCCCGCCCCACTTTGTTTCTTCTGTTGATGATTTATCCTTGGCAAACTGAAGTTGCCTCATGAGACTGTGTTTCGCTGATAGGTGAAGAAGATTGTCGAGGAACCTGTTCTCAAATCCCTGGATGCGGTTGTGACCAGCGTGATGGAGGTACGTCCCTTCTGAGGGCACTGCCCCACGGTCAGCCGTTTCCCCTTTCTTATGTGGACCAAGCAGGAGGAGTTGATGCAGGGAGCCAGAGGGAAAAGGGTTTGGCAGTGACTTTTCATTTTAACTTCTCTAGTCCTGTGTGATAGCAACACACGTGCCACCTGAGCCACAGGTGGCTCTTGTAAATGCATCACCTCACAGTGCCTCTGACCAGTGGTCAGTGTCTCCCTTTCACACCTGGAAGGTACAGGGGATACACACTAGTGTGCCCACGTTATACAGTTACCGTGGGAACTAGGAGTCTAGCTGGGCCTGTCCCTTCCATCTTCCTTGCTCCTTTCGTGTTTCCAAAACTGCTTCTCTGGGCTTGGAACTGTGCTGTCTAGGCACATACAGGCCTATGTAGCTAGGGAACTTTTGTCTTTAACGTATTTGCAGCCAAGGCGCCAACATTGTTTATGAAGTCATTACATGCTGGTGCTGGGAGATCTTAATGTCACAGGGGACATTTGAGGCAGGGGCCTTTGAGTGCAGGGCCCAGAGACACTGCTGTTTGCCAGGCTGGATCTTGCCATGGGTGTGACTTGACCCAGGTCCCTTGGTTGACCGGTGTTCTTTCTCCCTCCTGATCATGAGACACACAGTGCCTGGTACCGCTGGGGCCCAGGTCTGAAGTGGGGCGGGAACTGGCAAGAGCCCTCTTGTGCTGCAGCTCATGTCCCCTCCTCCCCTGCCCCTGCCAGCAAGTTTCTGGCAGATGGCAGATGCGTGTGCTGGCTGTGATTTGCTGTGCTTGGTTCCTGGATGGTTCACTGTTCATTTAACTCCAGGTTGCAGTCTGTCATTTCCTACCTCCCTGCAGGCTGTGGTACTGTACATTGGCCAGTGAGCTCTTTCACCCTCTCCCTCTGTGCCTGTAGTCTCGGAGGCTCTCAGTTACCATAGTCAGTGTGTGATCACGTGGGACCCAGGCCAGGAAGGCCAGGGCCAGGAATTCAGCACCTGGAGACTTGCTGGCTCCGCTCATCTCTGCTGAGGAGAGTCAGTCCTGGTACTAAGGGCAGAGTTGAGCTCTGTGGGGATGCCTTCAGGACTTGTCTGTGGACAGAGAACTGTGAGACCCTATGCCCCGAACAAGGCAGTTTCTGGTATTTTTGTTTTATAGTTAGGATTTCAGTATACATATCCATTTGAAGAAATTGTTCGGGGGCTAAAAAAAGTCCTGACTAGAGTCACAGTGTATCATTATCCATAAATACTGTAGCAGTCACTAACAGCTGTGTGTGCCTTACTGTGTGCAAAACATTTGATAAGACTTCGCTCACTGGCTTCTAGAATCCCACAGCAACAAACTCAGTTTATAGGTGGGGAAGCTGAGGCTTACAGGGAGCTGAGGAACTTGAGTTACGTAGCTATGAGTGATGGAGCTGAGCTGTTGGATTGTTGGGCTCCAAAGCCCTCAAGCTTCCTTCCGTCCTGGATTCCTGGAATCTGACCTTGTGCCACCTTCACCTCTCCTGGTCCTGCTTCTTCATCCCTGCCCTGCGGGGGTGTTGTGAGGACTGTGCGTCTGTAGACAGCTTCTGTGGCACCCGTCAATTTGCACTTGGCCTAGCAGCTGTTCTTCCTGTCAGTGTGGCCCCCGGAAACCAGTCCCGTGTGACCTCACTCACAACCCCCGCAACCCTCCACCAGCCTCGTCCTGCAGGTCCCTTCCTGTCCCGCCCAGCCTCCACCCCTTCTACACGTGGGCATGTGTCAAGACTTGTAATGAACCATGCCTTTCTGTCCTGCTAAGTGGGGCATGAACAGAAGCTAAGGGCTGCATCTTACGTAACCCATGAGACCTTGTGTGGAATTTTTCCCCAAAGAAAGAACAGTGCCGCATTTCAGAATTGTTTGCCAAAGATTAATCTAAAATGAGTGTTAATTACAAAACATGAGCTGAATCTGAAGGTGCCCTGGCTGTAGTCTCTCTGGAGTGATAGGGTGGGTAAGTCCCTGGGTCTGGTGGCCCTTGGCTGTCTTTCTCCTCCTCTTTCCATGTCCCTGTTTGGACCAAAGAAGGCCAAAGATGGTTTTAAGTGGCAGGAAGGCAGCTCTTTCTTCCAGGGCAGGCTGTTCCCGGCAGGCCTCTCTGGACCGTGAGAGCCTCCTGTTCCGTTGGCCTGAAGCTTTCCTGCTGCGGAGAAAAGTCAAAGTGCCCAAGTGATGAGTCAGGATCAGCGCTTTTTCCGTTTAGAACGCTAGGTCTTGGGTATAAGTGCCACTCGGTGGGACGTGGACAGGCAGGGACAAGGGTGGCTAGCAGAGGGTTTCTGAAGTGTGGTCACTGCCCCTGCCTCCCCCACAGGCCAACCCCAGCGCCGATCTCTACTACACCAGCTTCAGCGACCCCCTCTACCTGACCATGTTCAAGATGCTGCGCGACACTCTGTACTACATGAAGGGTGAGGACTCCTGGCGCACACGCCTGAGGGTGGGGAGGCAGGTTCCCAGGCCGCTTTCTGCTGGAGCTGCTTGAGACACACAGAAGAGCTACATGGTCACGTGACTGACATTTTGTGGGGGGAAAATAGGAGAAAATATCTGTCCATGGTCCTGTGACTCCAGGACCATCAATAATGGCTTCCCTGGTAGATTTATTTAAGGTGCTTCTCTAACATGTACATGTTATATTGTACATATACAAATATGGTTACATGTTCTCTTCAGATATTTTAGAACGTAAGAAAGTGGGGCACTCATAGTCTTAAACTCAGAGATAAGGACCAGCCTTGTGGCACAGTGGGTTCAGCCACCACCTGCAATATCAGTATCCCATTATCAGAACATCAGTTCAAGCCCTGGCTATTCTGCTTCCAGTCCAGCCCCCCACCCCACCCCCCGCACCACCAATGTGCCTGGGAAGCGGCAGAAGATGGTCCAAGTGCTTGGGCACCTGTCCCTGCCACTGATATGGGAGACCTGGATGGAGTTCCAGGCTCCTTGCTTTGGCCTGGTCTAGCTCTGGCTGTTGTGGCCATGTAGGAAGTAAACCAGCAAGTCGAAGATACCTCTCTTTCTCAGTCTCTCCCTCTCTATCACTCTGCCTTTCAAATAAATCTTAAAAAAAAAAAAAATCCTGAGAGATAATATCTTAATACCTTAGTATTCTTTTCAGTGTTGTGGTTTTTTTTTTTTTTTTTTGACAGGCAGAGTGGACAGTGAGAGAGAGAGACAGAGAGAAAGGTCTTCCTTTTGCCGTTGGTTCACCCTCCAATGGCCGCCGTGGTAGGTGCGCTGCGGCCGGCGCACCGCGCTGATCCGATGACAGGAGCCAGGTGCTTCTCCTGGTCTCCCATGGGGTGCAGGGCCCAAGGACCTGGGCCATCCTCCACTGTACTCCCTAGCCACAGCAGAGAGCTGGCCTGGAAGAGGGGCAACCGGGACAGAATCCGGTGCCCTGACCGGGACTAGAACCCGGTGTGCCGGCGCCGCAAGGCGGAGGATTAGCCTAGTGAGCCGCGGCGCCGGCCTTGTTGTGTTTTTTTTTTTTTTTTTTTTTTAATTCAAGAGACAGAAAGACAGCAAGAAAGAGAAACAGGAAGACAGGGCTCCCATCTGCTGGTTCACTCCCCAGGAGCCAAGAGCCAAGAGCCAAGAGCCAAGAACTCAGTCCAGGTCTCCCACACTGGGGGAGGGACACAACTGCTTGCCATTCCCACTGCCTCCCAGGGTCTGTAGCGATAGGATCTGGAATCAGGATTGGAGCTGGGAATCAAAGTCAGGCACTCTGAGAGTAGACACAGGGCACTGAACCAGGAGGCCAAATGGCCACCCCTCTTGGCATTTTTAAAAACATTTTTTCCTGTGTCCTTCCCTCATGCTTTTGAGTGTTCTTAATAGACATAAATTCTGATGACCCCCTGATATTCTGTCACGTAGATATTCTAAAATTTAGCTAACTCCTTGCTAGTCTGATTCTCAGCGTCACTCAGGAGAGGCTTCAGGAAATCCTTGGCCAAGCCTGGCCTCCTGGAGGCTCTGAGTCCTCCCCTCCTGCCCATGTCTGTGCCTGGCTTCCTAGGCCGGTCTGGCTTCTCTGTCAGAGTGACTGTCCTGAATGTCCAGACTCCAGGGTGAGAGTTGGAGGAGTCTGTGAACTCCAGGTGCTCCAGAGCCCCGGAGAATTCTCTCCTTTGGGCTGCAGTCAGTTTTTTCCCCTGGTAACTGACTGACAATCTTTCTTTTCTAAACATCACTAAACTTTCCTGTTGTCAGGCGAACCGATTCCAGAATGACACCCCCTGTTCATGTGTCCGTATGTGCAGGTTTTAGTGTTTCGGCTGCTTCAAGCATGCGGCTCGGCCTGCCAGGTGGGTGCGTGTGGGGGAGCACGTGCCTGGCCCACCCCGCCCTTGCTGAGGGAGTTCTTCCCCTGCAGCAGCCAGCGGACGCCGCTCCTGAGGGAAAGACCACAGTGGCTTACAGCTGCCGCCTGGGCCTCACGCGGTTCTGCAGCCAGCTGGCATGTCCGCCCTCTCTCCCACAGACCTCCCGACCTCCTTTGTGAAGGAGGTCCATGACTTCGTGCTGGAGCAGTTCAACACAAGCCAGGGAGAGCTCCAGAAGATTCTCCACGATGCAGACCGGATCCACAACGAGCTGAGCCCCCTCAAGCTGCGCTGCCAGGCCAATGCCGCCTGTGTGGACCTCATGGTGTGGGCTGTGAAGGACGAGCAGGGTGAGTGCTGCCCGCAGGGTCCTGTGGCCAGCAGACTGCCTTTCCTTCCCTGGGAGCTCCAGGCACGCCAACTGACTTCTCGAATGCTTGGCTCTGTGGCCAGCGTGGGTAGTCACGTGAGGAGTGCTTGCTTCCTGGGTACGGGCAGAACTGAGCATCTGTTCTTGCCTGACCCTGTATGTCTGCTGTTCCGTCCTGCAGTAGAGGATGCTGTCCCTGGGATGAGGGGAAGCCCAAGACCACAGGGCCCGTGTGTCCTCTCTGCTGCTTCTTGCTGGTTCTTTAGGCCTTTCCTGAAGATGGGGGAGGGGGACTCGGTGCTGGAGGGGGAAGGGTTTGCCTGGGGGAGGGCAGAATGGGAAGCACATGTTCTTCAGACTAGGAGCTGGTGGGAAAGAGGGCCTTGGACGCAGCAGAGAGGAGAGAGTAGTCACACGACGCAGGGGGGTGGTGCACAGCAGCAGGAGAGGAGCAAAGGGGGAGATGTGAGTGCAGGATTCCTGCCTCCAGACAGTTTCTGGTGCGGTCTGTCCGTAATAGCCAGCCTACAAACAGCATGTGTGAGGGGCTGTAGTAGATTATGTGATTACTTGAGGAACGGCTGCTTTATGGTTGTTGGAATCTACTCATCCTTCGTACCAATCCCTGATTTTGAACTAAGGCGCAGAAAATCTTTGCATCAAGCTGTCTGAGAAGCTGCAGTCCAAGACCTCCAGCAAAGTCATCATTGCCCATTTGCCCTTGCTCATCTGCTGTCTGCAGGTCAGTCTCACTGGCCCTTAAGGGGCTTAAATCCCATCCACAGGGCGTGCCCCTCGTCATGGTGCTCGGGTGGGGCTGGCGGAGCCGCAGGGACGGTATTTTCTGAGCTGCTGTCTTTAGTAGCTCTAGGAGAGCCTGCGTGGGCACAGGTCATCGCGGAGAGAGCGCTGCCCTCTACGGGATGGCAGGAATTCCTGCAGGGGGCGTCATCCTTAGCCCTCCTTTGTTGTGAGGCTGCCCCACATCTGTTGGGCCACGGCCAAGGCCAACAGGTGAAGGCCATGGACACATGCCATAGGGAATAAGAAATGACATCCTCCTGACGACTTCAGTGCTTAGCTCTCCTCTGCCTTAATGTAGGTCCTAGTGAACACTCCTGACATTGTTTACAAAGCATATTTTGAACCTTTCTCCCTAAATTTGCTTCCAAAAGCAATGAACACACTTTTTAAAAAAAGTTTTGTTTAGGGCTGGCATTTTGGCACAGAGGGTAAGCTGCTACCTACAACACTGACATCCCATATGGGTGCCAGTTTGAGTCCCAGCTGCTCCACTTCTGATTCAGTTCCCTGTTAATGCACCTGGGAAAGTAGCAGAGCATGGGCCAAGTGCTTGGGCCCCTGTCTCCCACGTGAGAGATCTGGATGGAGTTCCAGGCTTGGCTTGGGGCTTTGGCCTGGCCCAGTCTTGTCTGTTGTGGTCATTTGGGAAGTGAACTAGCAGATGGAAGATTCTCTCTCTCTCTCTCTCTCTCTGACTCTCCCTTTCTCTCTCTAACTGTGCTTTTCAAATAAATAAAATAAATAAAAAAAAAAAAAAGTAAAAAGCTTTATTTATTTGAAAGACAGGGAGGGCCGGAGAGAGAGCTCTCCCATCTGCTGGTTCATTTCCCCAAGTGCCTGCAACAGCCTGGGAAGGGCCTGCCTGAAGTGAGGACCCATTAACTCCATTTGTGTCTCACTAGGGTGGCCTGTGCCCAAGTACTCGCCTTCTCACCTGTTGCCTCCTGGGTTCTCTAGCAGGAAGTTAGATTAGAAATGGAGGTGGAACTCAGTCTCAGGCACTCCTGTATGAGGTGCACATATCCCAAGCTACTGCTTAGCCTGCTGTGCCACAGCGCCTGCCCTACTCACTTTTTTTTTTTTTCCAGTAGACAGTTTATTAACATAATATATATTTTGTCATTCAGCTTTTTGAATTGCATCCAATGTAATAATAATAATAATATGACAAACACTGTCTTGATGTTTGAGAATTGCCAGAAATGAGCACACTTCTCACGTTTGTCCCACTTGGGTAGAGAAAACTCCACACCATCCTCCTCCTCCGTCCATGGTTCCCAGAGGCCACCTGCCTCTGGGAGCTTTGACCTTGGAAATTTCCTGTAAAACCTGAGTGTCTGAAGGGTGGAGCTTCTCACTGCTCAGGCCTTCTCATTCAGACCCCCTCCAGGCCTCATGACCGGTCATGGTGTGTTGCAGGGTTTGGGCCGCCTGTGTGAGAGGTTCCCGGTGGTGGTACACTCGGTGACACCGTCATTGCGAGACTTCCTGGTCATCCCATCCCCAGTGCTGGTGAAACTGTATAAGTACCACAGTCAGTACCACACAGGTAACAGACGACCCTAGGTCCTGCCTTATCCTCAGCATCCAGTCCCTGTGTGCCTTTGAGGCTCTGGGACCGTGTGAGCCCTGAAGGGTTCTGTGAATGTCCTTGGGCTCACTCCTCCTCCATACCTCTGCTTCGTTTATCCCTGTGCGCCTCCCTTCCGGCCATAGACCTTTCCTTCTGCTTCATCCCCCATCCTGTACCCCTGCCGCTGAAGGCCCCTCCGAGCCCCATTTTCTTTTTGGAATTTCTCGTTCTCTGAGATGGCTTGTAGTGTGAGTACACTGTGCTCCCAGTGGTGGGCCAGGAGCTTCATGTGGACAGCCTCTTCTCATCCAGTACCTGCTGACCTCAGGAGAGAATCGCAGTGTTTCCACGGGTGAGGCTGTGGGCTCAGAGAGTCTGGAAATGTCAACAGTGGTTGACAGGGAATACCAGCTGTGTGCTGGAGGCTCTCATTAGCGGCCCTGGCTCACCCGACCCACTCTCCTATGCAGGTGGGCATTTTCATCTCCTCCCTTCAGAGAACAAAACCCAAACTCAGAGCAGCTGAAAGACTTCCCTTGGATCTTATAGCCAGGAAGGCTCTCAGGTTGATATGCTCCTGCCCTGATGCTGGGCCCCTGCCCTGGTCTGCCCCTGGGACAGGACCATGCCTCACTCACCAGTCGTATGGGTGCTCATCCATATTTTTGAGCAATTTATTGAGAAATCGCTGTTTTTTTTCTTTTCAGTCCTATCACTTTGTAACCTAAATATTCTTCCTTTTAATTGAAACATGTTCACGTCAGCCCTCCTGTTGCTCTCAGGATCTTTTGTTTCTGAAGTGTTTGGTCAGATGTTTTCAGGATGATTGTTTTTGTAAGCTAAAAAATGTTCAGCAGATTATCTTGGGTTTGAAATGACGAAGAGGAGGCTGGGGAGTGAAGCTGAACCAGATACAGATGTCAGTGTTTCTGTTTAGTTGCTGGCAATGATATAAAAATCAGTGTCACCAATGAGCATTCCGAGCCGACCCTGAATGTCATGTCGGGCAAGAAGAACCAGCCCTCCATGTACGAGCAGCTCCGGGACATCGCCATCGACAACATCTGCAGGTGGGAGGCCTGACTGGGCGGGCGCTGCGTTTCCCACACGGGCTTATTACGAAATGAGAAGTACTTCTCATTATTACCTGTTTGCTTAAAAAGCAAAATAGAAACATCTATTAGAAAAAATATGTGATATAGAGAGAAGAAGAACAGTTATCCATTAACCCACCAACCAGAGTAACAGCATGTTGTGTTTTCTTGATCTCCCCCCGCACCATGCAATGTTTAATATAAATGAGAGAGGTTTTTTTGTTTAATTTTTCGGGTATCCCTGATGCCCAGACTCCTGCCACATGAACTCTTGCTTTCCTGACTCCGGGAACAAACGCATGCCAGTTTTCCTGAAAGCATCTCTCTCCTCCAGATTCTGGCTCCTTGCTCCCAGAGCCTGATCCAGACGGTAGCTCCCGCCCCATCAGGCTCCTGCTGTTCTGTGACACTGGGAACCAAACAGATGGGGAGATTCCTTGTGGGGCTTTATGTTCTTAGGGGCTTTTAAAATATCCCCCTTGTTTCTGTAACAGAAGCATCTCTCCTTACTATTCCAATTTTAAATTGTAATTGTAATATTTCCTGAGTGATCCCGGGACCCTCTGCGTCTTGAATCAGTCATGTGACTTGTTAATGAACAGCACGAGAAATGTAAGATGGGATTAGGGTGAGTTTCCTTCCACAGGAAACTGTTCTGGGCAAAATAATGAAGGTATTGTTTCCAGCTGAGATACTTATCACATGCGCGCCATCTGCAGCAATTCTGTGAATTCATTCTGTGTAATGACTTTCATCCACATTTGTGGGACAGAAAATGCAAAGCACTTCTTGACGCTTTATAAATCGGAGAAAAGAACAGTTGAAAGCAGCTCACTTCATTGTTGTGCTCCTGATGCCACCCGGGTTTCTTTGCTGCTCAGGTGCCTGAAGGCCGGCCTGACGGTGGACTCTGTGATCGTGGAGGCCTTCCTGGCCAGCCTCTCCAACCGGCTCTACATTTCCCAGGAGAGTGACAAGTACGTGCCCGTCCCTCGGGGCAGCCGCGTGTTTCAGCTGACTCACGGGGGGTACCTGGCATTGTGCGTATCTGCCTCTCTCCTGGTCTTAGAGCAAGGGCTGCACTGGATGTGTCGGAAAATTTAAGGTGAAGCCCTGTAGGTATGTCCACCCTGGACCAATACATGGGAGTAAAGGTGTTTGTCCCCTAGCCTGGCACCTTGGGCTCTGTGTTTTCACCAGTAGGCAGAGATCCTAGGCTGTCAACAGATTTATACTTCATCAAGACCATGGTGGAACTGATGCCCAGATCATGACCTCCGGGCTTGGTTTCACCCTGGTGTGCTGGAGCTGTGTTCCTAGGGTTCTCCTGCTCTTCCCCTGTAGGGATGCTCACCTGATTCCCGACCACACCATCCGAGCCCTGGGACACATCGCCGTGGCCCTGAGGGACACCCCGAAGGTCATGGAGCCAATTCTGCAGATCTTGCAGCAGAAGTTCTGTCAGCCGCCTTCACCCCTCGACGTGCTCATCATCGACCAGCTGGGCTGCCTGGTCATCACCGGGAATGTAAGGGGGCCCCTGCCTTGGGCCCATGAGCCCCACTCACCCTACACAAACAGCCCCTTTAACATCCATTGACTATGGGGAATTTAAAAATGTAGATAAATGAGCTGAGTGCTCACAACTGGTTTAACACTGATTAGTGAGAATAATAAAATGGTTCCCTGAGTGCTGGGAGCAAAGCAATGTACTTTCTTGTCAATGCCGGGGCTGGTGTTGCAGCACAGGGGGTTTAAGCCACCAGCTGTGATGCTGTTCAAGTTCCAGCTGCTCTGCTTCCCATCCAGCTCCCTGCTAATGTGCCTGGGACGGGAACAGAGAATAACCCAAGTACTTGAGCTCCTGTCACCCACATGAGAGACCTGGATGGGGTACCTGGCTCTTGGCTTCTGCTTGGCCCACCCCAGGCCGTTGCAGCCATTTGGGGAGTGAACCAACAGATGGAAGTTCAGTCTCTCTCTGTCTTTCTGACTACCTTTCAAATAAATAATCTTTTTATTTAAAAAAAATTCTGGCTGGTGCCGCGGCTCACTAGGCTAATCCTCTGCCTGCAGTGCTGGCACCCCGGGTTCTAGTCCTGGTTGGGGCACCGGATTCTGTCCGTATTGCTCCTCTTCCTGTCCAGCTCTCTGCTGTGGCCTAGGAAGGCAGTGGAGGATGGCCCAAGTCCTTGGGCCCTGCACCCGCATGGGAAACCAGGAGGAAGTATCTGGCTCCTGGCTTCAGATCGGCGCAGCGCCAGCCGTAGCAGCCATTTGAGGGATGAACCATTGGAAGGAAGACCTTTCTCTCTGTCTCTTTCTCTCACTGTCTAACTCTGCCTGTTTAAAAAAAAAAAAAAAAAAAAAAAAAATCTTGCCAATGTAAATAATGGAAAACAAGATTTAATTAAAGCTATTTTGAGTTTTGAGTTTACTTCAAGCTTTAGAAATGGCTGCCCTTGCTGTTTTTTGGCCATTGTGATCCATGATCCCAGAGCTGCTCCTGTTTGGGCTTGGTGCAGGAGGCGCAGCGTGCTAACAGTGCCCCTGGCTGTCTTCCAGCAATACATTTATCAGGAAGTGTGGAACCTCTTCCAGCAGATCAGCGTGAAGGCCAGCTCCGTCGTGTACTCGGCCACCAAAGATTACAAAGACCACGGCTACAGGTAATGGCTTCTGGACCTCGGTCTTGCTCAGACCCTGAAAGTGTTTAATTCTCCTAGAATATGTGAAGCTTGGGCATTTGTCTTCTTGTTGTTTGTTTGTTTGAGGGGTGGAGAAGAAGACAAGGAGGGCTACCATCCACTGGTTCACTCCTTCGAATGCCTGTGAAAGCAGGGGTTAAACCAGGCCAAAGCCAAGAGACAGGAACTCAGTGCAGGTCTCCTCCTTGGGTGGCAGGGACCCAGTTGAGTCATCACCACTACTCTCAGAGTGCACATTAGTGGGAAGCTAGGAGCGGAAGTGGAGCCGGGACTTAGAACTCAGGCACCCTATGCGATTTGGTTGTCCCTAGCTTATCTTAACCTAGCTGTCTTAACTACCAAACCAAATGCTTATCTAGGAGCATTTATATTTAAATTTATTTGAAAGGCAGAGTGACAGAGAGAAATCTTTCATCTGCTGGTTCACTCCCCAAGTGCCTGCAACAGCTGGTACTGGGCAAGCCAGAAGCCAGGAACTCCATCCAAGTCTCTCATATGGCTGGCAAGGACTCCAGTACCTGAGCCATCATCTGCTATGTCCCAGCACAGCAGCAGGAAGCCATATCAGAAGCATCGTAGCCTTGGGGCTGGCATTGTGGTACAGTGGATTAAACTGCTGATGTGGGAGAAGTGGGGTTTAATTTTAATCCAGGTCCTTGCCATTACTTAAAAAGCATTTTAAGTTCAGGCATGGATACGGTGCACAAAGTGATAAAGTTTATTTAAAAGATGAGAAAGAAACATACAGACACACGTGGGCACAGTTGAAGAGTGGAGTGGACCAGAGAGAGAAGGCAGTGGGAGGAGGGAAGCAGAGAAGGGATGGCAGCCCTTGGTCTCCAGAAGAGAGCGAGCACCTGCCAGCACGGTGTTTCAGGAGGTGGTGTGTTCACCTGGAGGTTTATGGCACCTCCGTAAAACTCCACATGGAGCTAATGTACGTGTTTACACGGTTCCTTTTCCCTAGGTCCCAGAAGGAAATGAAGCATCCTGGGAAATGGAGTGTTCTGACAGACAGATAGGCTAGAATTACACAGGGCAGGGCCCTGTGGCTGTGGTTTGTGTCCTGAGGCTCAGCCAGCTACCTTATCCCCTGTCACTGCCTCCTGCAATGCCAGCATCCCATATCGGAGTAATGGCCACCGTGCTTCTTTTTATTTATTTATTTTTTTGACAGGTAGAGTTATAGACAGAGAGAGAGACAGAGAGAAAGGTCTTCCTTCCGTTGGTTCACTCCCCAAATGGCCGCTATGGCTGGCACTGCACCGATCCGAAGCCAGGAGCCAGGCGCTTCTCCTGGTCTCCCATGCAGGTGCAGGCGCCCAAGCACTCGGGCCATCCTCCATTGCCCTCCCGGGCCATAGCAGAGAGCTGGACTGGAAGAGGAGCAACCGGGACTAGAACCTGGTGCCCATATGGGATGCCGGTGCTGCAAGGTGGAGGATTAACCAAGTGAGCCACAGCGCCGGCCCTGCCACCGTGCTTCTGATCTAGCCCCCTACAAATGCACCTGGGAAAGCAGTGGAAGATAGCCCAAGTCACACCTGCCACCATGTGGGAGACCCAGATGGGGTTCTAGGCTTCTGGCTGCTTTGGCCTGACTCAACCCGGGCCATCATGGCAGTTATAAAGTGGCTAGCAAATGGAAAATCTTTCTTTCTCTCTCTGCGTTTCCCTCTTTCTCACTCTGCCTTTCAGATAGATAAAATAATTTTCTTTAAAAAAGAAGAATGGGGCTAGCGTTGTGGCATGAGATCATATATGTGAAAGCTGTCAGTCATTACAAGGTCTCAGCCTTCACACTGCCACCATGGCCAACCTGAGGACCAGGAGAATGGCAGGACCAGACTCACCTCCTGCTTCCATTCGTCCTGATGCGCGGGCCCGCACACCTCTCCCCGTGTCGCTTCCTTGCTCTGAGAGTTTCTGCTGGGCTCCTCACTCCTTGGTGCCTTCCTTCCCTGTGCTTGTCTGTGCCGGCTTTCTCTGACCCTCAAGTGCATCCTCATTGCTGTTCTGTATCCCTGCTGTGAGTGGGTGCCTGCCGTTCTCCACCTGGCTCAAGTTGCCCCTCCTTCCATAAAACTTTCTCTCTCCTTTCTTTCTCTCTCTCTCTCTCTCTCTCTCTCTCTCTCTCTCTCTTTTTTTTTTTTTTTTAATATTTATTTATTTGAAAGGCAGAGTTACAGAGAGGCACAGTTAGAAAGAGAGGAGGTCTTCCATCTGCTGGTTCACTCTCTAGATGGCCGCAAGAGCTGGAGTTGTGCTGATCTGAAACCAGGAGCCTGGAGCTTCTTCCAGGTCTCCCACATGGGTGCAGGGGTGCAAGGACCTGGGCCATCTTCCACTCTTCCCAGGCCATAGCAGAGAGTTGATCGGAAGTAGAGCAGCCAGGACTTGAACAGGCGTCCATATGGGATGCCAGTACCACAAGCAGCAGCTTTACCTGCTACACCACAATGCTGGCCCCAAAACTTTTTGTTTTTGCCACCACAAATGATTTGTCCTCTGCCTCACCGTGGGTAGCACTGACTACCCTTTGATTGTCCACAGCTACCATTTGCTCTGAGATTTCTGGGGGCCAAACCCGTGCTTGATGCTTCACAGCGTGTTCAACTCCTCCTGAAGTCCTGTGAGAGGAAATTATTGTCATCCTTGTGTATCACTTAGGAAGCAGCCTGAGGCTCAAAGACTTAGGTGACCCTCCCAGGGTCACGCAGGACTGCAGAAGCCTGGCCAGCCTTACTGGTACACATTGAGTGGCAGAGGGGACAGTGGCAGTGTGGCAGGCCCTTGACATCGGGAGGGAAGTGTCCCGAGACTCTCACAAGCCTTCTCCAGCCCCCTGGGGGCCCTCAGTACATCTCAGGAGAGAAGCTCACGGTCATTTCCGCAGCCTTTCTTCTAGGGGTCCTCTACATGAAGATGGAGTGTTCCTTGCCTCAAGGGCTCTTCTGTCTGCAGGTACTGAGAGGAGCATGGTGAGGCAGGCGGGCTCCCAACAGTCAGCTGCCTCACCCTTGCATGAAGGAGAGCCTGCCAGTGTTCCTGTGCTCTGTCCCCTGCAGGCATTGCTCCCTGGCGGTGATTAATGCCCTGGCCAACATCGCAGCCAACATCCAGGAGGAGCACCTTGTGGATGAGCTGCTCATGAACCTGCTGGAATTGTTCGTGCAGCTGGGGCTGGAAGGGAAGCGAGCCAGTGAGCGGGCGAGTGAGAAGGGGCCGGCCCTGAAGGTAGGAAGGAGGGGACTGTCACCAGCTTCCCATCGGGGCATCTGTCCATGCTGGCCTGGGCTGACTCAGTCTCAGGGCACCGTCTTAGTTGAAGTATTGTGCTTTCTTGGTTATGTGATTTGAATGCAAGAAAGGGGAGGGTGAGTCTTGTTTCTTAGAGTTGCTGGTGTGGGTTGGGGAGAGGGCTGCTGCTGCTTGCATCAGATTGCAACTTGACAACAACCCAGCTTCCGAGCCCCTCCTTTCTTTCCTTCATCCTAAAGCCCAGGCCGGGGTTGGGGGGGAGGGCAGGAGGACAGTGGCTGGGCCTAGGAGGATTTTAAGTGTCCGTCATGGAAACGGTGACAACACAGGAAGAGCAAGATTTGTCCTAACCTCAGGCCATCCAGGAAGGTAGGTCTGCGGGACAGACGAGACGTCACATGTTTAGTACTCACTCAGATTTGGGAGGGGGTCGCAGCAGGGGAGGCTTCTTACCTCCTCCCGTTGGTGTGTCAGGGCACAGGTCCCTCTACTGGATCTGGATCTTCTTCCTTCCCCAGACCGCTGCTTTTCACCTGTTCTTTGCCACTGTCCTAAGTCAGAGGTCAGCTCGCTTTTTCTGGAAAGGCCCAGACTAAATATCTGATGCTTTGTGGGCCATGGGGTCTCCTGCAGCTACTCAGCCGTGCCGTAGTAGCGTGAGCACAGTCGTGGGCGGTGGTAAACACCCATAAAACTTAGCTGCTCCCTGCACAAGTACTGTGACTTATGCAGATACTTGTTCATGTTTGATGCTTCAGTGTTTTGGTTTTTGTTTTGGTTTGTTTTTTTTGCTTTTAAAATTGTGCTGGGTGAGAATCTATACCTGTCTTTCTATGTATGTCTCTCTTCATTTCTTCAGAGTCAAGAATTCCAGATTTACCCAACACTGTGTTTCGTCTTGTTTGTTGTATTGCAAGCAACACATGCTTGTCAGTGACACCAGTTCTGTTCTTTTCTAGGCTTCTAGCAGTGCGGGGAACTTGGGAGTGCTCATTCCTGTAATAGCTGTGGTGAGTGGTCATCAGTTACAGCTAAACCAGACACCGTGCTCGTGTTTTCAATGGCGTGCGGCAAATTCCTTAGAAAAATGCTCTCTGGAGACTCCAGTGCTTCTGGATGTGGCTGTCGTGGCCACCATCAGCTCTCCCATGTCAGACCCACTGGCGTGTGTCACCTGCGGCCACACTCCCCACCCGACCTCTGTGTCGCACCCAAACCTCGGCAGCCACCTGACTGGAACTCCCTGTGGGTCCCTTCCCGCAGGGCCCGCAGGGCCCCCAGGCCCGGGGTCTGACTCACTTCCATCCTCCTGTGCTGGTCTCTGACCTTTCCAGGGCCAAGCTCTGTTTCTGTCCCTTCCTCAGCTCCTCCTTGCCAGATGAGACCTAGAGGCTTCTTGTTGCCTACGCCTCCAGAGCCCCTGGAGCATGGGGGCATAGCTTCAGCCTCTAGATGCAGCCCCACCGTGTAGAGGTGCCATTTCCATCATGTCCATCTTAGCCTGTGTCCGCCTCTTCCCATGCGACCTATTCCCCATTTCAGTTGTTCCCCACTGCATTCCTGAGCCCAGGGTCTCTGTGTTCTCATGTTTGTTTTCATCCCTTATTTTCTACCAACCAGTGCCTTCCCACCTTGCCAGCCCCCAGCAGGCGTGTCTTGAGCACTTAGGGTGCCTCTTTCACCGTGTGCACAAGGAGTCCACCTGGCCGCAGAGTTGATGGGATAACCGGGGTTGAGAGGTTGGATAGGCAGGTAGAATTGAGGGCATGCACAAACATTACTCCCCATCTCAGTAGAGAGTGGCTCCTGTGTCCCCACCAGTCCGAGTGCTTATCGTGTAGTCATCGTGAACTGGTCTGCAGCTGTGTGTTAGATGTGCCTTGTGTTTGGCCTAGAGGAAGGGGTGACAGGGAAGTTGGAGGCCTACAGCCTGTGGGAGGGGCAGGGGCTCAGCCACTGGCTCCGCGGGAGAGCAGGTTTCGAGCAGAGAGGGAGGAGCTGGGTGACGCTTGGTGAGGTCTGGTGTCTTTGAACACTAGGCTGCCGTGACCCTTACTCCTGTGACCTTGCAAACATGTCTAGTGATGGTCATTTAGAAGAAACCTGTTGGGGGCACTGCTGGGGAGTGAGGTTAGCTTGTGAGCATATGGATTTCAGGGTCACAAGGGCCCAGGTTGAACTGCTGGTCCTGTGTGTGGCCCCCACGTGGCGTCTGCGCCTTGCCACACGGCGGGGTCAGTGTTGGCATTATGGTTATCAGTGGCGGCTCAGAACACAGCCATGTAAATACTTCTTGCTGATCTTTACATGAAAAAGGTGTTTTTAACAAAAGTTAATGGTTATGTTATGGGGGAGGAAACAAATATTTGCTTGTGTTGCTCAACAGAGAGCAGAGATCACAGGTTCTGGCATTTGCTGGATGCTCACCCCTCGGACCATCAGCGAGGAGCTGTATAATATCCAAAGGCATTTCTCTTTTGTGGGTTTTTGCACTTTGCTTTTTTGTTTGTTTTGTTTTGGCCTTTGATGACATGGTATAGGGATTTAGTTTGTTGAGTGGGTTGGGAAGCCTGGGTTCTGGTCCAAAGGTAGCTGTTCACTCCCTGGTGACCTGGGGAAGCTGGATAGAGTCACCGAGAGGGCAGGTCGCATAGTCTCTGAGCCTCCTTCCTGCTTTGGTTTGGTGATCTTTGTCCTGTGCCTTAGTTAATAATGCTTCTTCAGAAGTATCACTGACTCAGTCGTTCCTGTTGTTATCTAACGCACTGGTTAAGCGTTTTGAGTTATCTAGTCACTCTACTGCGGAGAAGTGGTGCTTCGATTAAGAAGTGCCTCTTGCTTGAAAAGCACCCCGTACGTCCCTGACTGCACGTTTACCTTTGTCACTGGTGGCCTTTGTGGCCTTGCACAGGTTACTTATTCTCTCGGTGCCTGTAAAATGGGGCTTGCAAGTTAACTTTTTCCTGGTCATACACCCTTTTTGAAAGCCACGTACTCCCTTTCCTTATCGCCACTGTGCAGGTGAGAACCCTGCAGCGGGAACTTGGCAGCGAGTCCCACAGCTGCTTAATGTCAGAGCCAGGATTCAGACCCAGGCAGCCTGGCTTGGAGTCTGTGCTCTGCTGCCTGAGAAGTGGGTGGTCTGGTGTCTGTAGGAGGGGGTCCTCAGGGATTCTGAGTGGCTGAATGTGAACCAGAGCGCAGGGAGTGGGGCGGGGGAGAATGCCGTCAACCTGGGCAAGGGCACAGGGGAGCCTGGACTGGCTGTAGCAGAGGTCAGGCAGGGGCTTGGCAGTGAGACCATTGCCTTTCTGGGGAGGGGACAGACTTGGTAAAGGACTTCAAAACCGAGAGCTTTTGGAGACAACTATGTTTAGTCAAGGGAGGAGCAAAAGAAAGCAGCAGCAAGAGGAGAGATACGGGACAAGGGCCCCGGAAGAACAGTGCCGAGGCAAATGGACTAAAAGGTGAAAGAACGGATCAGCAGCACCGTCAGGTGTCACTGAGAGGCTGCGAGCGTGTGACGGGGAGACCTGGCCTCAGCCCTGTGCTGTCCCTGCTCAGTCAAGTCCCGGGGCAGCCCTGGGCACAGGAAGTTAGGACAGGAGCAGGTAAAGAGGGTTAAGTGGGGCTCCAGGGCCCACTTGCCTGATTTTGGATCCCTTCTGTGAACTTTAATTGTGTCTTCAGCTGAAAAAGAGTTGCTAACAGCGTGACCCTGCCCACCCCCAAGGTTGGTTTGAGAACTCAGTGAGATGACCCACAGACACAGCCATGCGAGCAGTTCCTACATGTGTGTTACATCGCAAATGCTCCATGCTCCCCTTTTCTCTACCCTGTTACTGGTATTGGTCTTGTTGTTTAGAAACCTTCTGTGACAAAACTGTGAGCATGACCCTGGAGTCAGGCCAACCCGCCCTTGAACCCCAGCCCTGCCACATACTACAGCAGCTCTCAGAACCCTGTCAGCCCTGTCTTGCGCTCCTGCAAAGTGGGGAAGATGAGGCCTCTCCTGCTAGGCTCTAGGGGCTATAGACAATAACCTGCTGGCTGCTGGCTTTCCCCCTCGAGGAAAGCATGCTGCTCCTGCGTCCTGAACAGTTCTGTGGGCTCCCTTCCGATTGTCTTAGCCAGGTGTGAAGGATCCAGAAACATGCTCTTCATGTGCCGCCTGGTTTACCAAACTAGACCTATAGGATCGGATCCCAGGGATGAACACCAAAGCACTTTCCCCACGTAGACTCTGGGAACCTTGGGTTTGTGTGACACTTGGGCTGGTCCTGAGAACATGCCCTGGGTAGTGCACCATCACTGTGTGGCCCTTGAGTGACTTTCTGTGTTCGTCACTCTCAGGACGTCAGCTCTTTTGGGTGTGGCCCTTGTTCTTTGAGTTTCAAAAGACAGAATTTGTGCCAAAGTCACATGAAAAGTGGCTACATTTATTCATCTTTAGGGTGGAAGACATGGCCACGTGCTGCACTGTCCTCTGGGTCGCAGCGAGGCACCAGCAGGAGGGACAGATGACTCCACGTGGATTTGGAAAGTCGGGCCTTGAGAGAATTAAGCCCTCTGTTAGCCCAGGGCACTCCACTCCTGTCTGTCTCAAGGTTGCTTCTCCCTTGGGAACACCACAGATGGTGAACACTTTGTCACACTCCTCATTTCTGAGCTCAGAAAGGGGCCCTAGTTGAGAAAGGCTTTGAGTGACAGAAGTAGATACACCCTGCAGGCTGCCCGGGAAGGAGGTGCCCAGGGCGTGCTGTGCAGGTGTCTTGGAGGAAGGGGGCAGGAAGGTGGTCTGGCTCTTGTTGAGACCCTTGGGGGAGCAGCTGCGTGCTGCAGTGACCTGTCTCCTGTGGGTTCTCGGCGTGATTTACTCCGTAGCATTGATTCCCACCTGCTTCTCAGTCCTTAGCACATTTCTTCTCTTGTTTGGCCTCGGGTTCAGATTGGAGGCATAGACCACGGAGGTCATGGTGCCGGAAATCTGTGTCCTCATTGTTGGAACAGAAGCAGAACCACAGCACGTCCCCAGAACACGTGAGATGCCCAGAGCTCCACCTTAAGACCTGACAGGGTTGGCCACTCTCCCCATGAAGAGCAGGCAGCTGGTGCGGTGCTCGTAGACCAGGAACAGAAAGGGGCGATCAACTGTGAAGCGGACTTGGGTGGACAGTGGCATGAACCCCACCGTGGTCACAGCTGCAGCTTGGGTGCCCTCTTCGTTCACCGTGATGGTGCCTTGGTGCTTGAACTGTTCGAATTGGAAGGGAATGTGTCAGATTCCGTAGGTTGACACACAGAAGGACAGAGAATCTAGTGTCCCATCTCATTCGGGAAGGGGTCTGAAGACCACGTGAGCCGTGAAAATCACAGCTGGTCACAGTTAGCCTGATAATATCTGTCATTACTTGTCGAGTGCAGTAATTGTGCTTGGAGGCTGTGTCATGTAGCAAATCCCTTTAAAGTCTAGAACCACATTCTCTCCTGGCCCTGCCCACAGTCTGTGAGGCTTGGGGCACCAACACAGGTGCCCCTGCCTGCCCCCGCCCCCTGCAGCAACCGAGAGGAGTGCGAGAGCCTGGAATCTGCTGCACTGTTGAGACTGGTAGCTATTTCACAGCCTGAAGCACACGCCTCCCCGTCTGGTGTCAGGAGTGGAGCTCACTCTAAGGCTGTTCCCTGTGGCAGCACTGCCGGCTGAGTGCCTGGCAACTGCAGTGCCCCCACCCCGATCCCCCACCCCGCACCCGCCACTGGCAGCTGCAGAACTGAGTGCTCTATGTGTCACAGCCAAGCCAGGAGAGCCACCCCCAGGGCCCCCCAACATGGAGAGTCAGACAGCGGGTGCTAGCTGGAGCACAAGTGGAAGTGGGGGCTGTCCTGAGAGTGGCCCCTGGGGACAGGAGAGAAGGGATGGTTACCAGGTCCATGGTGATCCCTTGGTCTGAGATTCCTGACATGTTGCCGTTCTTGTCAAACAGCTCTGTGACCCCCATTGCCTTCAGGGCCTCCACCAGGTTGTAGTTCTTCTCCAGCTTGAATTTAGGAAGGAGCACCTCTCGGGTTCTAGACAGAGCAGAAGGGCCTTGTTTATTGAACTACAAGTTACGAGAGAATTATGCTTTCCCTTTAAATGTCCAGAGCCTACTCCCCAGGTTGCTCTTACCAGAGTTGACACAACATTTGTTAACATTTATATGCTAGGGACAGGTGTTGTGCTACAGCAGGTTAAGACACTGCATGCTATATCAGAGTACCTAGGATCGAGTCCTACCTCCACTTCTTCTTTTTTTTTTTTTTTAAGATTTATTACTATTATTATTTTTGAAAGACTTAGAAAGAAAGAGAGCACTCTTCTGCTGGTTCACTCCCTAAATGGCCCCAACAGCCAGGACTGGGCCAGGTCAAAGCCAGGAGCTTCTTCCAGGTCTCCCATGTGGGTGCAGGGGCCCAAGTGCTTGGGTCCCTGTGCCTGCATGGGAGACCAGGAAGAAGCACCTGGCTCCTGGCTTCAGATCAGCACAGCCCTGGCCATAGTGGCCATTTGGGGAGTGAACCAACAGAAGGAAGACCTTTCTCTCTCTCTCTCTCTCTCTCTCTCTCTCTCTCTCTATCTCTATCTCTATCTCTATCTATCTCTCTGTCTATAACTCTGCCTGTCAAAAAAAAAAGAAAAAAAAGTATGTATGTGCTGGTACTGTAAAGTGAGCGTTTGGGAAGACTAGCCTTCCACACTCACTGGATCTGCACCCCTGTCCCACCAGAATTCAGTCACGGCAGCCTTCCAGCCCACACTGTGGTTGTAGTTACCTGCAGCCCTCCAGGCCTAGACCTACATCCTCAGATTCAACAAGTTGGAGCTCACATACAGTCAGAGGAAAAAATTACATCTGTCCTTGTCATTATTCCCCCACCCCCAAAAAATACAGTGTAGAAACTATTTACATAACAAGTGTTTTAGATATTGTAAGTAATCTAGAGATATTTTGAAGTGTTAAGGGCCTTGAGCATCCATGCACTGTGGTATCCCACAGGGAGTCCTGGAACCAGCCCAGCCATCATGGATACCAAGGGACCCTTGTAACTTAAAATTGGGGCTTGTTTACTGTTGTGTGGCCATTTCCTTGATGCTGTGTGGTTCCTTTACTGTCTTTAAAGTCAGCAGCATGTTTGAGAAGGTATATAAAACGGTCCTCTTGTGTGGTTCCCTAACTTCAGACGCTTATTTTACTGACCAGAGTTGAGTTTTCTGGTCATATGTATACCCGACAGGGCTGAAGTCCTCAGTGCTTGCTAAGCCTCGGTCCAGCCTGTTGTTCTCTGTTACAGGAGCCTTAGCAAACTAATACGTGGGACCTTTACAAAATTCATGGAAAATGCATGTTTTGAAAAAATTACACATGAGTTTTAACTTTTTTGCACCAAAATAAACTTATCTTTGAATTTCATCTTCCATGAACTTTTTGAAGTACCCCCAGATTTCAGACTTGCAGTTTTAACTCTGGAGCAATAAATAACAGGAGGAAATTGTAAACGATGCATCCTCAGAGGGCTGAGAGGACCTTGGAGTTTCCTGATGAGGGAAGGGCAGTTAATCTTGTTGGACACCACCTGGGTTCCAGATGCTGGGAGGAATGTTCCAAGTCCCTTGTTCTGTCTATTTCTCCTAGTGACCCTGGAAAGTAATACAGTTGTCCCCATTTTAGAGTTGGGGCTCTGGGGCTCAGAGCCACACGGCAAGTGCATAGCAGAGGTGGGATTGTTTCTGAGCTCACTCTAAGTCACCTGCCTCCACTTCTGCAATGGCCCCGTGGAGAGCAGGTGACAGCTTCTCGGGTACGCTGATCGCATCGCCAAGCAGCAGATGGACAGACAGCCCTTGTGGCAGGTTTGGGTGCGTAGTCATACTTCTCCCCTTTCTTAAGATGCCCAGAGTCCCAGGACTCCTGGGCACCCCCAGCCTCTGGGAGGTGGAGAGAACTAGCTCATGTCCTGACGTACCTGTTTGTCATGCTTTTTTGCCATCTCTCCACCACCTGGGGTGTCAGCTGTGCTTCCAAGGTCTTCATCCCGGACAGCTTATGTGGGACCACAATTAGCATGCTGATGCCCCCTACGTACTCCAGCTGGAGGACATCACAGTCCAGCTCCTGGTCATTTGCTGCGAGGAAGTTACCCTTGGTCTGCATCATAGAAACCTTGACCACCTCCCTTTCATTCAGCCGGAAGTTGTGGTTGTGTGTCATTTCCACGGGGAACTTATTCACCCAGGTTCCTGTAATGCCAATAGGAATGGGCCTGTTATTAGAATGTCCGAGAGCAGTGGCCCTCACCCTTGAGCTGCATCCAGAGTCCTTGAAGGGCTTTGCAGCACCCATCCCATGATCTTTGATTCCCTAGATCTGGTTTGATCCAAGAATTTGCATTTCTAACGAGTGAGGTTAAATAGACTGAAGTGGGTTCTGAGTGAGATTCTGAACCTGACCCTGATGAGTTGTGTGGCTTCTGCCTGGGCTTCCGCTTCATCTGTAAGGTGAGTGGCTTGGAGCTGCTCTGTGTGGGTGATTTCCCTCCCACACTCTGATTTCCGCAGCCACCAGCAGGATATGTGGATGAGGTGGTGTTGCCTACGGGGTCTTCACCATAGGTGTGGGTGCGGCACAGTGTATCCAGGGATAAGTCCAAAGATGCTCTGAGATGCTTGAAACTAGTAATGCTGGGTAACCAGCAGATGAGTGCTTGACATGCCAGGCTCCTCTTCTCTAAGCGCCTCTCCTATACCAGGGCTTCACAAAAAGTTCATGGAAAATGCATAGTACGAAAAATATGCAAAGGTATTTAAAAATTTGGGGACTAAAGAAAACTTTACCATTTCATTCTACTTTTTCCATGAACTTTCTGAAACACCCTTGAATCGTGTCTTTTCCGCTCCCAGCAAACCTAGGAGGTGTGTGCTTTTCGTTACTATCCCTGTTCTGTAGATGAGGAGACAGCACAAGTACCTGAAGTAACCTATCCAAGGTTTCCCGCTCGTGGGTTGAGCAGCCAGGATGAGAAACAGGAGGTGCCTTAGGAGGAGGTTAGAAAGCAGACAGCTCCTGCCTGCCCGTGGTGGTGCTCAGCACTACTGACGTTTGGGCAGACAGTTCTCTGTGGTGGGGGATTGTTCTAGGCCTCGTTGGGTGCTGAGCAGCACTGCTGGTCTCCACTCTAGCCAGCAGCAGTGCTTCCTTCCTTCACCCCGGGTTTCCAGCGTTTGCCAGGGCCCCATTGGGAATCACTGTGCTTCCCAGCTCAAGTTCAAGTTCAGTTCAAATTTCAGGTTCAAGTCCCGGCTGCTCTACTTCTGATCCAGCTTCCTGCTAATGCGCCTGGGAGAGCAATAAAGTTGGCTCAAATGCTTGGGCCCCTGCCACCCACGTGGGAGACTGGGAAGCAGCTCCTGGTTCCGAGCTTTGGACCAGTTCAGCTCCAGCAAGGTGTGTTTGGTGACAAAGGGGAGATGGACCATGTGTCACTGCTCTTGGCTCTGATGCCAAAGCATCCTTGTGTGTGCTCCTAAGAGAGTGTGTGTGGGACTTAGAGAGTGAAGGAGAAGTTTTTTCTGAACACGTCCCAGTAGGGCATCTGAAAGACGAGGTCTGGATCCAAGCCCATTTTTCCCTAGAATTCCAGATGGGGGTGGGGAGGAGATCCTGCTTGTTGGGGGGTGCAGTCAAGGGGAGGGGAAGCCCTCTCTGAACAGTCTCACGCCTGGCCATCAGTGTGGCAGTGTCCTGAGAAGGAGCAGCAGCTGCTGGTGTCAGCTCGCCAAGCTGAGCCCTTCACGTGTTTCTTCAGCTTTTTGTCTGTCTGTATGCTGAGTGTTGATAATTGGGAAAGAAAATGGAAAAAAAACCAACTCAGATCGAGGTTGGCCAAATGCTAAAAAGTTTTTTTGCATTGTTCTGGTTGACTGAACCACTAGAGGTGACCTGTCTGGATTCCACCTTGGCCTTGCCCCTTACTACCAAGGGCCCTTGGAGCACCCTTTTCTCTCTGCGCCTTGGTGGCTCTGTCAAAGTGGGGACACTGGTCCAGTGACGATTTCACAAGGTTGTGCTGGAAATCCGATGACTGTGAAGCAGAGTTAGGACTCACTATGCTTCACCCCTCAACAGTATCCCCTGTCCCTGTATCTCAGCTGAGCTGCTGTCTCTGCCTTGTGTCTGCCCACGCACTGGGAAGAGGACATGGTGAGCCTGCTTGGCGAGCTGTGCAGCTGTTCTTACCTTTGAAGTAGATGCAGTTCAGAATCATCATCTGAGTAGCAGGCTCTACGTTCTCCAGCGCTTCTTTAATGAGGCCCTTGGTGACCTTCAGGATGTGGTTGTTGGCTTTTGATATAAAAGCAGGGTCCGAGAAGTCAGCCGCCTGGGCCTCAGCAAAGTAATACTCTCTTACTTTAGCCTTGAAGTCCTCCCGGACGGGAAACTGCTTCTGGACGTAGAGGTCATTGACTGACCGCAGTGTGTACCCAAAGTTCCTCCTGAAGAGGCGATGCGTCAGCTTCCGGAAGAGGTTATGGATGGTCAGGATCTCATACTTGCTGCTGGCGTTAACAAAATCTCTAAAATGCAAAACGGAGTGCACCTGTTCATGGGTCTCCCCCTTCAGACCCAAGGAAATCATCCCCATGGCAGTAGAAATGCCCACAGGCGCTATAAAGATGTTATCAAAAGCATTGGCCTGGTCCTTCAGTGCTCGGTAAAGGTTGAAAGCAAACTTTGCATTGAGGATGTTTAGACGCTGGATCCTGCTCTTGCCTTGGAAGAGCTGCAGGATGTTCCCGGCGCTGGCTTCCGAGTCGGTCGGGGAAACGGCGTCGATGATGTCTATGTAGTCATCATCTTCACTGAGTAACTTCTCCAGGTCCAGGTAGTCGTCGTCCTCCTCCCCCTCTGGAATCCAGTCATTGGTGACCGTGTTTTCCTTGTGGAACTCGATTGGCAGCATGGGCATGGTCAGGTTCTTGTTGTTCAGCTTATCCGTGAGACCTCTGCTCCCACCACACACAGACATTATGGTGAGAGAAATGAGAAGCAGGTGGGGTCGATGGTGCATTTTTGCAGAGCTGAAACCAAGAGTGAAAACAGAGGACACAGTGAGAGGTGGCCAGGCGGACCCCCACGTCACTGCAGCACTCAGATACCAGGTTTGCTGCAGCTCTGGCTGAGAGCGACGTCTGGGCACAGCACCAACTCAAAACCATTTTAGGATTAGGGACTTCAAAATGATCTGATGGAGATAAACATGCACAATATTTTGTGTGGGCTTCATAAACCTCCCCAAATGATCCATGGACCCTTACCTAGATCAGAATCCCCTCTTTAAAGGGTTGCAAGGGGCCAGTGCTATGGCATAGCAGATAAAGCTGCCGCCTGCAGTGCCAGCATCCCATATGGGCGCCGGTTTGAGTCCTGGCTGCTCCACTTCCGATTCAGCTCTCTCGTACGGCCTGGGAAAGCAGTGGAAGATGGCCCAGGTCTTTGGGCCCCTGTACCCACGTGGGAGACCCAGAAGAAGCTCCTGGCTCCTGGCTCTGGATCAGCTCAGCTCCAACCGTTGCTGCCATCTTGGGAGTGAACCAGCGGATGGAGGACCTCTCGCTCTCTCTCTCTGCACCCCTGCCTCTCTGTGGCTCTGCCTTTGAAATAAATAAATAAATCTTTAAAAAAATAAAATAAAGGTTTGCAAAACTACCCTTCTAGAATCCTGGCAGCTCAGAGGTTTCAGAGAGTTTCTTTATTTGAAAGGCAGAGTTACAGAGATAGAGGGAGATATAGAGAAAGATCTTCTATCTGCTGCTGGCTCACTCCCTAGATGGTCACAACAGCTGGGAACTGGGCCAGGCCGGAGCCAGGAGCCAGGAGCTTCATCTGTGTCTCCCACATGGGTGTGGGGGGCCCGAGGACTTGGGTCATCTTCTCCTGCTTTTCCCAGGCACATTAGCAGGGAGCTGGATCGTAAGTAGAGCTGGGACATGAACTAATGCTCAAATGGATGCCTGCGTCACCCATTATGCCACCTGGGGTTTGTTTTTCATGTATGCACCAACCATTGTCTTCCATCTCCAGATAGCTTACTTTACACTAGAGTTGCAGAGATCCAAACTAAAGGGCCACTGAGCTACTGTACATATTGACACGTACAGTAAAGCAAGGGCTCCCAGAATCACAGCGCCAGGACCTGTGAGTGCTCTGCCTTGCATAGCAGGCGTGGGGAGGACAGACAGCGGGGAAGCTTCACTAGGGCTTGAGGCTTGAGACAGAGATCGGCCTCAGCACTTAATTTCCAGTGGCTGAACTCTTCCCTACCTGCACTCCGCAAACTACTCCACCCTTGAAGCAGGGGTGTTGAAAAGTGTGCATTGGCCAGTGTCGCGGCTCACTAGGCTAATCCTCCGCCTGCGGCGCTGGCACCCTGGGTTCTAGTCCTGGTTGGAATGCGAGATTCTATCCCGGTTGCTCCTCTTCCAGTCCAGCTCTCTGCTGTGGCCCGGGAGTGCAGTGGAGGATGGCCCAGGTCTTTGGGCCCTGCACCTGCATGGGAGACCGGGAGGAGGTACCTGGCTGCTGGCTTTGGATCGGCGCAGTGCACCGGCCGTAGCGGCCACTTGAGGGGTGAACCAACCTCTCTCTCACTGTCTAACTCTGCCTGTCAAAAAGAAAAAAAAAGAAAGAAAGAAAAGTGTGCATGGGCCAGGCTTTCTGAAAACAAGATATCCTCAAGATACTTGAAATTTATGCAGTCATTTGGGGTTATTTAATTTCCATAAGACTTGGAACTTGTCTCTAATGCTAAGCCCCTCCTTGAGGCCTGGTGAGGTGTGGCTGGTGGCCTGTCACACACTGCCAACTCCAGAGGCTATGAGGTTTTCTGAAGACACTTCAAAAGTTCATGAAAAATGGAATGAAAAGTTAAATTTATTTTGGTGCAAAAACTTTGTGATTCATGCATATGAGGGTACTTTTAAAAGTTGATGGAAATGAGTACTTTGAAAAAAAATTATGCATGAATTTCAGTTTTTTGAAACCAAAGTTGATCTTTCCGTTTCATTTTTGTTGACCCTTTTGCAGTACCTTCCTGACTTGCCGCTGGTGTGCTTTTTTGTATCTTTAGCCAGTTGGCTCCCACAGGTGTTAGGGGAGGGTAAATATGTTCTCCTTCACTGCTTCTCATCTACCTGTCTTTGCAAGGTGGATGTCAGAAAACTCTCACTGAGGGCCCGAGGGGCGTTCTCTTTATTTAGGTAAACAAGATATGTAACACATAGGCCTTGTGGCTAGCCTGTCCTTACTCTTCCCCTGCCTTGTTCCAAAGAGGATTGACCTGGCTTGTCAAATCCAGGTTGGCCACCACATGCCTTTGTCTTTTTCTTACTTCTGTACCCTAGTAAATGAGGTGTTATTTGATGCACCCATGATTTGGCCAGCACAGTGGATGTAGGTATTTATCATGCTGAGCCAGGGGCAGACGTTCAGCCTAGCGGTTAAGATGTAGGTTAAGATGACAGTGGCTCTCCAGTACTTGGGCTCCTGCCACCCATGGGAGAAATGCAGATGAGTTACTAATGGCTTTGGCCTGGCCCAGTCCTGGCTGTTGTAGACATCGGGGGAGTAAACCAGAGAATGGAACATCTCTGTCTCCCTCTCTCTTGCTGTCTCTCTGCCTCTCAAATAAATAATTTTTAAGATATATATATATATACACACACACACACACACAAATACATACACTGCTGGCCCTGGATCCCAACTTCTGATCATCCTAAGAAGCACTGTGGTGGTTTTTTTTTTTTTTTTTTTTTTTTTTTTTTTTTTTTTTGACAGGCAGAGTGGAGAGTGAGAGAGAGACAGAGAGGAAGGTCTTCCTTTTTGCCGTTGGTTCACCCTCCAATGGCCGCTGCGGACGGCGCATCGAGCTGATCCGAAGCCAGGAGCCAGGTGCTTCTCCTGGTCTC
Organism: Lepus europaeus; assembly: GCF_033115175.1. Taxonomy (NCBI): domain Eukaryota; kingdom Metazoa; phylum Chordata; class Mammalia; order Lagomorpha; family Leporidae; genus Lepus; species Lepus europaeus. Next base: position 27,439,513 of record NC_084849.1, read on the forward strand.
CCATGCGGGTGCAGGGCCCAAGGACTTGGGCCATCCTCCTCTGCCTTCCCGGGCCATAGCAGAGAGCTGGCCTGGAAGAGGGGCAACCGGGACAGAATCCGGCGCCCCAACCAGGACTAGAACCCAGTGTGCTGGCGCCGCAAGGCGGAGGATTAGCCTGTTAAGCCACAGCGCCGGCCTGAAGCACTGTGTTTTGTTAAGTTTACTGTATATCCACGGCCATTTCCTGTTAGGTAGATATTTGGGGGCCAAATGTCTGCTGCCAGTGTAGACCCGCTATGAGTTCCTGGCTCCTGTTGGGCAGATATTTGAAGATGGGGCTAACTGTACAGGTATCCAACTTGGTTTTGTGGGTGCTGAGAATGGCAACAGCTGTTAATGGTGCCTCTGCTGGATGCCAGACATTGTACAAGGCCCTTTGTGTAACTTCAGTTTACATCAGGAGACCGAGCCTTTGTCACTGTCACTAACAAGTGGCAGCGGCTAAATCTGGTCCTGTTGGTTCGGTCCCCCAAGTCCCCTATGCCAAGAGCTCTAGGATGTTCCCAGCTGCCCAGGCTGGGGGAGTAACATGAGCCTGGTTTCCCTGCTGCCATGTTCTGTCCTCTGTCCTGTTCAAATACTCAACTCAAGCATTGTTTGCCTCGCCACTGGGAAACTTGTGAGCTGCCCGTTTTGGAAAGGGAAGGTCACTTAGTTTCTGACTTTGAAAATGTCTGCTGTCTTCCCCAGCCTTCCCCCTCTCAGCACCCTGCTCATGGTCCAGGGCCACACGTACAGTCTGCATGCAAGGGACGTGTCTGATGTGTTTGGCTGTGAATAGAACCTGGCCCAGTGTCCAGGCAGAATCAGGCATGGGTGTCAGCGACAATGCACTTGTGACAAAGAAGAGGAGAAGGTTAACAACTTAGTAGAAGTCTGCTTGTTTGATTGCACTTAATAGTGTATAGTGTCTCCTCTGATTAAAAAAATAAGGTTAAAGAAAAAAAAAACCAGCTTGAATAAATAAGTGTTCAGGAACGGATCTGAGGCCAGATGGGGAGGCAGGGTGGAGACATTCATGTTTTTATCGTGCGTGGTTCCCAGGGCATAGTTTAGAAGTTTCTTACACTCCTTTCCTACACATTGTGATCAAATGCCAGACACTGTTCATTGTTCCTTCGCAGAGGAAGGAGAACGTATCTCTGAAATGAAGACTCTGGAGGTCAGTCTTCCTTGGTGCTATTTAGTAGAACGGCAACTAGGTGAGGCATTCGAGAGCATCACTAGGTTGTATCTAAACCCGGATTACTGTGTTCAAGAAGCAGTACATTTTGGAGGGTAACCATTCCAGAGTTTGTGTCTCTGAGAACCTCACATGGCGCTTTCCTGCTAGCTGGAAGGAGTGAGATTGGGCATTCCACTGTCGTTGTATCAGGGCAGAGCACACACCCTCCCCCCCCCCCCCCCCCCCACACACACACAGCTTAGTCTTCAAGCCCAGAGCAGGCAGAACGGGAGAGAAGTAGCTTCCTGGAGCTTGGAAAAGTCTGCATTTTGAGATAATTTCAAACTTCAAGAAAAACTGAAAGCAATAGTGTAATAGAACGGCCGCCGGATTCAGCAGGTTTTTGCATTTCCTGTACACGTCTGCTCACTTGTGTGTGTATACACAGGCACACACGTACACATTTTTTGTTCTCTGAACCACTGAGAGGTCTCCTGTGCCATGTCTCTCTAACATGAACCCTTCAGGGAGAGTGGCTGAGATCAGGGTCCTTCCCTTCTCAGGAGCACATGACAGGTGCCCGCTTGACAACACAGGTGCAGCGCCTTCACCTAGTTCACAGTTCCTGCTCGAGCCTTGCCAGCGTCCTAACAATATAGCTAACAGAAATCGCCAGGCTGTGAGATAAACATTTTTTTCCCCATTTCTAAGCGTAGAAAGCATTTGGACTCATGGTTCAATAGAGAAGCAAATCAGTTGCCCATGTTTGTGTGCCCCAAATAAGAACTTAGGAATATTACTGACAAAATGGTAAACCCGAACTTACCTCTATGCTTCAGAGAAGTAGCGTTCCAGAGACAAAATCCGCTAAGATCACCAGCAGGCGTTCACTGTGAACTTTGATTGCTGGGCTGTTGGGTATTTTCCAAAGTAAATATGTCCCAATTCAAACACCACTCAAGTAGCTTTGTCAGCACAAACCCCCTCGCCAGTGTCTGTGCTGTTGGGTGGAGACTCCCAGCCCATTTGTATGCAGCTGATGTTTTGAAGTTTGGCTGTGCGTAGGCAGCGTCACTGCAAGGAGCAGCCCCCACCGGGGCACCACGTCACCGAGGTGCTGCAACGGGGTAGCTTATAGCTCCCTGGAAAGTAGAGGCCGTGCCTGCCCTGAAACTGCGTCTTACCCCTCTGCGATGATTGCAGCACCTGACCTTGCCCTGGTCTTGTCTCTGGTTCGACTACTAGGCAGCTGTCACCACCCTTCCGTGAGCTTGCGCCTCAGTGAGAAATGGAGCCAGGAAAATGAGATGAGATTAGTGACTTCACCGACAGCGAGGCCGTGGCATAGGCCTTTCTTCAACCGGGGATCACTGTGTGGTTGCCGGAACCTGCAGCCCCGCTCTGCTCTGCTGTAGGACAGAGGTGTTCCTGAGCAGTCCTTCCCACACTCAGGTCCGCCTAGGGATTCACAAGGATCTGTGAGCCATGATACATTTCTTTAATTTGTGTTTTTAATTCTATGATCTAAAAAGCTGTGAGGACATTCCGGATTGTCTGGAAGACCAGCTCATCCCAGAGCACTGCTCCCTGAGATTGGGCCTGAGAGCATTGTGTTGGCACCCAGAGCCCTTCCACGTGGTGGGAGTGTATGTGGCTCGGCATGAGAAATGCTGGCATGTAAAGGGCCATTGTGTGCAGGACACAGAAAGTGGCTGGGTTGGAGTCTGGCGTAGTGCTCTGTGGCTTTTGCAGAGCTGTGTCCTCAGAGCCTCCACCTGTCCAACTCAGTCCTGAGTCTCCAGCGTGGCCACACCATGCGGCTCAGAGAGGCTGTCCCCCGTGTCTAGACTGCTGCTCAGCCTGCTAGATTCTGCTCCTGCTTGCTCCCTGGCTCTCTGTCTTGTTCTCACACGTTCTAACCCAGTCTGGGCAGAGCTTTGGCCTGTGGCTACTGCGCTCTCACTGTTGCCTCTCCATTCAATGAACCGTGCCAGCTACCCTGGTGAAGTCACAGCTCCCATCTCCCGCTCTGCACACTCCCTGGAAAATGAGGCTGGGGAGGGGTTTGGCCCAGCAGTGAAGACACTGGCTGAGAGGTCCACGTCCCACATCAAGGGCCTCGGTTTAACTCCTGGCTGTGGATCCCATCCCCAGCTTTCTGCTAATGTACTCCTTGGAAGGCTGTGCTTACCTGGGGTCCTGCCACCCATGTGGGAGGCCCAGATAGCTCCTGGCTCCTGGTCTAGCCCCAGCTACTGCAGGCATGTGGGAGTGAACCAGTGCCTAGAGGCTTTGTCTGTCTCTTTCTCTGCCTCTCACATAGACAGATAATTGTCTTAATGAAAATAAGGGATCGGCTGGTGCCGCGGCTCACTAGGCTAATCCTCCACCTTGCGGCGCCAGCACACCGGGTTCTAGTCCCGGTCGGGGCACCAATCCTGTCCGGTTGCCCCTCTTCCAGGCCAGCTCTCTGCTGTGGCCCAGGAGTGCAGTGGAGGATGGCCCAAGTGCTTGGGCCCTGCACCCCATGGGAGACCAGGATAAGCACCTGGCTCCTGCCATCGGATCAGCGCGGTGTGCCGGCGGCAGCGCGCTACCGCGGCGGCCATTGGAGGGTGAACCAACGGCAAAAAAAGGAAGACCTTTCTCTCCGTCTCTCTCTCTCTCTCACTGTCCACTCTGCCTGTCAAAAAAAAAAAAAAAAAAAAAAAAGGGATCAGCATCGTGGCACAGCCAGTTAAGCTGCCTCTTACACACTGGCATCCCATATCGGAGCACCAGTTCTAGTCCTGAGTGCTCTGCTTCCAATCCAGCTTCCTGCCATCTCTGCTGGGAAAACCACAGAAGATAGTTCAAGTGCTTGGGCCCCTGCCACGCACGTGGGAGACCAGATGGACCCCTGGCTCCTAGCCTTGCCCTGACCTACACCTGGCTGCTAACGGACATGTGGGGAGTGAACCGGTGGACGGAAGATCTCTGTTTCTCTCTGTCTTTGTCACTCTGCCTTTCAAAGAAATAATACATTTTTAGAAAATAAAACGAGAGCGATAAGTCCCCTGCCACATGAAGTGGCTGTGAGCACGAACAGAGTCGTGAATGCGAGGAAAGCAGAGTAGCGCCGGGTGCCCCGCATGCTGAGCACGTCATGTTCACAGGGCGCTTCCTTTCTTACTCTGCATACTTCCAGACTGGGGTTTCTTGGCTGTGAGTATGCACTGTTTTTGTTGTTTAAACTAGTACCCGTGGCATCCCCTGCATATCCAGCTTTTTGGTCGCACACCCACTCTTGAAAAGGCTGGATTTGGGTCTCTTTCTTAACATTTTGGTTTCTCAGTCTGCTCCCCTTTGAAAGGAAACAGTGGGGGCTTCAGCCCTCCTTGTAAAGCGGGACCTCCTGTCACACACCCTCCATCATTTTTATTCCAGTGTAAAGCTTTTACCTCATGGTTCGACTTTTTTCCCACCTTTTGAATATGAAATTTAGAAAATAAGCGAGTTGGCAAATTGAATAATGAACATGCAGCCGCCTAAGTCAAGCAGTTACTGGTTTGTCAGATCTGCTTGGTGACATGTTTGGGGGGACTGTTTCCTGGGGTGCTGGCAGGGCAGAGGACAGGGCAGCACGTCAGCTGTGGCCACTGGCACCTGTTCCTCTTAGACAGAAGGGCACCTGCCCTGCTGCTCCAGGGAAGATCACAGCCCTCATGTGTGTCAGGGATCCAGTCCAAGTCAGATTGCTCTGTAACTTCCAAAAATGTCATACAGCTTTTTATTTTTTCCTTTAAGTCCAAGATCCAGTCAGAATTCATGTGTCGGCCATTAAGTCTCTCGAGAGTCCTTTATCCAAGTCAGTCTTTCCCCTGACCTTTTTTTTTTTTTTTCCAGTTTTCTTGTAGTCTCTGTCTTTGCCTTAGGGGCCAGGCCAGACTCTTCTAGAACATGCCAGCTTCTTTCTGTCTCTCTGGAAGCACAGGAATATTTCCTTGCACGGGGTCCTAACCAGCCATAGTTTTATCAGGTCTCTGTCTCAGGACATAGCAAAAGCGCCTCTGAAACTTTTTCTGATGCGACCCTAGTTTTTCTGGGGGTCAGTGCAGCCTCAGCTGTGATGATGGCCAACAGACCAGGAGCCTAAGAGAAGGGAGAACCGCAGGGCCACTGGACAGCCAGATCCTTGGAGGGAACTAAGATGTCCACAGGGTTAGGAGTAGGAACCCAAACACTGGTGGAGTTGAGTCACTTTGTCTTACCTGTGTTAAAAACACAGTGGGGGCCGGCGCCGCGGCTCACTAGGCTAATCCTCTGCCTTGCGGCGCTGGCACACCGGGTTCTAGTTCCGGTCGGGGCACCGATCCTGTCCCGGTTGCCCCTCTTCCAGGCCAGCTCTCTGCTGTGGCCAGGGAGTGCAGTGGAGGATGGCCCAAGTGCTTGGGCCCTGCACCCCATGGGAGACCAGGAGAAGCACCTGGCTCCTGCCATCGGATCAGCGCGGTGCGCCGGCCGCAGCGCGCTACCGCGGCGGCCATTGGAGGGTGAACCAACGGCAAAGGAAGACCTTTCTCTCTGTCTCTCTCTCACTGTCCACTCTGCCTGTTAAAGAAAAAAGAAAAAACACAGTGGGCTTCCTAGACACCTGGAGCCTCTGTTTCCACAGAGAGTGAAGCCTTCTGGAAGCCTGACTTTCTCCATAACCCCATAGGCAAGTTCTCTAAGATACCAGAACCTCTTAGGCTCATACGCCTTCAATTCTGCGGTCTGGAAACCCCGTCTCTCCCAGACCATCATTTGGAGCCTCATCCCAGGCAGCTGTCCTTTTTGTGGCCAATGTCCTGTGCAGCTCTGGGCTTCCTGCACTGTGGTGTTTCTATCCGCTGCTGCCCTCTCCCCCAGCCCATCTCGGTGCCTTCCCAGAGTTCACCCTGCACCCCCAGGTTTTGGTCCCCTCTCCCCAAGGACACAGCACCCTGTTACCCTTAAACAAAGACCACACCCTCTCCTGCACAGGCTGCTGAGCCCTGAACAGCATCTGGGTCTTCTCTTGCTTGTAGAGGCACACAGTCACAGCAGAACTTTAGGAAATATAAAGTTAAAGATAAAAGTTAAAGATAAAAATAACTAATAATACATAGCTATTTTCCCCCATCTTTGTTCTATGCATATCTATTCAGACCATATATATATATATTTTTTTTTTTTTTTTGGACAGGCAGAGTGGAGAGTGAGAGAGAGACAGAGAGAAAGGTCTTCCTTTTTGCCGTTGGTTCACCCTCCAATGGCCGCTGCGGCCGACGCATCGTGCTGATCCGAAACCAGGAGCCAGGCGCTTCTCCTGGTCTCCCATGCGGGTGCAGGGCCCAAGGACTTGGGCCATCCTCCTCTGCCTTCCCGGGCCATAGCAGAGAGCTGGCCTGGAAGAGGGGCAACTGGGATAGAATCCAGCGCCCCGACCGGGACTAGAACCCAGTGTACTGGCGCCGCAAGGCAGAGGATTAGCCTGTTAAGCCACAGCACCGGCCCCAACCATATTCTTTTTAAATCTACATCATATTTATACATCTGGCATTTTTATTTTTGACAGGCAGAGTGGACAGTGTGAGAGAGAGACAGAGAGAAAGGTCTTCCTTTTCTGTTGGTTCACCCCACAATGGCCGCTGCGGCCGGCACACTGCGGCCAGCACACCGCACTAATCCGAAGCCAGGAGCCAGGTACTTCCTCCCAGTCTCCATGCGGGTGCAGGGCCCAAGGACCTGGGCCATCCTCCACTGCACTCCTGGGCCACAGCAGAGAGCTGGCCTGGAAGAGGAGCAACCGGGACAGAATCTGGCGCCCCGACCGGGATTAGAACCCAGGGTGCTGGTGCTGCAGGCAGAGGATTAGCCTATTGAGCCACGGCGCCGGCCTACATCTGGCATTTTTTCACCTGAAATATTGTGGATTCTACCTGTATACTAGATAGTCTTGGAAAAGATGATTGTTAATATACTGTAACTTACTTAAATTCCCCCTTTGGGTAGACATTTAGTGTTTTTCCATTTGTTTCAGTGTTAAAAACAAATGCTACAACATTTTTGTGCCCAAATCAATGAATATTTTTGGATAGATTCCTATAGATGAGATTTTGGGTGAAACAGGTTGGGGACATTTATGATTTTTGATGAATATTGCCACATTGCTTTCAGGAAGGCATGCGCCCATTCGTAGTTCTACAGCTAAGTGTGAACGTGCCCTCCACGAGCATGGTCATCGGTCCACCTCTGCGTCCCTGGCCAGGCCTGGCCCATCCTGTGCTTGGATCACAAAGCCCCTCCCTGCAGGCGGATGGTCGCTGTACAGAGGCTTGACCTCTGCTGGGGGTCTGTGAGGACTGACCTGCCCAGCTGGGTGTGGTACACAGATTTCGCCGTTGTAGGTGACTCTCCTGGGCTCGCCTCGCGGCCGGATACCAAGGGGAGCAGAACCGCGAAGCATCAGCACTTCACACCTGCTGCCAAGCAGCTCCGCCTCTGCCTGTTGTACGTGCCAGGGACGGACTTTGCCTAAGATACTGTTGGAAGAAGTTATACCCCTAAAAAATCAAGATTTGAAAACCGCTTCTTAGCCCACAAGGTTTCTCACGGTCGATCTCTGGGCCCTGATCGCACCCCCCCTCTGAGTACCAGCCCCTGTCCATCGCCTTTTCCCAAGTGCTTCCTGCGCTCTGCAGCCGTGACTTCACACTCGATGCCCCTCATCAGTGACTTACCTCATTCGCCTGTCAGTTGAGGCCCACGGCACCTTCTCCGAGAAGTCTGCCCTGTGCTGTGATTGTGTCGTCCCTGCCTCCACACTGCATAGAAAGCCCTGGCAGTGCAGGGTGCAGCTCTTCACCTCCCTTGCACAGTGCTGGGTGCACGGTAGGAACTCGGTGCATGGCTGAATGGAGAACAAACAAACCTTGGATTGGCAATGTTATCGATGCGCATCTGTCGCTGCTCAGTGTGCCTTTTCCCACCCAGTCTGACTGCGCGAGTCTCCGGGAAAGGTCTTGGAGACAAGTCTGGGGTAGTCTACACCGACAGGTGTTAAGGTGTGTGAGCAGATAACCTGCTTTCTTCTCTTCCCTCTGCCTCAGCTCACTCGACGGTTGCCGCCCATCAAGGAAGCCAAACCTCGGTTACAGAAGCTCTTCCGGGACTTCTGGCTCTACTCCGTCCTGATGGGGTTCGCTGTGGAAGGGTCAGGTAGGGGGCGATCCCTCTCCAGTGGAAACAGAGGCAGGCAGGTCTCCCTCATCGTGACCATGAGCAGCGAATGAGACCAAATGCAGCTGCAAACATACTTCCCAGATGGAGCTTAGGGTACTGAGAATACCACATGGGGGAGGGAAAAGCTGCCCAAGGTAGCTAAGTTTTACTTTTTTTTTTTGACAGGCAGAGTGGACAGTGAGAGAGAGAGACAGAGAGAAAGGTCTTCTTTTTGCCATTGGTTCACCCTCCAATGGCCGCCACGGTAGCGTGCTGCGGCCGGCGCACCGCGCTGATCCGATGGCAGGAGCCAGGTGCTTATCCTGGTCTCCCATGGGGTGCAGGGCCCAAGGACTTGGGCCATCCTCCACTGCCTTCCTGGGCCATAGCAGAGAGCTGGCCTGGAAGCGGGGCAACCGGACAGGATCGGTTCCCAAACCGGGACTAGAACCCGGTGTGCCGGCGCCGCAAGGCGGAGGATTAGCCTAGTGAGCCACGGCGCCGGCCCTAAGTTTTACATTTTTAAAAATGTATTTGAGGGGGCCAGCACTGCGGCATAGCAGGTAAAGCCGCCGCCTGCAGTGTCGGTATCTCATGTGGGTGGCAGTTTGAGTCCTGGCTGTTCCACTTCCCATCCAGCTCTCTGCTATGGCCTGGGAAAGCAGCAGAAGATGGCTCAAGTCCTTGGGCCCCTGCACCCATTTGGGAGACCCAGAAGAAGTTCCTGGCTCCTGGCTTCAGATTAGCACAGCTCCGGATGTTGTGGCCAACTGGGGAGTGATCCAGTGGATGGAAGACCTCTCTCTCTCTCTCTCTCTCTCTCTCTGTGTGTGTGTGTGTGTGTATGTGCGTGTAACTCTGAATTTCAAATAAATAAATCTTAAAAAAAAAAAGATCTGAGGGGCTGGTATTGGGACATGGCCAGTTAAATGGCTGCTTGCTATGCAGGCATCCCACATCAGAGCAACAGTTCAAGTCTGACTACTCCTCTTCCAATCCAGATGGCCCAGGTGGTTGGGCCCCTGATACCCAGGGAGGAAACCAGGACGGAGTTCCTGGCTTAGCTTGACCAAGACCTGGCTGTTGCAGCTATTTGAGGAGTGAGCCAGCAGATGGAAGACACCTGTCTCTCTCTCTTTCTCCCCTCTCTCTCCATTGCTCTTCTTTTTGAATAAGTAAATAAATCTTTAATTAAAAATAAGTAAATAGCTGCTAGTACTGTGGTGCAGTGGGTTATGCCACAACCCACAGTGCCGGCATCCCATATGGGCTCCAGTTCAAGTCCCAGCTGCTGCACTTCCAATCCAGCTCTCTGCTATGGCCTGAGAAGGCAGTGGAGGATGGCCCAAGTCCTTGGGCCCCTGCACCCACGAGGGAGACGTGAATGAGTCTCCTGGCTTCTGGCTTTGGCCTGGCCTGGCTCTGGTTGTTGGAACCATTTGGGGAGTAATCAGCAGATAGAAGAACTCTCTCTCTCTCTCTCTCTCTCTGTCTCCTTCTCTATCTGTGTCTCTAGAATAAATAAAAGCTTTTAAATAAATAAGTAAATAAAGAGACAGCAAGAGCTCTCTTCCTCTGGCTCACTCCCCAGTTGTCCACAATGGCGGCCAGGGACTAGGCTAGGACCAGAGCCGGGAGCCGGGAACTCAGTCCAGGCCTCCCAGGTCGGTGATGGGGACTCGATTACCTGAGCCTTCGTCTGCTGCGCCCCTGAGTCCACATTGGCCAGAAGCTGGAGCTGAGGATGAACCCAGGCACTCCAGCGTGGGACGGTGGATCTAACCGCTGGGCCAGATGCCTTCTCCCAGCCGCATTTCTGTGCCCTGTTTTGGGATAGTTGCCTCAACGGAGCCACACCTCTAGAAGTAGTCAGCATGTGCCCCACCGCAGTGCTGCCCAGCCATGGCAACTGTCTCCGTTTGCATTCGCTCTCTCACAGGACTCTGGCCAGAAGAGTGGTACGAGGGCGTCTGTGAGATAGCCACCAAGTCCCCCCTGCTCACCTTCCCCAGCAAGGAGCCGCTGCGGTCCGTGCTGCAGTACAACTCAGCCATGAAGAACGACACGGTCACCCCCGTACGGCTTCTCCTCTTGTCTGCGCGCGGGGCCGCCGTGGTGTGGAATGCTCTGGCGGCTCTGTCATCGTCCTGTCTCCCCGCAGGCTGAGCTGAGCGAGCTCCGCAGCACCATCATCAACCTGCTGGACCCCGCTCCTGAAGTGTCCGCCCTCATCAGCAAGCTGGACTTCGCTATGTCCACCTATCTCCTGTCTGTGTACCGGCTGGAGTACATGAGGTACGCCAGCCCGCACCTCCATGCCCATCCACACCGGAGCAGGTGTTCCTCTCTGACGTCCTTCTAGCCGTGGCACTTGTTTCTACTACCCTTCCACACAAGTGCAAAGCACCCTCCTTCCTGAGTGCCAAACAGCACGTTGACAACACATCCCGGTGTCTGAACTTCACCACCCCCTCTCTCACGGGAGCAGTCACAGCCACAAGCTCAGTCCCCGATCCCTGATTGGACAAGGGCCCTGCTGAGGAGCCAGCTCTCACTGAGCTGGTCCATAGTTGAGTACATCAGCAGGTGCGATGAGGGAGGCTGGCATCCTCAGCGTCCTGCAGGTGGCCTAACGCTGAGGGTGCCCCTGTGAGCGCGGCCATCCTAGCAAGTCTGATTGCCGCCACAGTAACGTCGGGAGCTGGCGTGGACTGAGTGCTCAGGCTGCACCAGCGTTGTGCTGAGTCACCGTATTGATGCACTCGTCCTCCAGCAGTCTGTGAGGTGGCGCTGTTACATACTCCTACAGACAAGGAGATGGAGATACTAGGCCGTAACTGCTCAAGGGTTAATCCCTGATGTGGGTTGAAGCCCAGGCAGGCAGTCTCCTGAGCACTGTGCCCTGCAGCCTGTCCTAAGTGAAGACTGGAGAAAGCAGCCCACAGCCCAGCTGCCTGGAGTTGGCCAGCATGGGTCCCGCAGACCCACTGTGGGAGGGCTGAGGCACCCTAGGACTGTGCCCAAATATGATAGCTTAACAGAGCGATGCTTTCCTGCCATCCTGTGACGGTCACATTACACCTAGCTTGTTTGTCACAGGAAGGCTGCAATAAACCACATGATAATTTCTTTTCCAAGTGATTTGAGAAAGAACAATGTAAGTTCTTAAAAGGAGATATTTTTGGAAAACGTTTTTTTAACCTTTCTTTGGTGCCATGAAACACTCTGGTAAGAAGTAGCTTACTTGAATGTAAAAAAGATAAAGGTGTTTTGGTTGAGTGGGAGTGCAGCCCCCCCCCCCCCCCCAGTCCCCTTTGCTCCTCTCAGCAGCCAGAGGGCAGAGCATAATTTGAAAACTAATTACTCATTCTCCCCAGAGCCCCACAGAACCTAGAGAATTTTGACTTTCTTTTCTATTTTCATTATAAAATTTTTTTCTAAATTCTCAGCTATAAAAGTCATTTGGGAACATTGCACAAAAACTTCCATTATTAGTACAAGGGAAAAGAAGTCATTGAGCTCACCACCATCCTCTGTAGCATATTAATGTAGCCCCTTATACTCTTTTTTTTTTTTTTTTTTTTGCTAAGAGTATGTTTTCAAAGAAAAACAAGCCAGAACAAAACAGAACAAAGCCATAGTTCTAGCCCTAGTGTGGATGGCTGAAGAGATGTCTCCAGACCCCCTCAAGCCCATGTGCTCCAAGGCAGGCCTGGCTGCAGCCTCTCCATGGCAGCCAGTGCCCCTGAGTGCTGGTCTCAGGTTCTTGGGACAGATTCCGAGGTAACTGGCAGACGAGGATGCTAAGAGGCCAGCCCACAGGCAGCTATGTGATCCCTGCCCCGGCCTGGGCTGCCTGCCAGCTCCCTGAGAGCCGTGTCCTAGTGTGGAGAGACAACTCCAAAGCCTCGGGCGAGAACCCGGCTCAGCTTCCCCAGCCCCTGGTCACTAGGAGAGCTTTAAAACCACCAAGTGGAAAACGTGGGAAGTCAAGCCGTGTAAACATGAGCACTCGAGGAGGCACGTGCTTCCTGCCACCTGGCCTACCCCAGTGAGGCGTAACTCTTTTTTTTTTTTTTTTTAAGATTTATTTATTTATTTGAAAGAGTTACACAGAAAGAGGAGAGGGAGAGAGAGAGAGAGTCTTACACCCGCTGGTTCATTCCCCAGTTGGCCACAATGGCTGGAGCTGTGCCGATCCAAAGCCAGGAGCCAGGAGCTTCTTCCAGGTCTCACACGCAGGTGCAGGAGCCCAAGGACTTGGGCCATCTTCTACTGCTAACCCAGGCCATAGAGAGAGCTGGATTGGAAGAGGAGCAGCCGGGACTTGAACCATCGCCCATATGGGATGCCGGTGCCTCAGGCCAGGGTGTTAACCTGCTGTGCCACAGCACCGGCCCTGAGGCTTAACTCTTGAAAAGCTGCATGGAGGTCAATGGTAGGGGAGCCGTGGTTGAACCAAAGTACACTCATTTCTTTCCTTTTCTCCCTCAGATTAAAGGTATTTTTTCCTGTAAAAGTAATAATGTCAGGGGCCAGCGTTGTGGTGCAGTGGGTTTAAGCTGTAGCTTGTGTCACCAGCATCCCATATCAGAGTGCTGGTTCAGGCCCCAGCTGCTCTACTTCTCTGATTCAGCTGCTTCCTTTAGCACCTAGGAAGTCGGCACATGATGGCCTCAGTGCCTGTGGCCCTGCCACACACATGGGAGCCCGGATGGAGTTTCTGGCTCCTGGCCCGGACTTGGCTTTTGCAGCCATTTGAGGATATAACCCTTAAGGTATATCCTTGTGGTAGGGTTGCTGGTTGAAAATAAGGGAATTTGGCCAGCGCCGCGGCTCACTAGACTAATCCTCCGTCTGCGGCGCCAGCACACCGGGTTCTAGTCCCAGTTGGGGCACCGGATTCTGTCCCGGCTGCTCCTCTTCCAGACGAATCAGCGTAGTGCACCGGCTGCAACACACCGGCCGTAGCGGCTACTTTGGGGGTGAACCAACGGTAAAGGAAGACCTTTCTCTCTGTCTGTCTCTCTCTCACTGTCCACTCTGCCTGTCAAAAGGGGGGGGGGGGGTTGTGCTCAATGGTGCATGTCACCCTTACCCTGCAGTGTTCACGTGGGAGTGTGCTCCTGTAAATTGATGGAGACCTGTGTTCCTGCAGCCCCAGCAGGAACTGGGCAGTATCGGATAGGTGACAGGGAGGGCCTGGGTTTTTCACAATTTAGTTTAAAACTGTTCTCCTTGTTAGGGTACTGCGTTCAACAGATCCTGACCGCTTCCAGGTAATGTTCTGCTACTTTGAGGATAAAGCTATTCAGAAAGACAAATCGGGTAAGCTTATTATTATGGTATTTGCATAATCAATTGCGCTTTCATGGGATGAAAAGGAATGCTGCTTCATGCTTTTTGTCTGCTTGGAGAAAATAGTTTAGGTAGTTATATACATTAGGCAGTTGTGTGCATTGAAAAGATCAGTATGAAGCATATGAGCTTAAAAATGACCTTTTTTCCAGCCCTGCCACTGCTGTGAGGGGCCCAAGCAGAAGCAGCCCACCACCCATGCTCGAGTGTGCACTAGCACCCAGACTTGGGCCCCAGTGCTGTCCTGCAGGGCCACTCACATTGTTGGACTTGGAGGACCTCGCTGTTGGCAGAGCACTCCCTGCTTTGTATATGTCAGGAGCAGGCTGGGAGGACCAGGGGGACCAATTTAAAGGAACCCTTGGTGGACAGATTAGCTTACTGTGAACATAAGTAAGACGTTCTTAATACTTTACTTATTTGAAAGAAATTTATCCTAGAAAGTATGAATTCATAATGGTACTCCAGAATAAGCAAAACTTAACAAAAAACAGAAGATGGTTGTAATTACAAAAAGAACGCAGGCATCCCCTGGTATCTTTGGAGGTCTGGTACCAGGACTCCGTTGATACCGAAAACCACCATGCGCATGTCCCTTATAAAATGGCAAAGTGTTTGCATATGATCTGCATATATCCTGCCATATTCTTTGATCATCTCCAGATTGCTTCTAATAACCTAATGTGGTACTATGTAAATAATTGTTATACCATATTATTAAAAGAATAATGACATGAAAGTCTGTGCATGTTCAGTATAGGCATAATTTTTTTCCCCAAATATTTTCGGCCTACAGTTGGTTGCATCCAGGGATGCAGAGTGGAGAGCTAACTATACACACATGATGTTTGTTTCTTCCATTAAGTCTTTGTGAAGTGGGGACATGTAGCTGTTTCTCTTTTTAATAAGCTGGGAAGAGAGAAGACACCAGGAAAGAGCCACACGGTCTAAATAAAGTTCCAGCACCAGCAACAGGGGACTGTTACCGTTGGCCTCAGTGACCAGGCAGAAAGGGTGTCCAGTGGGCATCCAGTTGCACAGAATAGCCAGTGAAAGATGCTCTGCGCACTGAAGCTTCCACGGAGAGCTGGCAGTGAGCTCAGCCCTCATCGTGAGCGTCTGCACACCCCAGGAGCCCTGCAGAGTAGGGAGAGAACCCACTCAGGGCCACCAGGCAGCAGGCCAGGCCCTGTGTCGTTGCGGGGAACACGTCAGGACGTGGAGCTCTGATGAAACGCAAGTCTTAGCTGCAGCTGCCTGCACAGAGGGCCTCGGCTGTCAGCGGTCCCCACCCAGAGGACAGAGAAGTGACAGGAACTCTGGGAAGGCACCAGACACTGGCCGGGGACACACAGTCGGCAGAGGGATGGAAATGTTCTGCACCTCGTCTGGGTGGTGCCTAAATGGGTGAATACAGTTGTTTCGTGTCCTCAGATTAAACCCAGGAGTTTGTGGATTGCCACATGTGCAAGTTGTACCTCAGTTTTTAAGCGTTTCAAAAGACTAACACTAGAGTTTTGGAAAAGTTTAGCCTAAGAAGAAGAGATAGTGAAATGGATAGATACAGCAAAGAAAAAAGTTAAATGAGTGATACAAACACTTTTTGACCAATTTTAGTTTAAGGAGACTAATATGTCTAATTCATAAGGTTTTAAACAAATTGAGATGTTGAAATATTAAACCTGGTTTAATTAAATGCTTACAGTAATTTGATTAGTTTTTGTGATCATGTTTAAATATGCAATGGAATTGGGTAGAATCCACAAATTTTTGATTAACAGTATAGACACAATTTTTGAGGAATAATGATTAATACATTCTTTTTTTAAAGAATTATTTTATTTATTTGAAAGTCAGAGTTACACACAGAGAGAAGGAGAGGCAGAGAGAGAGGTCTTCTATCGCTTTTTCATTCCCCAATTGGCCACAACAGCTGGAGCTGAGCCGATCCAAAGCCAGGAGCTTCTTCCAGGTCTCTCACGCAGGTGCAGGGGTCCAAGGACTTGGGCCATCTTCTACTGCTTTCCCAGGCCACAGCAGAGAGCTGGATCAGAAGAGGAGCACCTGGGACTCAAACCGATGCCCATATGGGATGCCGGCTCTGCAGGCGGCAGCTTATCCGCTACACCACAGCGCCGGCCCTGATTAATAAAGTCTTAACGTGAACAAATTTAGTATCAATTAAGTACAACTACTAGTGAGTAGTTGATGCCAGAAGTCCTTCTTTTTCATGCCTGAAGCTGTTGGCACATTGATGAATCTGTCAGTTTGTTCTTGTAGTGGTGGAGTTATCGCCAGGTACTTTGGATACTGTTTTTTCCCCTGGGTTGAAAAATCAATGCTTGAAGAAAATGTGTTTTAAAAAGCCACTCTAGGGACTCTTGAGATGCTGTTTCACATAAGACTTTGATCCAAAAAGCCCTTCACAGAGCCCTTCGCACTGCTGCACCCCAGCCAGGAAAGGAGGTGTTTGGATTTATTTCTGCAGCTGGGGACCAGTGGGCTTGGCCGGGAAGAAGGAGGTGAGGGCTTTAGAAGTTCCCTCTGCTGGAAGGATTGGAGTGAGCCAGAGTGGCCGTTTCTATGGAAGGAAGGGCAGAGAACACCCCAGAAGCAGCCTCCCGCTCCGAGGCTCTCACACACCCTCCTTGGGGTGGAGAGGAGGCGCTGTCCGTCCCCACCCCACCCCCATTTGCAGCTGGTTGTGCCAGACAGTTGGCTCACCCTGAGATGCTTTGGCTCCAGCAGGGAGAGTGAGAAGGAAAAGAAATAATAAAATGTGAAGCTGCCAATCCCTAAGGGACCTAAGGACCTGGCACATTCTGCCAGCCTCCAAGGGAACATCTGTGGGTGGAATGAGAGCCCTGCAGACGCTGGCGTCTCACCCGCCCTCCTGTTACTGTGTCTTCGGAGGAAGTGAAGCTGCGCTGGGAAAGGCGCACTCCACCGGCACTTCATGCTCCAGTTGTTTGTTTGTTTGTTTTTGTTCTGAGTGTGGCACTTGAGTTAAGCCAGCACACATGCAGCTCTGGGGTTTGTTCCCTTCCTCTTCTCTCCCAAGACGAGGGAGGTAGGAAGGAGACCTCTGTTACTCACGCGTTTTCAGGACTGACCCAGGAGGTGGCCTATGAAAGTGTAGCAGCCCCTGCCTCTTCTGCGCAGGAGTGAACTCTGCCTCCACATGTTGCTGGCTGCGTGGGGGTGTGAGGGCAGGAGCCGCTCACCTGCCAGCCGTCTAGTTAGTACACAGTGAGTCCAGAGCCAACCTTAGGTGCCACTGCGTGACAGTGATTGGCATCCAGCGCTGATTATTTTAAATTAGGGAACATACAGTTTTAGTTTCCTAAGAACTATATGGAAAAATTTTATAATATATATCCTTAAAATTTCACCCACCCCAGCCACCCTCTTAAGAAAGCAGCCTCTTGGGGCCGGCACTATGGTGTAGCCAGTAAAACCGCCACCTGCAGTACCAGCATCCCATATAGGTGCCGGTTCAAGTCCCGGCTGCTCCACTTCCCATCCAGCTCTCTGCTATGACCTGGGAATGCAATAGAAGACAGCCCAAGTCCTTGGACCCCTGTAACTGCATGGGAGACCCGGAAGAAGCTCCTGGCTCCTGACTTAGGATTGGTGCAGCTCCAGCCGTTGCAGCCAACTGGGGAGAGAACCAGCAGTTAGAAGACCTCTCTCTCTCTCTCTCTCTCTCTCTCTCTGCCTCTCCTTCTCTCTCTGTGTAACTCTGACTTTCAAATAAAATAAATAAATCTTAAAAAAAAAAAAAAAAAAAAGCCTGTGTCTACCCTTAGGCCTCTGTCTGGGGCACACTTTTCAGACTGCTGACTGCTGTGTTAGGACCCAGTCAGCCTTGTAACAAACAGCTGTGAATACCTTTTTATGTCTCAGGCTCTGAGCTGGGCCCAGGGATACAGTGCTGGTAGTCATGCCTAGTCTCTGCTGTTACAGAAGACAGCCCTGTTATTTAGCCATCCTAGTTAAAGACACTGCAAGTGGGGTAGGCCTTTGGCATAGCAGTTAAGTTGCTGCTCGGGGCACCCTTGTCCCCTGTCCAAGCGCCTGGTTTAAGTCCTGGCTCCTCTGTCTCCAATTCAGCTTCCTGCTAATGTGCACCATGGGAGGCAACAGAAGATGGCCCAAGTACCTGGGTCCGAGCAAGTACAAGGCTCCCAGCTTCAGCATGGTCCATCTCTGATTCTTGTGAACATTAAATAAATAAAATTTTTTAAAAAAAGGAAAGACACTGGGTAGAGCACAGCATTGTGGGGTATGAATTGGTGTATCTTAAGATGCTTGCTTCTGGGCTATCACTCTCAGGGTGTTCTGTTGCTTTTTGTGATTTTTGTTTTTGTTTTTTAAGAAACAGTGCTCCCATTCATTCCCCTAGTGCCTGTAATAGCCAGGACCAGACTAAAGCCAAGGGCCAGGAACTCAATCCAGGTTTCCCAAATGAGTGGCAGGGGCCCAACCACTTGAGCCATCACTGCTTCCTTTCAGGGTGCACGTTAGCAGGACACTGGCTTCAGGGGTGGAGCTGGAACTCGAACCCAAGCACTCCAGCATGGACTACGGGTGACCCAGCCACAGTGTCTTAACCTCTAGGCCAAAGGCTGTTGCTCATGCTTCTGTGACAGCGAACACGCCTGGTGCTCAGACCTTGGTTTCTAAATGCCAGTCTCCAGCATAGGAACTGGGGCTCTTTGGAGAAATGGCTTGTTTCAGGGAGGGCTGGAACAAGGGAAATATAAGATGAGCCTGGGGTCCTTTGTCGTGCCAGAAAGTAAGTATGTGCTAAGAAAGGAGAAGGGGCAGAAAAGGCGTGGGGAGTGTCAGAGGCCACAGGAGCCAACCCCAAAGCTGGAATGATGTGAGCAAACAAAATAATGATAGTATCGATCATAACCTGATGAATAACATACCCACGAGTCAAGCTTTGCCCAGTGGCAGTATCATAACCAATGAGATGCATCCAAGGCACAATTGCTGCTAATTGAAAACTCCCCAGTGCCCCAACACAATGACTTGAAATGTAGCTGGTGTTGAAAATTCTGCGGCAAAATTCCACAAGTCCATACAAATCCATATTAGATCATTGAACAAGAGTTAGAGAAGGAAGGACAAACCCAAGAATTCCTGTAAGTTTCTCCTTTCTATAGGATGAGGAAAATAGGGAAGCCTGGGGTGGCCAGCACCCTGCAGGAGAACCCGCTGATGGCTGCTGGTGAGCAGGACTTTAAAGAGGAACAACATCTCTGCACGCCCTCCAGTGTCTTACCCAAGTGCTGGGCAGTTGCTGTGGGACTTGTAACTCTCATCCACAAGTTCTCTTCAGGGACTAGCACTGAATCCCTTGGTGCTACGTGTGGGCTGGACCCAGTGACTGGCTTCTAAAGAGCTGAGAATAGAAAGGGAAAGTTATCCCTGAAAGCAGGCGACCAAGGTTGACCCAGCCATGAGAGGAGATGCTGATGGCATGTACCTTGATAGGATGTGACAAGAAGGGCCACAGTGCTGCTCTCCCCAGATCTGAGCACCAGACGATTGAATTGAGGAATTCTAAAAAGCCCTGTATTCAGAAGTGTCGAGGTGGCAAAAGACAAGGGCGAGCAAGGAACCAGCAGAGGCTGGGCATCCTGAATTGGCTCCTCGAACAGAGAGGAAAATGATTGGGAGAACTGGGAAAATGCAGGTGGAGCCTAAAGTTTTGGCAAACGCAGCCTTGGTTGCAGCCTATGTTAACATCTGGGGAAGCCAGAGAAGGGTCTGCAGGAACCTGGCCATCTTCGACAGCTCTGAACTGTAAAATCATTCAAAAGAAAACACTTGCAAATAGCCAAGCTCAGACCCTTTGTGTTGCTGCGCCTGATCCGTGGAAACCTTCTCGTTCCAGGAATGATGCAGTGTGTGATTGCCGTGGCAGACAAAGTATTCGATGCCTTCCTGAACATGATGGCGGACAAAGTAAGCTTCCCCGGAGTGTGAGCGTGTGTCCTCTGGGGCCCTCAAAGGGCGCCGGCGCACCTGTCTCTTCTGAATCTCCAGGCAAAGACCAAGGAGAATGAGGAGGAACTGGAGCGGCACGCGCAGTTCCTGCTGGTGAACTTCAACCACATTCACAAGAGGATCAGGAGGGTGGCGGACAAATACCTGTCTGGCCTGGTGGATAAGTGAGTTCATGTTCCTGCTCACGTGGAGCGCGCGCGCGTGTGTGTGTGTGTGTGTACACAGCTGTGATCCAGAATGCAGCAAAAATCTCCCTGACTCAGCAGTACAGACAACAGTGGAGTCAGAGTGAAAACGCTCAGGGCATTGCTCCCACAGAATGGTGGTGAGTTTGCCACAGAGCCGCCCACTCTTAGCTGTCATTGTTAGAGTGTGTCTCACTATTCAGGGGGCTGCAGTCCCTGTGTCTCTGAGTCCCACCCTGGTGCCACCCAGCCCACCATCTCCTAGCCAAGGGCACAGGCAGAGGTCTGGTGTCCTCAGGGCGTCCAGAAACAAAAGCCCATGCTCATCCCTTTCTGCTTCATGCCTTCCGTGCTGGGAGCCGGAGCAGACCCACCTAGGACAGCTCTGCAGGCCAGTCAGAGGTGGGCAGGGCCAGCGTCTGAGACGTGAAAGCCAGAGGCGACAGACAGGCACACCGAGCCTGCCACAGACGCCACATGCTGGGTCCAGGCAGCCAGGGGCCATGAGAGCCAGTCCAACACACACCTGGCATGGTTGGCGCTGGGCTCCCTGAGCAGTGGGCCATGATGAGTTACAGCCACATGGGATACCATTCCTGCAGCTATGGGGCTGCCAGAGCCTGTCATTTTCATCTTCTCTTGAAATGTTTTTTAAAATTTATTTTTGTTTGAGAGTCAGAGAGAGAGAGCTCCCATTCACGGAGGTACCAACCAAATGCCCACAGCAGCGGAGCCAGGCCAAAGCTGGGGGAGCGAGGAACTCAATCCCAGTCTCCCATGTGGATGGGCCATCACCTGCTGCTTCCCGCGGTGTGCATTAGCAGGAAGCTGGAATAGGAAATAGAACTGGGACTCCAACCCAGGCCCTCTGATAAGGGACCCCACCCTACCCTCTGTTTACCCTGGGGCTGTCAGGCAGCTACTGCTGTTTTCTGTTTGTGCCATGGAGGGAGAAGTCCTCTGGGGAGAGAAGGCTGTGGCCTGGTTGCTATATAACCAGGCCAGCTGGTGTTGTCAGAGCAGGCCGCTTAGACTGTGTCTGCCCCTGAGGAGTGGGACTGCCCGGGGCCTGGAGAGCATCTCTGAGCTGGCACTCACTACCCACCTCACTGCAGAGTCCTGGGGTAGGGGTGTCCTGCCTCGGGGCCTCCTGACCCCCACTTTCAGCAGCCAGCAGCAAGTGGTGCAAGGGAAGGCGGCAGAGGTGGGGCGCCCGCCAAGGCACAGGCGGGACGGGCCCTGAGAGCCGGCTCTCTGTGCAGGTTTCCCCACCTGCTGTGGAGCGGGACCGTCCTGAAGGCCATGCTAGATATCCTGCAGACGCTGTCGCTGTCGCTGAGCGCCGTGAGTGTCAGCCCCTGCACCTGCTGAGTTGGGAATGGGGCCCAAATCCCACCCTGGTGTTCGCAGTAAGCCCCCGCCAGCTGGGGAGCCTGCCCAGATGGACATGTGGTGGGAAGCGGTGGGGGCCTGTTGGGGACGCGGCGGCGGCCTGGGGAAGGCGGTTTGGGAGAGGGAGTCTCCCTGTGCTTGCAGGACATTCACAAGGACCAGCCTTACTATGACATCCCCGACGCCCCCTATCGGATCACCGTTCCCGACACATGTGAAGCCCGGGAGGTAGGTCCAGCGCGGTCCCGCAGCAAGGGCCGTTCTCACCACCATTCCCTAAGTGTGTGAGGGCAGGTGCCCGAGGTGTGGCAGACCCTCTGTCCCCAGCAGTTTGCAGTGTGGGTGGTCCCGGCCCACAGAGAAGCCATGAGCTGTGCTGAGATCCCCCGTACAGGCTTACGTGTCCTCCAGGCCCATGCTCACCTCCGGGCCTCGCTGACTCCTGGCTGTAGTCTCGCTTTCACTGCCAGAGCTTTTCAGCTACAATGCAGTTCATGTCCTGTCAAATCTACCTTTCATACCACCTTGCTTCCTCCAAGCGGTTGACCTTGTTATTATGGTATTGGAGTCACATGGCTTTGGCTTCACGCTGTGCTGTGGGGAAGGGCAGAGGAAGTACAGCCGTTCCTCTTATCTGCACTTGTGCTTTGCTGTGGTATCATTTATCCTTGTGTACTACAGCCCAAAAATAGGAGTAGAAAATTCCTGAAATAATTCCTGTTCGGAGTAGTGTGATGAAATGTCACACTCTTCCTCCCATAGCACACATCAGCCCTTAGTCCACAATAACCATGCTGTGTGTACCACCTGCTGGTGGCAGTTGAGAGATTAAGAGACCACATTATGTAACTGTCACTCAAGTGTTTTGTTGTAGTTGTCCTGTGTTATTGTTATTTCTTATTTTTAATCTCTTATTGTGCCTAATTTATAGATTAAACACTAGCACAGGTATGTACGTACAGGAAAAAATACAGCACAAAGCTACTTCGGAAAGTACGTGGGAAATGCAATTAAAAATATGAGTTAATTTGGGGCTTGCGCCATGGCATAGCAGGTAAAGCTGTAGCCTACAGTGCCAGCATCCCATATGGGTGCTGATTCAAGTCCCCACTGCTCCATTTCTAATACAGCTCTCTGCTATGGCCTGAAAAAAGCAGTGGAAAATGGCCCAAGTCTTTGGGCCCCTGTACCCACGTGGGAGACCTGGAAGAAGCTCACAGATTTTGGCTTCAGATCAGCCCAGCTCTGGCCATCGTGGCCATTTGGGGAGTGAACCAGTAGATGGAAGACAACTTTCACTCTCCCTCCCTTCCTCCCCGCCACGCCCCTCTCTCTCTCTCTCTGCCTCAGCCTCTCTGTAACTCTGCTTTCAAATAAATAAATCTTTAAAAAGTATGAGTTAATTTTGGTGCAAATGAAAGTTTGAAATCCGTGCACATTTTCCATATATTAAAAAAAGTTTTTTGGCACCAAAATAAACTCACGCCTTTTTTTAAAAAAGGATTTATCTATTATTTATTTTATTTTTATTTATCTTTTTGAAAGGCAAATTGACAGAGATATTCATCCACTGGATCACCCCCAAAATAGCCACATCAGCCAGGACTGGGCCAGACCAAAGTCAGAAGCCAGGGACTGCCATCTGGGTCCCAAGTGCTTGAGCCATCGTCTGTGCCTTCCCAAGGGCGTTAGCAGGAAGCTAGATCAGAAGCAGAACTGCTGATGAGGATGTGGCTGTCTAACCCACCATGCCACAATACCTGCCCCTAAACTTAGACTTTTTATTCCATCTTCCATGTACTTTTTTTTTGGGGGGGGGGGATGTGTGTGTATGTATAGTACTTCCATGGATTCAGGCTGTCCCCTGGGGAACTTGGAACATGTCTCCTGCAGACAAAGGGGGTTGAGAGTATCTCAACTTGAGGAGGTGTGCCAGGCGTCTAACTTGGGATTGACTCAGCTCAACTTGGGTCTCCTTCACCCTGGGGCAGGGTCACATCCCAACTCCAGCCTCCCAGACAGACCAGGTTGTCTGTGGGGAGTTTCCCCACACAGTGAAGTGACGCCTGTTTCCTGCACCTGTCACCTGCCTTCTCCTGCAGTCACTGTCCCAGGACAGTGTGGTGTATTGATCATGTAGATTCTGCCACACAGCTCTGCAGGAATCCCAGACCACAGTGGCTGTGGGCTTCCTGTCCCCATGAGCCTTGGGCTCAGACATGGTCGTGTCAGTCTGCTGGGGCTGCTGTGGCAACGTGCCATCGACTGGTGGCTTAACTAATGGAAATCATCCTCTCATGTGTCTACGTGCTGCAGGTCCACAGTGTTACAAGTCCTTGGCTTATAGGTAGCTGCGTTCGCCGTGAGTTCCCACGCGGCCTTCCCCTGTGCTCACATCCCTCTGTGCCCGTGTCCAGATTTCCTCCTCTTGTAAGAACGTCAGCCAGATTGGGTTAGGGTCCACCCGAAGGGCCTGTTTACTCAGTCACCTCTTTACCTGCCCTGTCCCCCCAATGCAGACCCACCCTCAGGCTCCTAGGGTAGGCACTTGAGGAGACATAGTTCAGCCCGTCAGTCGCCACAGCAGCCCGAGGAGCTCATTTCAGACTTCTGAAAAGCCACCTCTCCCCTTCCAGAGCATTGTGAAGGACTTCGCTGCGCGCTGTGGAATGATCCTGCAGGAGGCCATGAAGTGGGCGCCCACAGTCACCAAGTCCCACCTGCAGGTACCTGCTTGGCATCGTCCAAGGTTCTCAGTAAGCTGTGCACTATCCAGAGAGCTTTACAGACAGCACTCAGAACCCAGACAGCACTGCACCGTGGGCCCGCACAGAGACCAGACATTCAGTCCGTGCTTGGGAGCAGCAGGTGCCCAGCGGCAGTACTGTGCTGGAGCACCTGCAGGGGTGAGTGTGCTGGTCGGGGCCAGCGAGCAGGAGACCGTCAGGGATTTCTCAGCACCGGCCCTCACAGCCTTCTGCCTGTGTTCTTGCGTTCACTGCCAGAGAGGTTTTCAGCCACCAGGTCATGTTCTCTCAAGTCTGCATTGAGCCAGCATGATTGTGGCGTCGCCTCATGTCCTCAAAGAGTGCCACTTTGTTATTAGGCTCAGAGTCACAGGGCTTTGGAGAGGGGCAGAGAACCTGACCACTCAACACAGGGTAAGGGGTAGAGTGTGTGACAGTACTCAGGGGCTGTAGACAGTGTGGTAGGTGTGGATGGCCACCAGGTCCTGCCATCTGAGGACCGGGGCCTTCATTGCACCTCTACCCCCAGCATGGGCTCGGCAGGGGCTGTGAAGTGGAGGCTGAACAGGGACTTGTGTCTGGCCACGGCCCCACCCAGACTGCACATGGAGGGGCGGGGGAGTCTTTACAGACAGCGACCCTGGGGTGCAAAACACGGAAGGCTGCAAGGTCAGCCTTTGTCTGGACTTGGTCAAGCAGAGACGGAACAAAAATGGCACATGACACACGAGGAAAGAGTCACATTGAAAGGGGTCAAAGATAAGAAAAAGGCCTGTAGGAGAAGTCTTGGTCAGCAGGGAGCAGCCATGGGGAGCGGCTTGGAAGCTGACCTCAGGACCACTTTCCAAGGTGAAGCCAGATTTTGGAAGTGTTTGTGTGTGTGGAGCCCAGGAAGGACGGGGTGTCTGCCTTTGGGCCTCTGAGGCCGTCTGGAAGTGCACCGTGCAGGAGCCCATGGGCTGGGCCCCACCAAAGTGCCGAGCAGTGAGAGTTGAGTTGGGGGGTGGATGGGAGGAGGTGAGCCCACAGGTGAGGCTGGACAGAGCAGGTCCTCATATCTAGGCCACCTTTGCCATTTGCTGCACACGCGAATTCTTCAGACGGCGCTGTTTCTCACACTATTAGTATTTAGGGAATGTCTGATTTCCTTTGGTTCGTACAGTTTAAATAGCAGATCAGATCTGCTCAGTGTACTTCCCTTTTCACCTTTAGCCACTTCCCTCACCATGGGGGTACATAAGTGGGTTTCTGGGGCTCCAGGAATCCCCCAACATCATTGATGCAATTTGGGGTGTAGAGTTGTGTACACTTCACTGCAAAGGGTCTATGAGTCACCCTAACTGCCTTCCCAGGCCTAGAGGCCTTTCCAGCATAGCCTGTGTCTGGCCCAGGCTTGCCCCATACCCTCTGGTGGTTGGTGATCCTGAGTGCTGAGGCCCCGTCCTCCCCAGAGCAGGAGCCCCCACACACCTCTGGGCTCTGTCAGGTGTCCTTTTGCCCCTGCTCTTCTTCCAGTGGTGGACCAAGCAGAATCAGGTGCTTGTTCTACGCTCTTGTCCCTCACTCCTGCCTCTCAGGTGCTACGGGGACACTGCAGTGGTGGACAGGTGGCCTGTACCAGGGTGCCACACAGGCCATCCACGCAGTGACAGAGCACTAAGTCCTCACAGCCTGTTGCCAGCACTCAGCACAGCACCTGGCAAATGGCTGATGCCCAGCAAGGATGTGCTAAATAAATGGCCTTGGCCCATTGACCACGTGGCAGTGCACCCACTGTGTGGTGGCTGTCTGGGAATCGGGCCCTGCCCACGTTCTCAGATGAGCAGTAGTGGGTGAGAGCGGCCTGAAGTCAGTGACGGTGGCACAGCTGGAGTGGAGGTCGGCCTGGGATCAAAGCCTGGGGTTTGCTCCTCCACTCCACATCTTAGAATGACATTTTATTGTTCCCTTTCAGTGAAATAGCATGTTTTTCTTCTTTTGCAGGAATATCTGAACAAACATCAGAACTGGGTGTCAGGCCTGTCCCAGCACACAGGGCTGGCCATGGCCACCGAGAGCATCCTGCACTTTGCCGGCTACAACAAACAGAACACAACTCTTGGGGTACGTGCAGGCCTCCTGCAGAGCAGGAACCCCTTAAACCAGGGGAGGACTCACGCTCACGTGTGGCTTTTCACAATAGGCCCCTGGCACCCACAGGCCACACGTGTGTGTCTGTCGGCACGGCCTAAAGAAGAGGTGGCTTTGTACTTGGAGCATGTGGATTTGTGGAGCCCAAAGCCTGATTCATTGAT
The DNA here is from genome assembly GCF_033115175.1 of Lepus europaeus. NCBI lineage: Eukaryota > Metazoa > Chordata > Mammalia > Lagomorpha > Leporidae > Lepus > Lepus europaeus. Next base: position 27,465,941 of record NC_084849.1, read on the forward strand.
GAGAGTGGATTTTGATTTGAGCCTCTCCACACCCAGAGGAAGGGCTGAGAGCACATTCCATGGCCACACTTGTTTGGAATGTGGGCTGCCATTCCTCGCGGTTCCTCTAGTGACTCTCTTGCAAAGCTCTTTTCACCTAACTGGCTTGCGAAGACATTTCTCATAGGAAAATGTAAGAAAATTTTTGTCGGGGCACCACAGGTTAAGCCACTGCTTGCAACACCAGCATCCCATATTAGAATGCCAGTTCCAAGTCCTGGCTGCTCGTCTTCCAGTTCAGCTTTGTGCTAATGCACCTGGAAGGCAACAGATGATGGCCCAGGCGCTTAGGCCCTTGTCATACATGTGAGGAACCACATGTTCTGGCCTGGCCCAGACCTGACTGTTGCAGCCATTTGGGGAGTGAACCAGCAGATAGAACACCTGTCTTTTCTCTCTCTCTCTCTCTCTCTCTCTCTCTCTCTCTCTCTCTCTTTTTTTTTTTTTGACAGGCAGAGTTAGAGAGACAGAGAGAAAGGTCTTCCTTTTTCCATTGGTTCACCCTCTAAGTGACTGCTACGGCCCACACGTTGCAGCCGGCGCACCGCGCCGGTGCTTCCTCCTGGTCTCCCATGCGGGTGCAGGGCCCAAGCACTTGAGCCATCCTCCACTGCCTTTCTGGGCCACAGCAGAGAGCTGGACCGGAAGAGGAACAACCAGGACAGAATCTGGCGCCCTGACCGGGACTTAGAACCCGGGGTGCTGGCACTGTAGGCGGAGGATTAGCCTGGTGAGCCATGGCGCCAGCCCTCTCTCTCTCTGCCTTTTATTTCTTTTTCTTTTCTTTTCTTTCTTTCTTTTTTTTTTTTTTGATAGGCAGAGTGGACAGAGAGAGAGACAGAAAGGTCTTCCTTTGCCGTTGGTTCACCCCCCAATGATCGCTACGGCTGGCACGCTGCAGCCTGCGCACTGCGCTGATCCGAAGCCAGGAGCCAGGTGCTTCTTCCTAGTCTCCCATGCGGGTGCAGGGCCCAAGGACCTGGGCCATCCTCCACTGTTCTCCCGGGCCACAGCAGAGAGCTGGACTTGAAGAGGAGCAACTGGGACAGAATCTGGTGCCCCAACCAGGACTAGAACCCGATGTGCCGGCGCCACAGGCAGAGGATTAGCCTATTGAGCCGTAGCGCCAGCCTTTCTCTGCCTTTTAAATAAGTAATATTTTTTTAAGAAAAACAGTTTGCCCCTGGTACGTTATCAGACAGCAGCATGTTCTACAGTACTTCATTGTATTAAATTGCCTGGCCTGAGAATTTTTAATAACCCTACAAATTTGAAATTAACTTCTGAATTGGACTTAAATTTAGCCATGGTAAACCTAAGCAAATGGCCATGTTGTGGCAGTCTAAAATAACTTGCTGTTTTCGTCTGTAGGCCACTCAGCTAACAGAGCGCCCAGCCTGCGTGAAGAAAGATTACTCCAACTTCATGGCATCCCTGAATTTGCGCAACCGCTACGCAGGCGAGGTACTTCTCCTGCCCTTGTGTCCAAGGCCCTTCAAAATATCCTCGTGTTCTGGTGCCACTGATGGCAGGGTCTGTGTGATAGGGAGTTCACCAACTGCTGGCGGGTTTGAAGGGCACAGGGCCCAGCCTGTGCATTTAGGACAGCTTACCACCTCCACAGTAGGTGACTGTAGGTACCCACACACCAGCCACCACTGAGAACTCTGTTCTTTGGGCTCTTGTTGAAAGTGGTAACGAACGTTTGCTTTATCCTGGACGGCACCGAGTACAGAGATGGTCCGACATGCATTTCTAGAAGAGAAATTCTTTGAGAAAGAAGCTGTGAGCAGTGGTAGAAGCAGTGAAACGAGCCTGCGCTCTGCATGCGTGGGCTGCATGTTGGGACAGCAGGTACCCTCTGGGCCTGCCAAGAGTGTGGTCAGGTCACGGCCAGGCCCTCACCCACATGCCTGGCTTACATGCGGGGCTGCTGACAAGCGCGCTTCTTGCAGGTGTACGGAATGATCCGTTTCTCGGGTGCCACAGGCCAGAGGTCCGACCTGAACAAGATGCTGGTCCAGGATCTGAATTCGGCTTTGGAGCTCAGCAGCCCTCAGCACTACACGCAGGCCATGTTCAAGCTGACCGCCATGCTCATCAGCTGCAGAGGTAACATACAGCACGAACCGTGAGGGCTGGGTCGTTTCCAGATGAATGTCTGTCCTAACAGTGGAGTCCTGGAGAAGGAAGGGGCCGGAGTTGGCTCCTCCCCGACTCGCCCCAGGTGGAGACCCCTGTGGACTCTCTCATAGAAAGGAAAGGAAAGGTCCTCATGGGCCCAGGCCAGGGCTCTTTGTTTTTGACCCAGGAAAGCCCTATTTGGGTGCAGCCGGGGCTGAAGACCTCTGAACAGCGTGTGTTTGGTTCCAGATTGTGACCCACAGCTCCTGCATCATCTGTGTTGGGGCCCCCTGCGCATGTTCAACGAGCACGGCATGGAGACTGCCCTGGCCTGCTGGGAGTGGCTGTTGGCCGGCAAGAATGGAGTGGAAGTGCCGGTAGGACACTGACCAAGGGTCAGCTCCGGGATAGGGCGGGGTCAGGGTCGCTCCACCGCCAGACCCCAGGCAAACCCCTCACCTTCTCACACCTGTCTCCCTCTAGTCTGCGTTATGAATGCCTGACTGTCCAGGGAGTAGATACAATCTGTTAAAAGCATCCTAGTGGGGCCTACAGGCAGATATTTTTCAAGCTCTCGGTAGGGGGAGCCATTTCTCTGCTTAAATCGGAGGACCCAGCGGTCTGAACGTTGTTGACTTCAGGTTTGGTTGGGAGCAGCTGATTGTCGTCAAGGCTGTTTTTCTTGACCTGCCAACTTTGGGATGAGCTGCCTTCCTGTGAGTCAGTTCTGAGCCTTCTCCTGCCTGGGCCTGCAGGGCAGGCTGTGATGTCGGTGTGCTGACTGTAAAACGTTGGAGGATTTTTGAATCTTCGCATATGCACAATGAGATCTCTTGTGGCTGGGACCCAGATATAAGCCCAGATTTCATTTGTCTCATATGTGCCTTATACACATGGCCTGGAGGTAATTTTCTGCAGTATTTTTAGTGCACCTCAAGTTTTGATGCAATTTGTCACATGAGGTCAAGGGTGTAATTTTCCACTGTTTCTTTTTTCATCATTATTATTTTTTATTTTTTTGACAGGCAGAGTGGACAGTGAGAGAGAGACAGAGAGAAAGGTCTTCCTTTGCCGTTGGTTCACCCTCCAATGGTGAGGTCTTCCTTTGCCGCGCTGATCCAAAGGCAGGAGCCAGGTGCTTCCTCCTGGTCTCCCATGCGGGTGCAGGGCCCAAGCACTTGGGCCATCCTCCACTGCCTTCCCGGGCCACATAAGAGAGCTGGACTGGAAGAGGGGCAACTGGGACAGAATCCGATGCCCCGGCTGGGACTAGAACCCCGTGTGCCAGTGCTGCAGGCGGAGGATTAGCCTATTGAGCCATGGCGCCGGCCATTTCCACTGTTTCTTAAGATCAGTTGAGATAGGTGTCCAAAGAGAGTGTTTTATTTTTCTTGTTCTCTCAGGGAAATGATGACTTTAAAAGGCAGAATTAGAAGTTCCAGGCAGGTAGTGATGTTAGTCATTGTAATATCTCACATTTGCCTCTGTGTGGGTTTGTGTCAGTCACACCATTCAGAATTGCGGGGCAACATTTGAGTCCAGTGGGCTTCTGACTTCATTAGGGAGGGGCTGGAAGAAGGCGACAGGGACCTGGCCCCCCCAGTGGTTCCTGAACCCTCTTTCTCTGTGGGGCTAAGGTGAGCGTGGCTTGCCAGCATGATTGGCTCTCCTGACAAGTGAGCAGCCTGCAGGGTTGACCCAAAGCAGCGTTATATAGAATCCTAATCTGTATGGTGACAGTCACAGCAAAATCACCTGACCCTGGGAGTGACCAGTAAACGCCGACTGCTGCTGTTACGATAGTTGGCATTATTGCCAGAGAGATTCTGCATTCAGCCCTGGACCACTGTACACAGCCCATGCTGTTTGTACAGCCTCATCTCCCCCCAGCCTGCGTGTCTCCTGCTGCATGGATTGTGCCTGATAATGTTTTGTTGTTGTTGTTGTTCTAAAAGTCAGAGGTCTTTCCAGGAAATCAAGAAGAGGATTTTTTTAAGCCTTATAAGTTTATCCAAATATTTGCTGTTTCTTACTCTTTAAGTCTTCCTATATACACAAGGTTTTTCGTGTGTGTTTTTGTTTTTTTAGCATTTCCCCTAGGTCTGCTGGAAATAAACTCTCACCTTTTTTTTTGACAGGCAGAGTGGACAGTGAGAGAGAGAGAGAGAGAGAGAGAGAAAGGTCTTCCTTTTTGCCGTTGGTTCACCCTCCAATGGCCACTGCGGCCGGCGCATCACGCTGATCCGAAGCCAAGAGCCAGGTGCTTCTCCTGGTCTCCCATGCAGGTGCAGGGCCCAAGGACTTGGGCCATCCTCCACTGCCTTCCCGGGCCATAGCAGAGAGCTGGCCTGGAAGAGGGGCAACCGGGATAGAATCTGGCTCCCCGACCGGGACTAGAACCCAGTGTGCTGGCGCCGCAAGGCGGAGGATTAGCCTGTTAAGCCACGGCGCCGGCTGTCACCTTTTGTTTTTGATGCATGTAGATATTTCTCCTAGATCCAGGTGACAGTTTGTGTTACTGCTTTTGGCGTGTCATGTTTTCTGCTGCCTGTTGCCTTGCGTTGTTTCTAGGGAGAAGTCAACAGTCCTTACTGTTTTTCTTCTGGCTAGTTTCAGGACGAATCTCCTTATCTGTGGCTCTTAGTAGTTTGACTATGCTGTGCCCCAAGGTGTGGTTTCCTGTGTATTTATGCTGTTGGGATTCATTAAGCGTAAATGGAGAGATTTAGCTTTTTCATCGGACTTGGAACATTTTTAAGGCAGTATCTCTTTAAATGTATTTTTACCCCTTTCTCTTCTCCTTTTGAGATTCCATACACACGTGTTGGTGACTTGAGGTCGGTTGTCCTTCAGGTCACTGACGTCCTCCTGAGTCTCTCATCCCTCTCCCCTCCCTATTGCATTTAGCTTCCCTTCAGGCCTGTGTACTGTTTTTTTTCTGCCTTGTTCATTCTGCTATAAAATTTTCTTATGTGTTCTTTATTTCAGATTCAATTCTGAGATATAGGATTTCTATTTTTTTTTTTTAAGATTTTATTTGTTTTTTGAGAGAGTTACAGAGAGAGACAGACACAAAGGTCCTCCATCCACTGGTTTACTCCCCAAATGGCCACAATGGCTAGAGCTGGGCCAATCCAAAGCCAGGAGCCAGGACCTTCTTCCAGGTCTCCCACATGGGTGCAGGAGCCCAAGCACTTGGGCCATCTTCTACTGCTTTCCCAGGCCATAGCAGAGAGCTGGATCGGAAGAGGAGCAGCCAGGACTCGAACCGGTGCCCATGTGGGATACCACTGCTGCAGGCGGAAGGCTTTTCGCCTACTATGCCACAGTACAGGCCCCCTGTATTTAGTTATTTATTTACTTTTACAGTTTGTATTTTCTACTCAGATTATTGCTCTTCTCACCCACTCTTTGTATTGTTATTTATAAACCTTTGAACATACTTAAAACAATTATTTTTTAAATATTTATTTATTTTTTACTTGAGAGTCAGAGTTACACAGAAAGAGGAGAGGCAGAGAGAGAGAGAGAGGCCTTCCATCTGCTGGTTCACTCCCCAGTTGGCCGCAACAGCCGGAACTGTGCCGATCTGAAGCCAGGAGCCAGGAGCCTCCTCTGGGCCTCCCACACGGGTGCAGGGGTCCAAGGACTCGGGCCATCTTCCATTGCTTTCCCAAGCCACAGCAGAGAGCTGGATCAGAAGTAGAGCAGCCGGGACTAGAACCCGGTGCCCATATGGGATGCCAGTGCTTCAGGCCAGGGCATTAACCTGCTATACCACAGCGCCAGCCCCTATAACAATTATTTTTTAAGTCCTTATCTGATGTGTTAGTTCTAGTGTCTGTGTCATCTTTAGATCAATCTCTATTCATTTGTTCCTTTGTTTCTGATTGTATCCTGGACACTGTGCAGCTGGCCCTTGGCATTCTTGGGACTGGTTCAAATCCACCATAGAAAATGGCATAACATTTGCATGGAAGCTACGCACACACTCCCCTGTACTTTATATCAGCTGTAGATTTTAGTACCTAATGCAGTGCAAATACTGTGCAAGTAGTAATACTACTGTATTGTTTAGGAAATGACCAGAAGAAAAAAATTCTGTACATGTTCAGTGCAGATGCCAACTTTTTTCCCAAAATATTTTTTTTAAGATTTATTTATTTATTTGAAAGGCAGAGTTACAGAGAGGCAGAGAGAGAGAGAGAGAAAGGTCTTCCATCCACTGGTTCATTCCCCACATAGCCACAATGGCTGGAGCTCAGCTGATCCGAAGCCAGGAACCAGGAGCTTCTTCCGGGTCTCCTATGTGGGTGCAGGGGTCCAAGGACTTGGGCCATCTTCTACTGCTTTCCCAGGCCACAGCAGAGAGCTTAATTGGAAGTGGAGCAGCCAATACTTGAACCAGCGCCCACATGGGGTGCCGGCACTACAGGCAGCGGCTTCAACTGCTATGCCACAGCGCCGGCCCCTTGCCCAGATATTTTTGCCCCACTGTTGTTTGGCTCCAGATATGTAACCTGTGTGTGTGCAGGGCCGGCTGTGCGTAGAAATCCTGCCTGCTGAAGAGCTCTGCTAATTCTGTTTCTCCAGGGTCTAATCTGGCTGACCCTGGGGTATGGTGGGGAAGGGTGCCCCTGGGGTAGGGGTGGGGCTAGTCTTGGCAGTAGGGGAAGGGTCTTTCTGCTTCTCATCCCACCTTCACTTCTTTTCTTTTTATTTCCAACAAAATTGAGAGAGGAGTCAGTGCAAGTAATTTTTCTTTTTTGAAAGACAGATTGACCGAGATCGTCCATCTGCTACTTCACTTCCCAAATAGCCACAATAGTCGGGGCTGAACCAGGCGGAAACCAGGAGGCAGGAGCTCCATCCGTGTCTCCCATGTGGGTGGCAGGGGCCCAAGTATTTGGCCCATTATCTGCTGCCTTCTCAGGTGTATTAGCAGGAAATTGTGCTGGAAGCAGAACAGCCGGAATTCAAACCATTGCCCTGATACGAGATGCCAGTGTTGCAGGCAGCAGCTTCAGCAGCTGTATCATAGCGCTGATCCCAGAAAGGTTTTTTATGTGCCAAGAAAATGACTGTTTCAGGCCGGCGCCATGGCTCACTAGGCTAATCCTCCGCCTGTGGCGCCGGCACACCGGGTTCTAGTCCCAGTCGGGGCGCCGGATCCTGTCCCGGTTGCCCCTCTTCCAGGTCAGCTCTCTGCTGTGGCCCAGGAGTGCAGTCCTCAGGAGGCACCGGCTCTGGAGTGCCTGACCCACACCCACGCCCACCCCTGAGGACTTTTCCAGGCCTCAGCCCAGTGCTCTTGCTTCAGGGACTTTGTTTTTGGAACCAGAATCCCTTCTAGTTCACCAGAATTCTTCCTGTGGTATTTGGTTGTCATGCTGGTGGCTGGGTGATTATTTGATGGGGCCAGGGACATCCGACCTTTTGTCAAGCAAGCATAGCTGCACAGCACAAGGGTGCATCGTCCACCTGGAGCCTGCCAGCCCCACCAGCGCCTGCAGTGAGCAAAGCACCAGCCGCCTGCACCCTGTCTGTCTGGGGACCTCCACTTCCCAGGAAGGGACCAGGATAGGCCTCCTCTTGGGCTTTCTTCTGGAAGCTCAGGTTCCACCACAGATTATGGCCCTGAGGATGCATCAGTGCCTGGTGAAGACCTCACACACACCCTCGGAGCAGAGCGTTGTGGCTGTTCTCACTTCACAGGGCAGGAAGGTGCCAGCCCTCACATCGTGTCTGAGGCTTCGGGTGCCCCTGAACCTCTGATCTCACCATCTGGTCTTCAGATACAGGTGGCTCAGAAGAGCCCCTAAGGATCCCTGGTGGCAAGGAGGGTGAGCCCAGACCTCACCCACAGGCCCCAGGCAGTAGGAGGACAGGTTAGCCCAGGGCCAGCTACTCACAGCCCCGACAGTGTTTTGGGTTGCAGATCCACCCCACCCCCACCCCCACCCCCGTCCCCAGCCTTTGTGAATGCTTCTCAGGGTCAGGTGGGACTATCAGCATGTGTGGTCTTGCCAGGGTCATCACCTCCAGGCCAAGTGTGTTCCTCCAGCTGCCTGCCCCACAACTCCATGGAGTTGGCTGATCTGCACCTCAGCCAGACAGGCCCAGAATCAGCCCTCGATGCCACCTCTACTGGCCACTTGTCCCCATTGCAGGAAGTTGCAGCGTCACCCTTCCTCTGCTCAGACCAAGTCCTTTCAGCCAGCTCTGACCCCCTTCCCCTTTTCCCATTTCCCCACTAACCGTTGGCCTTATCTTTTACCTTTAACATAGATCTAGAACCTAATTTCCCAGCATCCCGAACACTGTCCCTCAAGCAGCTGGTCTCCCTGCTTCTACCCCTCTCAGCCTTCTCCACATGCAGTGAGAGCCAGCAGTAAGACGTAGGCCCAGTCAGGTCCCTTCTGTGCCCACCTCCATCAATGCCCCTAACACCACTTACTCAGATGCACAGTGGCCTGCCACAAATACATGCTCGCTCCTCCTCCGAAGCCACCCTGGGATCCTGTGTTTCAGCCCTGCCTTCCAGAACACAGGCCGTGTCTGCTGTCCCCTCTCCTCTGAGGGCACACGCCTCCCTCTTACGTCTCCTCTGGGGTTGGTGTCCCTTTTCATGGCCACCCAGTCCACATCTCACACACACACTCCTGTTTGCTCTACTCTTCAGTTTTGCAACTGTTAGCTCCAAGTTACTACACGTGAAATACTTAGGCTGCTTATGGAGAAATTAGTTCCAGTTCTTAGTCCAGGGTCAGGGGACCGCAGTCGTCTGGTGACTGATTAGGGTCTATGAGCGTGAGCAGACACAGGAAGGACCCTTGTCCTCGTGTCCAGGTATCTCTGTCTAAAGCCACGGTGATCCAACTGCTGGCTCCATCTCAGCAGCTTAATCCAGTCCAATCCAATCTCCCTGGTCACTTCCTGAAGTCTGCAGCTTGATACCACAATGGGATTAATTCTCCACCCTTAATCCATTAACCATGGATTTAAGACTTTGGGGACCAAGCCTCTCACACGTGGGCCTTTGGGGGCACCCACACTAATACTCAGATTAAAGCAGCATTGTCAGTGTCCCATGTCCATCGTTTATTTCTTCTTGTCCATGGCCCTCACCATAGACCATGTGGATTTTTGTTTTGTTCGTGGCTGCAGCTCTGTTCCCAGACCCCAGAAAGTCCAACACCAAGGCAGCCATCAGGACATGGCTGTCAGACTATTGAGTGGGAATGTGGCTTTCACTGGGGCCCTTTACCCCATCAGTTTGGCTCTCCTTCTTCCCCCCACTTCTGTTCCTCTGTCATACCAAGACTTAACACGTGGCTGTGGGAAACAAGAAGGAGTTTCTCCTCTGTGTCACAGGCTGCTCACAGGGAAGTGCAGACTGAGTGGCCCGTGGGTATCCGGGGCCGTTGAGCAGTTCTGCCATCCTTTGTCCTCATCTTCATGGCCTCTAGAAGGTTCTGAGCCCCAGACAGGAAGGCATACCTGCTGCATGCCAGACAGAGGATACCTGCTATATGCTCTGACCTTCAGAAGCACGCCTGGCTTTCCTGGGGCTCACCCATTTCACTCCCGCCTTGCTCAGTAGTGCCACTGAGCACCTGGGGCCACCCTACCCGGCAGCAAGCCTGGGGGACAGTGTGTGGGACTGGCCACTTGGTCACCCTGAGCCACATCAAGAGGAAAGGGGGATGGTGACAGAGGGAGCCAGAGCTTTTGCTCCTCCCACCTGGCCCTATTGCCACTCTGCTCAGGGTTGGAGCCCAGGTAGCCAGCTGGCATCATTTGGGCCAACAGAGGGATGAAAGCTTGCTGGCCCAGCCCCAGATGCTGCCTCCTGGTCTTCTGTGTGAAACACCTGTAACTCAGGTTCCCACCTGGGAGCCATAGCACAGGTACTCCCTCCCACACCCACATCCCTTCTAGGCCACCACTTGGCTCTGCCTGGGCATCCCGTCCCTTCACCCAGAAGAGGGCCAGGCTGAGTGTGGCTGGGCCATGGGAGCAGCCCAGCCACAGTGGCTTTAGGCCTCCCCTGACTCCCTTGCGCATTCCCAGTTCTGACTGGGGGAATGAAGGCCTTGTGTGAGCTGAAAGAAAGGAACTGGGCTCTGCAGCCAGGCTCGGGTCCTGCCTTGTCAGCTCGGAGGCCCCGAGCCGGCGGTCTTACCTTGCAACCACAAGTGGCCTTCAGGATTATTGGAGAGATTTTACAGGGGCGGGGGACATCCAGCCTGCAGACCATAAAGCTCCCAAGAAATCGCTGGCCTGACCCTGCCAAGGCAACCACGGGTGGGACTCAAAATTCAGGAAATGTTTAGCAGGCTAAATGATAAACTGATACTTTAGTATGGCCCTGGAATGATGTTAGTAACGTCTGAATGGCCCTTGGCAGTAAAAAGCGTTCCCAGGTGGAGGACCCTTGTGGTATCTGGCATGTCACAGGTGTGCTGCCACTCCCCACTCGGCCCTGCCAGGCTCCACAGACTGGGGCACAGCATGTGGGCTGGAAACTCCAGCCCCAAACACGGACGTGGAAGACCGTGGGGTTGGGGGCTGGAGTGATCTTTATTTTTCCTTCCTACTTTCGTTGGTTTCTGGGTTTCACTCCAGGAATACACATTCTTTCTGTAATTAAAAGAGAAACGCTGGCCCCATTTTTGTGCTCCTCAGAGGAGTTAACGTTTCCCTTTGCTCGCAGTTCATGCGGGAGATGGCTGGGGCCTGGCATATGACCGTGGAGCAGAAGTTTGGCCTGTTCTCTGCTGAGATAAAGGAGGCAGATCCCCTGGCAGCCTCGGAAGCCAGCCAGCCCAGACCCTGTCCTCCGGAAGTGACCCCCCACTACATCTGGATTGATGTACGTAGCCACCTCCCCCACGCCAAGCCTGACCTGGGGGGGGGGGTGCCTTCTCACCCCCTCCACAGCCCCACCTTGTTCACCACTCCTGTCACCTCGGAGCCCAGGGCCCCTGCTAGGCGGCCCCAGGCCTGCGCTGGCCCAGCCTCACACGGCGTTGTTTGCCTTCTCATTCAGTTCCTGGTGCAGCGGTTTGAGATCGCCAAGTACTGCAGCTCTGACCAGGTGGAGATCTTCTCCAGCCTGCTGCAGCGCTCGCTGTCCCTGAACATCGGCGGGGCCAAGGGCAGCATGAACCGGCACGTGGCAGCCATCGGACCACGCTTCAAGTGAGGGCTCTTCTTGGGGTTTCTGGGGTCCCAGGTGCGGTTGGGGGGATCACATACGGTGTGGGTCTTTGGCGTGTGTTGTCTCGCTTCTGTAGGGTGTGGCGTGGGACTTAACGCCATCCCTAGGGTGATGGGGAGAAGCTTGTCGGAGGCATCCTTCCTAATTGCACAAAGCCATGAACTTGATCGAGTTTGCTAAAGTATCCCCACCCCCACTCCTACAGTCAGGTCCTACTTGTGAGGACTGCAACACCCAGTCCCCGCAGCCCGCTGCAGTGGGGGCCCTCACTGCCACCATCTGCTCCGTCTGCCCCTCCCCTGAGCACCCAGCTCACATCCCCTCAAAACACGGGCCACCCACTGGGCTGTGCTTCTCAAGAAAGCCATAGGCAAGGCCAGTTCCTCCTGCCTCCTCATCTCTCATCTGTCTTGAGCTATATTCTTTAATTTTTTTTTAAGATTTTATTTATTTGAAAGGTAGAGTAATAGATAGTGAGAGGGAGAGACAGACAGAAAGGTCTTCCTTCCACTGATTCTCTCCCCAAATGGCCGCTACGGCCAGCGCTGCACCGATCCGAAGCCAGGAGCCAGGAGCTTCTGCCTGGTATCCCACACAGGTAAAGAGGCCCAAGCACTTGGGCCATCTTCTACTGCTTTCCCAGGGCACAGCAGAGAGCTGGATCAGAAGAGGAGCAGCCGGGACTAGAACCGGCACCCATATGGGATGCTGGCACTGCAGGTGGAGGATTAACCTGCACTATGGTGCCGGCCCCTTGAGCTATGTTCTTATAAAATGAGAATGCGTTACTGAAAAACAGTCCTCAGTGAGCCATCACAGCAATGGACAGTTGTCACAGAGCGGACAGCACTCCCTGTGGGTCTCCGTGCCTATGCAGTGCGGTTGCAGCCCTGTAGATGTACACAGGGGTGTTGCCTCACCCTCAACTGGCCCTCCTGCCTCCCTCTGCATCCTCCAGGATGGCTCCCTGGCCCTGGTCCTCAGGTGTGCCCGGTGTAGACACTTGGTTTTCCACTGGCCCCGGTCCTCAGGTGTGCCCGGTGTAGGCACTTGGTTTTCCAGGCAGGATGTCTGACCTCGTGTCTGTGGCCTCAGTTTCTCCTCACCAATCTCCTTGGACTAGCCAGCTGCCCAGCAGTGACTGCCCCACCCCCCCAACACCTGACCCTGGCAGGCCCCTGTGGCTTGCGTACAGGAGTGCAGGTGCTGCTCTGGCTGGCTGGGATGGCTCTCTTGTAGGGTGGCCTCATCACACCATCCCTTCTCCTACACTACACCTGGGGACAGCCTGAATGTCCATGATGCCCCAGCACTGGCTACGCCTGAGCCTTGGCTCCCATAGCCACCCGCCTCTGGACCTGGGCACCCTGTTTCTGCCTAACAAGACACTGATGCTCAGGGCCCATCTCACTGCCAGCCCTTCCAGACCTCACTCAGTAGCTGGAGCCTATGCCCCGGAGAGTCCCCTTCTGTAAGATTCAGCGGGCTTTTTACTCTGTAGAAACTGCTCAGGAAGACCCCTGATCTCCCCGACCCAACCCCAGATTATAAACTCACTGCCCGCAGGAATGGTGCCTCCCCCACAGTCCCTAATACCACGTTGCTTGGGACCTGGCTCAACAGAAACCAGGTGCTTGAATTTTTTTTTCTTTTTACCTTGAATCAGATGGTTTACCTTTGTGGGGGCCTGCAGATAGTTTATGAGACAAGTCTGTGGCCCAGGCAGGCAGATTACCACACCAGTTACACACTTTTCTCCAACAAAAGTAAAGGTTAAAAAAAAATTTCCAAAGCTCTGCTTTGACCCTGGCATCCTGTATCAGCTGAGTGCCAGCTCAGGTAAGTCCCAGCTACTCCGCTTCTGAGCCAGCTTCCCCCAGATGCGCTGGAAAGGCAGCAGACGGCAGCACAGGCTCGAGTCCCTGCTGCTGACGAGCGAGGTCAGGATGGGGCTCCTGACTCCTGGCTTCACCTGGCCTAGCCCTAACTGTTGCAGCCATCTGGGGATTGAACCAGCAGGTAGAAGATACCCTCCCACTCACCCCCCCCCCCCCAATCTGTCATTCTGTCTTTCAAAAACTTAAACGAGCAAACAAAAACCTGTGACCAGTAATCAGCTGGCTGATGTCCCAGTCCAGGCTCTTCCATCCAGATGTGTGCCCTGTACCCAGAGGCCACATGGTCTGCGTGGGAGACCAGGACCCTCACAGCTCAGCCCCGTCCAGGGTTGCCACTGACTTGGCCCTGCCTGCCGCTCCCTCCCAGGCTGCTGACCCTGGGACTGTCACTGCTGCATGCCGACGTGGTTCCGAATGCCACCATCCGCAACGTGCTTCGTGAGAAGATCTACTCCACGGCCTTCGACTACTTCAGGTACTTCACAGGGTCCAGGACAGCCCGGTGCCCCGGAGGTCACCCACAGGAGCCACAGTTTGCCCGCTGTATGGTCACCAACCTCCGTGTTTGTTAGCCTTGATGCCGCTGATGTACATAATTTCAGCCCTTGTGTGTGTGTCCGTGTGCGTGCGTGCGTGCCCTGTGGATACACCTGTGTGTATGCGTGTGCTGCGAGCTAACCTCCTGGGAGATGTGTGCAGATCTCCTCTCTGTTCAGTTGATTTAAGAGATCGAGTGCATGCCATTTGTGTTTCCTGTCAGTGTGAGTAGTTAGCACGTGAGGAGTTGTATTATGCAGTGCCCGGGGCTGTGCAGGTGCTGCTTGCTGTCCGTCTGCCCAAGCACATCACCAGTGGAGAGCTCTGGAAGTCTCTGAGGGTAGTGCGGGGGTGGGCACGAGAGGACTCCAGAACCTTCCCGTGGGAGTCCGTGACATCCCTGGTGCTGGTGACCAGCTCCGTGCTAACCTCTTGTTGTCAAGAGACCACTATGTTACCTCTCCCCGCTTTATGGGACTGGCTTCCGGCCCTGACCCCAGGCGCTCAGCTCTGGTCCTCTTGTGGTTGTTTGAAGTTGTCCCCCAAAGTTCCCTACTCAAGGAGAAAAGCGGCTGCGAGAAGACATCAGCATAATGATTAAGTTTTGGACCGCCATGTTCTCAGATAAGAAGTACTTGACCGCCAGCCAGCTCGTCCCCCCAGGTAACCATTGCTCTTAGTAGTGCACCCGCTCACAGGGGTGGGGACAGGTGGGACGGGTGTGCCAAGGAGTGTGGCAAGCACAGGAGGCCTCAGACACCCCCTCGCCACGGCTTCTCTTCTCCACGTGCCAGCTCAGCTCCCAGCACCCGCTGAGCCAGTGCTGGGCTCAGGCCAGTGTGCTCAGATGACTTAAGACCGGGGCCTTGGCCGGCGCCGTGGCTTAACAGGCTAATCCTCCGCCTTGCAGCGCCAGCACACCGGGTTCTAGTCCCGGTTGGGGCGCCGGATTCTATCCTGGTTGCCCCTCTTCCAGGCCAGCTCTCTGCTATGGCCCGGGAAGGCAGTGGAGGATGGCCCAAGTCCCTGGGCCCTGCACCTGCATGGGAGACCAGGAGAAGCACCTGGCTCCTGGCTTCAGATCAGCGAGATGCGCCCGCCGCAGCGGCCATTGGAGGGTGAACCAACAGCAAAAAGGAAGAAAGACGTTTCTCTCTGTCTCTCTCTCTCTCACTATCCACTCTGCCTGTCAAAAAAAAAAAAAAAAAAAAAAAAACCGGGGCCTTGCCATCTGGTAGGAGGGAGACAGACAGGTGCTTGCCATATGAGAGAACCTCGGGAACACCCATCACGGATAGGCACTTGGTCTAGCCAGAGTTGGGGGTCAGAGACGGTTTTCTGGGAGCAATGACATCTGAGCTGAGTCTGGAAGGATGAACAGGACTAGCAGAGTGCACAGGGACAAAGAGCCCTGCGTGAGGGCGCGCTCCTGGAGCCACACTGAAGCGTAAGCCAGCAGCCCACCTCCAAAGGAAACTTTGTCCTAGTTTCTCTGGGCCTGTGGCTGATTGCAGACCATGGATTGAGAGATGAGATGGGTTTCTCTAGCCACACCCACAGCTGACACCCCAACTGCAAGAAAGAAAAGAAAAAGCAGACAAATGATTCATTGATTTATATATTTTCATTTTTTTAATCAGAAAGGCAGAGAGAGAGACAGATCTTCCATTGCTGGCTCGCTCCCCAAGTGCCTCCACGGCTGAGCCAAGCCGAAGCTGGGAGCCAGGAACTTAATGCAGGTTCCATGTGGGTGGCAGGCACCCAAGTACTGAGCCCTCATCACCTGCTGGCTTCCAGAGTGTGCATTAGCAGGAGGCTGGAGTCAGAAGCAGATCCAGGACTTGAACCGAGGCACTGTGACAAGCCGCAGCTGAACGCTGCACCAAATGCCTGCTTGATTCTGCTCGAAAGGCTAGCTGGAGCCCAGTGAATTCTAGAAAGCTGTCCACCTAGAATAATTAAGATGAACAACTTCTCGCCATCCAGGAGAGTTTGTCCTGCAAAGCCCGCCTCCGCCAACTCCCGTGCTGCAGAAAGTGCCTGGGCTGCCACTGGCCTTTCCCTGGTGAAAATGCACATTTCTCTCTGTGCTGCCTTTCCTTGAGCCGACTCATCCCAGAATCGACGCTGTGTTTGCCCACAGATAACCAAGACACCCGGAGCAACCTGGACATTACTGTGGGCTCCCGGCAACAAGCCACGCAAGGCTGGATCAACACCTACCCCCTGTCCAGCGGCATGTCGACCATCTCCAAGAAGTCAGGTCGGTGGGAGGTTCACTCCTACATCCGCCACATCCTGGCAACCTGATGGACATGCACTGCAGGGCAGAACAGAGCACTGACGACAGCTCCCACTTGGTTCTAGGAGCAAAGGGTGGGCGGGGCTCCCGGGACCACTCCTGTGCTTTCCTCCCTAGGCATGTCTAAGAAAACCAACCGGGGCTCCCAGCTGCACAAGTACTACATGAAGCGCAGGACGCTGCTGCTCTCCCTGCTGGTAAGGCCCTTAGGCATGGCCGCTGCCCCCTGGGCAGACAGTACACCAGGGTGGGAGTGGCGTGTGCAGGCCTGTAGAAGGCACTCAGGGCACGGTGTATGGTCTCACCAGGCCACCGAGATTGAGCGTCTCATCACATGGTACAATCCACTGTCGGCCCCGGAGCTGGAGCTGGACCAGGCTGGAGAGAACAGCGTGGCCAACTGGAGGTCCAAGTACATCAGCCTGAGCGAGAAGCAGTGGAAGGACAATGTGAACCTCGCCTGGAGCATTTCTCCTTACCTGGCCGTGCAGCTGCCAGCCAGGTGGGCCCCCGGGCCGAGGGCCTGGCCAGACGTCCAGCGTGGGGCGCTTGCCTGCTGGGTCACGAGTCCGAGGACAGCCAGGAAGCTGTGTGGCAGCCAGTTCTTGCCCAGGACATTCAGGCCATCTTTATGTTGAAGGGCCGCACGGCAGCCTTGCAGTCTCGTGAGACTGTTAACCTGGGGGCCCAGCACTTTGGAGCCTGAGGAGGCAAATCAGGGAGAACCCAGTGCCGAGATCTGATTCATGGAGGAGAGGGCTGGCCAGGAGCTGTCGTTCTCGGGATGTAGGCCGCAGAGGTGGTCTCCCGGAGGGTTTGGGTTTGCTCCTGGATGTCACATTTGAGCAGCAGTGTCCTGGGAACCGTCCCGGGGCAGCCCTCAAAGGGACCGAACGGGCCGATGAAAAGAGAAGGGCTGCAGAGACTCCCATGGCGCAGTCCCGCCAGGCGGCCGCAGCTCCTCTGGCAGATGGATGTTGCTTCACTGTGAGCCCAGAGCTGCCTCCTTACTGCTTCCTCCCCCCTGGTCCTGAATTGATCCTCAGGGCAGGACCAGACCAGGTCTCCCATGGGGTGCAGGGCCCAAGCACTTGGGCCATCCTTCACTGCACTCGCTGGCCATAGCAGAGAGCTGGCCTGGAAGAGGGGCAACCGGGACAGGTGCCGGCGCCGCTAGGCGGAGGATTAGCCTAGTGAGCCACAGCGCCGGCTAGGATTGGGTGTTCTAAAGGCAGGGACTGCACAGTGGCAGCTCCTGCTCAAGAAAAGATCTGGCTCATACTTCTTCAGCCCTAGCGTCGAGGTTTACCAATACGTTCATAGCACAGAACCTTTACTCGTCATTCGAGATCAGCCAGAATCCCTCCAGGTCAGCTTCACCCTCCAGCTTCCCTCCTGCCATGGAGGCTGGGAGGCCTCCCCACCCACACCCTCTGTGTGTCATAGGTTTAAGAACACAGAGGCCATCGGGAATGAAGTGACCCGTCTGGTTCGGTTGGACCCAGGAGCTGTTAGCGATGTCCCTGAAGCTATCAAGGTAACATAACCCATGCCCAGGGGCCTAGGTCTATCTTGCACAAAAACAGAAGCACCAGGAAACAAGAAAATAAACAAAACAATGTGACCTCATTGGAATGAATGATTTCCCTTAATGATGTGTTCTCCACTCCTAGTATGTGGCACTTGTGTTTGCAATAGGAAAAATGGAATGTATTCACTCTGATTGCAGTTACACTGTTACACGTAACGTGTCAGGTAGCAGCACAGTTACAAGCACCTTTATAAATATCACCTGTTGTGGCCATTCCCCTGAGCCACCCGTCTCCTGCTCTCCCCAGTTCCTCGTCACCTGGCACACCATCGACGCCGATGCTCCTGAGCTCAGCCACGTGCTGTGCTGGGCACCCACGGACCCGCCCACAGGCCTCTCCTACTTCTCCAGCATGTACCCCCCACACCCCCTCACAGCGCAGTACGGGGTGAAAGTCCTGCGGTCCTTCCCCCCGGTGAGCCTGGGGCTCTTCCAGAGCAGGCCTGGGGTGGGCCCCTCCGGGAGTGCTTGAGTGGACGGAGGAGGGGGTTCAGGGCTTTGTGGCCAACCTGGAAGGCACTGCACTGAACACCAGTCCAACCTAGAATGCATCATCATTCCCCAATTTTGTTCGTGTAGATGTAGAGGACGGATGTCAGTCTAGTTCAGATGTTAGCGTTTGTTTTTCAGCTTTAATCAGGTGTTTTAGAAATAAAGTTTACTTGAGTTTGGCTTCAGAGGCCTTGCATGGGTCGGTCGTAAGCATACTCCCCCGTGGTAACCACCCATGCCTCTTTACCTTGCCAGTGAATGCTCACAGGAACCCTGTAGGACAGCTGTGATGACGGGCGAGGGTGTCTATAGAATGTTCTAGAGCCTGACCCACTGCAGGGCCAGCACTAGATGCCCTAATCCTGGGTCGGTTTCCCAGAGGCAGCCTTCTCATCGTAGGCACAGGAGCCTGCCTTCGGTTTTCTCACCCAGCAAGGGTTTCAAGCCATGGGTCGTTTTCTTGCTGCCCCCGGCCCTCCCTAGTTCTCAGCCCTGCTGTGGGGCTCCCAGGAGAGCAGCAGCCTGAGGGCAGAGCAGAAGCAGGGATGGGGCTCAGGGCCCCTTGCATGTGTCGTCTGTGTTGCTCCTAACCTCAGAGGTCACGGTCGACTCTTCCTCTGCAGGACGCCATCTTGTTCTACATCCCCCAGATCGTGCAGGCCCTCAGGTATGACAAGGTAGGCTGGACGGATACGAACTCCTCCCCACCCCAGGGCTGTGCGCACTGCTGCCCCCACACCCAGCCTGTGCCCCCCATTCAGGCTCTGCAGCGCCTCCCTCAGATCCCTGAGTGCTGCACCCCAGGGCTGCCCCTCAGTCACCAGTACTCTGACAGGAGAGCCAGACTTGCTGCCGCCTTGCCCTGAGGCCCAGTTGTGCTCTGCAGGGCGGGCGGGCTCTGGGATTGTTGCCAGCCTCTTCCTCTGGGCGGCAGCCTGGGCTCCTCCGGATGAGGTCTCCGTAGGTCACCTGAAATCCAAGTCCAGCCCTCTCAGTGTGGCGAAGAGGAGCCCACGAGGTGATGTGGGTGTTAGTGTGGGCTGGGCAGTGCAAGCAATAGACCTACTCTTTTCTTTTGTCCTGTATTTACTTCCGTATTTATTTATTTTATTCATTTGAAAGGCAGAGTTAGAGGGAGAGACAGAGAGCAAGCTTCTATCTGCCAGTTTACTCCCTAGATGATCACAACAGCCAGGCCTGGGCCAGGCGGAAGCCAGGAGCTAGGAGCTTCTTCCAGGTCTCCATGTGGGTGGCAGGGGCCCAGGTATTTGGGACTTGAGCCGTCTTCCACTGCTTTCTCAGGCCATTAGTAGGGAGCTGGATGGGAAGTAGAGCAGCCAGGATTTGAACCGATGCTCATATGTATGCTGGCGTCCCTCGTGGTGGCTTTCTCTGCCACACCACAATGCCAGCCCCTTATTTTCATGTAAATCTAGAAACTGGAAGTCCAAGACAGGAGTGACTGCAGGGCTGCTTCTCCCAGGGCCTCTCCTGGGCTTGTCCTGGCCACCTTCTGTGTCCTCACATGGTCCTGATCTCCCTTCTTAAGGACACTAGTCAGACTGGATGGGCCCTCTCCTCCGTCCCCTGGCTTCAGCAGGAATTTGGGGGACACTGGCCCATAGTGGTGGACCTGTCCTTTATATGCCCCTGACACACCACAGAAAATACCATGGTGGGGACCACCCCGGGCCCAGGGCCATACCCCCAGGGCAGCGCCTCACTCCAAGCCCACCCACCTCCTGTGTGTGACCCCTGGAGTCAGTTTAAGTTTGCTTCTCTTAAACATGAACAGCATCAGCCGCTTCCAGCCTGTTCTTCTCCCTCCCTGTTTTTTTAGCCTCATGGTTTATACGTCCCTACATAAGCAAGAAAAGTGTCTTTAAAAGCACTGCAGGTTGAACATTTATGGTTTGTCTTGAGGTCCATGTATGAGTTAGGATTGGGAAACCCATAGCAGCAAGGTATCTGAAGTCTTGCCTGTGTGATAACCTGCACCCCCACCCACCAGAGGGTGGCTTCGGACTGTGGCAGGGGTGGGGTGAGGCGAGGCCTCTCCTACAGGCGTCTTCCCATTAAACTGGGGTTACTCCAGCGAGTGGCAGAGGAAGCAGAAAAGGACCGGAGAGGAAGAAGGTGCAAGATGTCTAGGGGGTGACTGCAGGTCTGCCTAGGGAAGCACTATCTCTGTATTAGTTTTCTGGAACCTGCCCATCATTTTGCTTCATTATTCTAAACAACCAGCTTCCAAACGAGCTTTTGATTCCTGGCCCATTTGTTTCTCATATCTGACAGTCTCAAAAATTGGTTTGCACGTCATGGTTCCTAATTGTGGGAGGAGACAGATGCCAACGCCAGCCCACGTTGCAGACTCCAGCCGCCCACCAGCCCTGGGGAGCATACCCACACGGACGGTGTGGCTTCACTGTGGCTGGGTCTGCCAGAGTGGGGGGGCCCATGCTTGGGGTGACAGTGGCCGTGCTCTCCTGCAGATGGGCTACGTGCGCGAGTATATCCTGTGGGCAGCATCCAGATCCCAGCTGCTGGCACACCAGTTTATCTGGAACATGAAGACTAACATCTACCTCGACGAGGAGGGGCACCAGAAAGACCGTGAGTGTCTCCCTCCCCGCCTTGGCACCGCCAGCGGCTGCCCAGAGCTTTGGACAGTCTGCAGCGTGCGTGCTGTCCCAGCCTGCGGATCCCTCTACTTCCCATCCTTTGGCAAGGTGCTTCTCGCTTCTCCCTGTCTCAACACTTGAGGGAGCAGCCCCCCTCCTGTGCTTCCACCCCGCAGTGTCCAAGTGTGTATGAGAGCTTCCCGCTGAGAGCTGCGGCTGCCTGTGACGACAGACACCCCACCAGGGTAGCAGGTCTCAGGCCCTCCTAGAAGCTGTTGAGACACCCCACCAGGGTAGCAGGTCTCAGGCCCTCCTAGAAGCTGTTGAGACACCCCACCAGGGTAGCAGGTCTCAGGCCCTCCTAGAAGCTGTTGAGACACCCCACCAAAGAACTGTAGTCTATGTGGCCATCAGCTGTCAGTGCCGATCAGAATTAGAAATTAAAATTAGAAATTAAAACAGCTTAAAAAATAAGCCATTCATTACATGTTACCATAAGTAACACCTTTTTCTAGAAAGTAAGCTTTCTAGGTCAGCGCTGTGGCTCAATAGGCTAATCCTCTGCCTGTGGCACTGGCACCCCAGGTTCTAGTCCCGGTCGGGGCGCCGGATTCTGTCTCGGTTGCTCCTCTTCCAGTCCAGCTCTCTGCTGTGGTCCGGGAGTGCAGTGGAGGATGGCCCAAGTCCTTGGGCCCTGCACCTGCATGGGATCAGCACGGTGCACCGGCCACAGCGCGCCAGCCACAGCGGCCATTGCGGGGTGAACCAACGGAAAAAAGGGAGACCTTTCTCTCTCTCTCTGTCCACTCTGCCTGTCAAAAAAAAAAAGTAAGCTTTCTCCCAAAAAACTCAAATATGAGCGAGAAGAATGGCACTTATTTACATTTTCACAAATTTCTGGGGCCGGCGCCGTGGCTCACTTGGTTAATCCTCTGCCTGCAGCACTGGCATCCCATATGGGTGCCGAGTTCTAGTCCCTGTTGCCCCCTCTTCCAGGCCAGCTCTCTGCTGTGGCCGGGTAGGGCAGTGGAGGATGGCGCAGGTCCTTGGGCCCTGCACCTGCATGGGAGACCAGGAGGAAGCACCTGGCTCCTGGCTTCGGATCAGCGTAGCTCTGGCCGTAGTGGCCATTTGGGGGGTGAACCAACAGAGGGAAGACCTTTCTCTCTTTCTCTCTCTCAACTGTCTATAATTCTGTCAAATAAATAAAAAAAATTCGTTTCTGGCCTCATCAAAGACGGCTGGACTCTGGCTGCCTCGTCTTTCTATTCTGTGTTTCTTCCATACATTGTTTCAGCAGAAGCAAATGTAGAAAAGTCAGCCTTGCGTGGGTTTGCCCCTGGGAGGGGAGGGGCATTTTCATCGTCTTGTCAGCTCATTGGCTCTGCACATCAGGTTTGGCAAGTGTAAGTCTCAGGCTTACTCACAAAGTGGCTTTTCATGCTCTGATCCCCTCAGTCCCTGGTCCCCCTCACTAACCTCAGCAGGGCTTGTGTATCAAAGAACACGGGGGGTTACCCAGGTGTGGATGTATTCATTGTACAGCATTGCTAGCTAACACCCCCAAGTCACCAGGAAGCTGTTGAGCTCCTGGCAGAAGAGTTTTCGAAAAGCCTATAAGCTGTTCTCCTTTAAGTGGCAGACTCTTTTTTTTATCACTTCCAAGAAAACGTTGCCTGAGAGGTTAGTTCAGCTCGAAAGCAAGACAAATGCTGGAAGCTTCTCAGGACAGCGCCTGCTTCAGGCCCCCCAGGGGCGCTGGTCCTCGTCCTGTTTGATCACACAGAACGTGCCGGAGACAGATTCGGGTGGACCTGCAGGACGTACAGCACGCTGTGCTGCCGCACCGAGCGCGTCTGCAAGGGGCACC
This sequence comes from Lepus europaeus, assembly GCF_033115175.1. Taxonomy (NCBI): domain Eukaryota; kingdom Metazoa; phylum Chordata; class Mammalia; order Lagomorpha; family Leporidae; genus Lepus; species Lepus europaeus. The sequence continues at coordinate 27,488,638 of NC_084849.1, forward strand.
GGCTCCGCTCCTGCTGCAGCAGAGCTCCGCTCAGGCGCCGGCTGCCTCCCCGTCCAGGGAAGGGCAAACGGCACTGGGGTGGCCCCACGCCAAGTCTGCAGGGCACACTGCGTGAGCCGCTGGTCCGGGTGCTGGGACCCCCGGCTGGGGTTTTCCTCAGGAGCCGCCTGCAGCACCCACAGGGGCTCAGCTCTTTGTCTCTTTGGCAGCTGACATCGGCGACCTCCTGGAGCAGCTAGTGGAGGAGATCACAGGCTCCCTGTCGGGTCCAGCCAAGGATTTCTACCAGCGGGAGTTCGATTTCTTTAACAAGATCACCAACGTGTCGGCCATCATCAAGTAAGTGGCGGTGCCTCAGAAGCCATCTCTGGGATGTCTCCTCCCAACCCCTGCTGCTCATTGCCATTGCCCTGGGGGGCTTCACAAAATACCCTGGTCCAGGGGCCAGTTCTGTGGTGCAGTGCGTTAGGTCACCACCTGCAGCACCAGCATCCCACAGAGGTGCTGGTTTGAGTCCCAGCTGCTCCACTTCCAATCCAGCTCCCTACTGATGAGCCTGGAAAAGCAGCAGAGGATGGCCCAAGTGCTCAGGGCCCTGTACCCACATGGGAGACCAGGAGGAGGCTCCTGGTTCCTGGCTTGGGCCTGGCTCAGCCCCGACCATTGCCACCATTTGGGGAGTGAACCAGTGGATGAAAGCATTCTCTCTCTCCTCTTCCCTCTCCGTAGCTCTTCCTTTGAAATAAAAAAAACCAGGTCTAGACTCAGGCCAGCCCCACCAGATAAATGGGAGTGACTGGCGGTAACCATGACCGCCGCTGACTCAGGCACAGCCTGGGAGGAGGCACCACGCTGGAGGACTCCAGGCAGCGTGCACTGCTAACTTCAGAAAACAGGTCTTAGCTATCTTCCACACATTGTACCCAGCTTGAGGCCACTCTGTTCTCTCCAAGCTCCAAAGGGCCCTACGTAGAGTCCAGAAAACTAGACTGTGCAGCTCTCGTCATCGCTTTTCTGGGCCCTGGCTCTTGTGGATCCAACATCATCCATGAGCCCAGGCAAGAAACACTGGGCACTGCTCTTAGCAGCCTCCTGGCCTGGGCTGTCTCCAGCGCCAATGGCTCTTACCCTGGTTACCACGAGGCCTGCCCACATCTCCCGAGACTTCTCCCTGGGCTGGGCGCTGAGAGGGCAGCAATGCTGGGCTGGTGGGGGCGGGGATGGCATTCCTGGGCCGCCTCACACAGCAGGCGCTTGCCCAGGTTGTACCTCTCATCCTCATCTGAAGGCAAGCAGCCCACAGGGCTGCCCAGGGCCCTGCGGCAGGTCAGTAACGGGGCCAGTGTCTCAGCCTGAGGCTGCCCGGCCCCGCCCAGAGCAGCTGCTCACACTTCACGCGAGTAGGGCCGCAGACAGCCAGAACACAGCTCCACCTTCTCCGCTCGGGCTGTCTGGGCTTCTGGATGAGGAGTACCGGCCAGGGACCCGAGGGCCTGAGCCGGAGAGGGCTGCTGCCAGTGGTGTCCTGGCGGGAGCGGGCCTGGCAGGGCCTTCCAGGGTAGCTGGGGTAGGGTGTGGTGCAGTGGCTGGCACACCATTGGAGACACCCACACCTCACATGGTTCAGGTGCCTGCTCTTGTGCACTTCGGGAGGCAGCACTGATGGCTCAAATCCTTGAGCCCCTGCCATCCGTCTGGGAGACCCGGATCTAGTTCCCGACTCCAGGCTTCAGCCTGGCCCTGCCATGGCTGCTGCAGGCATTCGGAGTGAACCAGTGAATGGAAGATCTGTATTTTTCTCTTCTCTCTCCCTCTCCATTACTTCCCTCCTACCCCCCTTAAATAAAATGAAAATAGATGAAGACGGCAGTCCAGACAGGAGCAGGCTCTGGGCTGTGCTACAGAGGCCAATTCTTTTTTTTTTTTTTTTTAAAGATGTATTCATTTTTTTTACTCAAAGACAATTACAGAGAGGCAGAGAGAGAGAAAGAGGAGGTCTTCCATCCACTGGCTCACTCCCCAGATGGCCGCAACGGCCGGAGCTGTGCCGATCAGGAGCCAGGAGCTTCTTCTGGGTCTCCCACATGGCTGGCAGGGGCCCAAGGACTATGGGCCGTCCTCCACTGCTTTCTCAGGACATAGCAGAGAGCTGGATTGGAAGTGGAGCAGCTGGGACTCAAACTGGTGCTCATATGGGATGCTGGCGCTTCAGGCCAGGGTATTAACCTGCTGTGCCACAGCACCAGCTCCCAGAGGTCAGTTCTTACAGGGGACAAAGCAAACCATCTGTCTTGTTTCTCAGACCCTACCCTAAAGGTGATGAGAGGAAGAAGGCTTGTCTGTCAGCCCTGTCTGAAGTGAAGGTGCAACCAGGTAAGCAGTGGCCCGAAGGGGCTGGTGAGCGCAGAGCACAGCGCAGGGCTGGCAGGGAGGCGGTGGCTGGCCAGCCGGAGTCACACACTGCGTTCTGAAGGCTACACACCGTCCTCGGCAGCTGTCCCCCCAGGAGAGGGCTCCCAAGTCCCCAGTTCACGGTGCCGGGTGCAGGGCCGAGAGGGTGGTGTGCTGGGCCCCCAAGAGGAATCTGTTCCTTGGTGCCTGTTGGCTGTTGCTGTGTGAAACTGCTTGGTGGTGTCAGATCCATGTGGGGTAAAGGGAAGATGGAAATCCAGGCTTCACCTCTCTGTTCCGTTTGGAGCTGTGGTGTAAACTCGTCTTTTCAAACAGTTCGCACATCTCACGTACACGCGCTCAGAGCCTCTGTCCCATTGTCAGGGGTGCCACAGCTTCTAGGGAGGGTGGTGACAGAAAGGATGGCACTGTGCAGTGCAGGCATGTCCGCCCCCACCCCAGGCTGCCGCCCAGGGAAGCCAGGCAGGGCACCAGAGTGGAAGGACACGGAAGGGGTGTCTGTGAGGAACGTGGCTCGGTGTGTCCTCATAGAGAAGTCTCGCTGGGGGATCTGTGAAAGGACAGAGGGAGGGAGGACCCCGAGTGGCCCCAGGATCCACGTCCACAGTGGTAGGGACAAGGACCGGCGGCCTCCGCGCCAGGCATGGGCTCTGCATGTTGCAACCTGGCTGTGGCTTCTCCATGATCCCTCTGTCCCGCGCAGGCTGCTACCTGCCCAGCAACCCGGAGGCCATCGTTCTAGACATCGACTACAAGTCGGGGACACCGATGCAGAGGTGAGCGCGCGCGCGCGCCCGCCCCGCGGCCTCAGCAGGAGCTTGTCAGCCATCACCTGCCACGGCCCTTGTGTTGCTCTCTTGCAGTGCTGCGAAAGCCCCGTACCTGGCCAAGTTCAAGGTGAAGCGATGTGGAGTTAGTGAGCTCGAGAAGGAAGGTCAGTGAAGAATTCAAACTTAGTTTCGGGCCGAAATGCTTTTCTCATGAATGGTCCTCGCCCTTGCCCTGCTCCGTGTGGCGCCAGCTCCCCATGGAAGATGATGTCCGGCCACCCTCAGGGCGCGACGGGGAACTTGCGGGCAGTGGTGGATGGGCCCACCTGTCAGCCCCAGTCAGCCGGCACATCCAGGAGGCCCCTTCCTAAGGCTGGGGGATCCTGGTGGGTGTCCACTTCCGGGGCTGCTGCACAATGGCCACATCCGCAGAGACCCTGTTTCCAGATGTGGTCACAGCCCACGGTTTGGGGAGCATGAATCGGAGGGGGATTCACCTCAGAGGGGGTGCGACAGCTGTGCCAGGGTAGGGGTACTGTCTGGGACCTTGGCCACATTCTGGCCCTGAGCCCTGCCAGGCACCCCGGGAGCAGATGCACTCCCCTGATGCCCTCAGCTCACAGTGCCCAGCACCGCCCCCAGGCACACCTGGGCCCTCACTTCAGATGAAAATGGGACTGGGATCTGAGTTCCATTTAAATGTAAACGTTCTTAGGAGAAGACCTCCTGGCCCGGGACTCTGCCCACTGACCTGTGACCTCTCCCGGGCCCTGCTAGGCCTCCCATCGGCCTCCATGGGGCTTTGAGAGATGACGCCCACAGCCGACCCTGGGGTTCCTCCTGGACACATAAGCAGGGTAGGCCAGCGCCCTCACAGGCTGCACCGCTGCCCTCAGGCTGACGGGTGGCCTTGCCCACGCACAGGTCTACGGTGCCGCTCCGACTCTGAGGAAGAAGGCTGCGAGCAGGAGGCCGACGGCCAGAAGATCTGCTGGCAGGCAGCCATCTTCAAAGTGGGAGACGACTGTCGGCAGGTGATGGCGGCTTCCCCGACAAGAGGCAGACCGCACCAGCAAACACAAACCGCTTCCCTTGTTTGGCTCGGGTGTCCCAGAGTGAATCAGAACTGCCACCAAACCGAGGCCTCTCCTTGCCCCCCTCCCACTCTACCTCCAGCACCTACCCCGAGGAAAGTGGGGGCAAGGCAGCCTCGCTGGGAAGGGAGGCAAGGCCGTCCGTACTCTGGCTCTGCCGTGGCCTCCGCCCACGCTGGGCGCTCAGCTTCGGTCCGATTGACCTGTGAGGGCCGCAGAGGCCAGCTGACCAGGTCCCCTGCCCCCCCCCCCCCCCCCCCGCCCTTAGGACATGCTGGCGCTGCAGATCATCGACCTGTTCAAGAACATCTTCCAGCTCGTCGGCCTGGACCTCTTCGTTTTTCCCTACCGGGTGGTGGCCACCGCCCCTGGGGTAAGTGCCTAAGCGCGGCAGGGGCGGCCCCGGCGCGCGCCCTGGTGGCCTCTGGACACAGCCCTCCTCCTAGTGTGGCGTGATCGAGTGCATCCCTGACTGCACCTCCCGAGACCAGCTGGGCCGCCAGACGGACTTCGGCATGTACGACTACTTCACGCGCCAGTACGGGGACGAGTCCACCCTGGCCTTCCAGCAGGTGCGCTTCCGCGTCCTCACAGAAGCAGGTCCCTCAGGGGCTGCTGTGTGCAGCGGCCTGAGCTGCCGGTGTGATGCCCGCGTCCTACATCGGGGGCCTGGCTTCCAGCCCAGCATCCTGGGAGGCAACAGGTGATGGCTCAAGTGGCCGGGCCCTGCCCCTGACGTGGGGCCTGACCGATGCAGCCATCTGGGGAGTGAGCCAGTAGACGGAATCTCTGTCACTCTTTCAAATATGTTAATGGGGAAAAAAAAATCAGGGCACCTCTAACCTCCCTTGGAAGCCAGAGGGAAGTGGTAGCCCCTGCTGCCCAGGTCTCACTGCAGGACTCTGTCTCCCAGGGGGCTGCACCGATCCAGGGAAGTGCTGCAGGCCCCGGGGGTGCGGAGCGGGGAAGCATCCGTGGGCAAAGCCGTCGTGACCTGCGGCTCTCCTTGCAGGCGCGCTACAACTTCATCCGGAGCATGGCCGCCTACAGCCTGCTGCTGTTCCTGCTGCAGATCAAGGACAGGCACAACGGCAACATCATGCTGGACAAGAAGGGCCACATCATCCACATCGGTCAGCCGGGCCCCCTCCCCACCCTGCGGGCGGGCGGGGGCGGGGGCGCGGTGGACACGCGAGCCCTGCGGCAGGGGCGCCCTGCCCAAGTGGCCTCTGGAGCGACAGGGTGAAAGCACCCCTGCCTGCCGCCCCCGCCCCCGCCCCCATCCCCGCGAACACGTGGCCTGGGGGTGGCGCATTGGCGCGTGTCCACCAGCCAGCCTCCCCTCCTCGCCCAGACATCTGGGCACTGCTGTAACACACGCTCTGGGGCTTGGCAGACTTCGGCTTCATGTTTGAAAGCTCACCAGGCGGCAACCTGGGCTGGGAGCCAGACATCAAGCTCACGGACGAGATGGTGATGATCATGGGGGGCAAGATGGAGGCCACACCCTTCAAGTGGTTCATGGAGATGTGCGTCCGTGGCTACCTGGCCGTGCGGTGAGCCTGGGGCTTCCATGGGGGCTGTCCTTAAGGCCCTCCTTAGGATGGAGGAAGGCAGAGCTAGGGCACCTGGTAGTTACCCCTCTCTGCCCCGGTACCAGCAGCCTCTCCTCGGTATGGCTTCCTGGGCACCCCACCCACCCTACCACCAAAGCCAAAGCATCTGCCACCCCCCAGCCACACAGTGGACACCAGCACTGTCCTGATCCCACAAGGGTCACCTGGCCAAGCCACACAGTGGAGTATGGTGACACCTGGACCCCAGCCCACTCAGCATCCACCACCATTCAGGAAAAGGATGATCAGGGCGTCTTTGCCTCCCCCAGTAGGGAGCAAATGCCCCAGCTGGAATCCCCTCATGTTGTGGGGGTGTCAGGGACCGGGGCAGCAGGGCTTCCACAGAGGGATGTGGACGGTGTCGTCGGGAGGTGGGGCGAGGCTGGCGTGGGGCAGTTGGGCAGCGGCCCGGCTGCAGGACCTCAGGCAGGGCCGTCACCCAGGCTGGCCTCTGTCTACCTCCCACCTTCTCCCCCAGGCCCTACATGGATGCAGTCGTCTCCCTGGTCACTCTCATGTTGGACACGGGCCTGCCCTGTTTCCGCGGCCAGACAATCAAGCTCTTGAAGTAGGTTCTTCGGCAGATGCGCGGCCCCCAGGGGCCCATGTCCACTGGCTGAGATGGGAACCTGTGGTGTGATTGTAACTGGCCTTACCTCCTTGGAACCCAGAGCCATCAGGGTCCCTGGGCGAGACTCCGGAAAGTCCCAGCTCTGCCGGCCACACGGGCCATTCTGGGCCCTACGTCCCTGCGGCGAAGCGCCCTAGGCTTAGTCTCCCCCCCAGGAGGCCGCTGGGCCCGGGCCAGGGCCCGGCAGGTCAGGTGTGGCCCTCCCAGCCCGCCCCATCTTCAGCATGCACTCGTGGCAAGGGGAGTCCCACAGGCACCGGCGTCCAGCCCCCAGGTGGGACTGCTGTCATCCTGGGTCGCCTAGGTCTCGGGCAGCAGCAGCCCCGGACTCGGTCTCTTCGCAGGCACAGGTTTAGCCCCAACATGACGGAGCGGGAGGCTGCGAACTTCATCCTGAAGGTCATCCAGAGCTGCTTCCTCAGCAACAGGCACGTGCCCGGCTGCGTGGGCGCAGGGTGCGGGGCGGGGGGCGCAGGGCGGAAGCAGGGCGAGGATGCTGCAGTCAGGAAGTCAGGCCCCACCTCTCCGTCCCTGCCGCTGTGCAGGCAGTGATGAGGAGGGCGGGCAGGGGTCTAGCTGGCCAGTGCTGGGGTGGGTCGGGGGGACACTCCACAGCCAGGCCAGGAGGGCTGGAGCCAGAGGCCTGAACACAGCGGAGGTGGAGGTGGCCCAGGGCAGCCATGGGGAGGCTCAGGCAGCGTCCCTGGGCGGCAGCACAAGGGGTGCGCGGACCTCCTGGGCTCGGCGACTCCCCCATGCAGAAGGCAGCCATCACCGCGGGGAGCCGGAGCCCGAGGCTGGGCAGCCCCTCACGGCCTGTCTGCTCTGCCCACGGCCTTGCAGGAGCCGGACCTACGACATGATCCAGTACTATCAGAATGACATCCCCTACTGACGGGGCCGTGCAGCCCCGGCCAGAAGCTGCCCTGCAATCATGGAGCCAAGCGCCCGCCTCCACTCAGCCCAGCTGTCCCTCCAGGTGGCACCCCCACCCCGCCCCGCGGTCAGAGCGGCTGAACGGCCAGGGGCGTGTCACAGAGAGCGAGCTGCGGCGACAATCGGATGGGTGCCATCTGCACAGTTGTGACCCTTCCTTTGCACTGGACACATTCCCTCTGTCTCACTGGCACCCACAGGCAGGGCCGGGGCTGGGGAGGCTGGGGAGGCTGAGGGAGTCGCCTCCACTTCGAGCTTCATGGAGGGAGACTGTGTGGGCTGGTTCGAGCCCCAGGTCTCCCCAGCCAGCCTACGTGTGGTCATGAGGCGCACACACAGCACTCCACACACTAGAGGCTGACTCCCCCACTTCCTGTCCTCTCCTGCTCACAGTGGCCCTGTCCTGGGGCTCCAGGCTCCCCTTTTCAAAGAGACCTTGATGACCACGTGCACCTCTGTAAAAACCCCTGCCACTCAGGGGCTCGTCTGGGGTTCTGCCAGCACCCCCAGGGGCACCTGGGACCCCCACCCAGCACCAGTACCCCCCAGGGGCTCCCAAGCTCTCCCATGACTGGCGTTTCCCAAGAGTCAATTAAGACCTCTGGAGTTGATTAGGTTCTGACACTGATGCAACCCAGAATTAGCAAAAGGAGAGAAAATATGTTCTGATGAGTCCTCCACCTAATTCTGTCCAGTTATTCTAAGTTCACACCTGCAGGGAGTGGACTATGAATATTTATTTATATCCTGGTTTTTTCATCAACTTTGTGAATCTAATTAACTTGCTGCCATGAGAACCTGGCTGTGGCTGTGGCTGTGGCTGTGGCTGTGCTAAGTTGGGGCTGGGGCTAGGGCAGACTGGGCTGGGCTGGGCTGGGCTGGGCTGGGCTGGGCTGAGCTGAGCTAGGCTGGGGCAAGCTGAGCTAGGCTGGGCTAGGGTAGGGGCTGGGGCTGGGCTGGGATGCACTGAGCCAGGCCAGCCAAGGCCAGGCCAGGGGGCTTGGCCTGGGAGTGCAGGGGACCTTCCCTCCATCCCCAGCATGAAATGCTAGGGTGTCCGCAGCACCCGGTTGGGGCTCAGCCTTGCGCCTGTCTCGGCCTCCTTCTCTTCATCCCGTGGGGGCGGGAGAAAGGAGAGGAAGGAGCAGCAGGTCTGGGTTCCGTGGGGGAAGCCTCCAGCAGGGCTGCTGTCCCAGCGCTGACCATCCAGGGGCTGCCACCATGGACAGCGGATCCGGGAGGCACTGCCTGGTCTTCGACTGCTCTGCTTGGTCATCCAGGGCTAGGAGCCACCCCTCCCCTGCCACCTGTCGCTGAGGCCACACCTCCCCCAGACAGTGAAGAAGCCCACATGTGGTTTGAGGCCCAGGCCAGAGCTCAGGGCTCGGGAAGCCTTTGTGGTTTGAGGTGACTAGAAAGGCTGAGCTGGACACAGGACACGGGGACCACGGGGATGGGGTCTACAGGATGAGCACAGGGCTGTTTTGCATAAAGCTGTCACAGCGGTATGGGGGTGTGTGGCAGGGTCCTGGCAGACCCCAGAGTTTGGGGGAAGCTGGGACCAGCCTGGGGACACTCTGGTGACTCAGCTGCCAGCCGTGTTCAGGGACCCTGACCAGAGAGGTGATGCCCACTGTAAAGATGCAGATCCCCCACAGCCCAGCCCCATTCTGTCCTGAACCTCAAGTTAGCAGACAGCAAGGGGCACAGGCACTGTGTTCTGAGTCGGCGGGGGCTGCAGGAGAGATGGTCTTGGGGCTCATGGGCCCTGACCCACATGCCTCCTAGCAGCGTTCCTGTTTGGGGGTGAGCTTACTGAGTAGGGGTCAGTAGTAGGTTGTTTGCTCCCAGTCCCTGCTGCCCCAGGCCTGCGATGGACAAGGCCTGGAGACCCCCACCCCTCGCGGTGGCTGGGAAGCAGGAGCTGGGTGGGGGAGCAGCAGCATGGAGTGGGGGCAGGGAACTCTATGTCCTGCCTGGGGTCTATCTGCTAAAAAAATTTTTAAATATCTTGAAATAAATCTAACCAAGGGTATCAAAGATCTCTACAATGAAATCACCAAATATTAAAAGAAGCAGAAGACAATAAAAAGAGGAAACATCTTCCATGTTCATGGATTGGAAGAATCAATATCTTCAAAATGTCCATACTACCTAAAGTAATTTATAGATTCAATGTGATACCAATCAAAATATCAACAACATTCTTCTCAGATCTAGAAAAAATGGTGCTAAAATTCATATGGAAACAGAAGAGACCCTGAATAGCTAAAGCAATCTTAAGCAACAAAAACAAAGCTGGAGGAACCAAAATACCGGACCTCAAAACATACTACATGGCAGTTATAAACAAAACAACCTGGCACTGGCACAAAAACAGACGTGTAGACCAATTTAGCAGAATAAAAACTCCAGAAATTAATACATGCATTTACAGCCACCGTATCTTTGACAAAGGTACAAAAACCACCTCTGGAGCAGACAAGTCTCTAACAAATGCTGCTGGAAAAACTGGTTCTCTGCGTGCAGAAATATGAAGCAAGACCCCTACCTTACATCTTACACAAAAATCCATTCAAAATGGATCACAGACCTAAATCCTCACCATAATACCATCAGATTACTAGAGAACTTCGGGGAAACCCTACAAGACATTGGCATATGCTGATCAAATAAACATTTATTCTTCTTTGACATTATTCTATGGTTGAAGTCCTTGAGCTCCTTTCTTCTATTTTCTCACAAAATAGGTAATAGATTACTGTGAACTAGTCACCCAATTATACTGTATGACACTGGGAACTTACTCCTTTGATGTAACTCTGGCACCAAATATCCAAAATGTTTTCCTGTATAGTTTTAAAGAATGCATTTGTTTGAAAGGCAAAGACACAGAGAGAATATGTGTGCATGTGTGTGTGGGAGAGGGAGAGAGAGGGAAAGAGGGAGACACCCCTTCCACTGGCTCATTCCCCATATGTCCAAAACAAGCAGGGCTGATCTGGGCCAAAATGAAACTGGGAGTTGGGAATTCATTACCTACTGCCCCTGGTATCCAGAGCAGAGTCTTTCTCACAATGCCAAATGCCTGTCATTCCACAAACTTTCAGAAATATTCTGAAAGATCTCCAGCTTCCAGGGAATGAGCCATAGTCCTCTGGGTCCACTCCATCGCTGTGTAGTCTCCTGCTTCGCCTTAACTTCACACTCCTCCACACATGACTGTGATATGATCTCTTATCCCCCATCAGCCTATCGCCTCCACTTTTGTGTATAGTATAACAATACAGCATCAACTTTTGGTATGTGGATACCAAGTCTGTCTCCACCTGACAACCCCAGCATGCCATGCTGCTCAGTGTCACCTGCTGGACCCTGTAACCCAGACAAAACAGGTCAGCAAGGCACAGAAGGACAGGCTTGAGGCAACAAATGCAGACCATGAGGCAGCAGGTTAAGGCCAAATTGGCATTTGCCAGCTTCTACCAGATTCCTACTCAGCTCCAACTGCAGCATCTGTGGTAATGGATCCAGTACATGGTACCAGGAAGACCGGCCCACTAAGGTGGCCCAATTTTGATAATAGATAGATAATATCACTGGACCTGGGGATCACATCTGAGGCAGAAGCAAACTACACATCCACGTGTCCAAAAGTGGAACTATATCACTGTTACACCATGCATTAAAATCACTCGGACTGAAGGTTTACACAGAAAAATCTCAACACTCACAACTCCTAGAAAAAAAGAAACATCCTTGACATTGTTCTCAACAATGGTTGTTTAGATGTGACAACTGAAGCACAAAAGACAAAAGCAAAAATAAGGAAATGGAACTACAAGAAACTAATATAAGTTTCTGTACAATAAAGGAAAAAAATCGGTAAAATAAAAAGGCAAAACAAGAAACAGAAAATGTAATAAACCATATATCTGAATAAGAGAGTAATACGTACAAATCAAAAGCCAGGGAGTGCAGTGGAGGATGGCCCAAGTCCTTGGGCCCTGCACCCCATGGGAGACCAGGAGAAGCACCTGGCTCCTGCCATCGGATCAGCGCGGTGCGCCGGCCGCAGCGCGCTACCGCGGCGGCCATTGGAGGGTGAACCAACGGCAAAAGGAAGACCTTTCTCTCTGTCTCTCTCTCACTGTCCACTCTGCCTGTCAAAAAGAAAAAAAAAAAGAAAAAGAAAAAAGCCAAGAATAGTGAAAATGGCCAAAGCACAGGTCAGTTTTTCCAACGAAGATACACACTTTGTAGCCAACACAGGCATGTGAAACAGTTCTCCACACTGCTGATTATTAGGAAAATGCAAATCAAGATTACAATGGTTGTCACCTCATATTTGTTAAAATGACTGTTATCAAAATTCAAAAAATAGCAAGTGTGGACAGACAGAATGTAGAGAAAAGGGAATAAAAACTGCTGGTGGGAATGTAAATTGCTAAATCCATTATGAAAAGAAGTATGAAATTCTCCAAATAAAATTTAAAATAGAACTATCACTAGTGCTTATGAATCCAAAAGAAAATCACCAACTAAAAGAATTACCTGCACCCCCATGATCATTTCAGCATTATTCACAATTCCAAAATATGGAAATAACCCAAGTCCCAAGTGACTTTTTTTTTTTTTTTTGACAGGCAGAGTTAGTGAGACAGAGAGAGAGACAGAGAGAAAGGTCTTCCTTCTATTGGTTCACCCCCAAAATGGCCACCATGGTCAGCGCGCTGTGCCAATCTGAAGCCAGGAGCCAGGTGCTTCCTCCTGGTCTCCCATGCAGGTGCAGGGCCCAAGCACTTGGGCCATCCTCCACTGCCTTCCCAGGCCATAGCAGAGAGCTGGACTGGAAGAGGATCAACTGGGACAGAATCCGGGGTACTGGCACTGTAGGCAGAGGATTAGCCTAGTGAGCTGTGGCGCTGGCCTCCAAGTGTCTATTGACATGAAAAAAGAAAATGTGATACACATACAATAGCATCTTTTTCAAATCTTAAAAGGTAAGGAAATCCTCTTTGTCACAACGTGCATTCAAATGTTTGGATTTGGGGGACATTACACTGAGTGAAATGAAACACAGAAATAAGATCTCATTTATATGTGGAATACAAGAAAGTCAAAGTTACAAAAGCTAAGACAGGAGGGCTGGTGCTGTGGCACAGTGGGTTAATGCCCTGGCCTGAAGCGCCAGCATCCCATATGGACGCCGGTTCGAGACCCGGCTGCTCCACTTCCTGTGCAGCTCTCTGCTATGGCCTGGGAAAGCAGTGGAAGATGGCCCAAGTCCTTGGGCCCCTGCACCCACGTGGGAGACCGGGAAGAAGTTCCTGGCTCCTGGCTTCAGATCGGCACAGCTCCAGCCGTTGGGGCCATCTGGGTAGTGAACCATCGGATGGAAGACCTCTCTCTCTCTCTCTCTCTCTCTCTCTCTCTCTCTCTCCTCTCTCTGTGTAACTCTGACTTTCAAATAAATAAATAAATCTTAAAAAAAAAAAAGACAGGATGGGGGTGTGACGGACTGGGACTGAAGGAAGTGAACAGATGTTAAACAATACAAATTTACAGTTATGAGATAAAGGTTTGGATATCTAATATATACAGCACAGTAACCACAGTTAACACTGTATTGTATAATTGGAATTTTCAAAGAAAAAAAAAACACTGTTAGATATGTTAATTAGTTTGATTGGACAAATCTTTTCACAGTGTGGAAGTACCAGGAGACTCCAAAATGTTTGAGTGAAAATGATGCATAGAGATAATGTGAAATTTACTTGAACTTTTTAAGAAGCCTCATATCAAAAGACACATTGCACGCCTTGAATATATACACTTTTTAGTCAATTATGCTACAATAAATCAGGAAAACAAAACAAAAAAAAATAGGTACCTACTTTTAAAATACAAATCAAATTGAAAGAAAGTAGGCTTACATTTAGTAGATTAGGAAGTTTTCATGGGACAGAAATAATTTTTAAAATATTCATAAATTTGACTAACCTAAATTTTAAGAGGTTTGTATTCAAAAAGTTAAAGATAGGGGGAAGCCTATCAAGAACACATCCAGGGGTTCACACTGTGGTGTAGTGGGTAAAGCTGCCACTAGTAGTGCCAGCATCCCATTTGGGCTCTGGTTCGAGTCCCAGCTGCTCCACATCCAATCCTGCTCTCTGCTATGGCCTGGAGAATTAGTAGAAGATGGTCCAAGTCCTTGGGCCCCTGTATCCACGTGGGAGACCCAGAGGAAGCTCCTGGCTCTTGGCTTCAGATCAGTGCAGCTCTGGCCATTGCAAACATTTGGGGAGAGACCTCTCTCTCTCTCTCTCTCTCTCTGTGTTAACTCTGACTTTCAAATAAATAAATAAATCTTTTTAAAAAAAAACTGCTGGAAACAGAATTTAAACAAAAAAAAAAATATGAAGCCTGGGGCCAGCACTGTGGCACAGCAGGTTAAAGCCCTGGCCCACAGTGCCAGCATCCCATGTGGGCACCAGTTCTAGTCCCGGCTGCTCCTCTTCTGATCCAGCTTGCTGCTATGGCCTGGGAAAGCAGTAGAAGACGGCCCAAGTCCTTGGGCCCCTGCACTCACGTGGGAGACCCGGAAGAAGCTCCAGGCTCCTGGTTTTTGATCGGTTCAGCTCTGGCCATTGCAGCCATCTGGGGAGTGAACCATCAGATGGAAGATCTCTCTCTTTCTCTACCCTTCTCTGTACCTCTGTCTTTCAAATAAATAAAATTAAAAATTGAAAAACAGGCCAGCGCCATGGCTCAACAGGCTAATCCTCCGCCTAGCGGCGCCGGCACACCAGGTTCTAGTCCCGGTCAGGGCACCGATCCTGTCCCGGTTGCCCCTCTTCCAGGCCAGCTCTCTGCTATGGCCCAGGAAGGCAGTGGAGGATGGCCCAAGTCCTTGGGCCCTGCATCCCATGGGAGACCAGGAGAAGCACCTGGCTCCTGCCTTCAGATCAGCGCGGCGGGCCGGCCGCAGCACACCAGCTGTAGTGGCCATTGGAGGGTGAACCAATGGCAAAGGAAGACCTTTCTCTCTCTCTCTCTCTCTCTCTCTGTCCACTCTGCCTGTCAAAAAATATTTGAAAAACAAAAAGATGAAGCCCAAGAAAGACTCTCAGATGCCACCACCAGTTACTGATGACCAAGGGAACAACGGCTTAGTTCACCACATCTCGTGAGAAGCAATCCACAAAGCATAACACCTGTGGGTTTGAGATTTTGTCTTTTTAAACTACAGGTACAAGCAGGGATTTCATTTCCTCAACTCAATTTTTTGCACCAATTATATGCCACCCTTTGTGGATACAACTGTGTTTTGCCCTCTTTCTCCCTCAGGTCTAAAAAATAGTACCATAGTGGTACTATTTCAATATTTCAAAATCTAGCTTAGAAGAAAAAAATAATCTATTTTTAGTTAATCAGAGTTTACACTTTCACAGCTTTCTGCAACAAACATACTCAGCAATTGACCATTACTTCCTAAAATTTCCCAAAATGAGTACTCAGCCAGCAGCCATTACTTCCTATAGTTTTGGAGGAGTTCTCTAATAGAATTGCCTCTGATGATAAACAGTGCCCATATTCTTAGTCAATGTAAAAATATGCAAGGAAGATGTAGATTTTTAGATGATATGTCTCTTCATATTACCACATTTGTTACATGAATAGAAAACAGGCAATTATAATAGGATATGTTCCTCAAGAACTTTTCACATAATTATGAAAACCCTGCACATCACGGAGGCAGAATCAGAGGTCAGTGGGGGGATGGCATCAGTACTCGAATAACTTGAAAAGTGGTAGAGATTAACACAGTGTCAGGGCATCTTGATTCCCGCACTCAACAGCAGACTGCCCACCTGACATTCCCCCAACCTAGTATCAGAAGGCAAACAGGTAGGCTAAATCCTGCAACTGTACATGATCCCGCCAATGTAACCTACACTCTAGCGTATATAATGGAATAGACAATTCATAATATACAATCAAATCTACCATTTATAGCATACAATGTAATACACAATTTATTCTTCCTCCTCCCGCTCCTGAAGGCACGAGTTCCTGGGCCTGCGGCCAGGGCCCACAGAGGGAACGTGCACAGATTTCCACAGGGCTTACCGGGCCAGGATGGATGACCCTGTGGACTCCGGTGAACCTACTGCCACGCCTCCTCCACCAGCAGGACTGCTCTTCCTGCAGTTGTGGTTCTTCGCCGTTCACCTCCTTGCGCCGTGGAGCCACACCTGCACTCAGCATCCACCTGAAGAAAGCAAGCCGCGACGTGGGAGCCCAAGGATGCCAAAGGGCAACAGCGTCCCTGAGCAGCCCTTACACAAACTCGGTAGCCAACGGAGTATGCCAACTCTGATTGGATCACCACCCACAGACTCCAACCAATCAGAAAGCAAAGACCGGGCCTGCACAGCCTTGCCTAGGGGTCGTGGTTACAGGTTGCCAGGCAGGTCATGCTGTGTGGTTCAGGAGACAGTGGCCGGAGCCTCCAGAGTGTTAGGGCAGCAGGTCATTTTTCTAATGATGTCAACTCTATACTCTCCCCATGGAAAGTATCCAAATGCCCCTAAGCCAGTACTCATACAAGTCCAGTGATGTGGGGCACTCAGCTTATACTAACACCACCAGGTCAGAGGAGTTACAGGCTTTATCCTGGATTTAAGGGACTCCACTGCCAAAACTGGTGAGAATAAAAATACTTCTACATGCAAATACTCCTCAGACAGCACCCAACATGTCCTGAACTCTGTATCAACCTCGACTGCTGGGATTTGTAGGGCCATGCTTTGTAATTATGTCATTTCCACTCACATCTTCTTCATCCATAACCTCCATGAAGAAAGGGAAGAAAGGGAGCGTCTCGGCCTACTCCCAATTCCTGAGCCCATGACGTTACGTAACACTGTAGAGTATTTAGAAGTGAGTCCTTCAGCCAAGAACTCACTTACCTATGTCAATTTTGGTGTCTTGGTTGGGTGGACGTTAGACTGGAGGTCAGGAGATCTGGGTTCTTCTGGTCCATGCTTGCCACTGTTAAGTCCAAGGTCCCCAAGTGAGGCTACTGCTGCCACAACAGATTGTGCTGTTAAATAATCCAGTTGTGCATCCTGAGCAAAAGGCATGTCCTCAAGGATACAGGTAAATCAACATGGCAAGGTCCTACAGGCTTCCTCTCCTGATTTTACTGTGATCATCTCTCTACAGAGAGTCCCCAGGACTGGCCAATGTGCTCAGCGGGGACGGATCAGGTCTCTCTTCCCCCAAATACAACACTGAGCTGAGCCTTAGCACACAGAGCACAGCAGAATTCCTGGAACTAGTAGTGCGTGAACACCCACGGGAAGCCCACAGAGGTGTGGGGAAGACTGCTATGGAGACATCTCTATGCATGAAGCAATACTATGAGTATAGTGACAAAGGCATGTATTGCTGTCTACAGAGGACTTGGAGAAGGACACACTAACACCGATTGGGCAAAACTCACGAAGACTTGCCCTCAGGAGTGACGTGTACACTGGAAGCTGTAAGAAATGACAGATTTTTGTGTCTTGGATCTGTTGCAGGAAAGGGCAAGACAAGCCTCCTGGGTCAACACTTGCATCCTGGGGGATCTTCCTCAGTCCCCCAACATTAGAGACCACTGGGAGGCTGATAAAACCTGGGTGTCCTCTCTCCCTAAGCTGAAACCACTTGCGTTCACTTCTAAATTCACTCCCCTACATGACATATTCAAGTATGTCTAATAGGAAGCACCAAACGTACCTGGTACAGCTCTTGGTGCCCGTGTCTGACTCTCTCTATACCTCTTCCTCTCCCTCTGAACACCCACTCTCTCTCTCTCTCTCTCTCTCTCTCTCTCTCTCTCTCTCCACACATACACACACACACACACACTTATCCATCATATTTGAGTAACCCTAGATGTTCAATTAATCAATAGTTTTATTGACTTTACATCCAAACCTGATTTCAATTCCATCCACTTCTCCATATCAACGTTCTGCATCAATTGATACACAACAATCTCTCTTCTGGACGATAGGAAAACAATAATTTCAATAGTCTTGATTCACTTAATAGTCTTGTATTAATGTATCTCTTATAAGAATCTGACATATTATACCCTTAACCCTCTGTATTCCATTTTCCATATTCCATATTCAATGCGCTTTAAATTCATAAGTTATATCAACTTATACACTCCTGGTTAAAATTTCCTGTTGGTTTTCCATTCCACATTGCTTTTAATGACAAAATCATATATAATCTGTAACAAACTTTCTTATTTTCTTGAGTAAAACCTTTCTATTTCACAGACCATAAGTAAAAAATTATCTTCCCTTAAGTTTATAAAATGAACTGAAGGTCCCACATGGAATGTTGATTTAGGAAGATTCATGGACATGTCATTTCATTGGCGCAAACAGTAGGTTAGAAACCAGGATCAGAAGCAACTTCAGGAAAACTCTTTTTCCTAATATGACCATCCCAACCACCAGAAATGCCCTTGTTTAAAGGAGTGATTGCAGCAATTTGCTGTTTAACAAAATATCAGAAACACTCTGACCACAGATAATGCTATAAAAACTTCAGCAACCACACATCACAAGAATTAAAGACTTTAAAATAATTTTGATAAGCTCACTATAGAAATGAACTACTGTATCACCTAAAATAATTTTTAGGTGCCAAGGACTTTAATTTCCATGGTTACCACATTTTAATTCCAAAACTGTCTAGTTCTGAGAAAAAAAAATTTCAAAAAAATTTAAAAATACTGTGGCTCAGTCAGGTAAACAAATAAATAACAGAACACATTTTCGTCTCCTCACAGCTAAGAATTTCTCAGAAGGTTCTGCCAGCTGGTCTGAGGTTGACAAAAAGAGCTGCTCTCAGAAACCGCTGGGCCTGTGGACATGGAGGCCTGGGAGAACCTGGCACCAGCAGGCGCCCAGGAACCAGGCCTGGGATCCCCTAAGCCTGTGCCCAGACGTCTCCTGCCCTGCCTGCTTTGTCTCTTCCTTGACTCCTTCATCTTTTCTTGTGATCATACGTTTGTATTGGTGCAGCTCTGTTGTAAGTTTTGATACTGACAGTTTAATATCATGATATTTGTTCTTTTTCAAAATCTGCTTATTTCTTGTTTTATGCATTTTTAAATAACTTGAATTAGCAGATGAATTTTCACATGAATGCATACACACTGTTTAGGATTTGATAGCATTTCTATATATATTAAATCAATTTTGGAGAATGGACATCACAAAAACATTGTTTTTAAACCAATAAGCGTATGTCTCTCTGCTTCAACTGGATCTTTTTAAAATTCTCACAGTAATATTTTGTTCTTAGCATAGGGGTATGTCCTTTGTTCAATTTTTCCCAGGGCCAATGCTGTGGTGTAGCGGGTAAAGCCGCTACCTGCAATGCCAGAATGAGATATGGGCACAGGTTCAAGTCCCAGCTGCTCTACTTCCAATCCAGTTCTCTGCTATGGCCTGGAAATGAGTAGAAGATGGTCCAAGTCCTAGGGCCCCTGCACCCACGTGGGAGACCTGGAAGAAGCTCCTGGCTCCTGGCTTCACATCAGCGGAGCTGCAGCCGTTGCAGCCATTTGAGGAGTGAACCAGCAGACGAAAGACACACCCCCCCTCCCTTTCTCTCTCTCTCTGTAACTCTGCCTTTCAGATAAACAAATCTTTTAGATGTGTCCACAGTGCTTTCACACAAGTTCAAATCAGGGTAAACAAACCTATCCCCTCAGACAAGTATCTATGGTGAATATATTCACAGTCCTATCTTCTAATAACTTTCATGGACAGCACATTATCATTATCTGTAGTCACCCTACTGTGAAACAGAAAACCACTTCCATCTCCTGTGTACAGCTCAGTGTCTAAATATAACATGGAACCCATTAGTCAACCTTTTCCTATTCCCCTTCCCACCTTCCCCCAGCCTTTGGTAGCTGCGAATCTGCTCCCAATTTCTTTTTATTTATTTATTTATTTATTTATTTAATTTTTTTTTTTTTGACAGGCAGAGTGGACAGTGAGAGAGAGACAGAGAGAAAGGTCTTCCTTTTGCCATTGGTTCACCCTCCAATGGCCGCTGCGGTAGGCGCGCTGCGGCCGGCGCACCGCGCTGTTCCGATGGCAGGAGCCAGGTGCTTATCCTGGTCTCCTATGGGGTGCAGGGCCCAAGGACTTGGGCCATCCTCCACTGCACTCCCTGGCCACAGCAGAGAGCTGGCCTGGAAGAGGGGCAACCGGGACAGGATCGGTGCCCCGACCGGGACTAGAACCCGGTGTGCCGGCGCCGCAAGGCGGAGGATTAGCCTAGTGAGCCGCGGCGCCGGCTTGCTCCCAATTTCTAAGGGGTCAGTTGTATCAGATTCCACGTAAAACTGCAATCGTGTTGTGTTCGTGTGAAGCGCTTCCCTTATTTCACTTGACGTAATGACCGTTAGTTCTATTCATGTTGGGGAAATGGCAGCATTTCATTCTTTTTTCTTTTTAAATGATAAAACTGGGCATGTGCTCAACATTTTCTTTATCCATCCATCGCTACTAAACACTTGGGCTGTCTCTCTCTCTTGGCTATTACGGAGAGTGATGAATAAACAAGGGAATGCAGACATCTCTTAGGGGAATGGATTTCTTTTCTTTCCCGTATCACACAGTAGGTCTGTTTTTTTCATATTTTAAGGAACCTCGTACTCTTTTCCACCGTGGCTATGCTAGTTTGCATTCCCAACAACAGTGCGCAGAGATTCCATTTTCTCCATGTCCTCCGAGGCCCTTATCTTTGTCTTTTTGATGATAGCCGAGATAACTGGAGTGTCGTGATTGGCATCTTACTGTGGATTTGATCGCCATTGCCCTGATGATGTGATGTTGAACACTTCTTCGTGCACCTGATGGTCACTTCTGTCTTCCTTGAAATAAATTCTGCTTAGATCTGTGCATTTTATAATAGAATCATGTTGTTTTTGCTATTGATTTGAGTTTCTTACATATTATTATTAATCCTTTCTCAATGTGTACCTTGCAGATATTTCCTCTAATCTGTAAGTTGTCTCTTTGTTTCCTTTGTGATGGAGAAGCGTTTTAATCTGATGAAATCACACTTGATTACATTTGCTTCCTTTCTTTCTTATGCTTTTAGGGTGTGGTGAAAATGGTCGCCCATTCCAATGTGGTGAAGAATTCTGTGTTTGCTTCTACTAGTTCATAGTTTCAGGTCTTAAATTTAGATATTTAATCCGTTTTGGTTTATGTTTGTGCATGTTGAGAGATAGCATCTAGTTTCATGCTTTTCCATGCGATACCGAGTTTTCCCAAATGATTTTCAGTTGAAGAGACTATTGGTTTTCCAATGTACATTTTTAGCACCTTGACAAATGTCACATGGCTATAAATATGTGGGTTTATATCTAGGCTCTCTGTTTCTTTAGATTTTTTAAATTTACTTATTTACTTGGAAGGAGGGGTGAGTGAATGAGTGAGTGGGGGGGGGATCTTTAATCCACTGGTCACTCCCCAAATGGCCACGTCAGCCAGGACTGAGCCAGGCCCAATCCAGGAGCCTATAATTCCATCTGGGTCTCCTAGGTGGGTCAGGAGTTCAAGGACTTAGGACATACTCAATGTTCGCACATTAGCAGGGAGCTGAAACCAAAGTGGAGCATCTGGGATTTGAACTGGCACCCATATGGGATGCTGGCATTGCAGGAAGCAGCTTCACCCACTGCACCACAGTGTTGACCCCTGTTCCTTTGCTGTATGTGCTTTTGTGACAATATCATGCTGTTTTACTTGCCAGAACTTTGTAGTATATTTTAAAGTCAGGCAGTTCCTACAACTTTTCACTCAAGATTACTTTGGCTCTGCACATTTGAGTAGTTTTTTTTTCCTATTTTTTGGAAAATGCTGTAGAATTACTAGTAGGTATTTACTGAATCTGTAAATCACTTTGGGTAGTAGGCGTGGAGCAGGTGGCCTGGGCGTGGAAGTCACAGTTCAGCTCTTCTGACCCCTGGACCCAGCTGCTGACAGCTTTGAAGCATGAGCTGTAAGAAATGCTTGCACATCAAACCTAGGTGGATTCTTTACTGCCTAAAGTGCCACTCAACACCGCTGTGTTTGTGAATCATACATTTTTCAATGTGTTTGATTTATTAGGCTTTGGCCATGCATCAGACACTAAGACGCAAACTAGAAAGACATCACCCCTGCCTGTGGCTTTCGAGAAGTAAGGACATAGACACGAGCGGCAGCTGCGCAGAGTAGGTATCAAGAAGAACCTAGAGTAAGGGTGGCTAGGATAGCTCTGAAGTTTCCCAGAGTTCTCAAGAAGCTTCGCCACTCCCCGCCTGGAGAGAACTTTCTAGAAGGGGCAGCAAGTGCTGTTTGGGGAACTGAAAATGGGGCAAGAAGGGAGTGAGTGGGGCATTTGGGTGGGTTCATGCAGACAAGTGGGTGTCTACGGGATGGGGAAGCTGGTGGTGCATCCTGAACAGAATGTGGCATGGAGTACATCATTCCATAGGGTCTCTGGACACTGTGGTCCCTGTGTCAGGGAAAGGTTAGTGGTTACAGCAGGTGAGCAAAAAGAGGCGGGACCAAGAGGAGGTGACAGGCAGGAAGGTGTTGTAATGGAGACGTTGAGGGACCCAGATCTAAGAGCATCACTGGTGACGCCTGAACAACTGTCAGCCAAAGGAGCAGGCCTTCTGGCGAGAGAATCAGGTGCTGCCTCACTTCCCTGAAGGGCTGTGTGCCTGAGCCCAGGACACAAATGGGTCTGGGGTTATCAATGACAGGGCAGAGTTTGAAGAGCAGATAAGGGTGGCCTGGGGCCATGGTGGCAGGGGCTGGAGTGAAACATTACCCTGACTCACTTCCGTTTCTTCTGCAGGGTTCATAAAAATGGAGAAGGTGGAGAAGACAGATTGGACCCCCCGACACACAACCTGACATCCCACAGAACAGACGTGACCTTCCTCAGGTGAGTCTGACCACCTTCCTCCTGAATAGCCTTAACCCTAGCTTACACCAGCAGGACCAAGTCAGGCGCTGCCCCATGACCTTGGCTGAGAATAGACAGACCTCTCACTCCCTGGCCCCCACCAGCTTGGGGCACTTCATCTCAGCACCGTCCATCCGGAAGAACTGCTTTAAGGAAGAATTGAATTCTTGAACGTGTGTGTGGCTTCCTGCCGTGCTGGGTAGACCCAGCCCCTGACACCCACCTGCACCGCCCCATCTGAGGCTGATCTTAATCATGGGGCTGTGAACTCTGCCAGCCTCCATCTGTACCCCCTAGGATGTCCCAGGGAAGTGTGGTGGGGAAACGGGAGTATCCACCAACCTCCAGCTGTGCTCCTAGGATGTCCCAGGAAAATGTGGTGGGGAAACTGGGGAGCATCCACAGACTCATGCCATTGGTGATAGTGACAAGGACTTGTATGCTAATGTGTGGAGCAGCCAGGCCCAGTTGGAGCAGTGGAACCCACACAGCTAGGACATACATATATGCACACACACACATACACACAGGTTCACACAGGCTCACTCCACAGGGGAATGCAGTTCAGGATCCGCTGTGTTGGGAAGAGCAGAAGCCGCTGGAATGCAGCAGAAGCAAGCCCACAAAGCTGGTCCAAGCCCACCAGGTTCTCCACACTTCTGCAGGGGCCAGAGGTGACCTGGAGGAGCACAGCATTAGGGAAGGCTGAGCTGCTCCTAGTGACTGGAATCCCTAGCATTCCCTGGTGGTCTCCCCAGCCCCCAGCTCTCGCAGGTGCTCCTGCCCTCCCCGCACTCTTGCCACGCCATTACTGTCAGCATTGGCTTCAGGGTTACCTGCATGTGTGTCAGGTATCTGTGCTGAAATCACCTCACCTGCACCTGCACCCGGGCAGGGGCCCTGTTCCTCCCACAGGCAGACTAGGTGGGGCCAACACAGGACCCAAAGAAGGCCATGCTCAGCCATCTTCTTCCTTTTCCGTTCTCCCTGGGAAACTCTGGTGACCAAGGCTGACAGCAACACAGAGGCACAGGACGGGAACAGAGTGAGCGGACACAGAATGGACTAGCAGGGCGAGACCTGTCCTGTGTCAGAAGTTTGCAGCCTTGGCGGTCCTGCTGACTGCAGCGGTGGGCACACACTGAACTCAGGCAGCTGAGTGACGTGTGTAGGGGGAGCTCATTGCACGAACTGGAATTCAGAATGTCAAGGCTTTAGAAGTTGTTACAAGGGGTAGCTTTATGGCATAGCAGATTAAGCTACAGCTTGGGAAACTGGCATCCCATACGGGGCGGGTGGTGGTGGTGGTGGTGGTTTGAATCCTGGCTGCTCCTCTTCCAGTTCAGCTCCCGGCTAATGTGACTGGGAAGGTGGCAGAGGATGACCCAAGGACTCGAGTCCCTGCCACCCATGTAAGCGGACAGAATGCCTGGCTGAGACCTAGCTGTTGCAGCCATTGGAGGAGTAAACCAGAGGTTAGAAAAATCTCTCTCTCTCTCTCTTTCTCTGTTGCTTTGATTTGCAAATAAAACTAATAATAATATAATACATTGTTGCAAACTAGAAGTGTATTGGAGGAAGAGGACAGGTTACAGGTAGAGCCCTGCAGAGGGTTGTGACTTTATCAAGCAGGTGACAGAGTGGTGGCACAGCTGTGTCATGGCACATTTGCCACAGTTCTCCCCTTTCCTGAGCCCTGGAAAGACCAAAGCAGCCCCCTAGAGGGGGTTTTGTTTCTGAGGTTGAAGAGGCTGATACTGGGCCCTCCTGGCCTGGGAGGGCACCACGGGGACAGGGCTGGTAGAACTCCACAATGCTACCATTATCCAGAACCCCCTCTTTCCACGCTCTTTGGCAGCTAGAGGCCACCAGTGTGTCCAGTAACTGACTGACTGGGGTTCATTTTCTAGACAGGAGGCATGTTTGGCAGAGCTGGATGGGTCCAGTATTCACATGAGTAGCACTTGCTCTCTGCGTGTCCTGCTGACTTGGGGACATTTGCTTCCAGGTGGGTGGCCCAGGCCTCTCTGGGCTGCTGCTGAGGGTGATGCTGTTTGAGTCTTCAGTGGTGCTCCTTGTATGCTGACCATGGATATAGTCATGGCGTTGCTTCCTCAGAGTGACCACGGAGCGAGGGTGCCTGTGTGCCCTGGGTATGAGCCTGTGTCAGGACACGGATGTCTGGGCAGGCAATATGGTGAGCACTGAACTGAGGTGTGGGGTGAGCCCATCTGTGAGTCCACCAGGCATGTGGTTCCCAGGGAGCCTTCTGCACAGGCGCAGTGATGGTCATGGGAGGACAGCTGGATGGCCAAGGAGGATGAAGAGTGACCTTCCTAGGGAAGTGGGGTTGGGGCCATTCATGGTCCCTGTCCTCTGGGACCTGGGCATCAGGCACTGCCTGTGGGGCTGACCCCTCTGATCTGATGGCCAGGAGCTACGCAGAGCAGTTCCCTGTGGTTCTTTGGGGTTGTGTCATGAAAGGATTTTTGCCTTTCAGCTCCAGAGAGCTGTGGGCCCTGGAGGTCTCTCTTGCCCAGCAGGCAGAAGACATCATTGAGTGTGAGCAGGTACAGAACTGGAGGTTGCATATGGATGAGCCAGGGATCTGCCTCACATACTGCCCCCATGGAGGCAGGGTCGTGGGCTTCCTCAGGACACAGGACACCGAGGGGCTGCCCTGAGTGGCCATGGCCTCTCTCCAGGCCCCCTCCTTGGTTGCAGAGTCGCCATGGAGGGGCACAGGTGGAGCCTGGGGAAGAGAAGGAGTGAGCCACTGCCTGGCTCTGGGGAGGCTGTGGATCCTGCGGCGAGCCTTCTGTCCCCATGTTGTCCCAGGAGGGGGGTCATTTTCAGATACTCATCCCTTGAAGCAGGACAGGTGTTCACCTGTTTGAGAACTTGTCCCCAGCTCCCATCGCAGTGCTCACCCTGGTCAGCATTAGGCCAGAGCTGAGTGACTCACGAGCAACGCAGGGGGCTGGTAGGGACAGCATTGAGGCAGAGCAGGTGCTGAGGGCTCAGGGATTCCCAAGGGGAGGGGGCAGCCTGCAGGTCCCCCCTGTCTCTGGTGGAGCCAGACCAGTTCAGCCACATTCCAGAGCATGGAGCCACGGGGTGAGGGGCGCCTTGCCTGGCCTGTGGGCAGGTGTCCAGCAGGTCCCTGGGTCCCAGAGGGTCGGGATAAAGGCCTCTTGGAGAAGGGTCCTAGGAACAGCCATGGCTGTGGCACTGGGGGCTAAGAAGCTGCCCAGGGACCCATCCCAGGGAGAGCAGAACAAGCGGGTTTGCAGTGCACAGTGACCTGCCCTTGGTTCTGTGCTGGGAGGAGGACCAGCTGCGGAAGACGCAGGACTTGAATCTGTTTGCACTGACATCCCAGGACTGGACAGACGCACAGACACTAGGAGGTGGGCTCAGCACAGCACCTGGAACAGTGCCCCGGGGGATTTTTCTGGAAGTGTATAAAAAACCCACCTTTACTGCTGGAGGACTTAGGTGTTGCAAGCCATGTAGGGGAGATGGGAGGTAGCTTGCCTGAGTATCTGACAGGACACAGAGCAAAGGAATGGCCATGGCCAGTGTGGCCACTGTCACAGTGTCTGGGGCCAACAAGGACGGGGCGCGATGCATTCCAGGCATACAGGAGAAGCAGGCAGACAAGGGGGCATCCTCCATGGGGTGTGGCAACACCAGGATGGGTGGGTGCCCAGATGGAAGGCTCTCAGCAGCAAGCAGTGCTCCGGCTAGGCCCCCAGACCCTGTCACTGTGGGTCAAGGCCACTTCAGGGAGCAGCTGCTGTGAGGGCAGAGCCCACCCACTCCTGGGCAGCCCGGCCCTTCTCAGAGCAGCCCTCACTACGCTCCAGCAGAGGTGAGGACTCTGCCCAGGAAGGGCAGCCGACGGCAAGTGCAGCCCCGCCCCAGACAAGGGGGCTCTGCCAGAGTCCAGGCAGAGCCGGCCTCCCCCAAGACACCATGGAGCCCAGGGCTCCCACGCTCGAAGTGCCGCAGGCTTTTCTCCACCCATCCTGTTCCATCCCTGGGGCCTTGTCTCACCCAAGCTTCTCCTTTCTTGTAGTTGTGTCACAAGACAGACACGGGGATCACTGCCCAGGGGTGGGGGAAGAAGTCAACACTGCTGCTAGACGTGAACAAGGTAAAGACCAAGAGTCCAGGAAAACACCAGGTGCGGGCCCTCTACCTGCTCTCACACAGGCAGCGCTAACAAGCCAGACACTGTCACAGCCAAAGTCTCCCGTCCGTTGTAAAGTGCAGCCCAAGGGATGGCCAGTACTTCTAGGGCCTCCTCCCTGACTTGCCTTCCTTTCTCCGGAACCTCCTCCAGCCCCTTCTCAGACTCTCCCAGACTTGGCTGGCCATGGGTACTCACACTCCGTGACAGAGAGCCTGCCTCTCTCCCTGATGGGCTGTTCTGTGACGCTTGGCCCAGCACTGACACCAGGCCCAAGAACAGAGACCTCCTACCTCGAGGCTACGGTCACATGTGGGAGAGGAGTTAGGGGTACTACGGGATACCCTAGCTTCCTGGAGATAAAGGTAATCCCGAGAGAGGTCAGGGGTCTTGGGAGAGGTATGGGAGTCCCGGAAAGGGTCAAGGGTCTGGAAGATGTGGTTACCAGCATATACCCAAAACTCTCCTAGCACAAAGATCAGCCATCATCGTCCTCAGAAGCTATGGGCTACCAAGCCCCAGGCTGGGGCAGTTGGGACCAGGACATTCACTAATAATGAAGGCAGCAAACACAGCAATGCTGCCCAGAGCAAGGTGCTCTGGAGGACCTGTGTGGATCTGGGGAAGACCTTCTGTCTGGACATCAGAACAAGGGGCTCCGGGGGCCAGCAGGGAAGCTGAGCCCTAGAGTGTGACGTGGAGGTGGTCGTGGGAAGAGTGGAGGGACAGAAGTGGGGGTCCTGGGGCAGGCAGGTGAGATGGGAAGGAGCCTCAGAGTGTTAGGGTGATGTAGACTGGAAACCCCTGAGGTGAAGGTAGAGGCCAGCCCTAGAGAGACAGGGTTAGCCTTGTGCTTCTTTTTTTTTTTTTTTTTTTTTTTTTTTTGACAGGCAGAGTTAGAGCGAGACAGAGAAATTTCTTCCTTCTGTTGGTTCACTCCCCAAATGGCCGCTACAGCTGGCGCGTTGTAGCCGCCGCGCTGCGCCAATCCGAAGCCAGGAGCCAGGTGCTTCCTCCTGGTCTCCCATGGGGTGCAGGGCCCAAGCACTTGGGCCATCCTCCACTGCCTTCCCGGGCCATAGCAGAGAGTTGGCCTGGAAGAGGGGCAACTGGGACAGAATCCGGCGCCCCAACCGGGACTAGAACCCGGGGTGCCGGCGCCACAGGTGGAGGATTAGCCTAGAGAGCTGCGGCGCCGGCCCTATCTTGTGATTTAACAGGTGTCCTGGAGAGCAGAGCTTGGGGAGTGGAGGTCGTGGGAAGTGTCGGCCACCTGGAGGTTGGGAGAAGGGCCGGAGTGCAGAGTGAAGGGTCTATGACCACCAAGAGCTAGCCGGGAGCACAATCAGGTTGGACTAGGATAGGCATGGAATACATTGAGGGTAAGTGCCATCCAAATTAGGCCCTGTTTTACTATTTGTGATCTCATATTTCTGCCCTTTTTATTTTGACTAAGCCAATCTATCACAACAATCAGGAATGAACAGTGTGACACAGCCCACATTCCATCGCCACAGTTCCTACAGGTAGCTGAAGCAGTCTCTTTCCCAGGCTCACACACCCACTCCCCCAGTGGCAAATAACTTACAGTCAAGTGCAGCTGTAGGTATCTCAGCGTGCACTAGTAATTTGGCATTGTTTTCTAAACACGAGCATCACCACCCTTCAAATGTTGCTATGACTACAGTATCCAGTCAGTCTTCATATCTTCCTAACTGCCTTCCGGTCTCTCTCTCTCTCTTTTTTTTGACAGGCAGTTAGACAGTAAGAGAGAGAGAGAGAGAAAGGCCCCGCTCCCCTCAGCTGGTGCCATGCCAGCCTCCAGGGCCTGAGCCCTGTGCCCCTCATTGTCCTCCAGGGCCAGGCCCCCTTCCCCTCCTCACCATCCAGGGCCTGGCCCCCGCTCCTCTCCTCGCTCTCCAGGGCAGGGCCCTGCTCCCCTCCCTTTCCTGCAGGGCCTGGCCCTGCTCCCCTCCTAGCCCTCCAGGGTGGGGCCCTGCTCCCCTCCTTACCCTCCAGGGCGGGGCCCTGCTCCCCTCCTTGCCCTCCAGGGCGGGGTCCTGCTCCCCTCCTCGCTCTCCAGGGCGGGGCCCTGCTCCCCTCGTTGCCCTCCAGGGCTGGGCCCTGCTCCTCTCCTTGCCCTCCAGGGCTGGGGCCCTGCTCCCCTCCTCCCTCTCCAGGGCGGGGCCCTGCTCTCCTCCTAGCCCTCCAGGGCGGGGCCCTGCTCCCCTCCTTGCCCTCCAGGGCGGGGCCCTGCTCCTCTCCTAGCCCTCCAGGGCTGGGCCCTGCTCCCCTCCTAGCCCTCCAGGGCTGGGTCCTGCTCCCCTCCTAGCCCTCCAGGGCTGGGCCCTGCTCCCCTCCTTGCCCTCCAGGGCGGGGCCCTGCTCCTCTCCTAGCCCTCCAGGGCTGGGTCCTGCTCCCCTCCTAGCCCTCCAGGGCGGGGCCCTGCTCCCCTCCTTGCCCTCCAGGGCGGGGCCCTGCTCCTCTCCTAGCCCTCCAGGGCTGGGCCCTGCTCCCCTCCTAGCCCTCCAGGGCTGGGCCCTGCTCCTCTCCTAGCCCTCCAGGGCTGGGCCCTGCTCCCCTCCTTGCCCTCCAGGGCGGGGCCCTGCTCCCCTCCTAGCCCTCCAGGGCGGGGCCCTGCTCCCCTCCTAGCCCTCCAGGGCTGGGCCCTGCTCCCCTCCTAGCCCTCCAGGGCTGGGCCCTGCTCCTCTCCTAGCCCTCCAGGGCTGGGCCCTGCTCCCCTCCTTGCCCTCCAGGGCGGGGCCCTGCTCCCCTCCTAGCCCTCCAGGGCTGGGTCCTGCTCCCCTCCTAGCCCTCCAGGGCTGGGCCCTGCTCCCCTCCTTGCCCTCCAGGGCGGGGCCCTGCTCCTCTCCTAGCCCTCCAGGGCGGGGCCCTGCTCCCCTCCTAGCCCTCCAGGGCTGGGCCCTGCTCCCCTCCTTGCCCTCCAGGGCGGGGCCCTGCTCCTCTCCTAGCCCTCCAGGGCTGGGCCCTGCTCCCCTCCTAGCCCTCCAGGGCTGGGCCCTGCTCCTCTCCTAGCCCTCCAGGGCTGGGCCCTGCTCCCCTCCTTGCCCTCCAGGGCGGGGCCCTGCTCCCCTCCTAGCCCTCCAGGGCGGGGCCCTGCTCCCCTCCTAGCCCTCCAGGGCGGGGCCCTGCTCCCCTCCTTGCCCTCCAGGGCGGGGCCCTGCTCCCCTCCTTGCCCTCCAGGGCGGGGCCCTGCTCCCCTCCTTGCCCTCCAGGGCGGGGCCCTGCTCCCCTCCTTGCCCTCTAGTAGCAGGCCCAGCTCTCCTCAGCCATGGGTGCTGGCTACCCACCAGGGCCTGGCCTTGCTCCCCTCCTCACCCTCCATGGCTGGGCCTTGGTCCCCTCCTCACCCTCCAGGACCAGGCCCTGCTCCCCTCCTCGCCCTCCAGGGCTGGCCCGGCTCTGTTCCTTGCCCTCCAGGGCCAGGTCCATACCCCTCCTCTCCTCCAAAGCCAGGCCCTGCTCCCCTCAGGTGCAGCCCTGGCCACCTTCCAGGGCATGGCCCCACCCACCTCCTTGCCCACCAGGGCCAATCCCTACTCCCCTCAGGTGGGGCCCTGGCCACCGTCCAGGGCTGGCCACGCTCCCCTCTCCTTCCTCCAATGCCAGGCCCTGCTCGCCCTCCAGGGCCGGCCCTGTTCCCCTCCTCACCCTCCAGGGTTTGGCCCCCTGCTCCCCTCCTTGGACTAAAGACGCTGCCCCGCTCCCCTAGGGCGCAGCCCATGCCACTCTCCTGAACCCGGTCCAGCTCCCCTCAGGCACGGCCCTGGTCCCCATCCAGGGCCAGGCCCGCTCCCCTCTTTGCCCTCCAGGTCCAGGCCCGCTCCCCTCAGGCAGTGCTGGCCACCCTGCAGGAACAGGCACAGCTCTCCTCAGCCATGGGCCGTGGTGCCCTCCATGGCTGGGCCCTGGTCCCCTCCTCACTCTCCATGGCTGGGCCCTGGTCCCCTCCTCGCCTTCAGGGATGGCCCTGCTCCCCTCCTCACCCTCCATGGCTGGGCCCTGGTCCCCTCCTCGCCTTCAGGGATGGCCCTGCTCCCCTCCTCACTCTGCATGGCTGGGCCCTGGTCCCCTCCTCACCTTCAGGGATGGCCCTGCTCCCCTCCTCACCCTCCATGGCTGGGCCCTGGTCCCCTCCTCGCCTTCAGGGATGGCCCTGCTCCCCTCCTCACCCTCCATGGCTGGGCCCTGGTCCCCTCCTCGCCTTCAGGGATGGCCCTGCTCCCCTCCTCACCCTCCATGGCTGGGCCCTGGTCCCCTCCTCGCCTTCAGGGATGGTCCTGCTCCCCTCCTCACCCTCCATGGCTGGGCCCTGGTCCCCTCCTCGCCTTCAGGGATGGCCCTGCTCCCCTCCTCACCCTCCATGGCTGGGCCCTGGTCCCCTCCTCGCCTTCAGGGATGGCCCTGCTCCCCTCCTCACCCTCCATGGCTGGGCCCTGGTCCCCTCCTCGCCTTCAGGGATGGTCCTGCTCCCCTCCTCACCCTCCATGGCTGGGCCCTGGTCCCCTCCTCACTCTCCATGGCTGGACCCTGCTCCCCTCCTCACTCTCCATGGCTGGGCCCTGGTCCCCTCCTTACCCTCCAGGTCCAGGCCCACTCCCCTCCTCACCCTCCAGGGCTGGCCCTGCTCCCCTCCTTGCCCTCCAGAGCCGGCCCCACTCCCTCAGGGTGTAGCCCTTGCCACCCTCCAGGGCCTGGTCCCTGCTCCCCTCCTTGCCCTCCAGGGCCCAAGCCCAGCTCCCCTCACAGCCCTCCAGGGCCGGGCCCCCCTCTCCTGAGGCACGGGCCTCGCTCCCTTCCAGGGCCAGGCCCTGCTCCCCTCCTTGTCCTACAGGGGCGGGCCCCGCTCCACTAGCTGCCCTCCAGGGCCAGGCCCCGCTCCCCTCCTTGTCCTACAGGGGCGGGCCCCGCTCCACTAGCTGCCCTCCAGGGCCAGGCCCCGCTCCCCTCCTTGTCCTACAGGGGCGGGCCCCGCTCCACTAGCTGCCCTCCAGGGCCAGGCCCCGCCCCCTCCCTAGTCCTCCAGAGCCTGGCCCCGCTCCCCTCCTTGCCCTCCAGAGCACAGCCCTGCTCCCCTCCCATCTCTCTTGAAATACACCTCATCGAATACCCTGCACCAGCACTGAGGTGCAGCAGGTTAAACCCAGGGGAGCGTCCTGGTTTCCAAGCTTCTAACCCAGCTCCCTACTGATGAACATGGGGAAGCAGCAGATGACGGCCCCAAGTACCTGGGACCCTCGGGCGGGATACCTGGGTGGGATTCCAGGCTGCTGGCTTCAGCCTGGCCCCACCCCAGTCATTGGGACCATTTGCCAAGTGAAACAGAAGATAGAAGCGCCTTCTCTCTCTTTCTCTCTTTCCTTCTGTCTGTGTCACTCTGCCTTTCAGAAATAAATAAATGAATCTTTTAAAAAACACTCTTCATGGAACCCATACAACGGAAGTATAATGTAATCATGACCCCTCCCCCTCCTCTTCTTCCTCCCTCTCTTCTATCTGCACACACACACACCTATTAAATGTTTTGTGGATAGAGTACTTTAAAAAACATGTAGGGGCCGGCGCTGTGGCTCAATAGGCTAATCCTCTGCCTGCAGCGCTGGCACCCCGGGTTCTAGTCCCGGTCAGGGTGCCGGATTCTGTCCCGGTTGCCCCTCTTCCAGGCCAGCTCTCTGCTGTGGCCAGGGAAGGCAGTGGAGGATGGCCCAAGTGCTTGGGCCCTGCACCCGCATGGGAGACCAGGAGAAGCACCTGGCTCCTGGCTTCGGATCGGTGCGGTGCGCCGGCCGAGCGCGCATTGGAGGGTGAACCAACGGTAAAGGAAGACCTTTCTCTCTGTCTCTCTCACTGTCCACTCTGCCTGTCAAAATAAATAAATAAATAAAAATAAATAAAAAACATGTAGGAATCTCATAGAATTTCAATATTTCTGGTACGGAATAAACACTAGAACATCCCAGGTGTGAGGGGAGAATATTTCTCTGGAAACATGCTATACAATTCTAGTTGAAGTAGACGATTATGTTTGAAACCTAGACATTAGAATTCTATCAAACTGCTGCAAATTCTTATTGCAGTAATTTTCAAAATCATGATACTGTTCTTCAATTTGATAAACTGCAGTTTGTTTTTTTAACATTTCTATGGTCAAATTTAAGATCCGATTAAGAATAATTATTATCTTAACAATTTGATAAAAGAATGAATTGAATTCTCCTTCCATACTTATTATTGAAATATAAAATGAATTGGTCATTTTGCCCAATAATACTTGATTAATACACCTTCAACAAGTGTGGGACTCAAAGTTCTGAGAAAATTCTTAAATATTCAAATTCCAGATGCAATTTGAAGAGGCAGCTCAGTTCATTGTATTAATAAAATTTGTGTTAATACTAAATGTAGCGTTTTATGGTCAGT
This sequence comes from Lepus europaeus, assembly GCF_033115175.1. NCBI lineage: Eukaryota > Metazoa > Chordata > Mammalia > Lagomorpha > Leporidae > Lepus > Lepus europaeus. The sequence continues at coordinate 27,521,790 of NC_084849.1, forward strand.
TCCTGGGAAATAAGTGTCTTGCTAGATATTTTGGAGAATCTCATCTTTAACTTTATTCCTGAATTTAGCTCTGATATGACTATACGTCTGACCTGGTCACTGTAAAATAAGCGCTGGTATTTAGCGTGCTCTAAGTTATTATTATTTAATGTGTAAAACAAACAGCAGGCTGTTTCACAACTCTACTGAAATACCAGATTCCCAGGACTGTCTAATGCTTGCAGTGCTGAGCAGGACTAAACAGCACGTTATTTCAGATTCGCTTTCCACTTTGAACTTGCAGGACTGCAGTTCGCAGACGGTTGATCTAGAGGAGCAGCCCAGGCTGGAGCCCTCCACGTCCTGGCCTGGACCCTGCTGTACACACTCCAGCATCTTCTGCTGACGCTGCCCTGCACCTGCGTGCAGGCCTTGTGCAGGGACCGGTTCCTAGTCCAGTCTTTCTGAGGGCAGACTCCGCAGGGTGTGGCCTCCTACACCGGACAAGGCACGGGCGGAGCGGGAATAAGACCTAGTGGATGTCCACACACCTGCCCCTCATGGGGCAGGACAGGCCATGAGCCCGGGGCTCCCTCAGTAGTTTGAAGCTCTAAGGAATAATTGGGTATTTAAAACCTGCCTTCCAAGTTTCTATCCAGGTGGGGAGCTAGAACAAAGTTCATTCGAAAGTTCCTTAGCTTGGTTGGTAGCTTTCCTATGTTTCTCATATGAACACAGACATTTGGATGGGAGAAATCTTCATTGTAAGGGTTCCCTGTCACAGTCTGAGGAGACTGTGACATCTTAGTCATCCTCTATTGCCTACACAAAACTCAAGTGCTGGGTAAGGGAACAAAAGGACGAAATCAACACTTCAGATTCCTTTCAAAATTCTCGCCAAGAAACACTGACAGTCATTTAACCCACTCTCTTGCAACTGTGATACTATCTTTGGTTCTGTCAAAGAAAAAAAATCTGAAAATCGAGTTCATCAGTACATTTTACTTTGCATCTATTTTAGAACTCAACAATAGGTATGCCGGGATAGGTTGAAAACGTTTCTTGAGAAGTAAATGGGGAGACATCTTGTTACAATATTCCTGAAGCAGCCAAAATTGGTGGGAATGTGTTTCCCGTCATACATTTTTAGTGATTTAAATGGCTGAGTTAGAGAGAGAGGACAGAGAGAGAGCTAAAGAGAGAAAGAGAGTAAGTAGGGTGGGGGGGAGATTCATCAGCTCGTTCACTTGCAAGAAGGCCACAGTGCCAAGGCCAGGACAGGCTAACGTCAGGAGCCAGGAGCTTCACTGAGGTCTCCCACCTGCTGGCAGGGCCCCAAGAACGTGGGCCCTGAGTAGGGAGCTGGGTCAGCAGTGGCGCATCCTGCTCAGGAACCGGTGCCCACTGTGGAGGCGGCACTCTGGGCAGCAGCTTATCGGAGTATGGCACAACGCTACCCCTCCTCCACCCACTCCTAGGACTGTTGGACCTCTCAGTTGTAGAGATGCCCACTTGCTCGAGAGGACGCCCAAAAATCCAGACTCCAGACCAGTTGATGCAAAAAGCATGAGGTATTTATTGTACGTTTGCGCAAACGGGCCCCCACCTAAGGCGGTGAGGAGCCCTGAGCGGCAGTTTCACACAGGTTATATAGTCAACAAATTAGCATATGGGATTGGCCGGTTCGGAGGGACAATTAGCATACCGGAGAATGCTGAGGAGAGTGCTGAGGGAACCAGCTGAAGAGAATGCTGAGGAGAGTGCTGAGGGAACCAGCTGAGGAGAATGCTGAGGAGAGTGCTGAGGGAACCAGCTGAGGAGAATGCTGAGGAGAGTACTGAGACTCTCCGAAGGGGGAGTGGCAGCTCTGCTCTGGGCATGCCTAGAGGTTCTCTAAAGGGGATAGACTTTTCCTTCCCAGAGAACGTGCCCGCTGGACCCTGGGGAACATCTAACCTCTTAAGAAGCCCCTGATATCTGCCCAGGCCTAGTTTCTTGTCCCTCTCCCCCATAAGGGTCCTTCATTCCCTCCTTTTCTTTTTGCAAAGATTTTAATCTTAAAATCTATTGAACCGGCCTGGGGAGAACCTGCCTCACTGGAGGGAGGAAACTCTGTTCTTGCTGGACTGGGTTAGGTTCCACGTTAACAATTGCGGAGCATGGGGATTGGAAAAACAATGGGGAAAAGCCAGGAACATCATAAATATTAAACAGTTTTTGAAAGTCTTAGCTTGAGTGGGTTCTGAGTGCGCTGGAGCTTCCATTTGGCTGGTCTATCCGGATCCTCGGGGCCCTGGGGAGGTGGTGCTCGCTTCACGTGTGAGGCGTGGACCCAAGCAGCGATTCCGTCGACCTTGAGAGCGGTGGGAGTTGTCAACAGCACAGTGAAGGGGCCTTTCCACCGGGGCTCTAGAGTCTTAGATTGGTGCCTTCGGACATACACAGCATCACCGATTTGGAAAGGATGTGGGATGGTTGTCGTCTTGGGTTGGTAGGCTGCTGCAAGAGGTTTCCAGACCTGGTTCTAGATGATCTGGAATGCTCTCAACCGGGCCTGTAACTTAGGGGCATCGGCAACGGAGTCACTAGCAAGGTCAAGCAAGCCTGCTACTGGTGGGGGCCCTCCATAAAGGATTTCGTATGGTGTCAGCCCGCAATGAGAGGGCGTGTTTCGGACCCGGAACAACACCATAGGGAGGAGTTGGACCCAGTCTTTAACACCAGTCTCCAACGCTAATTTGGTCAAGGTCTCTTTAATTATTCTGTTCATTCTTTCTACCTGTCCTGAACTTTGGGGTCTATAGGCACAGTGCAATTTCCAATTTATGCCTAATGCTTTGGCCACCAACTGACTTACCTGGGAGACAAACGCTGGGCCATTGTCGGACCCGATTACCTTAGGCAAGCCGAACCGGGGGAAGATCTCCTCTATGATCTTCTTGACGACCACCTGGGCGGTTTCCCGTTTTGTGGGGAATGCCTCAGTCCATTCGGAGAAGGTGTCTACAAAAACTAGAAGATACTTATTCCCATAACTGCCCAGCCTTATCTCAGTGAAATCGACCTCCCAGTTGATTCCTGGTCGGTCTCCTCTTACCCTAGCTCCCTCCGGGAGCTTGAGGTGTCTGGCATTTACCTTGGCACACGGAACACAGGATTCAGTCACCTGCTGGGCTAAAGAGTCAAGTCCGGGGATGTAGTAAGACTGCCTATCTTCCTGTAAGGCTGCTTTTAGCTTTTTGTGTCCCAAATGAGTCCATTGATGGAGGCTGGTAATTATTTCTTTAGCCAATTGGTGTGGCAGGACTATTTTCTCTCCGAGCCTCCAAACCCTTATTTGTTCATCATACTCTGCACCGAGCCGCTGAATCGTATCTAAGTCTTGGTCCGAATAGAGGAAAGGTGGTTCCCTCGATACTTGGGTGGGCTCAATTGTCTTTAACGGGAGCACCTGTTGGCTCAGGGCTGCCGCCCTAGCGGCCTCGTCTGCCATCCTGTTTCCCCTTGCTACGGGGTCGTCTCCTCGTTGGTGCCCGGGGCAATGAATTGCTGAGGAGAATGCTGAGGAGAGTGGCAGCTCTGCTCAGTTTCAGCGGCAAGGAGGAGGTCGTCCACATATTGCAGGAGGACCAGGTCCGGATGGTTGACTCGGAAGTCGGCCAAATCTAGGTGCAGAGCTTCATCAAACAAGGTAGGCGAGTTTTTAAATCCTTGAGGCAACCTTGTCCAGGTGAGTTGTCCTGAAAACCCGGTCTCTGGGTCTTTCCACTCAAAAGCAAAGATGGATTGGCTCTGAGGGCTCAGTCTTAAACAAAAGAATGCACCTTTTAGATCCAACACAGTGCACCACACGTGGGTCGGAGGCAAGGTACTTAGCAGATTGTAGGGGTTGGGCACCGTGGGATGCATATCCTCCGCTCTCCCGTTAACCTCCTGCAAGTCCTGTACCGGGCGGCAGTCACCCGTACCAGGCCTCTCTACTGGTAGTAGGGGGGGCGCTCCAAGGTGAACGACAAGGTTTTAAAATGCCTAGGTGTAACAGTCTCTGGATATGTGGCCGGATACCTTCCTTAGCTTCCTTGCCCATCGGATATTGACGAACTGACACGGGAATGGCCGTGGGCTTCAGATCAAGGGAGGCCGGTTAATGGCCAGCCCTATTCCCGCAGTCTCTGCCCAGGCCTGAGGAAAATCTTGGAGCTTAAAGGCCCTTTTTCTGAAGTCAGTACCGAGTGCTGGGTTCCCGTGTCAATCAGGAAGGTTACCGGTCTGCCCCCCACTTCAAGGGTTATCCTGGGCTCAGGGGGGGGGGGTTCCTGGCCCTGACTCACCTAGTCGTCTTCTTCCAGGGACAGGATTGGAACTGGTCTCCTCTTTGGTCCCTGTGTTTTCTTCGGGCAGTCTTTGACCCAGTGTCCTCTTTCTTTACAATAGGCACATTGATCTCTTTCCATCCGAGGCTTTCGTTTGTCTCCCAAGTCCCTATTCTGTCCTGGTCTACTCCTTTCTGTATCCTGCATTACGGTGGCCAAAATTCTACTAAGCTCTCGATTACGTTTTTTGTCTCTTTTGTCTTCCCTTTCCTCCTGCTCCTTGCGGATCCTTTCCTCCTTCTCCTCTCGGGTCTCCCTTTTGTTGTAAATCTTTTCTGCCTCCTTTATTAAATCTTGTATAGTATACCTCTGAAGCCCCTCTAGCCGCTGAAATTTACTGCGGATGTCCGGCGCTGACTGTCCTATAAAGGACATGATTACATCTCCCTGCCGGTCCTCTGCCAGGGGGTCAAACGGGGTATACATACGGTAGGCTTCCATTAATCTTTCTAGGAAGCCTGCCGGCGTTTCCTCAGCCCCCTGTACTACTGCACGTACCTTGGCCAAATTGGTGGGGCGCTTTCCAGCCCCTCTGAGACCCGCAAGGAGAATCTGGCGATAAAGACGAAGTCGCTCCCTACCAGCAACGGTGGTGTAGTCCCAATCAGGACGGGTTGAGGGAAACGCCTCCTCGATTTCGTTTAGCAGTAGGGTCGGTCGGCCATCTGCTCCAGGGACGTTTTTCCGTGCCTCAAGGTAGACACGCTGCTTTTCCTCAGTAGTGAGGAGGGTCTGCAGAAGCTGCTGACAATCATCCCAGGTGGGCTGATGAGTCAATAAAATTGACTCGATCAGCCCAGTCAGAGCCTGGGGGTCCTGAGAGAAAGAGGGGTTATGGGTTTTCCAATTGTAAAGATCGGAAGCAGAAAATGGCCAGTACTGCATCTGGCCAGCCACCGAGCGAAGAGGAAAAGCCTGTGAAGTCCAAACGCTTCCCGAGCCCCCTGCCTGCCCCCGACGGAGGCGCAGGCGGCTGGAGGGCGGGGAAGGCGCTGAGACTTCTTCCCCTGCCCTCGTGGAATCAGGGGATGGTGCAGAAGGTTGCACATCCCGCTCTGGTTGTTGTGGGAGTCCCTGCGGGGGAGCAGGCTGGCCGGGAAGATAGGGTGGGGGAGAGTCAAAGCGCAGAAAGTCCTGATCAGCCGGAAGAACCGGTGGCTTGTCAGGTTTTGGATCTCGAATCTCCTTCAGAGGGTATAGGGAGGAGGTTGGCACAACCGGGATAGGAGGAGGGGGTAACGGGGTCCGTATGGGCTCCGTCGGGAAGGAGAAGGGTTCTATCCAGGGAGGGGGATTACGTGAAAGATCCTCCCACGTAGTAATGTAGGGCACCTGATCAGGGTGTCCATTGGATCCTGGCTGAAAGACCCGCGCCTTAATCTGTAAAATAATATCGAGGTTAAAAGTGCCGTTCCTTGGCCAGCCGACCTCGAAGGCCGGCCACTCTGAGGAACAGAATTTTGCCCATTGTTTCCTTTTAATCTCCAATGAGAGGTGGCGCGCGCGTTCTCGAACGTCCTTCCAGTGATCTAGAGTGAGACTTAAAGGGGTGATTATTTGTTGACCCATGTGTGCAAGGATTTTAGCCCAAACAAAAAGAACAGCCAATGCACAAACATATACAGTAAGCAAGACAAACCACATGGCTAGGACAAATCGAACGCTATTGCGCTAGTTTTGGGAGCGGCTGCCTGACCAGCCCTCCCCGGGAAGGAGGGAGACTTGGTCTCCGACCCACCTCCAGACCACCCCGGGAGCGTCTTCCGGGGGAACAGACCGAGGGTTTCCCCTCATAACCCGGAGCGTCCTCCGGGGAACGGACCAGGGGTTGCTGGGCATGCCTGCCTCCCCCACTGGTCCCACAGAGTCAGGTCAGGTACTGGCCAGTCAGAATACTCCAGTCAGAATACTCAAGACGAAGAACAACAAACAGAAAACACTTAATTATACCTCCAACTGGTCCTGCAGAGAATGGGTCTGAGGGCGACCTCGAGCCCCACGTTGGGCGCCAAAATGTTGGACCTCTCAGTTGTAGAGATGCCCACTTGCTCGAGAGGACGCCCAAAAATCCAGACTCCAGACCAGTTGATGCAAAAAGCATGAGGTATTTATTGTACGTTTGCGCAAACGGGCCCCCACCTAAGGCGGTGAGGAGCCCTGAGCGGCAGTTTCACACAGGTTATATAGTCAACAAATTAGCATATGGGATTGGCCGGTTCGGAGGAACAATTAGCATACCGGAGAATGCTGAGGAGAGTGCTGAGGGAACCAGCTGAGGAGAATGCTGAGGAGAGTGCTGAGGGAACCAGCTGAGGAGAATGCTGAGGAGAGTGCTGAGATTCTCCGAAGGGGGAGTGGCAGCTCTGCTCTGGGCATGCCTAGAGGTTCTCTAAAGGGGATAGACTTTTCCTTCCCAGAGAACGTGCCCGCTGGACCCTGGGGAACATCTAACCTCTTAAGAAGCCCCTGATATCTGCCCAGGCCTAGTTTCTTGTCCCTCTCCCCCATAAGGGTCCTTCAGGACCTTTTTTAATGATGTTTAAATAATCATTTTTAAAGGCAGAGCAACAGAGACAGGGAGAGTCAGGGAGAGAGAGATCTGCTGGTTCATGCCTGAAATGGCTGCAACAGCTGGGGTTAGGCCAGGCTGAAGCCAGGAGCCAGGAGCTCCGTCAGGCAGTCAGACCACACCTTCCAGTGTGGATGCTGGTGTCACAGGCAGCAGCTCAACCCGCTGTGTCCTGACACCAGCCCCTCCCCTCCCATTTTAAAAGGAACCAGCATTTGTGAACCGCATGTGTGATGCTTTGTACAGCACCAGGGGCCAGTGCAGATCACCACTGTGAGGATTCCTATCCTGGACAATGTGGCAGTGACCCAGAGGGGGCCAGCCTTGTGGGACAACATGGAAAGCCACACCCTCAGACACTGGCACCCCCTCTGGCACCATTCTTGTTCATATGTCCTCTGATCGATGACAACTAACCAAGCACCTAAAAGGAAACGCGTTGAAGTGCAATGGACACTATGAGAGACAATGACAGGATCAGCCCTTGTCCTGACTGTTGAGGGACGACTTACTATTTTATTCCTTTTACTATCTTTTTGTTGTTATTCCTTTTGTTCTACTTAATACCACCGGTTGCACTCTGTAATTAGCACACAATTATTCTTAGGCATTTAGAATTAACAGAAAAGTGGTCTCTGTTAAATAAGAGTGGGAATAAGAGAGGGAGGAGATACACGGGTCGGCACATGCTCACTCGGACTTACCTCCAATGGTAGAGCTAGAAATGTGCCAGGGGATTCCAATTCAATCTTATCAAGGAGGCAGGTACCAATGCCAGCTCACTTGGTAAAGTGATAAGTATAAATACACAGCCAATCAAAAAGATAGGGTAAGTGTCGAAGAGATTTCACAAATAAGACCAGTGTCTGCAAATAATGAAGGATAGAATTAAAAGGGAGAGAATGATCCTGCGGGGGAAGCAGGACACACAGCAGGCTCCTAGAATGGCAAATGCCCTAAACAGCACTCCGGCCTCAGTATCAACCCTTGGGGCATTCAGATCTGGCTAAAAGGTCCATGAGAGTCTCACAGGCATAGAAAGCCAAGACATGGTGGCAAAAACAACCTGAATGAAAGATCTCTGTGAACAAGACCCCAGCAGAAAGAACGGGCCATCAAAGAAGGTGGCACCTTTCTCTGAAGGGAGGAAGGAACCTCCACTGTGATATGGCCTTAACCAAACAAATTCAGAGTTGGTGAACTCAAGGGGCTTCCAGAGCCTCAACATCTCATGGCAAGAGCCTCGGGTGATTACTGACGGCGTAAATAAGAGTGCCAATTGTTAAATCAACAACGGGAGTCACTGCACATGCTCCCCACGTAGGATCTCTCCTTAAGGTGTTTTACTATGAGAGTTAACAATAACACTACTAGTCGAACAGTACTCTATATCTCGTGCGGTTGTGTGGTGCAGTCTGTTGAAATCTTTGCTTAGTATATACTAAGTTGATCTTCTGTATATAAAGATAATTAAAAATGAAACTTGATGAAGAGTGGGATGGGAGAGGGAGTGGGAGAGGTTGGGGGGGGAAGCCACAACAATGCAAAAGTTGCACTTTGTAAATTCACATTTATTAAATAAAAAAACAGCAAATTTTTGGAGCATGTATGGGAAAAGATACTACTTGCAAATTTGCAACTGGGAGAAATTATCCCTAACTGTCATGATTGCAAATACATACAGTGTGCATCCTAAACAAAGCATGGATCTTTTTCCCAATGCTCTGATTTTTTACACTAGGCTCCTTTTTGAGAATTTATGAAATTATCTATGGTAAAAAAGTAGCTATACACATCACATGACTCAAGGACAACATTGCTATCTTAAGCCTTATATAAAACTGTAGCTTGCTGACATCCCTCTCTGGATTGAAGCAAACATATCATGATTTTTGCATTGGAACTAACTGGAGCTCTGTCTCTGTCTCTCTCTCTCACTCTCCTGCCTCTTGTCCCTCGTCACCCCTCCCCTCCAGGTTGTCGGGTTTCCCAAAACAAACTCTTTCCCTCACTCCAGCGTTCGGTGTGTTTTGTGGCGGCCTTCCATTGGTGCAGTGACTCGGATCCAGGCTTCCCCAGTGACTTCGCTCTCCCTTCTGGGATCTCTGAGCTTCTCTGGGATCCTGGATTTCTGTCAGTCACAAGACACACCCCCAGAGCTCCTTCCACACCACTGATGCTCCATGACCTCCATCCACACCCCGGCCTTCCACATGCTGAGGTCAGACATGGAACGGGACATTCCCACAGTGACTTCTACTTTTCCTTGTGGTTCTACTCTCGTCTACATTTGTCTGAAAGTCCTAGTACTGGGCACCAACCACAACTCCCAAAGGCTTTTTAGTCTCTATGGACGTTATGTCCAGGCACCAGTGGGTGTGGGTGATTATTCAACCTCCTGTTTCCCTTCTACAGGCTAAGCCCTGGGCTTCCAGTAGGTGCTTGGGTGATGACCCCGCCCTCTGCTCTCATATCCTCTCGATAGTCAGATGGCCAGGACTTCAAGGATGCTCAGTATCGACTGATCTGACTCTATTTAGTCACAATGGGTTCTCTTACCACATTCTGTCTGATTCTCCGCTTGGTAGCCCCCTAAGTAATATGGTCCCTCTCAAATTGGCTCCCGCCCACAAACGTCGATGCCTCATCTTCCTCTGTAGGAGCTCGGCCCATGTTTGACCTTAACAGTCAATCAAAGCGGCCCCTCCAAGGTATGCCTGACAGCATTCAAGATCCTGATCCCTTCTCAGTGGGGAAATGGAAGACCCACAGGCTCGAGCTAAACCTTCTATGTGCACTTCCTGCTCTCCATCCCGGGCCTATTGGCTTCCAGTTTCCACCAGAGGTCAAGGCCTGAGCTGAAACCTCTGCCTCCTGCGTTTGTAGCCCCAACTCTTCACTATCTTGCCTCACTGTACCTTCCCCTCCCACCCAGGAATTCCGGCTTTATCTTAGAACCAGGCCTGGTTCAAAGTCGACTCTCCGGTCTTATCAGTGACCCTCCAGCAAGTTAGGGAACGGATGTCTCCACCTTTCACTGCTCAGCCCACGTCCTCCAACGAGTCGTAGCCCCTCCCTCTCTTGTTGCAGTTTTACCATAAGAATAGCAAGGGAGGGAGCAGTAATCCCATCCTTGTGAGCTCCCTGCTTATTGAGAAACAAATTGGGTACCCCACCCTTCTGATTGGCTCTTTTGTTTTATCATGAGCACGCCAGACACAAAAATCAGGTCTTTCGACCTCCACTTCTTGTCCTGCCTCTGGCCCAACATCACCATTGGGAACTGTCTTGCAGCTGCCTGAACCATTTTTCAGAGGCAACCCCATGTGGCTGACTATGATGGGCCTAAGGTGTTTTTAGTGTAAAAAAAGCAACTGTAACTAGACACTGAGTTTGAAGAAATTTCTCTCTTTGAATCTAGGTAGATCACTGCCTTTTTAGAATATTGCTTTGTAACTTGCTGAACTTACTTTGCAATTTATTTTAACAGGTTTCCAGGTAATCAGTATTCAATGAAATAGCGATGATTAATTAGTAATTGTTTTATATGAATGCAATTTGAATGTTAATTGAATTCAGAGATTATAATATCAGCATCTTAAATCATTTAGGTGTAATAGCATAGCCAAAGTAAGAGATTTAGTTATAATATCACAGCTAGATTTACTTTGCCATAGACACAGTAAACAGGCAAAACCTCCCTTTCAGACCAAACAAAGGGAGACAAAGTGTTAAGTGAGGACATAGCTTTCCTCATGGGTATTGTCCACCTCAGAAAAAAACACTATCAGAACATGCCTGTGACTGTAGACTTCTAGTTTAGGCCACTGATGATTAAAGATGGGACTTGAGCACCGCGTTGATTCTCATCCTCTGGTCTGCTTTCACAAAAACCAGGAGGAAAAGAAAGCCAGTCATCAGAAGCGATGTAAAGATAGGTGGCGGGCCAATAGTGGCTGGTCTGCACAGTGATCTGCCAACAAAGAGACCCAGCAGGCCAGTTACACAGAGAGAGAAGCAGAGGCAGAGAGAGACAGAGGTCTCCCATCCGCTGGCTCACTCCCCAGTTGGCCACAACAGCTGGAGCTGCACCGATCCAAAGCCAGGAGCCAGGAGATTCTTCCAAGGCCTCCCACACGGGTGCAGGGGCCCAAGGACCTGGGCCATCTTCTACTGCTTTATCAGGCCATAGCAGGGAGCTGGATCAGAAGTGGAGCAGCCAGGACTTGAACCAGCACCAACATGGAGTGCCAGCACTGCAGGCAGTGGCTTTACCCGTTATGCCACAGCGTTGGAACCCCTACAATGTTAGTTATCTAAACACAAGAGCTCTCACCGTAAAGAACAACCAGCTGCTGAGGTGGATTTTAAGGTGGATGTCTGGGATTGTACTGATGAGAGAAATCAATGAAGACTTCCTCCGATGGTAGTAAACTCCGAACATATAAAGAAATGGAAATGTTCATTTCATAACTCCTCCGATGTTTATTTCTGAGAAGGAAAAGGAATTTATTGCAAAGATAACCAAACAATCTGAAAAGACAACAGAAGCACCTTTCAACTCCTTTATTTAATCGTCCTTGTAAAAAGAGAGAGATTTCCTCTATCTGAAGAAAGGAATGATGTTGGCAGATAAGCATAAAATTAAAAATTCAATGGTGTGGTGCTGGTGCTGTGAGATAAGCCACTATCTGGAGTGCTGGCATCCCAGCTGGGCGGCAGTTCGAGTCCCGGCTGCTCCACTTCTGATCCAGTGCACTGCTAATGCGTCTAGGAGGGCGGCGGAAGATGGGCACAAGTTCTTGGGCCCCTGCACCCTTCTGGGAGACCCATGTGAAGCTCCTGGCTTCTGGCTTCAGCCTGGTCCTTCCCTGGCAATTGCAGCCATTTGGGGAGTGAACCAGCAGATGGAAAGCTGCTTTTTCTGCACCCCCTCTCTTTAACTCTACCTTTGAAACAGACAGATGAATATCCTAAAACATTCAGCTGTGTGCCCTTGACTACGAATATACTAGTAATCAGGAAAATGAAGGAGCTCTTAATTTTTTTTTTTTTGCCAGGCAGAGTGGACAGTGAGAGAGAGAGACAGAGAGAAAGGTCTTCCTTTTTGCCATTGGTTCACCCTCCAATGGCTGCCGCGGTAGGCGCGCTGCGGCCGGTGCACCGCGCTGATCTGATGGCAGGAGCCAGGTGCTTCTCCTGGTCTCCCATGGGGTGCAGGGCCCAAGGACCTGGGCCATCCTCCACTGCACTCCCTGACCACAGCAGAGAGCTGGCCTGGAAGAGGGGCAACCAGGATAGAATCCGGCGCCCTGACCGGGACTAGAACCCGGTGTGCCGGTGCCGCAAGGCGGAGGATTAGCCTACTGAGCCGTGACGCCGGCCTAGAAGCTCTTAATTTAACCAGAAATAGAATGCCAACTTGGTGTCACCCGAGATTAGCTACAAAGATCATTTCCCTAGTTTGAACAAACAAAAGTCATGACTTTTATGATAAACAGACTCTGAACTTAGAACATCCCACCCCTTCAACTAGATAAGGTTGAAAATAGGTATTTTATAAAAAATGAACGCAGAGAAAAATCTGATGACGTGAGGGTTTCATTCACGTGTGTGCTGACTCATAAACACTGTATGCTTCTACACTGTTTATGGGAAATCATTTCAGACTTGAAGAGTCACACAATAGTACAACCAAACTGAGATTTCATAACATCCCCAGAGCCTCAGCCTAGACAGTAACTGACATCAGAGAGCTGGAACTCGCTGCCTATGCTTTTTTAATCCCAGAAAGTCGAAGACATTTCCCAAGGTCACAGAAAGACAGCAGGTAATGCAGCAAACATGCAAACCTGATAGCGCTTGGCTGATTGTGGCCAGCGATCCTATCAGAGGATTCCGAATAGAAGTGCATATAGAAGATATATTTGTATATATATTATATATTATCTTCAGAATATAAGCAGCAGAAAGCTACTGCTTGTTGTGTAGAAACAACCAAGGAAAACATGATTCCTTTCTACCAAAATTCTGGAAGACATTTTTAGTTCCTTTTGTCAGGATGCTTGTTCTCATGGCTTTAGAAAAATCTTGATGAAATTTATATGAGCCCCTATTCATTTGATTTAAATTCCCAACTATTTGTGAATTTTTCATGGTTAAGTTTGAAATGTATGAAAAGCCATTTTATTGAATGAATACAAAACTAGACCATGCAACTTATTCTTATCCATACAGAAGGAACTTAACATTGTTATATCCATACAGAGAGATTTACTGTCACTGGAAGTAGTTTTTTTATTTTATTATTATTTTTTCTATTTTTATTTTTTGACAGGCAGAGTGGACAGTGAGAGAGAGAGACAGAGAGAAAGGTCTTCCTTTTCCATTGGTTCACCCCCAAATGACTGCTATGGCTAGCACACCGCGCTGATCCGAAGGCAGGAGCCAGGTGCTTCTCCTGGTCTCCCATGAGGGTGCAGGGCCCAAACACTTGGGCCATCCTCCACTGCACTCCCGGGCCATAGCAGAGAGCTGGCCTGGAAGAGGGGCAACCGGGACAGAATCTGGAGACAGAGTTATAGACAAAGAGTGGGAAAGACAGAGAGAAAGGTTTTATCTCCACTGCTTCACTTCCCAAATGGCCAGAACAGCCAAAGCTGGGCCAAACTGAATCCAGGAGCCAAGAGCTTCTTCTGGGTCTCCTACATGAGCACAGGGGCCCAAGCACTTGGGCCATCTTGTACTGTTTTCCCAGGCCATAGCAGAGAACTGGATCTGAAGAGGAGTATCTGGGACATGAACTAGTGCCCATACGGAATGCCAGTGGTGCAGGTGGAATCATAGCCTACTACACTACACCACAGTGCTAGTCCCTGGAATTAGGTTTTGAATATTTTCTTGAGTACATTCTGTCATTCTGTGGCCTTGGGAAAACGTTTTGGACTTTCTGTGAATGAAAAAGCACTGGTAGTGAGTTCAAGCTTTCTTATTTAAAATAATTTCTAGGCTGTAAGGCTTTGGAAACATGATGAATGCAACGCTACATTAACAAGATGTCATATATATACATATTTATGACGTGTGTGTGTGTGTAATATGATGTAATCTGATGAAGTGGGTTTTATCACAGAAATGCAAGTCTGGTCCAACATCTACGAACAATCAATGCAATCACATCAGCAGAGTGAACAAGACACAAGTGAGCAGCTCAGCAGATGCAGAGGATGCTTCTGCCACAAGATTCAACGTCCCTTCGTGATGACAATGAGAGAGAATAAGGCAGGCTGGGTTTAATATGGAGTCGCTTGGCTAACTGCATATTGTTCTGCTTTTGTACAAAATAGCTGGGCTTGCAAAATGCTTTTTTTAAAGATAACTAAACTGTAGCTGAACTTGTAGCATGTGATGTGTTAATGCCTTCATGAGATAATTGAGCATGTGACAATTATTTTGGGAGCTATGTTAAGTTTTTGGTCATGATGACCCCGTGTTTGTGCTTGCTCAAGGTCTTTGTCCCTTACCCTGAAAAATTTATCTTGTGATAATTTGTCATACTGTGGTTTATCTTGTGATCTTTTGTAATGCTGTGGAGATATGCTAATGTTGTGGTTTTAAGCCTTAAATACTTTGTGCGGTTGATGATCGAGGCCTCTCTTCTCGCACTGCACTAGAGGGTGCTGTTGTGCTTAGAGCTGGCCCATCTGCGCAGATGTAATAAACTTCCTCATGCACTTTGCATCGATTGGAATGGAATTCGTGTTTCTGGGGTCGGTCGGATCGTGAGACACCTTTCGGGGTCTTACAGACAACATTTCAAATAACAAGGCACAGAGGAAACATAGCTCAAAATCATCAAATCCATATGATAAAACAAGAGCCAATGTCACACCGAATGGGAAAAAGCAGAAAACAATTCCCCTGAGTTTTGGAGCAAGAGAAGAACCCCACATAAACCATTCTTAGTCCATGTAATACCTCAAGTACTCACAAGAGTACTCGGGTAAAGAAAAGAAATCAAGGATGAAAGTTGGGAAGGAGAAAGACAAAATATCAGTTTTTCGAGAAGACATGATTTTAGATGGAAAAACTTAAAACACTGCAGTAAAAATATGTTGGGAGTGATAAACCTGGAAGTCACAGGATACAAAATCAATGTACAAAAAAAGTTGCATTCTTCCACACCAATAATGATCCTCTCTAAAGGTAAGTTTAAGATCTTTGTAAAAAGTAAGAATGCGAATAGGAGAAGGAAGAGGAAGAAGGGTGGGAACACGGGAGGGGTGGAGGGTGGAGTGGAATGTGTCACCATCTTCCTCTATCTGTATATATGAAATACATGAAATCTGTGTATCTTAAATAAAATAAAAAGTATGAGACAGGAAAAAAGAAACTTAAATTTACAATAGCTACAACATTGAATATTTAGTAATTTAACCAAATAAGTGAAAGATCACAATAAAATTACAAAGCACTGATGAAATAAATCATCAGACACATGAAAATGTAGAGATATCCCCTGCTCATGAACTAGAAGAATTAACATTAAAATGTTCATCTTCTCTAGGAAATCTACAGATTCAATGCAACTCCTATCAAAATACCAATGACATTCTTTATACAGTCAGAAAAAAATTCTAACTTTCATATGGAATCACAGAAGACCAAGAGCAGCCAAAGCGATCCTACACACAAAAAATATAAAGCTGGGGGCATAACAATACCTGATTTCACCAAGGTATAGTGATTAAAATAGGATGAAACTGGCATGAAGTAGATATAAAGGTCAATGAAAACAGAGAAAAAATACATAAATACAAATATTCATAGATAACAGCTAACTGATTTTTGATGGAAATCCCACAGTACTTTCAATACACGGTGCTGACAATACTAGATATACATATACAGAATTAAATGTTTACCTTTCACCACATATAAAAATCAACTCAGATGGACCAGACCTAAATCTGAGACCTGAAAATACAAAATTGTTGGAATAAAACATAGGGAGACATCTCTTAAAATAGGTAGAGGCAATGACTTTTTAGTTAAAACCCCAGAAGTTCAGGCAGCAAAAGTAAAACTAGATCAAGCTCTGAAGCTTCAGTACAGTAAAGAAAACAGTAACAGAGTGAATACCCAACCAATAGAGAGGGATAAAATACTTGCAAACTACTTATCCAACAAAGGATTAATATTCAGAATATATCAGGAACTCAACAAACTCAAAATAAAGCATCCAATGCAGTCAAGAAATGGGCACAGGGGGCCTAAAAAGACAATTCTCAAAAGAAAAAATACAAATGACCAACAAACACATGAAAAAAACTATTACTAGCCATCAGAGAAATGAAAATAGGGTCCCACACTGTGGCATGCTAGGCTAAGCCTATGCCTGCAGGGCTGGTGTCCATGTGGGCCTGGCTCACTCCTGGCTGCTCTTCTTCTGATCCAGCCCTCTGCATATGGCCTGGGAAAGCAGTGGCAGGTGGTTGAAGTGCTTGGGACCCTACAACCACGTGGGAGACCTGGAAGAAGCTCGTGGCTCCTGGTTTTGGATGGGCTCAGCTCTTGCCATTGCAGCCATCTGGGGACTGAACCAGCAGATGGAAGACCTTTGCGTGCCTCCCTGTATGTCTGTTACTTTGCCTCTCAAAAAAATAAAAAATCTTTAAAAGAAGAAATGCAAATCAAAACCCCAATGAGATGTCACCTCATAATGATAGAATGCCTATCATAAAGAAAAAAGTAAAAAATTCTAGCAAGGATATGGAGAAAGGAGAACTCAAATATTCTGAGTGTGGGAATCCAAATGAGTACAACCACAGTGGAAAACACCGCGGAGATTTCTTAAAAAGAAAAGAACTGCCACATGACTCAACAATCTCAATACTCAGTATATGTCCAAAAGACATGACATCATTGTATCTAAGAGACACCTGCTCCACCAGGATTACTGCAGCACTGTTAACAATGGCCAAGATGTGGAATCAACCAGTAGCCATCATCAGATAAAGAGATCAAGAATGTGTTGTATGTATACTAAATGAAGGGGCCAGCACCGTGGCGCAGTAGGTTAATCTTCTGCCTGCAGTGCCGGCAACCCATATGGGTGCCAGTTCTAGTCCCAGCTGCTCCTCCTCCAATCCAGCTCTCTGCTGTGGCCGGGGAGGGCAGTGGAGGATGGCCCCGGTGCTCGGGCCCCTGTACCTGCGTGGGAGACCAGGAGGAGGCACCTGGCTCCTGGCTTTGGATTGGCCTAGCTCCGGCCATTGTGGCCATCTGGGGAGTGAACCAACGCAGGGAAGACCCTTCTCTCTGTCTCTCCCTCTCACTGTCTGTAACTCTGCCTCTCAAGTGAATAAATAAGTTTTTTTAAAAAACTACACTACATGGAGTACTATCCAGCCATTTAAAAATGAAATCCTGTCCTTTGCAGCAAAATGCATGCAACTGGAGGATATGATGTTAACTGAAAAGGGCCAGACACGGAAGGACAAACAACACATGCACATCTTCACATAGGGAAGCTAAACACCTGACTGCGTAATGATTAATAAAGGCCGGCAGGCACTGAGGGGGATGGAGAGAGTTTTGATGATGGGCACACAATCAGAATTAGCTCAAAGAACTAAGTTCCCATTGTAGCACAGCAAGTGAGGAGGCTGGCTCACAACGACCTAGTGTGTATTGTACGAACACACAGAAGAAAGTCCAAGCCTTCAGTCATAAAATATTGGCAAAGAAAGGGAAATGCTGATTATCCCATTTCTCACCAGGACACATTGCAGACAGGCACCGAGACATCATACTGTAGCCTTTAAGTGTGTGAAATCATGTTAATGTCCAAATTTTCAGAACACAGAACCATACCACGAACCAGCAACACCACCACTGGGTACAGTCCCATAGGAAGGAACTAAGTAGCTCGTGTATCTCTAGTCCCACGTTTGGAGCACATTTTCAGCCATGAAGGGAAGAGCAGGGAGCAGTCTGGTGTGGTCATCAACAATAATAATCACTTGCCTCTTGCAACAGCAGACCAATAAACTCCACCTGCCGGGTGGCACGTGCGAGTAATCACCTCTCCAAGTGCCACCACGGGAGAAAAAGGAATGATGTAAGTTTTGTCTACAAAGCAGACATTACATTCCTGGGGGACTTTTCCAACTGAGTTGGATGGAATAGGAAAACCACAACCAGAAATCCAAATTGACAGGCATAAGATGTCTCCAAATCAGATATGCCCGGGGGTAGAAACTCATTCTGGTACCACGGTCTCCACCATGAGGGCAGGGATGTAGATAAAGCAGACTGCATTTTTGTCTCACTAAAAGGGAAATGTATCTTGGCAAACAAAATGAGCTGAGAGTTCACCAGATGAAGGGCTCAAGAGTTTGTTGTGTATATACAAAATGGAATACTATGCAGCCATTTGAAAAGAATGAAATCCTGTCACTTGAAGCAGCAAGTATGGAACTCGAAGTGGGTGTAAACAATCCAGACACAGAAAGACAAATCCCGCGCCCACTCCCTCACGAGCACAGGCTAGAACAATCGGGGGCCAGTGCTGTGGAATGGTAGGCAAAGTCTCTGCCTGTGGTGCCAGAATCCCATGTGGGTTCCGTGCATGTCCCTGCTGCTCCTCTTCGGAACCAGCTCTCTGGGTATGGGTTGAGAAAGCAGCGGAAGATGGCCCAAGTGCTCGGGCCCCGCATCCACTGCGGGAGACCCAGAAGAAGCTCCTGGCTCCTGGCTCCAATGGGCTCCACTGCTGTTGGTGCCACCATTTTGGTAGTGAATGAGCAGAAGGGAAACAACTCTCTGTCCCTCCCCGCTCTCTGTTGCTGTGCCTTGAAAAATAAAAAGAAATACATCTTCAAAAAACACCAATCTGAATACATAATGATTGGAAAGGATGTGAGAGGTTGGAGGGCACATTCGAGGAGTTTGGATGGTGGGTACCAAAGCAGAGTTAGCTCAAGGAGTAACTTCCTAATGTTACACAGAACAATGGAGAGCACAGCTCACAGTACCTGAGGGTGTGTTGTATGAGCATACAGAAGACATTCCAAGTCTTCACACATAAGCACTGACCAGTAAAGGGAAATACTGATCATCCCAGTTTTAATCAGGACACATTGCAGACGTGTACCAAAATATCACACAGCAGCCCTTACGTCTGTACAACTATTGTTAATTTCAACATGTTCAAAAAACTAATCTTCACATGAACTAGAAACTGCATCACTGTGTATACACCAAACAGCCAGGAAGTAAGTATTGCAGAATCTTTTGGCCCCATGTTTAAGGCACCGGGGATGAAGCACTTAGACTCTGATGACGTTTTCAGCCTTGAAGAAAGAAGCACGAAGTCTGGTGTGGCTCACACAACAGTAAGCACCTGCCGTTTGCCACAGCAGGTCACTAAAATGCACCTGCCAGGTAGCATGCGAGTAGTCACCGCTCTAAATACGACCATGAGAGAAAGAGGAATGACGGTTTTGTCTGTACAGCAGGCATTCCTGAGGCACTTCTACAGCTGACTGGGATACAACAGGAAAGCTACAAGCTGAAATCCAAGTTGACGGGCCTATGATGTCCCAAGGCACACAAGGCTGGGAGGCTCCACTGTGAAAGCAAGGATGCAGCTATTTTGCTACCTTAAAAGGCAGTCGAATTCTGGCAACGAAAACAGCTGAGAGTTGGTCAGGGAGGCGAGGCCAGTAGCACAGATAGCAGCAGTGCCCCACCAAGGAGGTACTCCGGTGTAAGGGTATGGACAGTCCAGTTCGAGGCCACACAAAGGCCACTAGCAATTGGTGATGTCCCAAGAATTGGTGGACATATGAAGTTCAAGATGGCCTTGGTGAGGGTGCGCTGCTCAGGAACCAGCAGGAGGCTCACAAGTTCTGCGCCTTGGGACACATGACACAACCCCTGTATCTGGAAGGAGGCGTCTGGTGTGAGATGACGAATGGTGGCTCTCCAAATAGACGACGCGTCAGAGGCTGACATCCTCATCAAGCACACAGACCCCTCAGGTATGACTTTGCTTGGTCTCTGAAAATAGCACTTCCACTTCACAAGAGATTCTCAGTGGCTGGAGGGCCCGGCTCACAGTTCTGGGTGAGGTAGTCCAAACTCTCTGTGTCACTAAAAGCTCCAAGCTAATTTGAAGTCCTTTACCCATGCGACCCTCAGAACCAAAAGCTATCCACAGAGCAGTCCTTAGCTTTTTCTTCGGAAGTACACCGGACCAAGGCGCATCCTTGTGGGTGACTGGTGAGACAGGTGGGTCTTAGGATCCAGTAGGGGTGAGGAAGCTGGTGTCATTAGGAAGTAAACTATGCTGGGCTTCCTGGGTTGAAAGCGAATCATCGAGGAAAAGGAGATACATGTGGATCTGTGATGAATTTTTCTGAACTCCTTTTTCAAAATATAGACCAAAAATCTGAGGTTGCAAGCGCTCATCTCTGGGACTAAGGCCCCCAGCCACTGGGTCAGGAAGTCAGTTGCTGCTGTTCCAGGCCCATTTTTCCTACTTTCCTCCTCCTCTTGATTACCAGCTGAAATGATGGCCTCAACATCGTGGCACAGGTGGATGCTGGATGACATCTGAAGGCCAGCCAGGTCCCAGTAACATAGACCACGAGCCCTGGAGGACCACAGAGGCGGCCCACTGGAAGTCTCATAAAGGTGCCTTCAAATTAAAAAGCAAAGGGTACCAAGTCTCCACAAGACAGACACAACAAAGTGCTTGCCACACGAAGAATGGCAACATGACCAGAGGCAGTCCGATAACGTCAAGTGAGGCAAATTCAAAGGGAGTGATCCAGTCAATGGGAGATCTGTCTTCTTGTCTTTCCATGAAACATAATGAATAATGCTGAAGTGAGTGAATACAGAAATCACCGGGTCCAAGGTGGCTTGTTTGGGGCTGTCCTGGGGCGGGCAGCTTTGCCACTCAAGGGCGGTGGCTGCACACACTCGCTAGGAGCGCTTCCCAGCCTCCGTAGCGCTCTCTGATTCTGAACTGTACACAGTCTGTTGCTACACAGAGGCTCCTGCTGCACACCCACCGCAGCAAAGGGACAGATTATGGTCACTCCGTGTGCTACTGTGACGCCATCTGTGTGTGCTCTCCAGACAAGCTGGACAGGATCTTGAAGCAGTTCAGTGAGAGCTGCCGGCTGCCCAGTCTGTGGCCCGGTGACGTGTAGACTCCTTCCTGTCAGAACACAGCCAAGCTTGCCCTTCTCCACGGGTCCCTGTGCAGGCTGTGAGCAGGCTCTGCGTCTCCTTCCACAGCAAGGTGTGTACCTCTGTGTGGACTTCCCGGTGTCTGAGCTACGGCACTTCACCCTCTGAGACAGTCACAGAGGGCCAGCTGCTTTCTTAACCATGTCCCGGTGGTGCCTGGCAGCAGGTGAGGGGCAGCCAGCAGCCATCTGGTGCATCCAGACGCACCATCCCACAGCACACAAGACCCTGCCCACCCAGGTGGAGGTACACACGTCTGACCTGCTCCCATGAGACCATGTGACGTCCATGCTGCGGCCAGCGGCACTCGGCACACAACCTCGAGGGCAGGCCTTCCCTTGAGAAGCCTCACCATCTCACTGGGGGTCTGTGGAGGGACACGGAAAGCAGGCACAGACCAATGGGCGAGCCCACGCACTCCATTAGACCCTCAGTCCACAAGTCCACCAGTTCAGTGATTTGATGCATGTCTGCTTCTAAATTGATTATCTCAGTCAAATTAATTAGCATGTTTGTCAATTGTGTGTGTATGTGGTGAGAACACTTAGGATCTACTCATATAGCAAATTCCAATAAACAATATAGTATTATTAATTTAATATTGATTTAATATTAATTATTAAATCATGGTACTTAGTCACTATGCTGTATGTTAGATCCCCAGAACCTATTCATCTTGCAACTGAACATCTATGCCCTTTGACACACATTTCCCTGTTACCCTACCCTCAAGCCTAGGCACCTTCTGCTTTCATAACTTGGACTTTTTTTTTCATAACTTGGACTTTTTAAAGATTCTACATGTAAGTTGAGATAAAACAGTATGTATCTTTTTTCTTTTTTTTTTTTTTTTCTTTTTTGACAGGCAGAGTGGATAGTGAGAGAGAGAGACAGAGAGAAAGGTCTTCCTTTTGCCGTTGGTTCACCCTCTAATGGCCGCCGCGGTAGCGCGCTGCGGCCAGCGCACCGCGCTGTTCCGATGGCAGGAGCCAGGTGCTTCTCCTGGTCTCCCATGGGGTGCAGGGCCCAAGCACTTGGGCCATCCTCCACTGCACTCCCTGGCCACAGCAGAGAGCTGGCCTGGAAGAGGGGCAACCGGGACAGGATCGGTGTCCCGACCGGGACTAGAACCCGGTGTGCCGGCGCCGCAAGGCGGAGGATTATCCTAGTGAGCCGCGGCGCCGGCCAGTATGTATCTTTTTTCTGTCTGGCTTATTTAACTTGTGCAGTGTCCTCCAGATTCATTACAACTGTCTGGATTTCCTTCTGTCCAATGGAATGTTATTACATTGTTTGTCCATTCATCAATAGACACATTGTTTCCATATCTTGGTTATTGTGAGTAGTGCTGTGAAGAACATGGGGGGGGGGGTTCAGATATTTCTTTGTGATGCTGATTCCCCTCCTTTGAATATATATGCAGAAGTGAGATGGCAGGATTTTGTGCAAGTTCTATTTTTATTTTTTAAATTTTATTTTAATTGGTACATATGTACCTGCTTTTAGAGTACAATGTAATGTTTCTTTTTTTAAAAATTTATTTGATAGAGTTAGACAGTGAGAAAGAGAGAGAAAGAAAGGTCTTCCTTCCGTTGGTTGCCAAGGATTAGGGGTTGGGATGGGTGAAGGTGTCTTTCAAGGGATAGGACAAGGAAGTCTTGTGTTGCAACAATTCTATATCTTGTCTGTGGTTACAGTTACAGTTACATAACTCATTACATCTGATAAAACTACATAGCACTACATACACACACACACAAACCGCATGTAACACTGGTGAAGTTCAAATAAAATGGATTGACCCAATGTCAATCCTGTTGGTGTTACCATTGGGAGAAACTGAGTGAAGGATACATAGGACCACTTTGCTTACTGTGTATCAATATTTGAAAATAAGTTTTTCAAAAAATTAAAATTTTGTTATTAAAATGACATCATAAAAATAAACAATGCTTTAAACATTTTAATGAGTAAATGTTTTTAAAATATTTAATTAGTTTTTAATAGTTGGCTGGCACCGTGGCTCAATAGGCTAATCATCTGCCTTGTGGCGCTGGCACACCGGGTTCTAGTCCCGGTCGGGGCACCGGATTCTGTCCCAGTTGCCCCTCTTCCAGGCCAGCTCTCTGCTGTGGCCAGGGAGTGCAGTGGAGGATGGCCCAGGTCCTTGGGCCCTGCACCCCATGGGAGACCAGGATGAGCACCTGGCTCCTGGCTTCAGATCGGTGCCGTGTGCCGGCTGCAGCGCGCCGGCCGCGGCGGCCATTGGAAGGTGAACTGGCGGTGAGGGAGGACCTTTCTCTCTGTCTCTCTCTCTCACTGTCCACTCTGCCTGTCAAAAAAAAAAAAATAATAATCAATAGTTTGTAGATAAGATTTGAATTTTATTTCCTTCCTCCTTCCCCTTTTTCTTTTTTTAGTTTTTGAGATAATATTTTAAATTTACATTACAGTAAAAAGGCTTGATGCTTACCAAATAAGTTTAACAAATAAAAGCAAAAAGACTCTAGTTCAGTGTGCATACAGGCAATGGCTATAAACAATAATTGAGTTGAAAAATGATCATTTTACCCATATACAATACATGTTGCAGTAATCACAGCTCATTATTACAATAATGATATAGCATTCTTAGTAGCCACTGGTTTGACAAAGGTGTAAAACAAAGGTTTACAAAGCTGTATATGCAATATTGACACACACAGGCATTTCTTTTTCTTTTCTTTTTGTTTTTTCACTTTTTTCTTTCAAGTTGAGCTCCCACGTATAAGGGAGAACATCCAGTATTTGCCTTGCGGTGTCCACCTGACGTCACTCAGCGTGAAGTCCCCGGTGGGATCAATTTTGATGATGATGAAGATGGACACCCAGGTTGATTGTAAACGTGGCTATTGTGAGCCGTGCTGTTATAAACATGGTAGTGCAGGAACTTCTCTGGTACAATGTGTTCATGAATTTGAGGTACATATCCAGAAGTGGGATTGCTGGAGCATGCGGCAAGTCTGTTTCTAGCTGTTTTGTTTTGTTTGTTTGTTTGTTTGGTTTGGGTTTGGTTTTAAGAGATCTCCACATTGTTTTCCACAGTGGCTGTAGTAACTTACATCCTCTCCATCAGGTACAAGTGTCCCCTCTCCACATCCTCGCAGGATTGGTCCTGTCTTTTGGAGTTTAGCCACTCTCACAGGGATGAGGTGACACCTCACTGTGGTTTTGATTTGCATTTCCCTGACAGCTGGTGACATGGAGCATTTTTTCATATATTTGTTGGCCATTTCTTTTCATCTTTTGAGAACTGTCCATTAAGACCCTTTGAGCATCTCCTAACCGTATTGATTGTGTCTGTGTTGCTGAGTTAAGTCGCTGACACATTAGGGATGTCAGATAGTTCTTGACAACTGCACACAATTGTGCTGACAGCACCATGGCCTTGCCGTCCCCGAGTGGTGCTCAGACCGCAGCAGTGGCACTCGGCAGGCACGCCCAGCCGCAGGAGAGAGGGTCTCTGTCTTGCTCTGCGGATTGCACTAGCATCAGATTGCCATAAGAGTTTCCAAACACAGTCCACGTTTCTGGACCCACCCCTGCGGTCGGCACCAGTTCAGCCACAGGCATGCCACTCTCCACAGGTGCCGGGCGCCTGCTGCTCAGGATCTCCACTGCACTCTTTATAGGGGAAACAGCTGTGCTGCTCTTGGGGGCAGAGAACATCTTCTGTGTTTTCCAGAATTACAGTGCTGCTTTTAGGTCTCTCTTTGGATAACCAAAAGGTATACACAAGGATAACTTTGGTATTTCTTTTGGTGAGCGTTTCTTATTATTAAGCGGTTGCTTCCCCATTTCTCCTAAAAAACATGTCTTCCTTACTCACTGAACTACGTTAAAAATATAGCACATTTTCTTGTGATTAAGACCTGAGTGGTTAACTCTTGAGATCTTTTACTGAAAAGAGGTACGGGGCACTCATCTGGTAATGCGGAGTTTGTGTTTCACCTGCTACGTGGCTAATACAGCATCACTGTGGCCTAGTTAACAGTTCAACATCCAGTGACCCACATGAGACGGCAGCGTCGTGGCATGGTTAAGACGAAGGTAAGCTTTCCCCACGCAAGTTCTAGTGCGGGTGACGGACTGCAAGGTTAACGTGCAGCACTTCACAGCTCGTGAGCCTCTTCCCTCATGATCCCACTGAAGTTTGGTAGGCATCACTTTTGCTCTGATACTCCTGATGAAGTATTTCAGGTTCAGAGCGGCAGAAGTCTGCCCATAGGGTCCCCTGGAGAGCCATGGGTGGAGCCGGGGGGCAAACTGAAGTCTTCGGATGCCCAAATGTGTGCCTTGTAGTCCATGTGATATACAAAGCATTGCTTTTAATACATTTCAAGTAGCAGTTTGAGATACTGACTTGCCACTATAATGTCAAAATTATTGGCATGATACAAAATTACTGTTTATATCATAGATTAATCAGAAGACCAAGAGAATATAAATAATTGATTCATGTAAGAGACTTGTTGGAATTTGAGTTAGCCAGGGAAAACGTAAGGAAGTTGAGACTGAACCATTTGCCTTAGTTCAGTTAAGCCTTCAGTTCACTGGCTGTAGGATGAGAGCCCGAGAACTATATCACAGTGATTTATCTCACTCATATATTTAAAAACATTTTTGCATAGAGTCACTGTTCAAGTGATTGTAGGTAAATGTTTGCTTTCTTTCAAAACATTTGAAAATTACAAATGTTTTCTCTGAAAGTAGAGATCAGTATTGAATTACTTAACATCCTGCTGTGTTTTGTATGTACATATATAGGAGCGATACAGCTTTTGTTGTCAAGTTGCAATTGAAGTTCTTCAGAAGCTTTTCACTTTGGATTAAAAGAGACTCCTGTTGCTTTGGGCTTGAGATGATGAAGTGGCTTGGAACTCCCTCGCAAAGGACACGTGGGAGCTGCGCCAAGGGTTCTGCTGCGAACAGAACGTGCTGGTTGGATCCACGGATTTTCTTCCTGAAAGCTCGCTTAAGGCAGCAGCAGTTGATGTGGGGTGAAAAGTGTTTACCCATGAATCTTACTAAACAATATCAAAATACCCTCCTAGGCTTCCCAGTGAGACAAAAGTAACACAGCCTAGCTACGTAAAGAACTTAAAACATATCCACTAAGACTTTATTTGGAAAAGTGACTAAAGGGAACGGAGGATTTCCAAGACTTTATAAGCCCTTATTCTGGGAGAATAGAGGGCCAATGGTTCACTGCACGATTTTTAAAGGCATTTTTTTTTCTTTTTTGACAGGCAGAGTGGACAGTGATAGACACAGAGAGAAAAATCTTCCTTTGCCGTTGGTTCACCCTCCAATGGCCGCCACGGCTGGCGCACCGCGCTGATCCGAAGCCAGGAGCCAGGTGCTTCTGGTCTCCCATGGGGTGCAGGGCCCAAGCACTTGGGCCATCCTCCACTGCACTCCCGGGCCACAGCAGAGAGCTGGCCTGGAAGAGGGGTAACCGGGACAGAATCCGGCGCCCCGACTGGGACTAGAACCCGGTGTGCCGGCGCCACAAGGTGGAGGATTAGCCTATTGAGCCGCAGCGCTGGCCAAAGGCATTTTCAAACAAACATTTATCCATGTTTATTAACAAGAGTGCACTTCTAACTGGTAGTTGAAAAACCCAGTTGAAAATCCAATTTAACCTTGGATTAACCTTGGGTACACATTGAATTTCTTTTCCTTACTCCACACTCCTGTGGGGCTCCAGGGAACTCCTTGGAGGAGCTGGACAAGGCCCTGTTGGTTTGGGAGGGGTTTCATGGGTGGACTGAGTTCTCTTCTCCATCCTGTAGGCACCTTGGTGAACAGTCCAGAACTAAATAGATGTTTACATCGGAAGCCCAAGAGGAAACGTTTGCCTGCCTGAGTTTGTTCCGGTCCCACCCTAACACTTAACATATTACTCAGTCTGCTTTGTTAAAAGCAAATCCTACATTTTACTTGCCTATTACTCTGCCCATTAGTTCACCGATAAACTTTGATATAAGCATTATTACATAATTCTGAGTCATTAGTGGTAGCTGTTACGTGGGATGTGTTTTCAAACCAAGATCTAGGATATTTTCTTTCCAGAATTCCATTAAGTCATTTCTTTCCATGACTGCCCCACTCTGCTGAAACATTTAGAAGTTGGATTTGGGAACTGGATTTTGGGAAACCAAATTCATGCTTGTTAAATGAAAACTTCCTCACTCTGTTTTGAAAAGATCTTGGCCATTGTTACTATAGGACTTGGCCTCATATAATTACATTTTGGTCGAGGAGTTTTGGTGACCAGAGTAATTATAAGCTACAAAGCAGTTGACAGATGTCTTTGTACAGTGTAGCTCAGTGCAGATCAGAATATTTGATGTGTTGAGAAAATTTGTAATATTCTGCAAATCTTCAATTTCTAAGTGGTTTCTTTTGGCTGAAGGAATACTTGAATTGGTTGAATTGGATAATTCTCACTTAAAAATAATGATAAGAAATGTGTTTGACATTAAATCACATCGATGATTCTAGCTATTTACTTTGCTCATAAAAATAATAGTGCTAACCAGTTTCATTTTAATGACTTGCCTATAATATTTGTACCTATTTTTTATTACTGTAAAATAATAGGCATAATGTATAACAAGCTTCTGAATAAGGATTCTGTGCTATTATTTAAATGAAAATATTTCATATGGATTGCCTGAAGTGTTTTTATTTATATGGCTCTTTAAATGTTCTTGTAAACCAAGATTTCACAGTTCTTGATGTTAAACATATCATCTCTATATTGGGTGTCCCATAATTTTACAGTTGGACTAAATTTTTAATTTTTCCAGAGAAATACAACAATTAAACATGGAAGTACTGATTGCATTTCATTCTCGGAAGGTGAATTCCGAATGGAAATGTTTTTGACTATTTGAAATCGTGGCTTTATACAGTGTTAAGTGCTCTTCTTCTAGGGTATGAATGTGAAACTTGCATTGGCACATATATGAGTACAAATATAAAGAAAGCATGAAACTATTTAAATACAAGCATTCGATAACTCAAGTTTAAATACATGTTTTAAAATATTTATTTATGTATTTGTTTGAAAGGCAGAGTGACAGGGAGAGATAAAGAGAGACAGCGAGAGTCTTCCATCCAGCGGTTCACTCCCCCAGTGTCCACTGCACGGGCTGTCCCTGGAGAGCAGTGTCTGAGGGACACCTCTCAGGAGGTGATGCTACCAGCCTGGTGGAGTTCCCACCGGCCCTGGCGGGCCTTCTCCACAGCACTGCCTTCTGCCTTCTGTGCGGGGAAGCCGGGGAGCAGCCTCACCCCAGGTTGAGAGCAGCTGGAAGCAAAGGCCTTTGGGTCACCTGTTGGGCTCCAGGACCGCCAAGCCCTGCTCACCCTGGCTGGGGGAGAGGCAGCTTGCAGCTGAAGGAGCCGTTTCTCTGGCTGAGGACTCTCCAGGGACCGATGCCTGGCCCTGAGAGATCCCAGTGGGTCACTGACTTCTGTCGCAGACCAACAGCCCCCAGCTTGGAGGCCGCCAGGCACCCACCCTCAAAGGGGCTGTGGCCCCTGGGGTGTGAGTGCAGCACCCTGGGCAGGCCTCCCCCTCCCAGGTGCTCTGTGGAGCCGGGCACACAGCTGGCACTCAGCAGCTCATAAATCCCCAGCCCTGGGCTGCCTGCAGCTGGGAGAGTCCACAGCTGGAGGGATTTTCTCCCACGCCCCCCCAACTCAGCACATCATAAAACATAGTCATTTGAGGAGTGAGAGCATCCAGGAGGTGGTTTTGCCTCCATAGCTCTGTTTGGGAAAGCTTGAGGTGGGGGGGTGAGGTTTGCACTCCCACCCACCCACACACCCCGTCAGCCTCATGGCAGGGGCCAGGGGCAGCCGTATCTGCACATCCCCCAGCCCTGCTGTTGCTGTCCTCTCTCCAAGGCCACCGCAGAGGGTGCGAGCGAAGCATGGTCTTTGGAAACAGCCTCTCAGTGACTGATAGCTCCTGTGTGACCCATGGCTTTGGTTTTCTGTATTCCAAAGCTTTGACGGCCTGGGGCCTTGCTGCACCTCCCTAAAGATGGTGAACAAATGGCCCAAGAACTCTCTGCCCCTGGCACCTCCAGTGTTGGGCTCTCATACTTTAGATCACTATCCACCTGCCCTGATCACCCCCACAGTCAGGTTTAAGGCAACCAGGGCAGCCCCTGTGCCCCAGAGTTCCCCGAAAGTATTCAGACCTGCCAGTCCTACACCTGCCAGCCTTGTCTAGCCTGTCCTCTCCCAAAGAAATCACAGTGGAGCCTGCTGCCCACTGACCAGCCCCGGGGCTTCCCCATGCCACCCTGCAGGCTGTGCCCCTGCCTCTGGTCTCTAGGGGCCCGTGAGAACCTTCCTGCATGACCATCATTTCTGAGCCCCGTGTGTCCCATCACATCTCCGGTACCCTTGTACCAGCCCATGTGGACAGTGGCCAGAACAGTCACCCTTGGTGCCCACTGCCCCGTATAATGGCTGATGACACCACTTTCACAAATGCACCTGCTTGGACGACAGCTCACAAAGGGCCGTGCCTCCGCACTGAGCATCATTAGCCAATGAGGCAAGAGAGCAGGGATGAGGGCAGAATTCTAGAGACTTCCAGGAAGGAGACTGAGGGCTGCCATGCAATGGGGGAAGAGCTGGAACGTGTGGCAACAGAGCAACTGAGCCCCAGGAAGGCACACCACGCTGTGGAGGAGGCAGATTGGGAACCACGGTGGGACCATGGTGATGGAACCGTGCGGGAACCACTGGACTCCTTGGTCTTCAGAGGCTGAGGTGGGCTGGGCCATGAGGCCTGTGGTCCAAGAGCAAACGGAGGGCCAGGTGGGAGCTGCCATGGTGGAGCTCACCATTCAGCTGTGCAAGCATGGAGGGCCTGGGGCGGGGGCGGGGGGGCAGGAGCCTGGGCGATCACAGGGTCCAGGAACTGCTTGGAGTGGATAAGCTACGTTTTCATGAGTTGTGCGGAAGAAGGTACATTTAAGACATAGTCAGAACAGGGAATGGTGTTGGGACACATGGAAATCCACAGGAGGATGATGTAAGACCCTTTGTCTAAACCATACACGAGGAGCAACTCAAAATGGATTAGGCACGTAAGACACGAAGCTATAAAACTCCGTCAGGAAAACCCAGGGGGACGACTTCGCGACACTGGTCTTGGCAGTGGTTCTAGGATCTGACATCTGCGGCACAAGCCCCCAGACAGGCAGATGGGAGCACATCAGACTGAAAATTCTGCACAGCAAAGGAAACGACAGGCAGAGTCAAAAGGCAGCCTATAGGATGGGAGGAAATATTTGCAAAATAGCTGTCTGTGGGACCGGCACTGTGGCGCAGCGGATTAAAGCCCTGGCCTGAAGCGCCAGCATCCCATGTGGGTGCCGGTTCTAGTCCTGGCTGTTCCTCTCTGATCTATCTCGCTGCCATGGCCTGGGAAAGCAGTAGAAGATGGCCCAGTACCCACATGGGAGACCCAGAGGAGGCTCCTGGTACCTAGCTTTGGATTGGGGCAGCTCTGGCCGTTGCGGCCATCTGGGGAGTGAACCAGCAAATGCAAGACCTCTCTCTCTGTCTCTACCTCTCTCCGTAACTCTTTCAAATAAATAAATCTTTTTAAACATAGCTGTCTGATAGGGGGTTAACACCACCAAATCTATGAATCTCCTACAATTCAATATCAAAGACAAACAACCCAATTAAAAATGGGCAAAGCACCTGAACAGACATTTCTCCAAAGAAGACAGATGATGACTCCCAGGTCTATGGAGACGTAATCAGTCTCACTGATCATCAGGGAAATGCGGTCAAAACCACAATGACTTATCACCTCGCACTTATCATCAGAAGGACAGATGATGGGGCTGGCATTGTGGTGCAGCTGGGAAAGCCGCGGCTTGTGATGCTCACATCCCATATGGGCTCTGGCTGTGTCCTGGCTGCTCCAGTTCCCATCCAGCCCCGTGCTAACGGCCTGGGAAAAGCACCGGAAGATCGCCCGAGTCTTTGGGCCCTGCCTAAGCACATGGGGACCTGGTTGAAGCTCTTGGCTCCTGGCTTCGACCTGTCTCAGCCCTAGCCATTGAGGCCATCTGAAGAATGAGCCAGCGGATGGAACGTCTTTTTTTCTTTGTCTCCCCCTCTTTCTCTATAACTTTCAAATAAATAAATAATTTTTTTTAGACAAAGACAACGATAGCCAGTGTTAGAGAGGATGTGGAGAAACTGAAACATTCGTGCACTATTTTAGGACCACACAATGGTGCAGCCACTGTGGGGTACAGAACAGTAGACACTGGAGCTGCCGCGTGGCCCAGCCATCCCAATCGTAAGTGGCCATCCGAAAGCGTTGAGGTCACTGTACCCCACACTCACCGAAGCATTTTCGTAACAGCCAAGGTGTAGCAGCCATCCAAATGTCTACTAACGGACGAATGAAGAAGGAAGTGGGGTGCACACACACCAAGTGCTATCACTCGGCCTGACAGAGGAGGCAGTCCCGCCCTGGGTGACAACACAGAGGGACGTAGCGGGCATTCTGCCAGGCACGCCAGGGTCTGCACCAGAGGATGCTTCTCCCACGAAACATCTAAAATGGCAAAACTCTTAGAAGCAGGAGAGAGGAAGCTGCCCACTAGGGACTGAGCAGAGGGCAACATGGGGACTGGATCTTCGGAGTGCGTTATGGAGAGGTGGTGTGCACCATGGTCCCTAGTGGTAGCAATGTGGTATTGCGCAATGTTGAATCCACTCAGGACAGAGCTCATGTCAAGTGTTCTTACCAAAACAGACGACCCACAGAAGAACACACAGGGACATTTCTGGAGGGGACGGACGTGCTCAGTGTCCTGGTCACGGTGACAATGCCACATGTGTGTGCAGGTGCCCAGACTCCTCAAGATGTGTGCATTAAAACTGGGACACTTTCGTAGCTCAACTACGCTTCACTAAGGCTAAAAAAACTTTACATTTGGAAAGAGAAGTTGTAAGAAAAACGGAAGGAGGACAGGAAGTCACGAGGAAGGCCAGGGGAGAAGTTTGTCTTGGAAAGCGGGAGGCTATTTCTCCAAAAAATATAGGCCGGGGGAAGACAGAGACATCGCGGGGAGAAGGGGAGAGGAGGTGAGCG
Organism: Lepus europaeus; assembly: GCF_033115175.1. Classification (NCBI taxonomy): domain Eukaryota; kingdom Metazoa; phylum Chordata; class Mammalia; order Lagomorpha; family Leporidae; genus Lepus; species Lepus europaeus. Next base: position 27,554,167 of record NC_084849.1, read on the forward strand.
TGTCACTGTCGGATGACGTTCTCGATAAATTCTCGAACGCATTCGTCTGTGGTGAGTTCAGGAAGTGGGGGTGGCCTCGTGGGCTGGGAGGGCAGGAGACTGGGAACAGCGGCTGGGGCCCCACTGGGGGCTTGCAGAGGCGAGCAGGGAGCCAAGGCACACAGCTGCCGGCCTCTGCTCCATGCTGCAGGCCAGGAGGGGAGACGGGCAGGAGCGGCTGGCTTTTCCGGGGTTCGTGCCTGGCATGGCGGGGGTAGGCGAGTGGCAGGGCGTCCAAGGACTTGGGGCTGTGAGTAGACGCAGACCCAGTGGGGCGGTTACAGTGAGGCAGGGGCTGCTCAAAATGGAAGGTGAACTATGTGCTTTATGAGAGTCCCAGGGGCTGGTGCCACGCCACGGAATACGACGTGTGATGGGAGGGCCCGTTACTTAACTGACTAACGGGTATTCCCGAGGTGGGGAGATGGGAGGGTGGTGGTGTTTGGGCCGACGTGCTGAGAGGCTGGCGAGCGTCAGAATAAGTATTTTTTAAAAGGTTTTATTTTATTTATTTATTTGAGAGGCAGCGTTACAGCCAGAGAGAGGCAGAGAGAGACAGACAGAGAGAGAGGTCTTCCATCCTCTGGTTCACTCTCCAAATGAGCACAACAGCCAGAGCTGCTCCAGGAACCAAGAGCTTCTTCCGGGTCTCCCACGCAGGTGCAGGGGTCCAAAGGCCATCTTCCACTGCTTTCCCAGGCCATGGCAGAGAGCTGGATCGGAAGTTTAGCAGCTGGGACACGAACCAGCGCCCATTATGAGATGCCGGCCCCACAGGCAGAGGCTTAGCCTACCACGCCACAGAGCCGGCCAGAATAAGTATGAAGTCACCCAGAGCGGTGAGAGATGGAACAGAGTGGAGACTCAGAGGTCGATTTTCGGATGGGGAATGGGAGCGGAGGCTGCGGGTGACTGCCAGCTGTCACCTGCGTGGAGGACGCAGAGGCGGTTACGTCCCGGAGCTGGGGGAGAGGTCCGAGCTGGGAGCACTGCCATCCACAGCATCGACCTCAAGGAGACAATGAGGTCCATGAGCGCAAACGGGACCACCTAGGACCAGAGTGAAAACCGAAGCCCACAGTGCAACAGCTGGGACGATGAGAACGTTCTAGAAAAAAGACTCAGAGCCGCCCTGCTGTGGTGGGAAAACCAGGAGAGATGCCGACCGGGGACGTGCGAGAAGGGAGAGGGCCAGGTGCTTCTGGGACGTGGGATGAGGTAAGGCCAGGACCTTCCCACTGGGTCTGGGAAATGGAGCAGGAAGCGAGCATGGAGCCACGGAACGCACGAGGATGGCCTAGATGATGTCACGGCCAAGTCCTCCGAGCCACACACACACACACACGCACAGATACAGACGCACACACAATGAGACACAGAGAGACACACACAGACACACACATGCACACACAGACCCACACAGATATAGACAGATACACACACAGATACACACATAGACACACACGGATACACACATATGCACAGACACACAGACACACAGATAAACACACACACAGATACATGCATACACAGACCCGCACAGATATACACACAGAGACACACACACACACACATACACAGAGACAGACACACATAAATGCACACAGAAACACACAGACACACAGAGACACACACAGACACACACACAGAGATGCACACACAGACACACACATACACAGACACACAGAGATACATGCACACAGAGACACACATACATACACCGACTCAGAGATACACACAGATAACACACAGACACACAGAGACACACACACAGACACACACACATACACACATACTCAGAGACAGACACACACGCATACACTCAGACACACAGAGATACATGCACACAGAGACACACATACATACACCCACTCAGAGATACTCAGAGATAACACACATGCACACACATGCACACACAGAGACACACACACACAGATGCACACACAGACACACACATACACAGACACACAGAGATACATGCACACAGACACACATACACACACCGACTCAGAGATACACACAGATAACACACAGACACACAGACACACACACACATACACCTTGTGCCAATGCCAATTCCCGGTTTTGCTGGTGCTCTGTCGTACATAAGACAGAAGCTCTGGGGAGGCTGGGTGAAGGCTACACAGGGATCTCATTGCTATTACAATCGCCTGTGAATCTATCGTGATTTCAACATAAACAAAGAGAGAAATAAATAAAAAGAAAAAAAAAGAGAATACAAGAGAGGAGAGAAATCATCTGGGGGGGGGGGGGGCGCTGGCCCGGCTGTGGGCTGCACCCGGCCCTCACAGGAAGCCTGCAGCCTGCCTGGCCTCGCTCCACAACAGCCGTAGAGAAAGGGAACGTGACCTCTGGGCAGGGCAGGTCCATCCACCTTGCCATCTCTGGATTCTGGGGTGGCAGGGAGGTCTCCACTGTGGTATCTGCCAAGGGCTCCCCCAAGATTAAAACCAGGGCACGCCAGGACAGGCCTGGGGACCCCGGGGACAACTCCACCTCCCGGCTCGCTCTGGCTGGCAGCAGGATTTGGCTCCTTGTGGCCGTGGGACTGAGGTTGCCGCTTGGTGGCTTGCTGTCATCGAGGGTTCCTTTCCAGGCTGTCACCCCACCGCCACCTCCAGCTCAGCAAAGAAGGCGCCCCCTAGTGGCCATGCCCCTTCAAGCTTCAGATCTCCTCGCGGCCCCATCTCCGGCCACTGGAGAAAATGCTTTGCTTTTCAGCGTCTCCTGTTGTTCCATTCAGGCATGTTAGGTGGGCCAGCCTGGGGCAGCGGCAGCAGGGAGAGGAGCTGGGCACCGCCTCCTGGCTTCCAGAGGCTTTGGGGCTGCTTGTGGTGCACAAGGTCACCCCGTGCACATACAGGCACACAGACATGCGGGGGGGGGGGGGGGGAGAGCGTAGGTTTGACAATGGCTGCTGAGAAGCGGGGCTCTTGTGCCACTTAGAAAATCACCTTGCACAGGGCCAGCGCTCTGGTGTAGTGGGTAAAGCTGCCGCCTGCAGGGCCGGCATCCCATATGGACGCCGGTTCAAGTCCTGGCTGCTCCACTTCCAATCCAGCTTTCTGCTGGGCCTGGGAAAGCAGTGGGAGATGGCCAAGTCCTTGGGCCCCTGCACCCATGGGAGACCCTGAGGAAGCTTCTGGCTCCTGGCCTTGGTCCGGCACAGCCCTGACTGTTGTGATCATTTGGAAAGTGAACCAGCAGATGGAAGATCTCTCTCTCTCTCTCTCTCTCCCTGCCCCATGTCTGTAACTATGCCTCTCAATAAATAAATCTTTAAAAAAACTGAAAATGACATAATATGAAAAACTACTTGTTTCTATGAATTTATTTTAAATAACACTTATTTTAAATTCGTGATACCTTCCTAACCTGAAGAAAGTTAGCCTACATCAAAAATACATTATATCAAAAATATCTTTCTAAACCAGCCTTAGGTGTAGAGAAACATGAAAAGACATTTTGTTGTTAATCATCGTATACCAAATACACCTAAACATTTATAATTACTACACAGTGTAATTTATTTATTTTTTTTGACAGGCAGAGTGGATAGTGAGAGAGAGAGAGACAGAGAGAAACGTCTTCCTTTTTGCTGTTGGTTCACCCTCCAATGGCCGCTGTGGCCGGCGCATCTTCCTGATCCAAAGCCAGGAGCCAGGTGCTTCTCCTGGTCTCCCATGGGGTGCAGTGGCCTAGCACTTGGGCCATCCTCCACTGCCCTCCGGGCCACAGCAGAGAGATGTTTTCTAACCCTGTTGACTGACTCATCAAAATGGCTGACTCTGCCACTCTCAGCTGGGGCGGTGGAGCCTGAAAGATTTCCTTGTTTTGTCGCTCTGTTTTCCCATAAACTCCTCAATGCAGTGTTGACCACTCACTGACCTCCGGAGCAAGTGCAGATCGCTCCCAGCATTCACGGCGCGTGGGACCACGTAGGTCAGGAGCACTGCCGTCCCAGTCCCGGCCCTCCCTTCCCAGGAAACCAGGTGGCAAGGGGAAGCACAAAGATTAAAAAACAAAAAAACAGAAAGAAAGAACGAAAAACCACACCAGTGAAAAACCGGAAAATATGTTTAAGTGCTGGAGAAGTGAGACTCTGTAGGGAATACAGAAATAGACATCTTAATTACCTGGAACAAGCAAAAGCAAAAAACGATGTGCAGCTCCCCGGAAAATCATCGCTCGGTACGGTGAGCACCTGGGATAACTGCCTTACAAACTGCGCTAGGGCACCGGCCCTGAAATGCTGAGTTAGGGCCCTGGGGTGCGCGGTCACCGGCAGCAGTGACTCCATCCGGACACCGCCATCTAGCGGTCGCAGCGCAAACTGCAGCGGAAAAAAATTGCCCAACCTCGTTCAAAGGGGACTCTATAAACCAGCAAAACATACTTCTGGAACTACGCAATGACTATTTGTGCCTAACACATGGCACATTTCACTTTAGACTCATCATTTTGTACTTTTACCATGGCCTCATAACAAGTGCTGCAGCTGTTTCTAGGTAAGGAAGAGGATGCAGTTTGTGAATCGCTGTGCGGAACTTACGATCTCACAGAAACACAGCTTCAGAAGTTAGTTACCATTTGAAAATTCAGCTTATTTGAATCACTTCCAATAAACTACAGGGGCACATAGAGGGTCCGTTCCGGCATTGCTGGCCTCTGCATGCTATGCTACAGTGCCAAAAAAATTCTCTCCCCGGCAGGTACTTGAGCTTGAAATACACAGGCCTGGGAGGCCTTTATTTTCCACTTGGGGAACTGGAAGGTGATGGAAATGAGACATTGCTAAGTCCTTCAGGCATCATCTCAGGCTGGTTTTGGGCAGTCACTCGGCTTGGAGCCTGCATGATCGGAAGCGAACTATTTTAAGTTTTGCTTTGGAGCCCTGCTGCAGGGAAAAGCCCCGAGTCTCTCCTGGGCGTGTGGTGTACGCACTGCTGTCCAGGCCAGCAGTCAGTTGGCTGCACACTCCCCCACTTCCTTACCCGCCTTCTCCTCCTCTTCTGAAAGAAGCAGAGGAATTATTGAGCACCTGAAAGTAAATGTCCTTTGGGGCCCAAGACGTCTTGCTTTTCTATACCCCAGTGGGGAAGCAGAAAGGTTCTGTCACCTTGGGGACCAGCCCAGCCTGTGAGGCAGAGGGCCAGCCAATCTCCAAGGTGATGCAGAAGCATCTTGGGGGTGACTGAACACACTCAACACTTGGAAAACTTCCTTATTAGCACACACAAGAAAAAGCATCAGGGGACTGGCGCTGTGGCATCGTGGGTAAAGCCGCTGCCTGCAGTGCCAGCATCCCATATGGGCACCAGTTCGAGTCCTGGCTGCTCCACTTCTGATCCAGCTCTCTGCTATGGCCTGGGAAAGCAATAGAAGATGGCCCAAGCCCTTGGACCCTTGCACCAGTGTGGGAGATACAGAGGAAGCTCCTGGCTCTGGGCTTCGGATAGGCACAGCTCCAGCCATTGCCCACTCTGGGAAGTGAACCAGCAGATGGGAGACCTCTCCCTCTGCCTCTCTGTAACTCTGCCTTTCAAATAACTAAATTAATTTTTAAAAAAAGAAAAAGCATAATTATTCACCTTGGGTTTTTTTGATTTTTACATGTCACCTCCAAGATGAACTACAAATGAAAGAATATTTGTGGATCCCAAAGACCTGTGGGGTCAACTGCTTTAAAAATTCTATGAAGAAGTTTAAGGGGTCACAAATAATGTCCCTTTTTCTGTTTCTTTTTGGAAGAAATGTATTGAGACTGTATTGTCTAGACCTCATCAACACAAAGAACCTTTCCGTTCTTGGGAAGGAAGCGTTCTTCTACCCTTGGTTGACTTCACACAATAACATAATCTGGTACACAATGTAGGCCATTTAAAGGAGTCGTTTGGGTGAAAATCTCTGTCTTCATCTCACTCAAAATATTACCTAAGTGTGACCTGAACCATCTGGAGTAGCTCCCCTTGAACTGTGCTATGTTGTCAGTAGTAAAGCCTGATGACGTGATAGTTCCCAAGGGTTGGATGCTTACGATTTCAGTACAGAGCTGACGTCGCACGCCACTTTTCTGAAAACCCCAGAACTATGTCAGAGACGAGATAAGTAAAGACCTTCAGAGCTGTGTAGAAACTTGTGGGTACCCTCAAACACAGGACTATTAGTTACCTTCCCGGTAGACTTGGTCAATCCCTCATTAATATAATCTTTTTACTGGTAGCTAATGGAAAATAATGAAAACTTGGCCTCAATGTTTTTAACATTGACCTACTTGGAAGTTGAATTGCTAGGAAAATAGCATTGACAGAACATTAACCACATTGCAGATATTCTGTTTGGAGGCTATGAGTTCCTTTTTCCCCCCCTTGTCTATTTCTAACATGGAATTAGAATTGTGTTGCCAGGAAGGTCTTCAGTTCAAGACATCACCATTTCTCCTCTGGATTGTGGCTTCCCTTTTGTGTCCCCAACTCCAGCTCACCACCCTCATCCCCAGTCCATCCTTTGCACAGTTATCAGCTTTGTCTGTCTGATCTCATTATCCTATCGTCACTGCAGACAGACACATGTGCGCTGCTCTTCAACGATCATTGCTCACGGGGAGATTCTGTCTCCCCACTTCTCCATTGCAGATCTGCAGTTCAGCCACAATGATCTGATGACGGTTCTCTTAAAGACTTGTCTATCTCACCGTTCCGAACCCACACCTAGGACATACTCACCCATGGTGTCACATCAACTAAAATGGCGCTCCTTTGAGAACTCTCTCTCGACCTCTGGATTCTTCTCTCCAGCTCCTCGTGCGTCCAGCTCATGTAGTCCTATAACCACTTGCTTGTAATTCACCAGATTATAAGGAGTTTCTAGGCAGACACATGGGGAGCCATTGAAGAAGTATAATACTGAAGACAATGCCTGGCCAAGAACAGTTTATCAGTATCAGTTAATTGAGTGAAAAAAATTACTGAATAAACAACTGATCCACTCAGGAGCTTTAGAAACCAAGAAGCTGGGAGGTAGTTTGAGAAAGAGACTCTCTGAGGCCACTTTTGGAGAAAGACCACCATGATGGGCATTCAGTTCTGTTTCTTCCCCTCGTATCTTGACAACAATCCTGAAAACAAGCTTCCAAAGTTGAGTATCAGTGCCATTGATATGTAGCTACATTTAGAGATCTATAAGGTTCCAATAGGAGTGACACTCTGTGCCTTTTTCCTTTGCATTTAGAGAGTGTGTGATCTAGTAGAACAAGGCAGGGCCCTCTGCCCTGGGCCTAGGGTGAAACGTGCAGCTTCTGGAGCTGTGACTGTGTGGCTGCTGTTCCAATAAAGGAACCAGGCCACCCCTGACCCCTCTCCTCCTCGGTTTCTAGGATACTTGGAGCTTTCCGGACTTCCTCCAGTTTTATTTATTTAATTAATTTATTATTTTTAAGTAACAAATGCTGATATTGAATAAATATTGATGTCTGACATGATCTTTGGGAGAATGTGATACAGACCTGGGAAAGCTCGTTCTAGAAACCCCGTCCTGAGGTTTAATCCAGTCGTGCTGGATTTACCTACTAGGTTTTTGGCGCTAACTTTGTGCTTTCTTGAATTTTGGCTTCCAGGGATGAGCCTTTCTCAGTGGGCCACCATCCAACTACACGTCTGCTTTGGTTCTTCCATATATTTAGGCTGCTTTGATTTTATTTAATTTGATATAATTATGAAATACATAGGTTCATGTTAAAAATACCACCATCTTTTCTTTCTCTTGCTTTTGAAACTTAGAGCAAAAGCAAATAATCTATTACTCATTTTTTTCCTAATTTACACAGTGAAATTCATTATGTTGACTTGGTCAGTCCTACTCCTGTGACTGGGGCCGGTGCCATGGCTCACTTGGTTAATGCTCCATCTGTGGCGCTGGCATCCCATATGGGTACCGGGTTCTAGTCCCGGTGGCTCCACTTCCAGTCCAGCTGTCTGCTGTGGCCCGGGAGGGCAGTGGAGGATGGCCCAAGTGCTTGGGCCCTGCACCCCATGGGAGACCAGGAGAAGCACCTGGCTCCTGGCTTTGGATCAGCATGATGCGCTGGCCGCAGCGGCCATTGGAGGGTAAACCAACGGCAAAAGGAAGACCTTTCTCTCTGTCTCTCTCTCTCACTGTCCACTCTGCCTGTCAAAAAAAAAAAAAAAATTTCAAATGTATTTCCAAGCTGCTCTTCAAAACTCATATCTACCCACACCAAGTGTTAAGGAGTACTATCATACTATCACTCTTTCACTATCACTGAATGTTATCAAATATTTATTTAATTAAGTAGTCAGGCCAAAAAATGGAACATTTAATATTTGGAAGCTTATTAGAAGAAGCTGAACATCTGTTTGTGTTTACTGATCATTTATATTTTTCTTATATTACTTTTCATCTTTATTTCATCCATTTTTTTTTTTATTTATTCTTGACAGGCAGAGTGGACAGTGAGAGAGAGACAAAGGTCTTCCTTTTGCCGTTGGTTCACCCTCCAATGGCCGCCGCGGTAGCGCGCTGCGGCCGGCGCACCGCGCTTTTCCGATGGCAGGAGCCAGGTGCTTCTCCTGGTCTCCCATGGGGTGCAGAGCCCAAGCACTTGGGCCATCCTCCACTGCACTCCCTGGCCACAGCAGAGAGCTGGCCTGGAAGAGGGGCAACCGGGACAGGATCGGTGCCCCGACCGGGACTAGAACCCGGTGTGCCGGCGCCGCAAGGCGGAGGATTAGCCTGTTGAGCCACGGCGCCGGCTCCATTTTCTTATTGATATATGTACGTATATATATATATACACTTCATATAAATATATATATTCTTGCTTTTATTTTTTTTTGACAGGCAGAGTTAGTGAGACAGAGAGAGAGACAGAGAGAAAGGTCTTCCTTCCATTGGTTCACCCCCCAAGTGGCCGCCACGGCCAGCGCGGTACACCAATCCTTATTCAGGAGCCAGGTGCTTCTTCCTGGTCTCCCATGTGGGTACAGGGCCCAAGCACTTGGGGCATCCTCCACTGCACTCCCGGGCCACAGCAGAGAGCTGGACTGGAAGAGGAGCAACCAGGACAGAATCTGGCGCCCCGACAGGGACTGGAACCCGGTGTGCTGGCGCAGCAGGTGGAAGATTAGCCTATTGTGCCACGGCGCCGGCCACAGTTTTCTTTTATTGCACCACGCCTATTTCACTCCTCTCTATAGAGGATAGTATACTCACTCTGCCAGTTTTAAGTCTTTAATACATGATTGCTGTGAACCATTTGCTCCTGGTATATAACAGTAATCAAAAGTGACCATACTTTTTGCCTTCCCTGAGCTGTCATTCTAATGGGGAGAGACATACAATGTCTTACTGTTGAGTTATGGGTCCGAGACCTTTCCCAGTTAACCCACAAGACAGTCACAGATGCGAGAGCAAGAGCATTGGTTGTTTTACTGGCAGCTGGCTGGGGCTCCCACCGACGCACACAACACAGTGCAGTGTGGGGGTGAGAAGCCCCGCCGCGCTCCTTCTCAGCGTTCTTATACGCTTGCGTGCAAGAGCTCATCCGTCACTGCACACGCGGGCTAGTTCCTTATTCTTTACACGGCAGCTGCCTAGGGTTGAGCAATTTATTGGCGCATCTCAGCAGCCTGGGGACTACGTGTCACACAGGAAGCGGTCACACGAAGAAGTGGGAGACCACGAATTTCAGGGAGTATTTACGAAGTTTTGTTTTCTGAGAATTGGGCCTTTCTGTCTCCCTGGAGTTGGTGAGGCTGTCATGGAGGTACAGTTACGCCCTCCCCTTTTCTTATGTTGGGCATCCCACAGCCGGGCCAAATCCATCCTTCCTACGAAATGCCCAGATAGTGCATGCTCTCTCTATTTTTTCCCACTCCATTTATATTTCTCTCTCTGTGTCTCTCTCTCTTTCTTCAGCTCTTTCAAATACATAAATCTTAAAAAAAAAAAAAAAAACACCATGATGAGACCTCCCATACTTAGCCCCAGGGCCAGCCACTCAGGAGTGGAGTGGGATCTGCCACATGGGATTTAGGCACCTGGTTCAGTCCACGTGCCTGGTGTCCTCTGTTCCTCCCAACTCCACATGGCAAGGATGGAACCCAGGAGTCAGGCCCACCTCACACTTCTGAAGTTCTGTTCCCCACAGGTGCCACCAGAGCGTTGTTCCGAGTGAAGGCAACTTAATTCAAAACCACATTCAGGGGCCGGCGCTGTGGCTCACTTGGTTAATCCTCCGCCTGTGGCGCTGGCATCCCACATGGGATTGAAGGGAATGAGCACATGGATAAATGAATGAATGGGCTGCCTTGGCTTGGAGGGTGGAGATGTGACTGGAAAACAGTTGACAAGCTTTTCAAAGGGCTGCTCACACCTAATGTGGTGGGGGGCAGAATCTTGGAAGACAGGGGATGGGGGTGTTTGCACGGGGAGGAGGTCCCCAGTGTTATCATCTGGCTACAGTGCAAGGATCAGAGTGAGGGTGGTTTCCCTTTAAGCAGCATGGAGTGAGAGCTGCGTCCTTCCCTCCAGGATCCATGGAATAAAGATCTACCCTGAAAAATAGCTGCTTTCATGGAGAAATCCATCAAGCCTTCACCCTCAGCGTGACTCATCTCCCAGTGGCAGGTGCAGGGCTCAGCTTCCAAGAATAGCCTAGCATGAGGGATCCACGCTCAGAGTCCCTCCCAACGTTCAGGGCTCTGCAGTTTGGCACCCACAGAGGTCTGTGGCTAGGTAACGGGGTGCAGATGGTGGCCATGTGCAGACACAATGGCCAGCGACCATCTCCCTCCCACCATTCCTCTCTGCCACAACCAGGACCTGAAGGACCTGAGCAGGCCAGGCTGCTTACAGAAGAGACCTCATCGTAAGGAGGTACAGTCTGGAGGTCGCTGGAAAAGCCACGACTTCACTTACTTGTTCATGCAGCAAGTATCTGTGAGGTGAGGACCAGCACAGGGGCCCTTGCGGAGCTGAGTCAGATCTCAGGGCTAAGCCTGCTCTGCCCTGCTGAGTCCAGGCAGCCCAACCAGGTCGGGGCGGGGGGCCGGTGTTCGCTGAGCACTTACTGTATGCTGGGCATTAAGCTCATTCTTTTAATCTTCACAAAAATGCCCCAAGTTCACCCACAGGGCCACCTGGACATGCCCCTTGGCCTTGGTCGCAGTGGGCACCCCCAGGGACCTGGGACCTACAAGTCTCTCTCTGCACCTGCTCAGGGACACAGGGCAGAGAAGAGCAGGCAGCTGTCCAGGCAGAAGAAGGGAATCTGTGGCTTTCAAAGAACAGAAGCCCCACTCCTGCTGTCTACTCCCAGGGCTGGGGGTGGGGGGTGCTTCTGGGAGGCAACCCCAGAGACAGAGGTGGACGCTCCCTCTCCCATCTCTGTCCTTCCCGGAGCTTCAAACCCGCAGCCCCAGAGAGGAGACGCAGACACGTGTTCACGGTGCAGAAGACCTGCTGGCACACCTGAGGTTTGGCTGGGAGCGGTTTGCCCCGACCCCGGCCCTGAGCCTTCACTCCCTGACATGCCTGTTCTCCAGATACGGACACTGAGGCTCCCAGCTGTCCCATACACGACCCAAGGAAGAGGCCAACGTGGATCTGAAATGCTGTCAGGCTCACGTTGTGGGGCGGGGGAGAGGGGGCTCCACCCTGAGCGGGAATCAGCTGACCCACGATTTCCATGCATACAGTGGAGGCCTTTTGCCTTGGAGGCGGGCACCGCCCCCCCCCCCCACACGCCCTAAGAGGACAGCTGGGTCCGTGGTTGTGGGGGCTGGTGGAGAACACCCAGCAGAGCCCTTGTCCAGGTCAGGCGCTGACTCTCCTCCCCCAACTAAGAAACGCGCGCCTCCCGTGTGTGCGCCCAGAGCTGGCAGGGAAGGGGATGCCGCCTGGCCAGGGATCAGGGGATCAGGGGCTCGGGGCTCAGGGCCCAGGGGGTGTCCACCAGGGCAGAGCCACGGAAGGACGTCAGCGTCGGTCCCAGGGCGCTGGCGGCGGAGCTGGACCACGAGGGGACAGCGCCTGGGGACGGGATTGCGACCCGGGCCCCTGGTCTGCCCCGCGGGGCCAGCGCCTTCAAACTTGCTTGAGGCGCTCAGATCTGGCGCCGGGCCCGGGGCGCAGGGAAGCGCAGGGGCCTCACAGGGGCGCGAGGTCTCCAGATGTGTGGCCGCCCGAGGAGAGCAGGGGTCCCAAGCCCTCGGGGCTCCACGCTGACTCTGCGGGCCCCACGCTTACCTGCCCCGCCTGGCTTAGTCACCGCTCCGGGCTGCGTCCGCCGTGGTCCGGTAGCTCCAACTTCGCTTTGATCGAAATTCCAGCCCAGCTTTGCTCCTGGATCCGCGCGCCGCCCGCCCCCGGCTCCTCCGGCCCAGGCCCACGCGAGTCCCACCCGCCCCGCTTCTTCCCGGCCTTGAGCTATCCCTGCTCCCCACCGCGGAAGGGCAGCGTCTCCCGCCCACCCTCAGGGGCTGGGAGAGGGGCCGCCTCAAAACGCGCGGCGTGGGGTGGGGGGAGATCCTCGCGGCCCCTAGCACCCACGTCTGAACGGTCGGGGAAGGGGTGCAACAGCTGTAGCCGGAACTTCCCGCGCCCGCTTGTCCCGCCCGAATCCGGAGCATGAGGAAGGCTGCCCCCTCCTCCCCGCCCCCGGCCCCGCGGTGCCACCCTTCACCCTGACGTGTACGCCAAGCCCAGGGGCTCTGTCCAGGCGCACGCCCTGTGCAGCAGGGAAACTGAGGCAGCAGCGGCCGGGAAGTAGCGCCAGCCCATCCAAAGGCAAGCTGGGGGGCTCTCCAGCCAGTTCGCTCCGGGCCCACCCTTCTCCTCGCTGCCCCTGCCCTTCCCGCTTCCTGTCCCGCCCACCTCTGACTCCCTGCACTCTGTACCCCCAGCACCCTCGCTCTTGGCTCCTCGCCAGCATCTGGGCGACTCACCAGGCGAACAGAAGACTCCACTCCATTCAAAGGCAGCAAATCAAGATCATCCTACCGTGTCTGGGATGGGAGAGGAGGAAGGAACGCCCGCAGAAAGGCCCGGACACCCTGGGCTCCTGGGGCCCCAGGAGGCTGTGGCAGGCCAGGCCCTCCGGACCTCTGAGTGCTGTTGTGCTCCCGCAGGGCGCCCAGGGTACTGAGGTCGCTGTGTCCCCTGCAGCTACAGACAAGCACGGGGTGAGGGGTGCCAAAAACAGTCCTGAGGGCAGGGGCAGACGGGGCATGGGAGGTACCTGAGCAGTGTCCTCAACACAGCCCAGGCCAACAATAGGCCCTTGCTTAGCCACCAGACACAGCAGCTGGACTGGGTCAAGCCTGGCCGGTGTGAGGTGCTGGGAGGAGGGTCTTCCTTGCCCGTCTAAGGCCTCCTGGGCTCCAACTGGCTGTTGAATGCCCGGTGCCTCCCGGGTCACTCTTGGCAGGCCTAGGAGAGTAGCCTTCTGGTCTGGCAGGCCCTGCACTAGAGCATGGTCAGCTGGCCACGGGTGGGCACGGGCAGAGGCAGCCTCAGCTCCCTCCCCACCACCCCGGGAGGGAGCATGGTCACTGCCTGGGGGTATTGTGCTGAGAGCCATCCGCTCACTCAGGACCCCCAAAGGCAGGGGATGTGAGCACCCTCCCGCTGTGTGACCAGCCCAGGCCAGGTCTGAGTGCCCTTGACCTGCACTGGGCTACCCAGAGGCAGGGATCCGCGGAGGCGTGCCCAGATGCCTAGGGGTCCGGAACTCCTGCGGAGCGGAGCCTGGCGCTTAGGGGCTCCTGGACTGGAAACAAAGGAGTCGGGACCTCTCAGCTGCACCCCTCAACCGCCCCCAGGGGAGGCGCACGCACGGCTGGGCCCCTGAGTTCCAGCTGGGTCGCCCCTCCCCCGAAGCCTTGCCACCAAGGCCGCCTGCGCCGAAGTCATTAATTCTGACTCTGATTCTGCTGGGACATCTGTCAGGACTCAGCACCGCACTCGGTGACCCCAGACCCAGCGTGGGGGCGGATGTGATGCCTCGCTCTGGGGCACTCTGCGAGCGGCTAGGAAGGTCTGGGAGGTGGACTCGCCAAGCTGGTGGGGGGCTGGGCTCTGTCCCCCACTCCCTCTCTCAGCTGGGGGTTGGGATGGGGGAACACAGCCTTCCCCGGGGTGCCAGCAGGCAACGCAGACAGGGAAGAGCCCACAACACTGCCTCCCGTGAGCGTGGCCGCTCGCGAGTCAGTTGGAGCTAGAGCAGGGCAGGGGGGTGCGGGTGGGAAGCTGGAGACAGCACCGCCTGCGTCCTGCCGGTCCAGCCTGAGTGCCCCAAGGCCTCAGAGATGCTCCCAGCGGCCGAGACCCTTGACGGCAATAAGTGCTAGCATGCCAACAGGGCCGTACACACCCCAGGATCCGCGTGGAAGTTGACCTAAGTCAGACCCTGTGTGGGCGCGCGTGAAGGTAGACGCGTGTGGGGTGGTCCGGTCCCCGGGGACCTTGCCCTCCCCCAAGGTTGCCCACCTCTCCCGCCACCGCCCCATGTGCCACCGGTGGGGCGTGCAGATCCGGCCGGCACCTGGCGATTCCCGGAAGGTTTGGGGCACACATTCTCCCACCACTGCCATTTTCCCTTCCTTCGCCTCCTGAATCCCTGGGGGACTCGAAATCGCACCCACAGGCTCCAAGCCATGTCTCTCAGGGCAGCTCCCGGTGGGTTAAAAAAAAAATCAAAATCAAGCTCTAGAGTGCCCTCGCCCGGCCATGAGCTGTGGGCTGTCTCCGGAGCTGTGGCAGTGGGGCTGGGGGAACCCAGGTCTCTGGCCCACACCAGGCGTGAGCCTCTGCCCGTTGCCTCCGGGACCAGGCGACCCCGCACCCCCACTTCAGGGCCGAGTGAGATTGCCCGACGGCTGCGCACACCCCCAAAGGGGAGGGAGCCGCTACAGAGGGGTCACCCCCTGGGGCATCCCTCCCATCTCTCCCGTTGGAGGTCCGGAGACAGGCCTCCGGATGGCATGGGAGGTTGCCAGGAGAGCGGCTGGGCATGGCAGCCTCTTCGCAGCCCATAAACTCCGACCTGCCTGCAGTGCCACCTCCTGTGCCAGGCGATCCTTCCACCTGACCCTGCACCTTGTTGGCGTTCCGCGGGCTGTGGTGAGAGAGGCTGACATCCTGCACTGTGTGCTGGGGATGGAGGACACAGCACCACCTTCTCTGGGACTCTCGGACCAAAGCGGGGCGGGGAAGACCAGAGGCCTTCCCCGGAACCCTCCTGTCCAGGAGTCCGTGCACAGGGAGCCAGGCAGCCTTCGGGGGAGCCCAGCCTTGGGGCTGTCCTGCCAGGCCCTGTGGCCTGTTCTCACTTTCTGCTGGGCAGCGCCCTCTGACCCCTGAATTTCACCCCATCTCCCTCTCACCTGTTGAAATCTGCTCCTTTTCTCCCAGGCAGAGGCGGTGCCCCCACCCCCACCCCCAAATGGCCAGACACCCCCTCCCCAGGACAGAGCCGGAGACCCCAGGGCAGACCCTAAGGGAGAAGATAGAAGGCAGGTGGAGGAGGTTGGAGCACGCCCTCCATGCCCCAGCCCCATCTCCCCTCCCCCTCCACCCCCTCCCCTGCTGTCCTCCCCTCCAACAGACACATGTGCTCACAGGAGCCTGTGTTGTGGACACACTATACCCACAGGGTGCATGCCTGCTTACACCCCAGCTCCCCCAATGCCCCAGATGTCTGCCCCTGGAAGCTGGCCAGCCCTGCTACATGCCCCCATGGGCCCCCACTCATTAGGCCCCTGCCATTGTGTCCACAGTGACCTTCACAGGGAGCCCAATAGCTCCATTTCCCAGGCAGAAAAACGGAGGGCTTGAGAGGTTGCCATAGCTGCTAAATGGGCAACCAGAAATTAAACACTGGCGCTCACGGCGCTTAGTGGTCAGTGATGCTTGATCTGCACACACACAGTGTGCACACACACACAGCGTGCACACACACAGCGTGCACACACAGCACACACAGCAGGCACAGGGCACACACACAGCGTGCACACACACACAGCAGGCACAGAGCACAGACACAGTGTGCACACACACACAGCAGGCACAGAGCACAGACACAGTGTGCACACACACACAGCAGGCACATAGCACACACAGCATGCACACACACACAGCAGGCACAGAGCACAGACAGGGTGCACACACACACAGAGCATGCACACACAGGACACACACAGCAGGCACAGAGCACACACAGCGTGCACACACACAGAGCATGCACACATAGGACACACACAGCAGGCACAGAGCACACACAGCGTGCACACACACAGCAGGCACAGAGCACACACAGCGTGCACACACACAGCAGGCACAGAGCACACACAGCGTGCACACACACAGAGCATGCACACATAGGACACACACAGCAGGCACAGAGCACACACAGAGCATGCACACACACACAGCATGCACACACACACAGCAGGCACAGAGCACACACACAGCGTGCACACACAGCAGGCACAGAGCACACACAGCATGCACACACACAGCAGGCACAGAGCACAGTGTGCACACACACAGAGCATGCACACACAGGACACACACAGAGCACAGAGCGCACACACAGCAGGCACAGAGCACAGACACAGCGTGCACACACACAGAGTGTGCACACACAGGACACACACAGAGCACAGAGCGCACACCCAGAGCACAGAGTGCACACCCAGAGCATGCACAAAATGAGCGTGCACACACGGAGCACACATGCGCCTGTATGTTCTGCCTGGCAGCCACCAACCTGTGTCTCTTGAGGTGAATTGGCTGAGCCAGCACCAAGAGCACACCTGGCGCGAGGGCTGGTGCCTCCTCCTGGGCACAGCTCTGTCCTCGGCCCCGTCCGCCTCTCTGAAGGATACCAGCTGTGCCTGCAGCATCGTCCTGGCCCAGCAGGGGCCCCGCTGGGGAGGGGACTGGCACCATAACCGGGTCAAACCCACTCTCCACTTAGGGAAACAGATCAACCCCTGCACACTCTAAAAGCAGGCAGATTAAAATCCCTGCCTCACCAAAGGTTAAAGGGTGAAGGTTAAAGGGCCAGGACAGACAAGGGCACAGCTGCAAGTGCAGCACCCAATGCCCAGTGCCTCCTGCCAGGAGTGTGTCCTCCAGACAACACAGGTCTGTGGGCAAGTATCCCAGGGGCAGCCGCACGCCCACTACTGGCCCAGCCCACCAGGGGAGGCTGCTCCTGGGCAGTCTCCAAGGTGCTCTTTCCTGGAACAAGCCAGGAGCAGGCCCCTGTGTGGGCCTCCCCCTCCCCTCCCATGCCGTCCCCTCCTCCTTCCCTCGCCCTTCTCTTCCTCCCTCCCTCAGACCTGTGGGCCAAGCGAGGATGGCAGAAGAACGCCATGCGTCCACCATGACCAGGAGGAGACCCAGGAACCGGGACAGCAGGTGCCTCCTGCTTGGGCTTGGCATTCTAGAATGCTCTGAGCATGTCTCCTGCCCAGAGACCAGGAGGGTGCCAGTTCCTGGGACTCTGCTGTGTGCAATTCCATGTGCTTACCAACATCCACGTCAGTTGTGGCCCCGACGACAACACTGCACTTCCACATCGCCCAGACAACGTTCGCACAAGCTGCACACATCGCCCCTTACTATAAAGTTGAAGGTCAAACCAGATGAAAAATGACTTCCTCATTGTCTCCCCAGGGTGTAGGGCAGCCGTGATGTGCTTGTGCAGGCCCTGGATGAGGGCAGGACCCCGAGGCTCTTTCTGTCCATGGTGTCAGAGGCACGGTGCACAGCTGGCTGGCGTTCAGTGCATCTCCACAGCTGGGTGTCGGCTACCACTTCCACGTCCAGAACATTCGTGCACCCACCTCCAGCCACGTACCACTCCCAACACCCACCCATAGGTACCCATCGATTCCTTCCTTCCTTCCGTTTATTCGGTTATTTGAAAGGTAGAGTGTGTGTGTGTGTGTGTGTGTGTGAGAGAGAGAGAGAGCGAGAGAGAGAGAGAGAGAGAGAGTCAGTCTTCCATCTGCTGGTTCACTCCCTGAATGGCCACAATGGCCATGGCTGCGTCAGGCCAAAGCCAGGAGTCTCTTCCAGGTCTCCATGCAGGTGCAGGGGCCCAGACACTTGGGCCATCTTCCACCGCTTTCCCAGGCGCAGAGCAGTGAACTCGACTGGAAGTGGAGCAGCCAGGCTCTGTTCTTGCTCTGGTGGATTCTTCCCATTTCCCAGGAGCAGACTCCTGTGGCCTGTGTCTCTCATGCTGCTGGCCTCCCACGGTGTGTTGTCCTCACGGCTCACACTGTTGACGTCATCCGGCATCCTCAGGGACATGGGTAGACCTCGCTGTGTCAGCCATCCCACGTGAGGGGCACGTGTCCTGACCACCGCTGACCAGGACAGCCATATGCCCACACCCTCCTGTCTCCTGGCTTCCCACTTTGAAGAGCCCACAGGCTGTCTGCTGCTCATGCGACCTTCCACTCGCTCACTGGCCACGTGGTGGGTTCCAGTGTCCCCACCCTGGAGGCTGTGGTCACGGCGGTGCTGTCTGTGGAAAGGGGGCCCCTCCCCTGTTGTCAGCCTGCACGCTTGCTGGACATCTGTCCACTGCAGGGTTGTGCAGGGACTCAGTGGCCTTCCCCGCTGCCGGAAGATGGGGCCCCGGGGACTATGAGGCTGACTCCTGTCTTCTCCATGGTGTTTGGCTTCTTGGGGCCCCTGACCTCGACCTTGATGCTAACCCTGCTTGCCCCTGAGTGTCCTGGGATAGCTGAGGCTCCTAGGACAGCCCCTGTGCCTCACTGGCACACGTGTGAATCTGTGAACCACCCACTGCATGTACCGCTGCTGCGAGCACCCCTCGTGAGTTCGTACATGTTCCTGACTGAGGACACTGAGGCCGCCAGTGGTGGGCGGAGAAGCCCCCCCAGGTCACGTCCCACAGACTTGTCCACTGAGCCCAGGTGCTGGGAATTTCCAAGCCTGCAGCAAGCTTACAGAACTGCAAGGGCACATCTGCAGCCAGCAGCCAGTGTCAGCTCCTTCATTCCTCCCTTACCACGCCACCTGGGCGTGTCCGGGAGGTGATGAGCTCAGCCCCAGATGTGCCACGCCAGGAGACCCAGAATTCCAGGAGGAGTGCGGGATTCTCAGCCTGTGGTCTGGGGGCCCCACAGTGAGGGTGGGGTGCAGGCACCATCAGCAGCCACCCAGGCAACCCTCCTGCCCTAGGGACGGCAGCTTCAGGCTGTGGCTGCCCCCAGCTTCTCTCTGTGGGCACCTTGGGACCATCCCTGTCACATCTGTGTACAGCGTGCATCAGGTTGTGCTCATGGGGCACGAAAGTGTGTGCAGGTGTGTACATGTGCCCTTGCACACCCATGAACGGGAGCATGTGGGGTCACGTGTGCACATGTGTGTGCACGCATGAGAGCATAAGGATGTGTACATGCACGTGCAGGCATGTGTGCATATGTATATACATGCATGTGTCTGGGTGCACGTGTGTTTGCACATGCATGTGTGCTCACGTGCCTTGTGCACACCTGTGCATGAGAGTACGTGCATGTGGGAGGTATGTGTGTGCATGCATGTGTGTGTTTCTGAGAGCATCCACCTACACTACTTCCTTCCACTCCCATGTACTTCATAGGTACATGAAGTATTTTCTTGTGTATTAAAAAGTATTCAACTTCAGGCCGGCGCCGTAGCTTAACAGGCTAATCCTCCGCCTTGCGGCTCCGGCACACTGGGTTCTAGTCCCGGTTGGGGCGCCGGATTCTGTCCCGGTTGCCCCTCTTCCAGGCCAGCTCTCTGCTATGGCCCGGGAAGGCAGTGGAGGATGGCCCAAGTCCTTGGGCCCTGCACCCACATGGGAGACCAGGAGAGGCACCTGGCTCCTGGCTTCGGATCAGTGTGATGCATTGGCCGCAGTGGCCATTGGAGGGTGAACCAATGGCAAAAAGGAAGACCTTTCTCTCTGTCTCTCTCTCTCTCTCTCTCTCTCACTATCCACTCTGCCTGTCAAAAAAAAAAAAAAAGTATTCAACTTCAGATTTTACCAATGGGGACAAAATAAAAAGCCAAAAACATCTAGTGGTGGAGTTTGCCATCTTTTCCCAGGGTAAAGCCCAGGCCGCTGGGGTCATAGGCACACAGGATGTGGCTTCACAGATGGGAGCTCCACACACGGCACGGAGCAAAAAAAAAGTGCTGCTCTGGGTTGGTGCAGTCTCCCTTCCGGGTAGCCATGTTCTCCTGGGCACGTGTTTGCGCCATTCAGGTGCTGTGCTCCGGGACCGAGGTCCCTGCATGAGCAGCCCCCAGCCACCGTGGCTTTGTTACCTGAAGCACACAGGAAATGGGGCAAAGAAACCAGTCACCAGGCAACAGTGAGCGTGGGCATTAAGACAAACTGAACCGGGGGAGGGGGGTGGCTGGCAGCACCCTGGGCTAAGCCCCCGCCTGAGACACCTGCACGCCCTATCGGAGCGCAGGGCCGGGGCCAGGGCCAGGGCTGGGGCCAGGGCCGGGCCGGGCCCAGCTCCCATGCTTCTGTCCAGCGCCCCGTTAATGCTCAGCTGATGACCTGCGTGCTTGGGCCCCGACGGCTCCCATCGGGGTCCCTGGTGGTGTTCTGGTCTGTGTGCTTTAGCCTGGCCCAGCACTGACTTGTGGGAGAGCAAGCTGTCTCCTCTCTCTCACACTGCCATTCAAGGAGTTGAAAAATGAATCATTTTTTAAAAATTCAGGCACTCAACCAACCTAACAAGACGTGATGAAAACCACATCTACACAGTTCCAAAGGCACAGTGTGAGTTAGCCGTATGGAGAGAGATGGAAGCCAATATGTATGTAAGTTAAATGAGGTTTGTAAATATGACTCCAGGGGCTGGCCCCGTGGCCTAGCAGGTTAAGCCACCCTCTGCAGTGCTATCATCCCATCTGGGTGCCAGTTCGAGTCTCAGCTGCTCCACAGCCCCTGCAACCCACATGGGAGACCCGGAAGAAGCTCCTGGTTTCCCACTGGCTCAGCTCCAGTAGTTGTGGCCATCTGGGGAGTGAACCAGCAGGTGGAAAACCTGTCTCCCCTCCCCCCCCACACACACACCCTCTCTAACTCTGCCTTTCAGATAAATAATCTTTTAAAAAATATATACTAATCCAAATGAAGGCAGCAAAGGAAAAATAGAAAAAATAATGGATGAGACAGAGAAATCATAGTGAGCAGACCTCAACCCAACTATATCAATAATTATGTTCAACATGGGCTGAACAATTCAATTAAAAAGTGGGGCTGGCCTGCGGTGCCGGCATCCCATATGGGCACCAGTTGGAATCCTAGCTGCTCCACTTCCGATCCAGCTCCCTGCTGATGGCCTAGGGAAGCAGAAGATGACCCAAGTGCTTGGGCCCCTGCACCCACGTGGGAGACTCAGGTTCTTAGCTGCTGGCTTTAGGTCAGCCCAGCTCCGGCCATTACAGCCATTTGGGGGAGTGAACCAGTAATATGGAAGACCTGTCTCTCCCTCTCACTGGACAGGCACTTTAACCAGCTAAGCAACAAGGCCTCGTCTGTCTCTCCCTCTCTTAACTGTGCCCTCAAGTAAACAAGTCTTTAAAAAAAAAAAAAAGGTTAAAAAGCAGGGACTACGTGGGTGGGCAGTTAGTTGTTAAGATGCCCAGATAGGAGGTTCAATGCCCCACTCTGGGCTCCATCCCCTTTTTTTTTTTTTTTTTTTTTTTTTTTTTGACAGGCAGAGTGGACAGTGAGAGAGAGACAGAGAGAAAGGTCTTCCTTTGCCATTGGTTCACCCTCCAATGGCTGCTGTGGCCGGCGTGCTGCACTGATCCAATGGCAGGAGCCAGGTGATTCTCCTGGTCTCCCATGGGGTGCAGGGCCCAAGCACTTGAGCCATCCTCCACTGCACTCCCGGGCCACAGCAGAGAGCTGGCCTGGAAGAGGGGCAACCGGGACAGAATCCAGCGCCCCGACCGGGACTAGAACCCGGTGTGCTGGCGCCACAGGCGGAGGATTAGCCTAGTGAGCCGCGGCGCCGGCTCTCCATCCCCTCTTCCTGCTGATGCACACCCCAGCAGGGGGAGGCCCCAGGATGCCTCAAGTACAAGAGGTCTGGATGGATGGAGCTCCTGGCTCCTGGCTTCATCCAGGGTTGCAGGCATCTGGTGAATGAACCAGTGGACAGAAGGTCTCTGTGTCCCCTCCGCCTTTCAGATACGTAGATAGAACTTCAGTAAAAGACATACAAATGCTGCTGTCTGGAATTAAGTGAGGAATCAGTAACAGTAAGATATCCGGAGGGAAAACAGTGCAACTACAGGCCAGCACTGTGGGTCAGCAAGCTAAGCTTTAGCTGCCTGCAATGTCAGCACCCCACATCAGAGCACCAGTTCGAGTCCCGGCTGCTCTGTTCTGATCCCACTCTGCACGTCTGGGAAAGCAGCAGAGGATGGCCCCAATATTTGGGCCCCTGCCACATGGGTAAGAGACCTAGATGGAGCTCCAAGTTCCTGGCTTAGGTTTGGACCAGCTCCAGCTGTTGAGGCTATTGGGGACTGAGTCAGCATATGGAATATCCCTCACTCTTGTCTTCAAATAAATCAATCTTAAAAAATAAAATAAAATGAAATGGACTGGTGCTGTGACGTAGTGGGTTAAGCTGCCATCTGCAGCGTCGGCATCCCCTACAGGCACTTGTTCAAGTCCCAGCTGTTCCACTTCTGATCCTACTCTGCTTTGGCCTGGGGAAACAGCGGAAGATGGCCCAAGTGCTTGGGCCCCTGCACCCATGTGGGAGACCAGGAAGAAGCTCCTGGCTCCTGTCTAGCCCAGCCCTGGCCATTGCAGCCATGTGGGGAGTGAACCAGTGCATGGAAGATGGACCAATCAATCTCTGCCTTTCAAATCTTTAAAAAAAAAAAAATCAATAAATGAAAGTGGCACTAACTAGAAAATAGCAGGTCCAGAGGGAATAATCAGGTCACATTTAGGGAGAACGACAGACATGAGCCACGGTCCAGTAGTAGGGACACCACATAGAGTGATTTCTAGAACAACCCAGTGTGGGGGTATCAGGATAAACACGTTATATCACAGTAGAAATAAATTCAAATATACGAGAAATAACTCCACAGGACACTTATCAAAAGGCAGTTTGTCCAACTGGCAAAGAACTCAATCCCGCAACATACCCAGACCCCTGCAATCCAGCAAATTCAGCTAAATCCGGCAAAGAAGCTAAAAATGCTGTTTGCTCTCCTGGAGAGTTGGAGGGTCTAAAGCCACAAACTAGAGAAGAGAGCTGCAGAGCCCAAAAACCAAATGAAAGAGTGCTGAGGACAGTCACGCGCCACCTCGGAAAATGTGGGACACGGGGAGACGAACCCCAGAGCCTGGCTTCGGATCGGAAGTGGAGCAGCCGGGACTCATGGGATGCCGGCGCTGCAGGCGGCGGCCCCGATGCTATGATATATGATGTGGAGGGAGCAAATCAAGCTAATTCGTGGTGGTAAAAGGAATGGCTTTTGAGTGGGTGTGTAGCCTAGTGCTTTGGGCCGCTGGTTAAGGCACCTGGCCCGCACCTGGGCTCCACAGCCACTCCAGCTCCAACTGCAGCTCAGGCAAGCAGCAGCGCCCACAACCCACAGGTGCGACCTGGGTTCAGGACCCCGCTCCCAGCACACGTGAGGAGTGGACCTGGGATGGGCATCTCTCTGTAACTCTTTCAAATACATCTTTTTTTTTTTTTTTCATACATAGATTTACCAAATCGGGCAAACTAAGAAGAAACTAGTTCAAAGGGTGTAGCAAAAACCTACGTGTCTGTTCACAGGCAGATAAGCCAAAACCAATTTCATAAATAATTTTAAGAAAGCCAAGCAGAGCGGTATTGTAGCAGAATGCAACTCTCTGGTTCATTTCCACTAAAGATGCGGGCGAGCTCGGACGCGCAGAGCCGGCAGCGCACGCGGGGAGGCACCCGCCCAGCTCCCCCAGTGCGCACGAAGGAAGTTGCAGGGACCCTGGGTGGGTGGGGGGGCGGTGGGAAAGGCGACTTGGCGCCCCCCCCCCCCGACGCAGGCTCCTTCTAGAAGGTTCGGCGCCGATCCTCCGGGCCGAGTGCCAGCGCGGGTCTCTGGGCCCTCGGGACCACCCCCCCGCATCCCGGCCATCGCCCCCTCGGCGCTCCCAGAAACCACACACGCGACACAGAGGTGCGGGCGGCCGGCGTGATGCGCGCTAGGCGGGCAGGAGCCCGCGCGCGCGCAGCTCGAGCAGCGGGGACAACGTGTAGCGCAGGCGGCGGAAGGCGGCGTCCGAGCCGAGGCGCGGGAGCCCCCGGCGGAGGGCGTCGGGGTTCAGCAGCGCCACGTAGAGCAGCGGCAGCGCCAGAAAGCCGAGCGGGAGCAGCAGGAGGGTCTGCAGCGCGCCCAGAGCCCACAGCCTACCGACGCCGGGCAGACGCGCGGTTGGCGGCGGAGGGCGCCCAGGGGGTGAACCGGGGCCACGCGCGCCCGCCGCCCGGCTCACCTGATCCCACCTGCGCCCGCGCCGCCGAACAGCCGCTTCTCCTGCGGGGATTCGAGAGCGGGGCGTCCAGCTCCACGCTGCGCCGAGCCAGAGCTCCCGCGGGACGCGCAGGGAGGCACGGGCTGCGGCGCCACGTGGGGGCGAGGGGGGCGGCTCCCCCGTGGGAGGCGGGCCCCGGCTGCAGCCCGCCCCAGCCCGCCCCAGCCCGCGCTCACACAGTCCGCCTTGGCCACCTCCTCCATGAGCGAGCCCGCGCAGTCCTGCACCCGGCGAGGCTGCGAGTCCCACCTGCGGCGAGGGGTGGGTGGGTGGACTGCCCCGTGCCCCCAACCGTCGCCCCGCCGCACTCAACAGCCCGAACTCCCTCTTACGGTTCTCGGCCTCCTCGAGAGGCGTCCAGCGCAGCTGCCGCCTCCATCACCTTTCCCTGCAGCTCCTGGAAGGGGTGCGAGTCAGGCCGTCCAGCGGCCTGACTGGGGAGAAGGGGGCTGGGGAGGAGGGGGCTGGAGGCCGTAGACCGTTCTGGCGGGGGAGGCCACCTGCAGGACTCCGCTCTGCTCCTGGAAGCTGGCCCAGGCCTCCTCCGTCCGCTGCGCGCCCTGGGGTGCGGGGAGCTCCAATTAGACTCGAGAGGACTCACCCCTCCCCCTCCCTACCCTCCTGCACCTGCCCAGGCTCCACCCACATGCAAAGCCCACCCTCTCCCCTCTCCCCGCCAGGACCCCAGCTCCGCACGCGCACCTGCCGCAGGCCCTGCGCCTGCATGGCGAACTTGGCCTCCAGCAGCTCCAGCTGTTTCTTGGGGGAGGGGGAGGATCGCAGGATGGTCAGGAACTTGGGGTACCGCGTTGGGCGTGGCCCCGGGCTTCAGAGGTCCCGCCCACGCCACGCCCCGGCCCTCAAGGCCCCGCCCAAGCACCTGCAGCGCCACCAGTTGGGTCCCGAGTTGCTGCTCCGCGCGCTGCTGACTCAGCTGTTCCCCTCCGTAGTAGAAGAGCTAGGAGGGGAGCCCGTGAGGAAGGGGGGCGCTGTCCAGGGGGCTGGGGACGGGGGCGGGGCCCAGGGCCATTCCTGCACGTACCTGACTGGACAGCTCCTCCCACTGCTCCTGCAGCTGCTGGTTGTGCTGCTCCTGAGGAGAGGGTCCAGAGGGCGGTCCCGGCACGCCAGAGGCCCCGCCCCCGGGGTCCCGCCCCCGGGGTCCCCCCGACACACACCAGGTCCCGTTTGTGCCGCTCCGCCGCCTCCAGCAGCCCACGCGCCCGCTCCGCACGCTCCCGCGCCGCCTCGCGCGCCTCGCCTCTTAGGGCCCGCGCCGCCTGGCTTCGCCTCCGCTGCAGGCTGCGGAGGAAACGGAGTCCAGTGCTGCGGAGGGTGCGGAGGGGAATCGGGATCTCCCAAACCCTCCCTCCCCAGGAGAGGCCAGACGCGGGCTGGGGGACGGTGGGCCCGGGGGTTGCGCCCTCTGCCTCCCAGGTCACCTGGAGGTATCGCCCCGGTCCCAACCGCCTAGAAGAGTGTGTGTGTGCGCGCGCGTGTGTGCAGGGCCCCGGGAGTCGGCCTGTCGCTCCGGGAGGTGCGCGCGCGCGCGCACCTGCGCTCGCGCTCGCGCAGGTCCTGCAGGCGCCCGGTGAGGCTCTCGCTCTCCGCCTCCAGCCCGCGCACCAGCTCCTCCAGCTCCTGCTTCCGCAGGCGGCCGTCGCGGTTGTCTTTCCGCAGCTGCAGCAGCTGCTCCTGCGGCTCGGCCATGGCTCCGGGGGCTCTGCCCGGCCCCCCAGCTCGCCCGAGACAGCCGGCCACCCCACCCCGCCCTGGCCGGCGTCACAATGCACGGCAGGAGGCGCCCGAGCGCAGAGCCGCCCCTCCGCGCCCTCCTGCCCCGCCCCCCGAGTGCGTCTGGCCAGAGCCAGCTTAGTTCATCATTTATAAAAATGTAAGCAAACGCCACGATCGGATCGATGAAAGACCAACAAGAGGCTAACGCCTGGGGCGGGCGCTTGGGGCCGCGGTGAAGACGGGGTGGGAGGCCGCGGTGGCGGGGCCCACGCGTGGTTTGCCCTGGCGTCCCACACGGGTTGACAGGGAGCGGGGGCGAGGGGCGGCCGCTGGCGGGGGGGGGGCGCCCCCAATGCGTCCTGCCCTGTGGACTCCCGCAATAGCCTGGCGCGTGGAGCCACCGTTCCCCACCCACTCCGCACACACACAGACACGACAACCGGAAATGTGTGCGCTCGGGACGCGTTTCAACACAGGAAAGCTGGCTTTTAACGCAAGCCCCCCCAGAGCCAAGCTCCACTGCCCACCTGCCGCCTCCACCTCTCGAGCCGCCCAAGCTTGGAGCCGGCTCGCCTGCTGTCTGTGCTGCTGAGCGCGCTTCTGATTCCTCCCTGGGTAGCCCTGCGGGCGGGTCCCAGCGGGAGGGGGGCAGGCTGAGAGAGACTCAGTAAAAGTCTGTGGGACAGGACGCGATTGTCAAAATAAAATACACGCCTGTATGGAAACCTCAGAGGACTTTGTCTTTGAAACTTTTTTTTTTCCCAACTGAAAGAAGATGGAAGTTTGAAATATCAAGATAATGGAAGAACTTGTACTCATGCGAGTGTTTAAGAGAATTGGGTGGCTCAAGGAATAACAAAATGCAAGCCTTTAAAGAATTAAATCCTCGGCCGGCGCCATGGCTCACTAGGCTAATCCTCCGTCTGCGGCGCCGGCACCATGGGTTCTAGTCCTGGTTGGGGTGCCGGTTCTGTCCCGGTTGCTCCTCTTCCAGTCCAGCTCTCTGCTGTGGCCCGGGAAGGTGTGGAGGATGGCCCAGGTCCTTGGGCCCTGCACCTGCATGGGAGACCAGGAGAAGCACCTGGCTCCTGGCTTCGGATCAGCGCAGCACCGGCTGTGGCAGCCATTTGGGGGGTAAACCAATGGAAAAAGGAAGACCTTTCTCTGTCTCTCTCTGTCTAACTCTGCCTGTCAAAAAAATAAATAAGTAAATCCTCAAGGTCTCTCGCACGAACATACAAAAGTCTTCAACAGATGGTACATGCCCCAAATGGCTGCAATGGCCAGAGCCGTGCCAATCAGGAGCCTGGAGCTTCTTCCTAGTCTCCCACGTGGGTATAAGGGGCCCAAGCACATGGGCCCCCTTTCCCAGGTGCATTAGCAGGGAGCTGGATCAGAAGTGGAGCAGCTGGGACTCGAACCAGTGCTCAGATAAGACGCTGGCATCACAAGCAGCAGCTTAACCCACTACATCACAACACCAGCCCCTCATAGCTTTCCTAGTAAGAGAACTATTTGTAATTGAAAAAAGAGATGCGTTCCAATGCCTAAGAAAAGTGGCAGTCACCCCACATGATAGCAATGCAGGCGTCACCATCTGACCTGTGCCACCAGGTCCCTCCCCCGGTGTGTGCGGGGTCCTGCTCCTGACCTGACCCTTTTGTAAACCCTGACCCTTTTGCAGTCCTCGGAGGATCTCAGGTGCAGCACGCTGAGACAGCAGCGGTCACGGTCAGTGGCACAGAGGGTGCTCCCTGCATAGACTTAACCTCTCCCTGCTGCCCTCTCGCCACCCCTAGCTTCATGGCTCTGGGCTGGACCATTCCACCACCTCCTAGAGTCTGCCTGCTCCACCCCCTCCCTACAGCAGCCAGGGAGGTGCCCCACAAGCCCTCCCCCACACTGGTGGCACCCCCAACTCATGGAACACGGGTCCAAATCCTCTCACAACTCCAAAGGTCCGACATCACCCAGAAGCCTACTCCTGGGGAAGGAACACAGGGCGAGGGAACTGGCCTCCTGCTGTCTGCCCCAGGGCCCTAGCACCTGCTTCTCCTTTGCCTGTCCCCTCCCTCAGTGCCTTCCCTTGACACCCCATCCAAATGACAGCTCCCTCCCCACTCACTCCCTCCCCACGCTAGGGCATCACGCATCCATCGTGCGTTTTTAGGGTCTTTATGCCTCCCCCTCCACCCTTGGCAGAGGAGCTAAACCAAGATGCTGCCCCATTGGTCCCCTCTCCCAGGGCTGAGCAACCTTCCCAGGAGTGCCTCCCCCCTCTAAGGAGTGGAGCTGCTCAGCGGCCACCTCTCACACCACCTGCTCTGTGACTGCTGGGCCTGTGTGAGTCACACCGGGGAAACACGGGCAGAGATGGGAGCGTGGGATTGCAGGTGCACACCTGCCCAAAGGTGTGGCTGCTGCGGGGGACCCGCCCAGTCTCTCTCCACCCCCACGATGGCAACAACTTTCTTGTCCCCCTTGCCGTGGCTACTAGAGATATGGTCTGTAAAGAGGTCATCAGGGCTGGCGTTGTGTTGCAGAGGGTCGAGCCTTGCTTGTAACACCGGCATCCCATATCGGAGTGCTGGGTTCGAGTCCTGGCTGCTCCACTTCCCATCCAGCTCCCTGCTAACACGTCTGGGAAGGCAGCAGAGGATGGCCCAAGTGCTTGGGTCCCTGCCCACCCACGTGGGAGACCAGGATGGAGTTCTAGACTCCTGGCTTTGGATCAGCCCAACTCTGGCTGTTGCAGCCATTTGGGGAGTGAACCAGTAGATGGAAGTTCTCACTCTCTTTCTCTCTCTTGCTTTGCCTTTCAAATAAATAAATACATCTATAAAACGTAGATAAACAAGATGCCCACGTCCCGTATCTGAGGACCTAAGTTCCAACCCTGGCTCCACTTCTAGCTCCAGCTTCCACATCCCAGGAGGCAGCAGTGATGGGTCCCTGCCACCCACGTGGGAGACTCAAACTGAGTTCCCAGCTCCAGGCTTTGGTCAGGAGCCATCAAGGGTCTTTGGGTAGTCAACCAGCAGATGGCGACTCTCAGCCTCTCTTCTCTCAATTAAATACATAAAAATAGGGAGGGGGAGGAACCCTCCTGACCCATACCTTCAAGCCCCCAGGGCGGTGAGAACGTACAGGTGCTTTATAAGCTGTGCAGCCTGAACCATCCACCCCCCCCCAGCACCCCCCCCCCCAGCACCACCCGCCGCAGCGCCGGGCCTCACAGCCTCAAGGTCAAGCCTCTGCTCCCTGATTTGCCTTTTCAAGGCCATTCAGGAGCCAACTGGTGCCAGGCCCCAAGCCCCTCACGCCTTTGGCCCACCTCCGGCCCCAGGCGAGTTTCTTACGGCAGCCACACCCTCTCTCCTCGCCCTACCCCTGAGCAGAGTCCTCTAACCCCGCCCCCCGGACACGCCCCTCGCCCCCTGCCCCGGGGGCCCCCCAGTGTGGGAGCCGCTGCCCGGGTCCCCTTCCCCCAGGCCGCGCTCTCTGACACGACCCGGGAGTTTAGGGAGCTTCAGGCGGTCTCGGCGGGTGCCCTTTCCTCCCAGGCCTCGGGCCGCGTGCTTGCGGGCTCCCGGTCAGCAAGCTGGGACCACTTTGCCAAGAGCCCGGCTCACCTGCGGCTGCGGCTGCGGGAGCATCTAGGGCAGGAGTGGCCGCGATCGCTCCCGCTGCTGCTCCTCCCACCTGCGACAGGAAGAGGGGCTGAGCCACAACATAGGCTGGTCCCTAAATCATTCGGGGCCAATGGCTTGATTTTTTGGATTCCGGCCAGGAGTCCGAGGCGCGGCCGAGGCCAGCCAGGCTCAGAGCGTGGAGCCGGAGAGGACTGCCTGCGCCTACCCAGCAGGGCCCAAGGGCTGACCAGGGAGCCTGATGCTGCTGCCTGCCCCGTGTGCCTCAGGGGCTCTGCCAGTCCTGACATGGATAGCAGAGGTGGGGGCGGGGACCCGCCAGAGCGGGATAGCCGCCTCCCATGGGTCCGCTGCCTTGCCCAAGAGCCAGACCCTCCCCCCCAACCCTGTCTGGCATCTCCAGCTCAGAACTAGCTCTTGCTGGGTAGACCAGCAGCCACACCCTGCAAGGAAGACTCACCCAGCCCCTGATCCCCAGGGACGGCCAGGCCAACAGGTCTCCCGCCCCGGAGAGCCTGCATCCTGCCTGCCCCTCAGCCCTGGGCCTGTCTCTGGCCCAGCTCCTCCGCGCAGGTGCCTGGTTTGTGGGAGCTCCCTGATCGCGCCTACCTTTCCTGGTGCCAAACAGTGAGAAAGCCCACACTGGCCAGGGCTGGGCAGGTCCACAGCGCAGCATCCAGTGCCCAAGCCCGTGGCCCAGGTCCCACACATGCCCCCATTCCCTGATTGCCTGTGAAGGTAGGGGCAGTGCGAGGCAGCCCACCCCTAAGACCTTTAAAGGTTGGGCTTGGGGCCAGGTCACATGGCAGGAGCCATTCAAAAGCTTCCTTCCAGGTTTGCAACTGTGTGTGCCTCCTGTATCTGTCAGCCTTTTGCTACTGTAACACCCAGGTGGCTTAACTTTGTAGAAGAAAGAGGTCCCGCTGCTCTCAGCCTGTGGTGAAGGTGAACCTGCTGGCAGAGCCCCAGGCGGCACCAGGGCACCACGTACTGAGAGGTAGGGCAGGGTCTACCTCCAGGTAGTCTTTCTCCCTTTTCTTGAAGAGCTGTCATGAGTCAATCATGGGCCCTCCCGTCCACCCGTCCACCCCCAACCAACTTCATCCAATCCAATCCCTTCTCTAAGCACCTGCTTTGCTTTTCTTTCTTTCTTTCTTTCTTTTTTTTTTTTTTTTTTTTTTTTTGATAGGCAGAGTAGACAGTGAGAGAGAGAGACAGAGAGAAAGATCTTCCTTTGCCGTTGGTTCACCCCCCAATTACCGCTGCAGCCGGCGTGCTGTGGCCAGCCCACTGCGCTGATCCGAAGCCAGGAGCTTCTCCTGGTCTCCTATGCGGGTGCAGGGCCCAAGCACTTGGGCCATCCTCCACTGTACTCCCTGGCCACAGCAGAGAGCTGGCCTGGAAGAGGGGCAACCGGGATAGAATCCGGTGCCCCGACCGGGACTAGAACCCGGGGTGCTGGCGCCGCAAGGCGGAGGATTAGCCTGTTGAGCCGTGGTGCCGGCCAGCACCTGCTTTTAAATACTGTGATTGAGGCCGGCGCCAAAAAAAAAAAAAAATATTGTGATTGAATTAATGTTCCAGGCCTCTTAGTATCATTAATCTAAGGCTTTGGGGACTAAACTCCTGAGTTCTCCTTTGGTGGGGGCACCAAGGCCGGCTGGACCACACAGCTGTCTTCCCCTGGCCCTGCTCTCTGTATGTCCCGTGCTCTTGCCACAGGGAGACCCTATACCAGCTTGGAAAGAGGCATTTATCTAGAAATTATCTAGGGTCCCAGCACCGTGTCCTAGTAGGTTAAGCCTCCACCTGCAGTGCCAGCATCCCATATGGGCGCCGGTTTGAGTCCTGGCTGTTCCACTGCTGATCCAGCTTTCTGCTATGGCCTGGGAAAGCAGTAGAAGATGGTCTGACTGCTTGGGCCTTTGCGTCTGGGTGGGAAATCTGGAGGAAGCTCCTGGCTCCTGGCTTCAGATCAGCTGGCTCTGGCTGTTGCAGCCATTTGGAGAGTGAACCAGCAGATGGAAGACCTTTCTCTCTGTCTCTCCCTTTCTCTGTCTGTAACTCTGCCCCTCAAATAGATAAAATAAACCTTAAAAAATTATCTATTGAGCTGGTTCCGTGGCTCAACAGGCTAATCCTCCACCTTGCGGTGCCGGCACACTGGGTTCTAGTCCCGGTCGGGGCGCCGGATTCTGTCCCGGTTGCTCCTCTTCCAGGCCAGCTCTCTGCTATGGCCCGGGAGGGCAGTGGAGGATGGCCCAAGTGCTTGGGCCCTGCACCCCATGGGAGACCAGGAGAAGCACCTGGCTCCTGCCATCGGATCAGCGCAGTGCGCCGGCTGCAGCGCGCCGGCCGCGGTGGCCATTGGAGGGTGAACCAACGGCAAAGGAAGACCTTTCTCTGTGTTTCTCTCTTTCACTGTCCACTCTGCCTGTAAAAAAAAATAAAAATAAAAAACAGAAAAAAAATTATTGATTTTCAATTAGTCTGAAAAGCAGAGAGAGAGAGAGGATCTTCTGTTTTCTGATTCTCTTCAAATGTCTACAATAGTCAGGGTTATACCAAGTTGAAACCAGGAGCCAGTAATTCAATCCAGATCTCCCATGTTGGGGACAAGGAATCGAGTACTTTGACCCATCATGGCTGATGCCTCCCAGGGTGTGCATTGGCAGGAAGCTGGGAGCAGAGTAGACACACTGTTATGGGCATTCCCAGCAACATATTTTTTTTAATTCAAGATTTATTTATTTATTTGAAAGTCAGAGTTACACAGAGAGAGGAGAGGCAGAGAGAGAGAAAAAATGGTCTTCCACCTGCTGGTTCACTCCCCAACTGGCCGCAATGGCTGGAGCTGAGCCAATCTGAAAGTAGGAGCCAGGAGCTTCCTCCAGGTCTCCCACACAGGTTCAGGGGCCCAAGCACTTGGGCCATCTTTCACTGCTTTCCCAGGTCACAGCAGAGAGCTGGATTGGAAGTGGAGCAGCTGGGACTTGAACCAGCGCCCATATGGGATTCCGGCACTGCAAGCGGCAGCTTTACCTGCTACACCACAGTGCTGGCCCCTCCAACTCATAGTTTTATACCCAGCTGGACTGCTCTCAGTTCTGCGCAACTGAAAAGCATTCAGTTCCAAAACACCTGCTTCCCATGTGCTGTTTCTCGGGATCGTATTGGAGGAGGAATTGAGCTACCCGAGCAAGCGTCTCATCTCCCGCGCTGCAGTAGAAAGGGCTTTTCGTTCAGGACAGAAGCTGGGAGAGTCCCGCCTCCTTCTGTGTAACACTGGCTGGCTCCAGGAAGGACGACTCTCAACAAATAAGTAAGTACCAGAACAGACGGGGGGGGGGGGGGGGGGGGGAGGAGAAAGAAAAAACTGTACTGGAAGCCTTTTGTGGGGATCAAAGGATAAAGGCAGACAAAGACTCACAGGCAGCCGGCCAAATGAACAAGTCAATTATTAACCTCAAGGAAAGACATTGCACCGAGGAGATAAAAGACCCAGTACAGCACCTGGCTCAGCCGTAAGTTGACAGATCCACCCGGTGTTAAGAATGCCTATGGACTGGCCAGTCACACGCTGCACCTGCTTTAATTGGCAGGTAATTAGCAAGTAATCCTTGTACATTTTTTTATGGGAGAGAGTGCGGTACTTCAAACACGTGATCCATGGAAACTGTTCGGTCTGCTAAGTAGTGTTTCTGTTTCCTTGGTCTTATGGGACCAAGAGTTGGGACCTCCCAACTCTTCATATGCTATACAACGCATTACTGGGAACTGCAGCTGCCACTCCGTGCTGTGTCACACTGTTTGCTATTTCTACCTGTGCTTTGGTGTCCACTGCCCAACCTCCATCTACCCTTCCCTTCCCCTATTCCAGCCTCTAGTAATCACTTCTGAGTTCAGATTGACTTCTTTTATATAGATATAAAGGCAGAGTGACAGACAGGGAGGGACAGAGATCTTCCACCTGCTGCCTCACTCCCCCAGATAGCCACGAAGAGCTGGGGCTGCCTGGATCAGGCTGAAGACTGGGGCTCAGCACTCCATCCAGGTCTCCCATGTGGGTGGCATGGGCCCAAGGGCTTTGGCCACCTTCCACTACTTTCCCAGATGCCATTAACAGGGAGTTGGACTGGAAGTGGAACAGCAGGGACTCGAACTGGGGCTCATATGGGATGCCAACATCATGGGTGGAAGCAATTGTAATTCAGTGAATTCAGGTCCTTATCAGTAAGTCCAGACTCTGAAAAGGTTGAATCAAAAGACAGCACTCTGGCCGGCACCGTGGCTCAACAGGCTAATCCTCCGCCTTGCGGTGCCGGCACACTGGGTTCTAGTCCCGGTCAGGGCGCCGGATTCTGTCCCGGTTGCCCCTCTTCCAGGCCAGCTCTCTGCTGTGGCCAGGGAGTGCAGTGGAAGATGGCCCAAGTGCTTGGGCCCTGCAACCCATGGGAGACCAGGAGAAGCACCTGGCTCCTGGCTTCGGATCAGCGCGGTGCGCCAGCCGCAGCGCGCCTACCGCGGCGGCCATTGGAGGGTGAACCAACGGCAAAAGGAAGACCTTTCTCTCTCTCTCTCTCTCTCTCTCTCTCTCTCTCTCTCTCTCTCTCTCTCTCTCCTTTCTCTCTCTCACTGTCCACTCTGCCTGTCAAAAAAAAAAAAAAAAAAAGAGAGAGAGAGAGACAGCCCTCTATTCAGGGCGAGTGCTGTGGCGCAGCAGGTTGAGCTGCGGCATCCCACGTCAGAGCGCTGGTTCAACTCCCAGCTGCTCTGCTTCCAATCAAGCTTCTTGCTAAAGTGCCTGGAAAGACAGCAGGTGATGGCCCAAGTACTGGGAGTCCTGCCACTCAGGTGGGAGGCCCGGATGGCGTTCCAGGCTCTTAGCTCCAGCCTGCTCCAGGCCTGTCTGTTGCAAGCTTTTGGGGAAGTGAACCAGTGATGGAAGCTCTCCTTCTCTGCCTTTCAAAGGAGTTTTTTGTTTTTTGTTGTTGTTGTTGTGTTTTTTTTTTAACAGTTTTTTTTTTAATTTTTTTTTTTTTTATTTTGACAGGCAGTGGACAGTGAGAGAGAGACAGAGAGAAAGGTCCTCCTTTTGCTGTTGGTTCACCCTCCAATGGCCGCCGTGGCAGGCGCGCTGCAGCCAGCGCACCGCGCTGTTCCGAAGCCAGGAGCCAGGTGCTTCTCCTGGTCTCCCATGGGGTGCAGGGCCCAAGGACCTGGGCCATCCTCCACTGCACTCCCTGGCCATAGCAGAGAGCTGGCCTGGAAGAGGGGCAACCGGGACAGGGTCGGTGCCCCGACCGGGACTAGAACCCGGTGTGCCGGCGCCGCAAGGCGGAGGATTAGCCTAGTGAGCCGCGGCGCCGGCTTGTTGTTGTTTTTTTTTAATCCATTATTTACCTATGTGGCGAGCCATGCACAGGACAAGCGCTTTAGAAATTAAAAGTGCTGGTGTATGAGAATTGGGTGGGTAAGTAATGGTCCTGCTAAAGACGTTTCAAGAGCTACTTATGGGCTGGTGCCATGGCTCACTTGGTTAATCCTCTGCCTGCAGCACCGGCATTCCATATGGGCACCGGGTTCTAGTCCCTGTTGCTCCTCTTCCAGGCCAGCTCTCTGCTGTGGCCCGGGAAGGCAGTGGAGGATGGCCCAAGTGCTTGGGCCCTGAACCGCATGGGAGACCAGGAGGAAGCACCTGGCTCCTGGCTTCGGATCGGCGCAGCATGGGCCGTTGCAGCCACTTGGGGAGTGAACCAACGGAAGGAAGACCTTTCTCTGTCTCTGTCAAAACTATTTACGCTATACTCAGGGATTACTTTGGTAACACGAAAAATTTGAAAACGGATCACACCTGACAAGATTTAGAGCAGGGAACAACTGTGTCCTTTGGGGGTGGGGGTGTTCCAAGACTCTTGAGGCTCATCTGCCACTGTCCTGGAGCTACGGGGCCAGGATCCCAATTCTGGCTCCTCCTCCTGGGTCATCATATACTCTGGGGACCAAGAAATTATTTTTCCTTACTCCCCCCTTTTCACCCTCAGGACCAAGCAGGAGGGAGCCATGGGCGGGAGACCACCCACCGCCCTTGCCCCTTCACCAGCCCCAAAGGGGGGTCCTGGACACCGATTTCTGCACCCACCCTTTCACAGCCGTGACTTCCCGGGCTCAGGCCCCAACCCAATGCAGAAAGTGGCAGGCAGACCCCAGTGCCCACCCTCCTAGATCCTAAGTTGCTTTCCCCAGGGATGACAGCCAGAGCAGACCAGAGGCCACACGCCATGAGGGTTTTCAGTCAAGCTTTTAATGAAAAGATCATAAAATAACAGTTTCTCATCGCTGTACATTAAGACTGCACGCTTCTGCACGGAGAGATCAGTTGTTGGTGATTTCGCTCTTCTGGGACATTGGAGGGCTGCGCACCTGCAGCTCTGACCTGACTTTATCCAAAAACGCTCAAGGGACGCTGAGGTCAGTGTGGTAAGTGACCGTGGTGTGGCCAGTACAGGAGTGCGATCCCGGGGGCCCTGCCCTTGGATGTGGCAGGACAAGATCCCTCTTCCAGTTGCAATGAAACTTAACAGGTCTAAACATACCCCTCCCCTCCCCTCCCCCTCGAGGTATTTGCGAATGGGCCAGAGCCCAACCTGGGCCCCCCAGGAGCAGGGGGGAGCAAGTGATGGGTGGGTGGGGGCAGAGAGACTCCCCTCAGCACCTGGCCCCGCGGGGCCCGCCAAGTGGAGGGTGGGAGCCCTGGAGACCCTCCCTGCCCCACTGAGGTCTGTTATGCAGCATTTTTGAGGTCAATAAATTACAGCAATAAATAGCAAGGTGAGGTAGGGGGAGGGGGGTTCCTGTAGAACATTATAAAGTGGGGGGCATCCTGGGAGGGGGGCCCTGGGCAGCCTGAAGTCCTACAGCTCACACCCACCCCAGGTTTGGAATGTCAGACTGAGGCTCCGCCCCCACTGCTGGCATCCGATTCACAGGTTCAGTAACACGGGCCCCAGGGTGAGTCTGGGGATGGCAGGACCTTGGTCCCTTCCGCGAAGGGGATGGGGGGGACGTGGCAGGGTCGAGGGTGCCCTCGGCTCTGGTTCCCCAAGCCTGGGGGCGGGACGGATGCCGCCGCCACCTGCTCCCTGAGCCCTGTCCCCAGCCCCCCACCCCTGCTCCCCCTGCAAGGCTGCCCAGGCCCTTTCCGACCCAGGACGGTGGCGGGCGGGCAGGGGTCTGCCTGCCCAGCCGCCCGGATCGCACTCCTGCACGAGGCAGGGCCTGAGGTTCAGTGAATACTGACGGGGTGGGGATTGGGGGGCCCGACCCGGCGCCCCCCAGCGGCGAGGACGGGAAACACACACGATGGCGCGGACGGGGCAGTCAGTCTGGGTCCGGATTGTTCGGTTCACAGGCTGAGGTGTATGGCTATGCTGCGAGTCTCTGAGATTCTTATTTGCTTAAAGGTTCGTCTTTTTTTTTTTTTTTTTCCTTTTTAAAAAAAAAAATTTTTTTTTTTGCAATCCTGGAAGGAGCCCTTGCTTGTGGCTCTGCTCCAGCGGGAGCCGGCGGTGGCGCAGCCGGCCTGCTGCTCACACGCTCGCGCCCAGTCTGAGAAATAAATACATTCATCACTGCACAAACATATTGATACAAAAACAACACTGGTCAGAGTGTTTGCACCGTCTGTGTAGGTAAGGACCAGCCCCGGGGCAGCCCCTTCCCGCTGCCTGGGCTGGGTGCCACTGAGGTCCCCCCTTCCCGGGAGGGAGGGAGTCGACTGAGCTGGCTGCGAGGTCCACACTGTTTGGCCCGAGACCCTCGCATCAGCCCACCCCAAGGGACACAGGCAGGGCAGCCAACCTCACCCCGAGGCCCCAGCCCAGCCCCGGGTCCTGTGGCCAGAGCCTACCGGCAGCCCCTCGGGGTGCTGGCTGGGACCACCGCAGTCCCGCCCGCAGACCTCAGGGGCCGGGTCAGCTCGGGTCCGAGCTCTTTGGTGCCAGCTGGGCTCTGGGGAGGCCCCAGGAACGGGGGGGAGGGGATGAGGGCAGTGATTCCGGGGGGGCTCCCAGCCCCCTGCCCTGCCCCCAGGGCTTGCCTTTGCCCACCTGAGCCGGGAAAGAGGGCCGTCCTTGGGACTGGTCTTACAGCTGCTGAGGTCTGAGACTACACAAGTTTATGTAAACAATGAGATAAATATATTAGTATCTTTTTTTTTTCTGAGCCCACTGAGGTTCCATACTCATTCAAAATGTGCTTTGGTTTAAAAAATAGGTTTTGTGAATTTGGGTATGAGCTTTTTTTTTTTTTCCTTTTTTCTTTTGTTTTCCTTTTTTTTTTTTTTTTTTTTGTTTTTGTTTTTTGCTTTTCCTCTCTTCCTACGTGACATCTGCTATTTTTTCTGGTTCCTGTTTCTCCGAGAAACGTTCAGGAACTAAGTGGCTAAAGCAGAGAAGTGGCCACCGCCGTGGCCTCCGACGGCACCGATGTCCTGCTGAGGCCCTTCAGCATCACACACTCCCGCAAGCACGCACTCGACACGGAAGGGGGGGGCAAGGGAGGGAGAAAAACCAAGTGTTGTTACCCCCTCCCCACCCCCACAAACCCTTAAAATCTTAAATAGGAAACTAGTGTTTTCGCTTTCTCGTTAAAACACAGAAAAGGCTCCATACAATACTAGGCTGGGCACAATACTGGGTCGCGTGGCTGTCGCCGCGGGTGAGGGCTTTGGGCTCCCCAGTCCCTGAATCGCCTACTTCTTCCAGGAGTCACCTGCAGAGCTGCGGCAGCCACGGCTGGAGGCCGCCAAGCGCATGGCCCGGCCTGAATGATCCCTGTGCGGTACAGACTTTGCGTCGTGTGGCTTAAGTGCTGCCGGGGTGGGGAGAGCAGGGGCCCTGCTCCCTCGTGGGGTTGGGGTGTGTGGGGGTGGGGGCGCTCTGCTCAGGTCCCCAGGCCCACTTGCTGGAACTCCAGCCCCAGGTCCTCCATCCCCCACCCGGAAGAGGAGCCTGCTGTGGCTGGGCTGCCCTCACACCCCCAAACACCCAGTTCACCACCTGGGTCCCCGGTCTGAGGCTCTGTCTTCAGCAGGAGGTCCCTGGAGGGGTAGGAAACAACGCAGGTTTTTTGGTCTAAACTTAAAAACAAAAAAACCCAAGAGAAAAGTGTGAAGCCAAATGAAGATTAAGAGCCTGCTGGCCAGCCCAGCCCTGCAGCTCTGGGAGGTGCTGAGGGCTGTGAGCCAAGAGCAGTGCCCTTGGCCTGCCCTTGGCTAGGGGCCCACGGAGGTGGCTGAGAAAGCCCAAGGTGAGGGTGCCAGTGGGGAGCAGATGCCCACGTGGGGGGTGCCCATCCCCTCGCCTCCAGGGAGTCCACATTTTTGGTCAGCTCCTCCCACAGCTCACTCGCTCGCGCTCACTCACTCGCTAGCCTGGCAGGGGCTACTGCCCTCCCAAGCTCCACGTCTCACAGGCATTGGAGGGGGAGGTGGGGGGCTCACTTCCGCCTCACCCTGGCCCTGACAGAGCTGCTTCCTCCTCGCGGCTTCCCTTCCACTCAGGTGCGTGGTGCTCCCAGGCTTGGGATGCCAGAACCCCGCACGTGAGCAGCAGCTGCACCAGGAGGAGAGCGGCCCCAGCACCCAGCATCACTGCGTCATCAATGGATCCAAGAGGTAGCAAAAAGGTCAGAGGTCTCTCCACCTTGTTCAGTGGGGAAGGAAAGCGAAACTTCTGCCCACGTGCACGGCACACAGCACACACCACACCCACACCGGAAATGCAAACACAAAACACCAACGGCCCTGGCCTCACTTCCAGCCGCTGGGAACCCCAGGCCTTCCAGTTCCAACAGTCTCATAATGTTACACTGGTTTTTCCTCTTAATTAATTAAAAAAAATAAAAACAAAAACAAAACCCACAAGTACCTCTAAACAAAGAATATTCCTTGGAAACTAGGAAAAAGCACTCTCTCCTGAGGCGAGGCTCTTGGGGACCAGGGAGCCTTTGGGGAAGACAGGCTCCCGGGGGGCCTAGAGGAGGGGGCTCCCCAGTGCAGCCCCGCAGCCAGCCGCCCCGATTACATTCAGTCTGCAGACCCAGGCTCGGCCCCAAAGTGGGCCGGGAAGAAAACAAACTCTTGTTGGTTTTGGTTTTAAAAAACACAATTAAAAAAAAAAAAAAAAAAGGAACAGATCAGTAGGAAATCAACAGCAACACAGGCCCCGAGGGCTCTTAAGTTGGAGAGGTAGGCGGGTGAGTTCACCCTGACTGTCCCAGCATCAGCGAGCGGGGTCTGTCCTGGCTCATGGAGGGAGGCTCTACCCTGCACCCCACCCCACCCCCACCTCCCCAGCACCTGCTCCCTGCAGAGCCAGGGCCACCCGCACGCCCCGCACAGAAACACAAGCACACGTGCACGCACACAGACACGGCCCCTGCCGGGCACACAGCACCCCTGGCCTCTGCTAGCACAGAGCAGGACTCACGCACCTGGCCGGCAGCAAAGGGACCAGGTTCCCCCAGGCAACACCCACGTGAGCCACTCCCCGGAGGGGCAGCTGGCAGCCCGGGCTGGGGGGGGAGGTAGACTGGACACCAGCACCATGCCCGGCTAGGGCCGCCGGCGGCTTTTCTCTTCTCGGCTTCCCTTGGTACAGACTGTCGATTAAAGCTCTCTCTGGGTGTGTGGAGGCGGGCCGGGGCGGGCCGGGGCCGCCGGGAGCCCCCTCCCGCTCCGCCGCCGCCTGCTCGCTTCTCCAGCCACAGAGGGCGCCCGCGGGTCTTTGGCTTCTAGGACGGGGAGGTGTGCATGCGCAGGTGGCTGATGAGGTTGCGCTGCTGCGTGAACTTGCCCCCGCACAGCTGGCACTCGTAGGGCTTCTCGCCGGAGTGCACGCGCATGTGCTCCGTGAGGCGGTACTGGCGCGTGAAGCGCATGCCGCACTCGTCGCAGGCGAAGGGCTTCAGGCCCAGGTGGCTCCGCATGTGGCGCGTCATGGTGCCGCGCTGCGTGAACATCTTGCCGCAGATGTTGCAGGGGAAGGGCCGCGTGAGCCAGTGGGTCTTCTCGTGCTGCCGCAGGGTGGCCGGGTCCTTGTAGGTCTTCTCGCAGACCGAGCACTTGAAGGGCCGGGGCTCGGCCGCGTAGGACGCGCTGGGCGCCGACAGGTCCTCAGCCTCCTCTTCGGCGCCCCCGCTGCCCGTCTCGTAGGCCCCCTCCTCCTTGATGAACAGCTCCTCCTCCGTGTGCGTCTCCACGTGCGCGTTGAGCTGCTCCGAGCTGGGGAAGCCCTTGGCGCAGGGGATGCACACGTACAGGTTGTCCCCGTAGGGCACGCTGTCGTAGCCCTCCGGCCGGTACACATAATGCGCGCCGCTGGCGTGGGCCCCGCCCCCCTCGCTCCCGCTCTGCCCGCTGTCATCACTCCCATCCTTGCCGTTCTCCTCCTCCTCCTTGCAGGGGTACGGGGGCTCCCCATAAGGCCCACCCTGGCTGCCCCCGCCAACGCCGCTGGCCAGGACGCCATTGGGAACCCTGTCCCCGAGCCCCTCGCTCTCCTCCCCGGGGCCGGGGCCCTTGGGCCCTGCCTCTCTCCGCTCGAAAGGGGAGCCGGCCACGGGCTCCTTCTTGCTCCACTCCTTCTTGCGGGCCGAGTGCCGGAGGCTCTTGCGGGGCTGCCCGCTGGGCCCCTCCAGCAGGCCCAGGTGGTTGTCCTCGGTCCCCTCCAGATCCATGGGCTCATCAGGGGTGCCGCCCAGCTCGGAGTAAGAGGCACTGTTGGCAACGGGTGGGGCGGAGGCAGAGGGGGGCGAGCCATGCTGGCTGTCACTCAGCTGCGCAGGGTCATCGGGGGTGAGGTGGGGGCCGGGCGTGGCAGGGGGCAGGGGCGGGCTCTTCTTGGACAGGTCCAGGCCCAGCTCCTGCTCGCAGCCCCCGCTGCTCCCATTGGTGCTGCCGCCACAGCCACCCAGGCCAACCTCGCCGCTCACTGGACAGACGGCGCCGCCCAGGCCGTGGACGCCCTCCTGGGCTGAGCCGGCCAGGAAGAGCTCCTCTTCGTCTGAGCCTTTGGCCTGGGGCAGCTCCTGGGGGATGTGGGGCCCCTTGCGCCCGTCCACGAGCCCCGGATACCGGGCCTGGATGACTGAGGCTGTGGACAGCCGCTGGCTGCGGGGGGGCCGGCCCACGCCCGCGGCCCCCACCCGGCCCGCGCCGAAGGGCTTGCCGGCTCGCTTGAGCTTGCGGCGACAAAGGGCTGCCAACTCGGGCAGCTGGAGGTAGCTGGCGGCGGTGAGGAGGGTGTTGAAGTTGGGCTCGGCTGGCTGGTCGCTGGGCAGCAGCTTGCCCGTGTAGATGAAGTCCAGGATCTGCTGGAACACCGTGGAGCTGACCATGTCGGTGTCCAGGTTGATGAGGTTGTCGTGCAGGACCAGGGACTTGAAGTAGATGCTGCTGGCGGCCAGCACGTTCTTGTGGGCCCGGAAGATGGAGTTCTCCACCATGATGATCACATCACACAGGAAGCCCTTGGTCCTCTGCTGGTTCAGCTGCAGCAGGAGTTGCTTCGAGTGGCTGGGCAGCTCCATGTCCGGCCCCATGTCCCCACGCCCGGCCCACGCGCACCACCTGCGGGCAAGCACATAGCCGTTAGCTCACAGGGACACACTCCAGCCAGGGCCCCGGGGCAGGATTTGGGGTGGGGGTGGCTCTGCACTGACCCCGGCAGGACGCTCACTACGCCCAGCCCACGGAGGCCTCCGTCCCATTCACATGAATGACAAAATGGAGGCCGAGGGCCACGAGAGGGTCAGGCAGCTTTGAATCTGGCTTCACAACCCAAGCTCCTGTCTCCTCACTAAAGGCAGCTGGTTGGGGCCCCGCATTGAAGTAGCAGAGGTTTCAGCTGCAGGCCGGCATCCCCTGTTGGAGCTCCAGTTCAAGTCCCAGCTGCTCTGCTTCTGATCCAGCTTCCTACTAACGCGCCTGGGAAGCACCTGCCCCCGCCCCACCCGGCCCCAGCCACCCACACAGGAGACTGATGGAATTCCAGGCTCTCCCGACTTCCGCCTGGCCCAGCCCCGGCCACCGCGGCCATTTGGGGAGTGAACCAGCAGATGGCAGATCTGTCTCTATCTGCCTTTCAAAATAAATGAATCTTTAAAAAAATAAAAAGGTGGTCACAGACCCACAGGTGGACGGATGGACGGAGACAAGCACAGGACCCAAAAACGACAAGCAGGTGGCTATGGAATGCAGGAAGCAGAGGCCGGTGGGAGGGAGCGGCAGCGCTCAGTGAGCTGGCCATTCCTGCCTGGGAACACAGAGCCTCAGGGCTGCTCTTCCCAGCTTTCTAAACCAACTGGGAATCCGGATTTCCACGTGCCCCATCTCCCAGTGCCAAACACAAGTTGTTTTGGAAACCGGGCGGGTCCAAATGGCCTCAGCTTCTCAGGCCGCCCACAAGGGCGCCCGAGCTGAAGGTTTGTGGGGAGTTCACTCCCTGCCTCCCAGACCCCGCACCCTCTCTCCACCTGTGCATGAGAGCCTTGTGGGGCAGGCTCTGAGCACCGCCCCAGCACCAGGCACCTCGAGTCCTGTGTCCTTTCTAGGAAATGCCTCGGCCCGGCTTGGGCGTTGGATGGGCTGGCCTCTGCCAGGCGGGCTGGCACAGACACTAACTGAGGTCACACACCTCTGGTTTCCACAGTGAACACACAAGCCTGCTGGCACAGGGTGCTCCCAGCCAGGCTCCCCCACGCCACTGAGCGGCCCTTCCGCCAAGGACCGGGCCCCCCCCCCCCCCCCCGTGGTAGGGAGAGCAGGGGCGGAGCACAGGGGTGCGCAGCACAGCTGCCAGGGACTGGCCAGCAGATGGCACAAAGCCCAGGAATGGGAAGGTGTGAGTGTGGGTGTGTCCAGCCCAGGCCCTGCTTCTGCAGGTGGAGGTGGGACCCTTCGGACTCCCACAGGCAGCTCCGTGCTCCACCACCCTCCCGGCCTTGAGCCTCCCCCTTGGCCTACCGGAGTGCCAGGGGCCCAGAAACCATGTGAGCAGCAGCCAGCGGGGGGCGGCCTCCTCGAGTGCGTGGGCTTCCTGGGGGTGCATCAATGCCCGCCTCGGCACCTGGGGATGGGAAACAAGCAGTCACCCGGACAGTCGGTGTGGGGGGCGCCGACCAGAACAGGGAATGGCAGGGAAGACAGAGGAAGGTGTTCACACGCAGGTCTGGGAAGCGGGGTGGGTACCATACCCCAGCAACACACAGATACACAGGAGATCTACGATCCCCAGAGGCCATCCTGTCCTTGGGAGTGCTGGTGGCCCGCACACAGTTCCTGGCAGGCGGGTGGGCGTGGCGGCAGGAGGCCTGGGCAAGGCCCTCCTTGGGCTGGCCACATTTACATAACAAAAGGTCAAATTTGGAGCCACTTGTGCAAGGGCTATTTATAAGAACCAGTCTCAACCGCTTCAGGCTCCCCTGCCTCCTTCCCGTCCAG
This sequence comes from Lepus europaeus, assembly GCF_033115175.1. Taxonomy (NCBI): domain Eukaryota; kingdom Metazoa; phylum Chordata; class Mammalia; order Lagomorpha; family Leporidae; genus Lepus; species Lepus europaeus. Next base: position 27,598,721 of record NC_084849.1, read on the forward strand.
ATCTCCTCCCTGCCCAGAGGGCCCAGCCCCCTCCTGCCCAGCCCTGCCCAGCCCAGCCCAGCCCAGCCCAGCCCAGGGCAACCACATGGCCTCTGCTCTCCCGAGGTTTCGCTGCTAAAGGCTAGCCCAGCTGCAGGGTGGGCCTTTCAATACCAGCCCGCCAAAGCCCCCCCCTGGGCAGCTGCGGCCACATGAGGGTGGGCTCCGTCTCCCCTACAGCTCAACTTTGGCTCCTGCAGGAGGGGACCCTGAGATTCTGGGTCCTTGCCTCTCTCACACACACACACAGGCCAGCCTGGGCTCCCTTGGAATGAAGCCAGGGATGGGGGAGGGAGCCCATTCCTTCCTGCCCTTCCCCCACCCCACCCCCAGGGCCAGGGAGGCTCAGCAGGTCCCTCAGGAATGTGACCAGACCCGGGGTGCCCGCCTGCGGCTGGGAGGCCTCTAGGCTGCAAGCTGCCAGCTGTCTCTCCAGCCCCTGGTGCAGCTCCCCCCTCCCGAAGGGGGAGGGGCATCCGGTTAGCCCCAGACCTCACCAAAGGCCCAGAGGGCAGCAGGCGAGGGCCGAGGACAGGCGAGGGCCAGGGTGGCTGCGCACAGGACAGAGCAAAGCCCATGCAAACACTCGGGCAAGCAGTGGGGGGCTGCACCGGAAGTCAAGCGCTGCATCAGGACCCACCAGATGCCCACAAGGCAGCCCCCCTAGCGCAGCATCCCCCCATCTGCTCCACGACCCATGCCTCAGTGCCTGCCACATGCTACCCCTAGGGACTCAGCTGGCCTTGGCAGAAGTCAGGCAGAGCATCAGAACATACCGGACACCCACCACGCACCCCCGAATCCTGGCAGCCCGCCCAGGCGGAGCAGCCCCCCCACATCTGCTCGGTGACCCACGCCTCAGTGCCTGCCAGAAGTCAGGTGAGCTATGAGATGCTGCGCAGAGAACGGGGGCAGAACGGGCTCCGGTATGCTGGGACAGCGCCCAGGCCAGGCAGAGTTAACTACCAAGTCTCCTAGCCAGGGAGGGACGGGACCCCAGGCGGGGTCAGTCACGAGCAATCAGGGCTGGGAACAGCCTGGGCCAGGGGGCAGCAGCGGAGACGGCTGGCCAGAGTTCACGGCAGCACAGCGCAGTCCGAGCCACCACCCACGCCCAGGCTTACCCACCCGTTCCTGCAGGCGACCATGCGCACGCACACCCCAGAGAGGGGGCCATACAGCGCCCTGCTGCAGGGCCCCTTCCCCCAGCAGGCACAGGAGTAGCTGGCACCTACCCCCCGGGGAGGCCACATCCTGGGGTAACTAGAGACATGGCTGCGGGCCAGCCCTGGAACCTGGGATGGGGGCTGGTGTCGGCCCGCCCCCGCCCACAGGCTGGGATGAGGACACTGCCTGGCACCCAGCCCCTGGCAGCGGCCCTGGCGCCTTTGTGAACTCAGGAGGCAGGGCAGAGATCCAAGCTCTGATAACGGAATGGCCACCCCCCCACACCTCTGCCACAGGAAAGCCAGAGGCTGGCACAGGCCAGCCTAGTGCCCAGCCAGGGCTGGAGCACACAGAGCAGTCCCAGCCAGTCTGGCTGACGAGCCTCAACCCCAGGACGCACCCTGTCACCTCCCCACAGGCAGGAAGTCCACATGGCCGCAGGGGCGCCGAGGGAGGCAGGGCCAGGCCACCCAAGGCCTCTCTTCCTAGCAGCCCCTGAGGCCAGGACGGTGTGCTTCTGCCAGGCATCTTCCAATGAGTGGAGAGAAGGAGGTGTAAAGATGAAACCGGAGTGGGGGGGCGGGGGGAGGGTGTACGTGTGGCACAACAGGTAAAGCCGCTGCCTGCAGTGCCAGCATCCCAAATGGGCACTGATTCGAGTCCTGGCTGCTCCACTTCCAATCCAGCTCTCTGCTGTGGCCTGAGAAAGCAGCAGAAGATGGCCCAAGTCAGTCCCTGGGCCCCTGCACCCACGTGGGAGACCCGGAAGAAGCTAACGGCTCCTGGTTTTAGCCTGGCTATTGTGGCCATCTCGGAAGTGAACCAATGGATGGCAGCTCTCTCCCTGTCTCCCCTTCTCTCTGTAACTCTTGCCAAAAGCAAACAATCCTTGCGCAGGCAGAAAGCTGAGGAGGGCAACTCCACACCCCGTGCCCCAGCTGGCCCCAGAACACCAGCTGCCCAAAGCGAGGGCGTCCAGGACTGCTGTGGTTATTGTAAGAGCCTCCACGGAGCTCCCTCGGAAAGATGGCAGCCCCCGCACACCCACCTCCAGTGGGCAACTACTCTAGGTGTGGTCTCAGGCCACAGGAGACCCAGGCCTGTCCCCAACCCCTCCCGGCTCACGCCCGGAAGGCGGCCTGGAGGGGAGGGTGGTGACCAGGGAAAGGGGCGGTCCCTGGCGAGCCTCTGGGAAACCTCCTCACCCGGAGGGAGTCAGGGCGAGCTCCCACCCAGGCAGCCGCTCCTTTCACCTCAACCACCTCGGGGCCAAAGCGGAAATGGTGAACCAGCACCCGCAGCCGCAGCCAGGGGAGAGGAGTGGGCAGGGCACAGCCACCAGGCACCTTCCACACCCCTGGAGCTTTAAGTACATCTGACCACAATCGGGGGTCCCAGACATGCTGGCGATGCCCCCAACCAGGATCATCTTATCCTCTGGGAGTGGGTGGTCCCGTGTGAGCGCTGGCCTCTGCCAAGGGGAAAGCCTGCCCGGAGGGGAGAAGCTGCAGCCCCCCAAGCTTAGCAGCAGACCCACCAACCAGCCCCATGCAGCCATAAGCCACCAGGCAGGCCTGGAGTTCTCCTGGGAAGCCTTGCTCCAGCACGGCCTCTTCCAGCTCCCATCGCCCCAGGGGAAGATGGAGCGATCTGGTCTCATGATCGTCCACCCCCAGTTTCCTCGAGAGGAGGAAGCTTCCAGGGGCTCAGCACCGTGTTGGAGGTCTCAGACCAGGCAGGTAGCAGAGCCAGGACTTCCGGGCTGCAGCCCACGCTCCCTGCCCCAACGCCCAGGCGCGCAGGGATGCCACTCACCAACGGGCCTGAGTCCCCTCCTGCAGCCGCTGGGCCAGACCCAGCCCAGGACCTCACAGCTGACCACAGCAGGGTCTCTCACCTGCGCTACATTTCCTTGGTCCACCAGAGGCAACCAAGGCAGGGGCCCAGCGCTGTCACCAGCCTCTGGGAACACCCCGGCCTCGAGACCTCCTGCCCTGTCCCTCCAGGCACGGGCTGGCAGTGGAGGTGGATGGGGCTCACTGCTCCGGGCAGGCCCAGCCATGTAATCAGGCGCAGACCTGGACGCCGGCCAGCAGCTCCTGGCTCCTCTCCCAGCTCATCCTCTTGGAAAGCAGCAGGCTCTGGGTGTGCCAGGAGCCCAGCCTGCCCTCTGACCGTGAGGCTCCTCGCAGCGTTGGTGGCCTGGTGACGGCGACCTGGGCTGTCCTCCTGCCTTCTCCACCTCACCGGCCAGCCCTGTTGCCCACCATGAGGGAGGCGGCCTCCACCTTGGCCCCCCACAGCTCCTCCACGGCAGTTCTGACACCCAAGCGTTGCCTGAAGCTGGTCCCCCAACAACCCACCTTGACAGGCCACTCCCTCCTGATGCGTGAGGAAGCTCGTGGCTATGTCGCCTCCAGAAAAGGCACCAGAGTGAGCACCCCGGACCCCAGAGCTGGCTTCTCCAGAAGGCAGAGCCTTGGGGCCCCTCTGCCTTCCCTCACTGCTGTCTTTGGAGCCAGTGGGAGGCAAGGCCAGGGCAATCCTGGGAACCTGCAGGTGGGATCCTGCTGGGGCAGGTGGGGCCAAGACGCCGTGACAAGTGGCAAGTGTGCCCTGGTGGTGGGGGCGCGGGGACAGGCAGGAGAGCACAGCTCATGGAAGTGGAACAGTTAACCGGCTGTTTCTGCACAGAGCTGTGGGCAGCAGGCAGAGCAGGCTGCTCGGTGAGCAGGGGAGGGCGGGAGTTAGGGAAAGGCACAGTGGTAAACAGCAGGACATTCCTAGGAGTTTTTACAAAGGGCACTGGGCTGCCTGGGCCAGCAGCTGAGGAACTATCAGGATCATCTGCTTGCCCCAGGACACCCTTCCATGAGATAGCGGAGCCCCAAAGGGAGGGGCCTGGCACAGCTGAGTCAGAGCTGCAACTGCCCGGCCCGGCTCCGGGAGAGCAAGCTCCAGCTTCGTCCACTCCAGGCAACCCCTGGCGGCTTACAATTTCCCCTGCTTAGTACAGAGGTGACACAGAAACCCTGCCACCTCTATCATCATCATCACTCCAGAAAAGAGAACACGCTGATGGCTGAAAAGCAGTAGAGGCACCGCTCCACGCACCTTCACCTGCCCTGGCTGGGACAGGAATGAGGGAAAACAGGAAAAAACAAAAGCACAAAAACTCAATGCCAGGGACCGGCACTGTGGCTTAGCAGGTAAAGCCACCACCTGCAGTGCCGGCATCCCATATGGGCACCGGTTCTAGTCCTGGCTGATCCACTTCTGATGCAGCTCTCTGCTGTGGCCTGGGAAAGCAGTGGAGCATGGCCCAAGTCCTTGGGCCCCTGCACCCACGTGGGAGACCCGGAAGAAGCTCCTGGCTTCAGATCAGCCCAGCTCCAGCCACTGCAGTCATTTGGGGAGTGAACCAGCAGATGGAAGACCTCTCTCTCTCTCTCTCTCTGCCTCTGCCTCTCTGCAACTGCCTTTCAAATAAATAAATAAATCTCAAAAAAAAAAAAAACCTCCATGCCAGACAGTAATTAGCCAAAGGAAACCTAAAAACAAATCTCCCAGGGATGAATGAGAGAGGAAGAAAGGGGATATTTAAAGACCAGGACAGTTCCAGAAAGACAGAAGGACAGGAACTTAAAATCCACCACGAAAAGCACAGATGAAACCAAACGTTGGCCAGACAGTGGCCAGAGGAAGGCCGCACACTCTAGACAACCCCTGGATGGCACTTTTTTTTTTTTTAAAGATTTATTTATTGGGGTCGGTGCTGTGGCATAGCAGGTAAAGCCACTGCCTGCAGTGTTGGCATCCCATATGGGTGCCAGTTCGAGTCCTGGCTGCTCCACTTCTTATTCAGCTCCCTGCTGATGCACCTAGGAGAGCAATTAAGGATGGCCCAAGTGCTTGGGCCCCTGCACCCACATGGGAGACTGGGAAGAAATTCCTGGCTCTGGCCTGGCCCAGCCCTAGCCATTTTTGCCATTTAGGGAGTGAACCAGCAGATGGAAGATGTCTATCTGTCTCTCTCAATCTCTTTCTCTAACTCTGCCTTTCAAATAAAATGAATAAATATTTAAAATAAAAATAGTTATTTTATTTAAAAGGCAGAATGAGAGTGGAAAAGACAGAGAAGGAGGGAGGGAGGGAGGGAGATCTTCCATCAGCTGGTCCACTCCCCAAATGGCTGCATCAGCCAGGGCAGGACCAGGCCAAAGGCAGCAGGCAGAAGCTTCACTTGGATCTCCCACATTGGTGCAGGGGCCCAGCACTTGGGCCATCTCCTGTTGCTTTCCCAGGTGCAGCAGCAGGGAGCTGGATAGAAATGGAGCAGCTGGGACTTGAACCAGAGCCCATATGGGATGCCACTAGCGATTTAATCTGCTGTACCACATCACAAGCCCAGGATAGGATCATTTAAAGCTGAAAACATGCAATCCTGAGCCCCAAGAACTCCAAGGCATGCACCAACAGGAGCCATCTGTGGTCGCTGCTCAATGCCAGAAACTACTCCCATGCCCCCCTACGGTCCCCTGAAGTTACAAGGGAGCTTCATTTGGGGCGAACCATAGGAATTTGCTGTTTACGGGCCGAGCCGCTTTGCCTTAAGACACAACACAGATCAACCTCTCAACCACACCACTAAGCAGAGAAGCCAGACCCAAACAGACAATGCAGTTTGGTCTCATTTCCAATTCCAGACATTCAAAAGCCGGTAACTTTAATCCAGCACGAGAAAGGGGTGTGTGTGGGTGTGTGGGTGTGTGTGCATGCGTGCACCTGCGGGCTTCCGGGGCTGCTTCTTGCTCTGGATGTCAGTTCAAAAAGCAGGCTCCCAGAGTGGGTGTTTGACTTAGCGGGGAAGACAGTCGTGTCCAGTCCCAGAATGCCTGGGCTCGGTCCCCAGCTGACTGTAGAAGGCAGTGGTGAGCACTCAAGTAACCAGGCTCCTGCCACCCACATCGGGGGCCTGGGTTGAGTCCCCAGCTCCTGGCTGTCCTGGGCATTTGGGGAGAGAACCAGAAGATGGGAACTCTTTCTGCTCTCTCACAATTTTTTTTTTTTTTTTTGACAGGCAGAGTGGACAGTGAGAGAGAGAGAGAGAGAAAAGTCTTCCTTTTTGCCGTTGGTTCACCCTCCAGTGGCCGACACAGCTGTCGCGCTGCGGCCTGCACACCGCGCTGATCCAAAGCCAGGAGCCAGGTGCTTCTCCTGGTCTCCCATGCGGGTGCAGGGCCCAAGCACTTGGGCCATCCTCCACTGCACTCCCTGGCCACAGCAGAGAGCTGGCCTGGAAGTGGGGCAACCGGGACAGGATCAGTGCCCCGACCGGGACTAGAACCCGGTGTGCCGGCGCCGCAAGGCGGAGGATTAGCCTATTGAGCCACGGCGCTGGCCAACAATTTTTTTTTTAAAAAAGATTTACTTATTTATTTGAAAAGCATAGTTATAGAGAGAGATTTTCCATCAGCTGGTTCACTTCCCAGATGGTGGCAACTGCCAGGGCTGGGCTAGGCTGGAGCCATGTCTCCCATATGGGTGGCAGGGGCCTAAGCACTTGGGCCATCCTCCGCTGCTTTCCCAGGTCATTAGCAGGAAGCTGGATAGGAAGTGGAGCAGCCGGGACGTGAACTGGCGCCCCTATGGGATGGCGGTGTCGCCACAAGGTCACGCCCCAGTGACAGATTCTGTGCACACTCTTCCAGACACTGAATAGAAACCTTCAAGAGGCGGAGACGCTGGACTGGGATCTGATCAGCTGGTAGACCTGGTCCAGCCAGGGACCTCCCCTGACACCCCGCAGCCAACAGGAACACCACCACACAGGACTGCTGGCCAAGTGACCAATCAGGACAGCATGTATGTCTTGGAAGAGGCGGCTGAGCCAATGGGCCGGTTGGGAACCCACAGGAAACCTAGTGACGACTTGAAAATCTCAGTATTAGGAGCAGCCTCCTGTCTGCCAGCTGCAGATACAAACACCCTGATAAGGCCTAAGGTCTGACAGCTTCCAAAGACGGCATAGGGGGTTTCTTCAAATCCTACATGGCAAGCCCCATGGAGAAAACAGGAAACTCAGAGCAGAACCCCGCGCTTCAAACAGGACACCGAAGAGCTCCCGGAGAGGGCCCTGAGCCGGTCCTGGTGGCAGCCGGCTGGGTCTATCAAAAGGAGGAAGCCAACAAGGACGTGGGTGAGGCCTTCAGGGACCCGGGCCGAAGGAAGCCACCGGAAAAGAGGGGAAACAGCCTACGTGCTCCTGCGGGGGCAGCCCCAAGCCGGAACTCTCAGTGTCTCCGGCAAACCAGCTCAGGAGCTGCGGACGAGCAGGTGCAGGGGACAAAATCCAGTCAGAGGTGGCAGCGTGGGCACGCACTGGGAGTTTCAGGATTTTTAAGGACAAAAAAAAAATTGGGCAACTGCTACAGAAAAGACTAGTCTGTGAGCCGGGCCAGAGAACCTCCAGGTGTGGCACTTCACAGAAGAGGGCTCACCTGTCCAGCAGGTAACTTGAAAGAGTGAGAGGGGAGGGGCCGAGCGCTCAGAAGGGATCTAGACAAGGATTCACTGGGCGGGGGGCGCCCGCACAACATTTCGCAAAGCTTCACTGTGCTTTTAAAATTTGAGCGTTGGTGGTGCTGGAAGGGCTCTCAGCATCACAGCGTAGAGATGAAATAAATGGCACTTCTCAGGCCAGGCGTGGAAACACGGACCACACGAAGCCCCTGAACCCGCCCAGCGCTCACTGCCTGTGTGGGGGCCGGCACCGCAGGGCCATGCAGAAGACAGCAAGCCGGGCCCAACAAGCTGCCGGCCCTCTAGGGGGTCTAGCCAAGAGTGGACAGAAAAGCCAGGGCATGGTTAACCCACACGACAGCAGAGTGGTGACTTCCACAGAAGGAGGGGGCTCCAGTGGGTGTTGAGGGGGCGTGCTGTACCTAGCGACGGGGAAGCCGAGGTGTCCAGCTCGTGGGATGCCTGCTACTGAGCAACGAGCTGGCCTTCCACTCCTCCTCCTCCTCCTCCAGATGTGTGTACGTGTGTGCACGCATGTGCCTTACACCCTCTGGCTAATACCTTTACAGCTCGATCTAAGTCTACTAAGGAAGCCGAGCCTGCTCCGTGCAGAAGTCCCAGAGAAAGGGGGGCGGGGCCTGGGGCCTGATCCCGATCCCGATCCGCAGAGGAGCCAAGAGGCTACAGGCCCAACCACAGCAACCACGCAGGAACCAAGACTGGCGGGCTCGGTTCCCACAGGTGACAACCCACACACCACCACCCTGTCCTCACACCCAAGCCAGGGCCCCAGAACCTGGGGGGCAGCCATGTAGCTCCCCTGGAGGGGCAGAGTTAGAGCCACTGTTGAGTGAAAACACGACCCACCTGTGCCGGCTTCCAGCCCCCTCCAATCAACCCGAGTTACTTTCTCAATTACTCATCTCACCAAGCCACTCCCTGCCTAAGGCCTGCCAGGGATTCTGATCACCTGGGAGGGAGGCCATGGCATGGCCTGGCCCGCTGCGTGCTTCCGAGAGGGGCGCCAAGTCCACCTCCCCACTTCCACAGCTGTGCCTCTCAGCACCCCAGGGAGGCTGTGCTGTCTGCAGGGAGGACCTGACCCACGTGGCCTCCCCTCCCCTCCTCGAAGCCGCCCCACCATTCTCCCTACCGCCTCCCTCCCCTCCCCTCCCCTCCTCGAAGCCAACCCCACCATTCTCCCTACCGCCTCTCAGCCGCTGCCTGGCGCCCTGCCCCGCCCCAACCCCCCCCCCCAAAGTCAGGGACCCCGCTGGCGCCCCAAGCGGCCGCAGACGCTAGCACCAGGCGTGCAGCGGGCACTCGCAGGCGTCTGTCAGCTGGGCAAGTGCCAGGAAGCCAGAAGCAATTCTGGGAGATAAGGAGAAATACTACACGCAAGATGATAAGGTGGCACGGTGCCCTGCCCCATCCCGGCTCCAAAAGCACGCGACTTAGATTCTTAAAATTAGTCAGGACTCCCAGAGAGCTCTGGCTCCTGCGCCTTCCACGCTGTCAGCATCAGGCCGGCGCTGTTCCGCTCCCCGTGCTGGAAAGACGCACCATTTTTTTATAAACCAGTTCAAAATCAGTAATAAATCTGCCCCATGGACATGTGAATACATTTTGATGGGGAAAACAAACACTTGCAAAGAAAAGAAAGAAAAACTTAGCAGTTAGAAGGGCGGCACCGCTCGCCTCTCAGTCCACCTCTTCAGCACCTGGCTCTTCAGAAGGGGCTGGAACCCCCCCACTGCTTCTGTCCTCAGCGTGGAGGACACCCGGTGTTGCCTGGCTCTACGATCCTGGCCTCCTTCCATAGCCCCACCCTGCCTCCGCTCCCTGCACCGGGCTCTAGGCCACGTGGAGTGACTAGTTCCCATCCGGGTGCCCCAGAGTCCCGTGGTCTACCTTGCACTGGGATTCAGAGAGGATTCTGTTAGCATCAAGCACTGGTCACTTGGAAAACGTTTCATTGTACAACACCGACCCATCCCAACAGCTAGCCTCACGGCTGATGTTGTCCAAGAAGACTTACGGGCCGGGGAAACCGCCCAGCTCATCGCCCTGGATGCAAGCTTTCCAACATCTTAACTTTCCCTGCAAATGCTTAGAATGGGCAGCATTGGCAACACAGTTTCCCCCCTCCACAGGCTCCCTTTGTTCGTTTTCAAGGATGTCTGCCGAACACCTCCACATCTGAACATGCACACTTTCCTCTGTTGAGCGTTTCTTTCAAGTGAAAAATACTGCTCCATGACAAAGAGCAGGCAGCTCTCATCCCAGCCGGGGTGAGGACACGCAGTCCCACAGGGGACCACCCGGATGGGAGCTCACTGGTCTACATTTACCCCTCAGCCACCTGGACGGGTCCAGGACGAGCAGGTCCCACCAGGGCTCTGCATACCACTGGCACAAGTGCTGACGTGGGGCAAAGGTGGCGATGTTGAAGTGTTGGGGAGAAGAGGCCTCGGGTGGCTGACATGCGAGGCCTCAAATGTTCACAACCCCTGGGGCCGGCACTACGGCATAGCAGGTGAAGCTGTAGCCTGCAGTGCCGGCATCCCATATGGGCACCAATTCAAGTCCCAGCTGCTCCAATTCCGATCCAGTTCTCTGCTATGGCCTGGGAAAGCAGGGGAGGATTGCCCAAGTGCCTGGGCCCCTGCACCCACACGGGAGACCTGGAAGAAGCTCCTGGCTCCGGATTGGCTCATCTCCGACCACTGTGGCCATCTAGAGAGTGAACCAGCGGATGGAAGACCTCTTTCTCTCTGCCTCTCAAATAAATAAATCTTAAAAAAAAAAAAAAATATTACAGGCAAGGAAAATGAAGCCCACAGAGGTGGAGGGGTGGGGACCATCCAAGCCAACCTCAGTCAGGACTCAAAATCCAATAAGTAAACCTACAGCAGGCTAAAGGACAAACCATGAATAAAAGGAAAGCACCATTTCAAACCGTATCCGTGTGCACTGGCGCAGGCCTCAGGGAGACCTCGGGCCTCAGGGCTAACTCACAGAGCCCGCCCTGGTGCTGCAGGCCATGCGCACCTGGAGGCAGAGGGGGCAGTGGGGGAGGGGCGCTACCAGGAAGCGGGAGGTGCAAGCTGCCTGCTGGGGGCATGAAGTCAAAGTCCCCCTCCTGCCAGAGCGGCCCAGCCAGCCCTGCTGCCCTTATCAGCTTCCCCACAGGCCCGGAATGTGGGACTTTGGAAAGAACGCTGTCCCCTCTGTCCCCTCGGCCTGCACAGGGCGCTCAGCGTCACCTGCCACAGCCGGGGATGACCCAAGGCCAGCGCCTCCCCACCTGGTGGACCCTCAGCAGGCTGCATGGCCTGGTGTCTCCCTTTCCTTACGAGGATGGCCAGACCCCACGAACCCATGTGTGCCCCCCCTACAGGCCTCTCTGGAGCTGGGTGGCGAAGGCACACATCTGCACGGGCCAGAAGAGGCCATTAGCCGGAAGGGAAGGAAGGGGCTGGGGATGGGAGGCGGAGGACGGCGCAGAGTCCACCTGTCCCCTGGGCCGTGGAGGGTCTGCTGGGGGGGGGGGGGGGCTCCTGAGGACCTGGGGGAGGGCTGCAGTGGAGACACAGCAGCAAGACAAGGGCCTCTTCCCTAAGACCAGGAGGAGGGCTGTGTCGCCAACTCCAAACAATCGCTGTTCTGCCTGGGACACCCGCCGCGGCCACCGCACACCCAGGGCCTCGCCAGTCCCCCCCGCCTCTCCACACACACACACAGTCAACCCCAGGAGAGCCCACAGCACTGCCCCAGCACAGGGAGCCCAGCCGAGTCTTCCCTGAAGCTCTGGCTCCCTGCCTCCAGGTGAGTGGCCTCACGCTGACCACACAACACAGCCAAGCAAACCAACCTCCGCAGGGAAGCTGAAGTCAAGGAGAACAAGAGGCGGCTGTGGTCCTGTCACACCTGTTTCAGCCACAGGAACCAAGCGTCACTGTCAGGCCCAGCCCAGCTACCCAGAAGCCAGGCCAGGGCAGACTCTGGAACCCCAGGCTATGAGGCCAGGAACCCCTAGGAGAGGCCCCTCTGTGACCACGACTCAGCCAGTCGATCTCAGCCTCAGATGGTGGGGCTCCCCCCACCCCCAGCTGCTGCTGCCACCACCCCCGGGCCTTGGAGGGTGGCGGTTCTGAGCGACCCAGGCAACAGCACTAAAGAACTCAGCCTCATTGCCTGCTGGATTCTGGTTACCGGCACCTGCTAGAGCAGCGGAAATGGCAGCCGCCTAAGTCCACCCAGACATGGGCCCAACCAAGGGGCGGGGCGCCAGCACAGACCACACGGGTCCTGGGCCCCACTCTCCCTCCCCACGTTGTGTGTGAACAATAGTCACGGAGGTGCAGAGGGAGCTGCAGGGCCCATGGGGCAGTCACCAACAGGGCCCAAGTGCAGCCACGGGGCGGGGGGGGGGGGGGCAGCCACGCCCTCACTGTGGCCAACAGCCCCTCCACCTCCATCCACAACCGGGCCAGCTCCCACCTGGAGGCACCCACCCCACCAGGCCCACTCCCACCTTTCCTTAGCCACCATGGAATTCCCATGGGATAAGTGAGGCGGCCGGGCCACCTGCGTTTCCCCACATCCTGCCTCCCGTGTGCTCCGACAGGAAATAAGCACAAGGACCTCTAAGCTCCAAGCCCAAGGCCACCCTCCTTCTCTCCCCTAACTCACCACACAGAAACTGAGCAGTCGGAAGGAGACTACCGGCCCCCCAAGCACCCCGCCCCCCAAGCCTGGCAGCCTCCCTGAGGGTCGCTCTCCCACTTAGTGCAGCCACACCCTCCCGTCCTGGACTGTGGCAGGGGCTGGGCCCTTCCTTATCACGCTCACTGGGGGCCCAAGGCAACCCCCATCCCCACCTGCTTTTCTTGCCTTGCCACTCCCAGCTAAAACTGGGCTCAAGGCGAGCCTGCAGCCCCTCCTCCCCCCACCGGCCCTCCCCCCCAGCCGGGTCCCTAACCCGAGGGCAAGGCCCCTCCCAGCAGGAAGCAAATGCTGGCTGTGCCAGGGAGAGTCAAACTGGAAGGGCTTGTTTGGAAGCCCCTAATCAGGAGCCGGGCCCTGTCCTGGGGAGGGGGGTCCCTGCCCCACCCCTCCCTGGGACGAGAGCTAGGGCTTACAGGGCCGGATCTCCCGCCGTCCTGAGCTCAGGCTGGGGAAGCGGGGAGCGCCTGCCCCACCGCAGGAGCCCCCACGGGCTCTGGCGTCCAAGGAAGGCACTTGGCCTGCGGGCCCAGCAGTGCAGAACTGGAAGGATTCCGAGAAAACCCGCTATCGCCCTGCCTGGAGGGCTGGTCGGTGAGCGCCGGAGGGCAGGGCCAGCCAGTGCGATTTCACCCATCTCACCTCGCCACGGGCTAGCTAGTCTGTGCCTGCACGGTGGCTGGCTGAAATGCAAAGCTCTCAAAAAGAGCCTCCCACATGCCCGTAGGCAGCGGTGCTCCCGAGCTGGCTTCGAGCTGGCTTCTCCTTTCCCGGTGTCTGCCTTCCCACACCCACCGCCCACCCCCCCCACCCCGGTTAAAACGGTCACCTACAGCCACAGCCAACCGGCTAGCCACCCAGGGCTCCCCTCCAGGCCCACGGCCGGCCCCCTCCCTCCCACACCACGGCCAGTGCCAGCCCTTTATCACCCTATCTCACAATCATTTGTTTGCCTGTCTTCCTCAGGATGAGCTCCAGAGGCCGGGCGATATGGGCACCCAGGTTTTCATTCCCATTTTACAAACGGGGACACTGTCCAGCAGGGACAGTCAAGAGTCCCCGGCAGAGCCAGCGAGGCACCCCAGACTTCCTGACAGCCTGCGCAAGCGCCCTGCTCAGTACCCCAAGGGGGTGGGGGTCTCTCAAGGAGCCAGGAGGGCAGGAACCCAACTTCTGGCTTTCCCAGGCAAAAGCTCCCGGCTGGGGCAGGGGTGGGGGAGGGGGCGCCCCAGTGGGCAAGAGGAGCTATGGGGTGGGGCTGACTGCCGGAGGCCAACTGGCCAAGCAAAGAAAGGGCAGAACCACAGGTCCCCTGGGTAAACTGAACTTTATTCCTTCCTCACTCCTGACTGCAGAACTGCCCAGCCAGCCCTTCCCTGGGGGCTAGCTGCTGATTACAAGGCACTGCCCCCCACCCCGTGGTCTGACCCTGGCAGACAATAAGGACTCTAGGAAGGCAGCGCGCCTGGCAGCTCAATAATGCAAAGCCCTGTTGCTCAGAGTCCACAACAGCTGACTTCAAGTGGATCGGAGGCTGCGCTTATTAGCAAAATGAGAAATCCGATCTGTGGAAAGAAAACACTACGTGAGGATTAATCCAGGGCTGCCGCTTGCGGACAGAGCCCGGGCTGCCGGCCAAGGCCAGGGAGCAGGAGGAGACCGTGCCTACCTGTCCCTAGGAGCAGGTACCGCACAGAGCAGGCCAGGCCACCGCTGCCCACGCTGCGGCGCCTCCCTCCAGCAAGTGCGGCAATCATTTCTGTTTCTGCTTTAATTAAAGGTCGGGCTCCCTCGGGCTGCTGCTTCCTCTGTGCAGAGCCAGCAACCAGAGGGAGATTTCTCTTTTCAGGAATAGCTCGTAAAAGCCCAGTGACTAATCTGCAAGTCCCAACAACTGGCCGGGACAAATTTTGGGCACACAGCAGCGCTTGGCCAAGCTGCGCTCCTGCCCACACCGGCCTGCGGGAAGCTGGGGAGACGCCCGAGGAAAAGCAGGCCCACCTGGGAGCTCTGCCCCCCTCCACTCCCCCAGAAAGGGAGGCAGGCGGGGAGCTTCCGCCCAACCTGCCCAGGGGGACCCAGGGGCTTCCCTAAGTCAGCCGCACAGGTTGGAAGGTTCACTCGAAGGCAGACCGACTCACTCCAGGAAGCAGTGCTGGTGGCCAACGGATTCCGCTCCGTCCCCAAGGATTGGCCTTCCAGCCAACCTCCTGGGTGTTAAGAGCCCAGTAAACCCACAATGTCACCAACACAGCTTTGTCTCCAGAGGCTGGCCTCGGCCTGGCCCATCTGCTGTCCCCTTCAGGCCACTAGGGCAGCCCTGCCCCACCAGGCACATTCTCTCTCTGGGAGCCAGGGCTCTAGACCGGCCACATGGCCTCCTCTCCTTGAAGGCCCAGGGAACCCAGGCACCGGCAGATGGGAATGGAGGGGCCTGGAGTCCAACCAGGAAGCAATAACGTGAGACAGAGAAAGGTTTTGAGTACCCCAGCTCCATCCCTCCTTCCCGGGGCAGGGGTGGGGGGGTCCTTGGAATACAGCCCCAACTTCAGCCTAGAAGCTGAGTCTCTCCCCTTACTACCTACCTGCCAGCTCTCGCCTTCCCCCAGGCCAAGAGGCACAGCAATCCCCCATATCAGTCAACAATCCACCGCCTTGCCTTGCCTCGGGATTCCTATGGGCAAGGCACTGCCCCTCCCCCCCACCACATATGTCAGAGAGGTGGCCTCCCTGGGCTACACCCCTCCTGCTGCTGGGGGCTGGGGGGCCGGGAGCATAGCTTTCCAGCCGTGCTTGGCAACTCCTACCAGGAAAGACACTGCGGGTGGAGGGGGAGGAGAAGGCATGGCCAAAGAACTTAAAGCGCACTCCAGCCTCCCGGGATCCGCAACGGGCTCCTTCCCCCAGCAGTCCCGGGCTGTTCTGGGTGGGGCCGCTGGGAGCATTATCTGGCTTCATCCCCCCCCACCCCCAGGGAGAAGCATTTCTGCCCCCCACCCACCACCACTCACGCACACACCCAAGCCTGCGTGAATACGAACCATCTTGGAAGATAAACAGAGTGACAAGCTGGGGCCCCCAGGCCCCCTCCCTGGGCCAGCTGACCCCCTCCCCCAAGCCCATCTCTCTTCCTGCCAAGCGGCTGCCTAGGGGAGCGGTCTGGGGGCAGGGCAGCTAGCCCACCAGGCGCAGGGCTGGCGCTCCGAGAGCGGCCCCTCCAGGCCCGACCCTGCCCCCTTTGCCCTGGCCGGTCCTCCTGCTGGGAAGGGGGGACCGCGCAGGGCGCGCAGGGCCGCAGCTCTGGAGATCACAAAATCCTCCAGCGAGGGGCGACGGCGGGCGCGGGGCCGTCTGCATAATGGGAGGCCGCCCGCCTGTCAGGCAGCGCAGCTCGCCCGACGCCGTTCGGATTAGATCGCTAATGAAAAGGCACAAAGAACCAGCGCCCGCTCGCCTGCCGTCCCCCGCTCTGCAGACCCGCGCCCCGGGCCCGGCGCGGCCCCGGGGGCTTTGTGCCCGGGGTCCACCCGGCCGCCCGCGCCCCCGCCGGGCACCGCGGAAGCCACAAAGCCCCGCCGGGGCCGGCCGGGGGTGGGGGTCCCGCCTGCGCCCCCCCGGCCAGGCCCGGCGGACGAGCACGCGCGCAGCCCCCACGTCGCCCGGGCGCGCGCGCGCCCACGCCCCTCTCCCCGGAGGCGCGCCCCGGCCCCCGCCCGCGCCCCCTCACCGCCCCCCGGCCACCCTCTCACCTCGTGTGCGGCGGCGGCGGCGCTCCGCCCGCCGGCCGGCCGGCCTCGCTCGCGACCCCTCGTCTTCGGCGCCCGGCCCGCGCCGCCCGCGCCCGCCCCGTCCGCCCGCCGCCGGCCCGGCTCGGCTCCCCGCCCAGCGCGCCCCGAGCGCCGCTCACAGCCGCCCGCCCGGCGCCATCTTGGAAGCTTGTGACGTCGGCGCCGCCCGCTCACCCCTAACCCACATCTGAATGGGCGAGCGGAGGGGCGGGGCCAGGGGCGGCGAGTGGGCGGGGCCGCGCCGGGGGCGGGGCGGAGGGGCGGGGCCGGCGAGCGGTCCGAGCGCTGGGCGGAGTGAGCGGCCGCGGCTACGCGCCGTGGGGGAGGGGCGCGCCGGAGGAGCCGGGGACCCCCGCCCGGGACCCCCAGAAGCCCGGCGGGACGCCAACCCGAGGCGCCAGGGCGAGACACCAGTTTCGCTCTTGCGGCATCAGGACCGCACGCTCCCCGGAACAGGCACCCTAGCCCACCCCCCAGTAGGCGGACTCCCTGCCCCCCGACTCAAGGCTGACCCCTTTGGAGCCTAACTTTGGCCCTTTGCAGCCCCCCCCCGCCATTGGGGCCCACCCAGTAGCCTGCGCCTCGCCTCCCGGACGCCTTCGCTCCCCGCTCCGCGTAGCCCCCGGCCGTGGTCCCAAAGCCGCAGCCCCTAGGGACTACTGCTCAGAGGGTCTGCGCTCCGCAGGACGCCCCCCGCGCCGTCGGGATCCCGAGCCCTGGGGAGCCCTGTGACCCTTGACCCCAGCGCCCCGCAAGAGCCCCGCTCCGAGCGCCGCGGGCCGGCCCTACCTGCTCCGAGGGCGCGGAGGTCCCGGGCGCGCTGCGCTCAGCCAGCCCCTTCCGGTGGCCGCGGCCCCTCCAGGCCGCGGGGGTCGTGGCCGGCGCTCGGTGGCTCGGAGGGGCCGGGACTGGCCGCGGGCCGGGGGAGGGGGCGCACGTGTCCGGGAGTTAGGGGAGTTCACGAGGCCGGTGCGCCCCGTTCACGCCCTACCCCGTGTGTAGGTTTGTTAGAGTCCTCTGCACAAAATTCTACACTTCAGCCGGAGGCATACACAGCCAAAACACAGCTGTCACTGCCCTCAACCTGGGGAGCGAAAACAAAAATAAAATAAACTCGCCAAAAGGTAGTCCAACATCGGGCAGGGCAGGGCAGAACAAGAGATACAAAAACCTAGAAACGGAAAGAACACAATAGATGCAAAAGGAAAAAAAACCAAACATCTGTGAAAAAGAAAAGAACTATTCCACGAACGGCGCCCTGGAGGACATCCTATTAAGGAAAAACGGGAAAAAAAACAACTGTTGGAGGAACCAGAAACGTACAAATAACAGCTACCAAGAGACCTGTTTTTGTTTTTGTTTTTTTAACCAAATTAAAAATCAAACTCAGATGGTAATTCTTCCATCACAGGCAAGAGTCTTGGGTGGGTAATCACCCTAATAGGCGGTTAGAGATGCTTTTTAAAAATGTTTGGCACCAAAATGAGCTGCTCTTTCTATTTTTTTTTTTTTTTCCTGCACACCTTGGCCTTGGGCTGTTGAAAGCACATTCGTTGTCTCAAAATTCCTGACTCTGAATTTGGAAGTAGGAACCGAAAAAAAAAAATCTTTGAAGACGATCATACTCCCTGGAATCAGCATTCTGGAATACCTGGGCTAGGGAAATTAACCTCAGGTGTCGATGCTGGAGGTGATTATCTGCCTCTACCCAGGCTGAAAGCTTGGACCTGGTGGCTAGGAGCACGTCTGACACTGAACAGTCATCCAACAGTCACTTGTTTCATTTGCATTTGGAAATTAATAGTTTCCAGGGATTGTTTAAAATAATGAAAAAAATACAAAGTAAATGTTTAACAATGGGGAATTGGCTAAGTAGCCTGTGTGGTGGAATCTTAGGCACCCATTACAAATGGTGTTTATGAGGAATGTTATGATTTAGTAAAGTGCAAATGATATGAGATTAAAAAAAAGAAAGCAAAATGCAACATTGTGTGAGACACACAGAGAAATAAGAGAATATATCAACCTACTTACGGAGGTTCTTCCTGGAAGTTGAGTCTTTTATTATGTATATTTTAGCATGTTCTTTCCTACAAAAGTAACATGTCTGATTGGAACAACTTAGCCCTACTGAAGTGTATTTTTAAAAGCATCTTTAAAAAATTAGTCATTGTCTTTCCTCTGCTGCCCCCTCTGTGTCTCTGAAATGATATTAAACAACTTGATGTCTGTACCACCTTCTCTGTTGTTGATACATGTCTGCTCACGTGTCTCCAATTTTATTATTTTGAAACTGTAAATTAATACCCTATATAAACTTACATAGTTGCCATAAAACTTAACAGTAATTTAGTATAAAACTTAGAGTACAGTTGCTTTCTGTCCCTAAGAATATATCACAGACATGTTTCTAGATCATTTCCGTAATTCACTTCTTAAAATTTTAATCTTTTTATTGGAAAGGCAGAGAGAGAGAGAGAGAGAGAGTTCCCATCCAATGGCTTGTTCCCAAATGCTATGCTTGCAACAGCCCACCAGCTCAAGAACTCAACCCAGGTCTCCTTCATGGGTAACAGGGACACAATTCCTTGACCCCTGGATGCTGCCTCCCAGAGTCTGCATTAGCAGGAAGTTGGAGACTGGAGACAGAGGTGGAGAGGGTGGAACCTGATACTCTAATACACTATGCTAATAGCCCACCCCAATGTCTCTCTCTTTTTTTTTTTTTTTTTTTTTTGACAGGCAGAGTGGACAGTGAGAGAGAGAGACAGAGAGAAAGGTCTTCCTTTTCCGTTGGTTCACCCCCCAATGGCCGCTGCGGCCAGCGCACTGCGGCACCACGCTGATCCGAAGCCAGGAGCCAGGTGCTTCTCCCGGTCTCCCATGCGGGTGCAGGGTCCAAGCACTTGGGCCATCCTCCACTGCACTCCTGGGCCACAGCAGAGAGCTGGACTGGAAGAGGAGCAAAGGGGACAGAATCCAGCGCCCTGAACGGGGACTAGAACCCAGGGTGCCGGCGCCACAGGCAGAGGATTAGCCTATTGAGCCCCAGCGCCGCCCCCAATGTCTCTTTAATAGCTGCCAAACTTTCTTGGGTATAGGGCTGTATATCTAGTCTGTATTCAACACTTGCCTTATTCGTAGCTCTTCAGGTGCCCCACAGTTTGGGGGGATTAAAAAGCTACTTATGAAATAGTCCCTGGGTATGTTATCTTCACATTGTCCTGCTTTTTCCCTTGTGCCAAGCAGTTTTTCAGAAGTTGAATCAATAGGTTAAATGATGTCTATGTTCCAATTGTAAGACTTTCCCCAAACTGTGTAGGAATTCCGAATCCTGCTCGTAACTTATTTTTTTTCCTTGCTTATTTAAACATTCTGGAATCTTCATTCTTGTACTATTCCTTTTAAAATCAGGGAGGGGGGGGCAAAGGAGAAAAACGGGTTTCTAAACCGGCAGTGAGCAAAGCTCTCAGCATCTCTGTCCTCTGTACTGATTTTTCTGCCTGCAGTCCTGGAGCCCTGAGCCATTTCCCAAGAAGCACTTTACACAATCCACGCGAGATTACTTCCTTGCTTCTAGTATGATCTTACTTAAGATCCGTGGAAGAATCAGGGGAACAAGCTCAAGAGACAATAGCAGAGATCAAAATTGTGTTCTCACCAACAGCAACCCAGAAGGGCAATATGGAAATACAAAAGCCAGACATTAGCAAGATGGAACCAGACAGGTACATCCCAAATCCCTCCAACACTCTGTGCACCTAGGACAGAACCTAAACCTCTCTCTGATCTGCAGGGGAAACTTGAGGCAGGTGAGGCTAAGCAGACAAGGCACCGGGCTCATAGCCACGATTGTCATGTCAGGTATGAAGTGTCAAGTGGGGACAGTGGCGCTGGTTTTGTTACTTTTATTTTTTTAAGATTTTATTTATTTATTTGAGAGGTAGAGTTACAGACAGTGAGAGGGAGAGGGAGAGGGAGAGGGAGAGGGAGAGGGAGAGGGAGAGAGAGAGAGAGAGAGAGAGAGAGAGAGGTGTCTTCTTTCTGCTGGTTCACTCCCCAAATGGCCACAACGGCCAGAGCTGCACCGATCCGAAACCAGGAGCCAGGTGCTTCCTCCTGATCTCCCATGCAGGTGCAGGGCCCAAGCACTTGGGCCATCCTCCACTGCCTTCCCAGACCACAGCAGAGAGCTGGACTGGGAGAGGAGCAGCCAGGACTTGAACCGGTGCCCACATGGGATGCTGGTGCTACATGCCGAGGATTAACCTACTGTGCCACGGCACCAGCTCCTGGTTTTGTTATGTTTGCCATCATCTGTTTTTAATGAAAGATCAACAGTAGTGGTTGTTTTTAGTGTATTTCCTATACAATATCCACTCTCACACTCTGACATCCCAAGCTCCAGCCATAGCAGAAAGCTGTCTATAACATATACTTGGTTTTCTGTTTTAGGATTTTATTTATGTATGTGAAAGGCAGAGATACAGAAGGAGAAAGGGAGAGGGAGACAGAGAGAAAGAGAGAATCTTCCACCCACTGGTTCACTCTCCAAATGGCCTCAACGGCCAGAGCTGGGCCAATCCGAAGCCAGGAGCTTCTTCCAGGTCTTCCTTGTGAGTGCAGGGGCCCAAACACTTGGGCCATCTTCTGCTGCTTTCCCAAGCGAATTAACAGGGAGCTGGATTGGAAGTGGAGCAGCCAGGACTCAAATTGGTGCCCATATGGGATGCTGACACTGCAAGTGGAGGCTTAACCTTCTTTGCCACAGCACCAGCCCCGTGTAGCCTATACTTGTATATGCCATGGTTTCTCCTCCCACTTCTGGCTCCAGGCTACCCTTCTCCCTCCTCCCTGGCTCTGCCTTATAAAACCCACGCAGCTCCAACACTGTGTCCTATCCCTCCATCCCAGGTCACTCACCCTGATACTGCTGATAATACTTGATAATACTGCTGGGAGGGCCCTAGAACAGGAAGACTCAGTGCCAAGCTCCTACCTGGCACCAAGCAGAGACTCAGTTAAAAGTCAGATGGGCGCGGGATATGTGGCTCAGTGGGTTAAACCTCCACTTCAGACACTCACATCTCTTAGGAGTGCCTGGTTCGAGTCCCAGCTATTCTAGACTTCCTATCCAGAATAGCTTCTTGCTAACGTGCCTGGGAAGCAGCTGAACATGGTCCAAGTCCATGGGTTCCTGCCGCTGAATGGAGTTCCCAGCTCCTGGTTTGGGGCTGACCCAGTCTGGGCTGTTGTGGGCATTTGGGGAGTGACCCAGCAGATGGACGCTCTCTCTCTGTTTCTCCCTCTCTGTAACTCTGCCTTTCAAAGAAACAAATACAGCTTAAAAAAAAAAAAAGTCAAAGGGCCAGCATTGTGGTGCAGCAGATAAGCTACCGCCTGCAATGCCAGCATCCCATATGAGCGCTGGCTCAAGCCATAGCTGCTCCACTTCCAATCCAGCTCCCTGCTGATGCTCCTGGGAAAGCAGCAGAAGATGGCCAGAGTCCTTGGGCACCTGCGTCCATGTGGGAGACCCAGATGGAGTTACAGGCTCCTAGCTTCAGCTTCACCTAGCCCCAGCCATTGTGACCATTTGGGGAGTGAACCAGTAGATGGAAGACTTCTCTCTGCCTCTCTTTAATGCTGCCTTTCAAATAAAATAAATCTTAAAAAGGAAAAAAAATATTTAATTCTTGTTTGAAAAGCTGAGAGACAGAGATTCTTCCACCTGCTGACTCACTCCCCAAATGCCCAAAACAGCTGAAGTCAGGAGAACTCAATCCGAGTTTTCCACACCAAAGGCAGTGACCCAAGCTCCTGAGATTACCACTGCTGCCTCCCTGGGTGCTCACTGGCAGGAAGCTGGGCTCCCCAGGGGAGCTGGGACTCCCACCCAGGCACTCCAATACAGGATGTTAATGTCCCAAGTAGCATCTTTTTTTTTTTTTAAGATTTATTTATTTGAAAGTCAGAGTTACACACAGAGAGAAGGAGAGACAGAGAGAGAGGTCTTCCATCCACTGGTTCACTCCCCAGATGGCCGCAATGGCTGGAGCTGCGCCGATCCAAAGCTAGGAACCAGGAGCTTCTTCTGGGTCTCCCACATGGGCGCAGGGGCCCAAGCACTTGGGCCATCTTCTACTGCTTTCCCAGGCCATAGCAGAGAGCTGGATCGGAAGTGGAGCAGCTGGGTCTTGAACCAGCGCCCATATGGGATGCCAGCGCTTCAGGCCAGGGCGTTAACCCGCTGTGCCACAGCACCGCCCCCCAAGTGGCATCTTAACCACAGCACAAACAGCTGCCCCTTCCCCTTCCCCGCCCCACCAATTTTACAGATAGGCAAACTGAGGCTCACTCAAGGGCCACAGCCCAGCTCAAACTCCAGCTCCCTCTGACTGCCGTGATGAGCCCAGCTTTCCCTTGTGAGTAGCCCACTAGAAGAAAGACCTCCAACCTATATATTCTTTACAGCAAACACCCTGTCTCGGCCCAGATGGACCCCTCTCTCGCCACCAACCTCCCTGTCACTGTGCCATCCCACAGCCCCAAACAAGCTCAAGGGAGGTCACACCTTGGCTGCACTCCAGTTGGATCATCATTCAATCCAGTGATGCTAACAATAAGGTGGGTGCTGGGTTAGTGAACAGCATAGGCGGGGTCCCCAGCCCTGGAAGTCCACAGCCAAGGAGGAAGATGACAGAACACTCACCAAAGGGCTGGGGAAGATGCAGGCTGCGGGGGCCAGGGGAGAGGCTCGGATCTCCCCCTGCCCTGTGCCTGGCACGCTGCCCCTCAGCAGTAGCTCCTGGCAATATCTTCTCTGCTGGCTGCTGCTAAAGCAACCGCCTTTCAGTTTTCATCCTTGCTTCTGGTTTCCACCTGGTCCTGACCCGGTTGGTCACGATCTTCCTGATGGATGGCAGAGCTTGAAAAAGTTTATGGAAAATGGAATTTGGAAAAAAAAAAAAAAAAACAGGCCTGGGCTGGGCTGGGTCATTGTGGTGCCAAGAGTGGAAGCTGCCACTTGCAAAATCCACATCACACCTTGGAGCACTGTTCCAGTCCCTGTGCCTCCACTTCTGATCCAGTTCCCTGCTGGTATCCTGGGAAGGCAACAGAAGATGGCCCAAGTACTTTCAAGATTTATTTATTTGAAAGGCAGAGTGGCAGAGAGGGAGAGCCAAGAGAAAGATCTTCTATCTCCTGGTCTACTCTCCAGATGGCTACAATGGCCGGGTCTGGGCCAGGCTGAAGCCAGGAGCCAGGAGCTTCATCCAGGTCTCCCGTGCAGGTGGCAGGGGGTCAAGTACTTGGGCCAACTTCCCCTGCTTTCCCAGGCTTATTAGCAGGGAGCTGGATCGGAAGTGGAGCAGTGGGGACATGAACCAGTCACCACATGGGATGCTGGCATTACAGGCAGTGGCTTTACACACTACTCCACAATACTGGCCCTTCAAATAAATCAATATATTTTTTAAAAAGTTTCAGGCAGGTGTTTGGCACAGTGATTAACACATATTTGGGACACCTGCATCCTACAACAGAGTTCCTGTATTCAAGTCCTGTCTCCACTTCTGATCCAGCTTCCTGCTAACGCACACCCTGGGAGGCAACAGATGCAGTCTCAACTATTTGAGCCCCTGTCACCAGCAGAAAGGTCCGGACTGGGTTCCCAGGCTCCTGGCTTCAGCCTGGCCCAGCTCTGGCTGCTGCAGGCATTTGGGGAGTGAACCAACAGATGGATGATCTCTGTCTGTCGCTATCTCTCTGACTTTTCAAATGAAATGAACATAAATAAAAACTCTAAAAAGAAGCAAGTTACAACTTTATTTTGGTGCAAAAATTTTGAAACTCATGCATCTGAGGGATCTTCCAAAAATTTATGGGAGACGTATTTTATGAAAATGCTGTGCCTTGAGCCGGCGCCGTGGCTTAATAGGTTAATCCTCCACCTTGCGGCGCCGGCACACCGGGTTCTAGTCCCGGTCAGGGCGCCGGATTCTATCCCGGTTGCCCCTCTTCCAGGCCAGCTCTCTGCTATGGCCCGGGAGTGCAGTGGAGGATGGCCCAAGTCCTTGGGCCCTGCACCTGCATGGGAGACCAGGAGAAGCACCTGGCTCCTGGCTTCGGATCAGCGCGATACGCCGGCCGCAGCGGCCATTGGAGGGTGAACCAACGGCAAAAAGGAAGACCTTCCTCTCTGTCTCTCTCTCTCTCTCACTATCCACTCTGCCTGTCAAAAAAAAAAAAAAAAGAAAAGAAAAGAAAATGCTGTGCCAGGGCCCAGCATTATGGCACAGCGGGTAAAGCCACCGCCTGTGATGCCAGCAACTCGTACGGGCACTGGTTTATGTCCCAGCTGCTCCACTTCCAATCCAGCTCCCTGCTAATGGCCTGGGAAAAGCAGCATAAGGTGGCCCAAGTGCTTGGGCCCCTGCACCCACATGGGAGACACAGATGAAGCTCCTGGCTTTGGCCTGGCCACCTGGGGATCCAACCAGCAGAAGGAAGATATTCTCTCTCTCTCTCTTCCTCTCTCTCTGTAGCTCTGATTTTCACATAAATACATAATCTTTAAAAATAAATAAAAAGACAATTATAAAATAAAGAAAAACAAAATCCCCGTGAGGTCCTCCTTTTCGGGAGGTTTTTGTCTGTCTGCTTTCAGCTTGGTCCCTCCAAGACTTCCTCCTCTGTGTGCACCAGCCCCTGGGTCGCCTGCCCCCAGTCTGAGACTGGCAAGATCTGTTCTGGGGTCTGCCCACAGATCACTGTGGCCTCTGTGCCTGGCCAGGAGAAGATGCAAGAGAGGACCCAGTTGTTGCTCCAAGCAGAAAGGGTGGAGACCAGGGCTGGCCAGTCTGTATTGCTGGGGAAAGCCCACGGGGAGGCAGTCAGACCCACAGCCCAGTTCCAGCCATGCTGCTGACCAGCCAGCTGCTCTAGAATTGAATTCTATGAGGCCTGCACTGTGGCACAGCAGATTAAGATTCCACTTGCAACGCCAGCATCCCAATTCGGAATGCCAATTTGAGTCCTAGCAGCTCCGCTTCCGATCCAGTTCCCTGCTAGTGTGCCTGGGAAAGCAGCAGAAGACGGCCCCCCCAGATACTTGGGGCCCTGCCACCTTTGTGGGAGAACAGGATGGAATTCCTGGCTCCTGGCTTCAGCCTGACCCAGCACAGCCCTGGCCATTGTAACATTTGGGGAGTGAACCAGCAGATGCAAGAATGAACTCTGGGGGCCAGCGCTGGTGCAGCGGGTTAAAGCCCTGGCCTGAAGCACTGGCATCCCATATGGGCGCCGGTTCTAGTCCTGGCTGCTCCTCTTCTGATCCAGCTCTCTGCTATGGCCTGGGAAAGCCGTGGAAGATGGCCCAGGTCCTTGGGCCCCTGCACCCACATAGGAGACCAGGAAGAAGCTCCTGGCTCCTGGCTTTGGATTGGTGCAGCTCCAGCCATTGCAGCCATTTGGGGAGTGAACCAGCAGATGGAAGACCTCTCTCTCTTTCTCTACCTCTCTCTGTAACTCTTTCAAATAAATAAAATAAATCTTAAAAAAAAAAAAAAAAAACTCTCTTAGGCCGGCGCCGTGGCTTAACAGGCTAATCCTCCGCCTAGCAGCGCCGGCACACCGGGTTCTAGTCCCGGTTGGGGCACCGGATTCTATCCCGGTTGCCCCTCTTCCAGGCCAGCTCTCTGCTATGGCCCGGGAAGGCAGTGGAGGATGGCCCAAGTGCTTGGGCCCTGCACCCCATGGGAGACCAGGAGAAGCACCTGGCTCCTGGCTTTGGATCAGCGCGGTGCGCCGGCCACAGCGGCCATTGGAGGGTGAACCAACGGCAAAAAGGAAGACCTTTCTCTCTGTCTCTCTCTCTCTCACTGTCTACTCTGCCTGTCAAAAAAAAAAAAAAAAAAAAACCACTGTTATTCTTTCAAACAAATGAATACTTCTTTGCCATTGGTTTCTGCTGGCCTCAGTTTTCCCACCTGTAAAATGGAATACAGAGCCATCTCTGCCTCGTTGGCTCATGTGAACCTGAGGTCATTACACAGACGGAGGCAGGCAGAAGCGCCCAAGAGGCCCAGCAGATGAAAAAGCCAGAGACCCCAGGGCAAAAGGTCACAGACAACATGAGGTTCCCCTCTAGCGATTGTGCGGAGAAGGGGGAGAGACGAGGATGGAGAAAACCCACCCCTCTTCAATCCCAGCTGGGGAGCCAGGAGTTCTGGAGGGAACCCCAAAACCACGTGGGGATTCTGGCTCCCAGAGGAGGACACTGAATTCCAGTCTTTTGAGGCCACCTCCCCCGGGGGGCCTCCTGTGCCAGTGAGGGGGGTAAAGGAGCCATTTGTGGAAGCCCCTGCGGCTGGGACGGCAGCCTCTGGTCACAGTCATGAGGAAGGCTGGGCCCAAAGCCCTTATCTGGCCTGACCTTGTGGCGGCTGACCACTCCCTGCCTCTGGAAAAACGTGCCCCCACCCCCACCCTGCCCTCTCTGAGGTCGCTTTCTCCTTAAATGTCCAGAGTTCTAAGAGGAGGCCTTTGGCGCCCAATGCTGACCCTTGGCCTTCCACCCTAGGGTGCTTTCGCCAGCCCCAGCACCCTGCCCCCCACATGCCCTCCTCTGCACCCACTCCGCCTGCACCGTCTCCCAGATGCCTCCGCGGGAGTCCCTGGGACCTGTGACTCAGCACGCATGCGTCCGCACTGCTGACCCCCTGGGCGCCCGATTGCCCAAGGCTGACTCCTAGGACCACTCCCCCGCGTCTCAGCCCTCCCCACCCTGCCGCCGCTGCCCCCCACCCCGCCACTTCAACCAACCCTACCAATTTGAATTCCTGGCTCTGCCTCCCTCTGGCCTCCTTCTCAGACCAAGCCCTGCCCCCCAGGGCAGGGGAGAAGGAATCTTCCAGATAAGAGCAGCAGGCAAAGGGTTCAGCACCCAGGCTCTGCCACCAGCCTGCTGAGTGACCTTGTCCAACGACCTCTTCACTCTCTCCTTTGCAAAAGCTGGATAAAATGATACCATCTGCATTGGGTTGCTCTGGGCCATGTAGAAGCCGAGGCTCCTGGGGAGGCCTGGGTGCAGGTCGTTGGCAAAGGCAACAGTGTTTCTTTCTTGGGGAGGTCCTGATCCCCAGTGAATTGGTTGCGCAACCCTGGGTGCCGGCTCCACACCAGGCCCTAGATACCTGCACGCAAGGATTGGACAAGGATAAGACACAGTCAGATGGGGCGGGGGAGGAGGTGACGAGTGAATGAGTAATTCCTGGGTGCAGGGCTTGTGCCTGGGGGCTGTCCAAGCACCTGGGAGGGGCAGAGAAGTCCAGGAAGGGAGGGGCCGGATAGGGACAGCTGCCCAAAAACAGTGATAAGAGGGCACTTATGAAGGGCACCTTAGCTGGCGTGGGGACAACGCCAAGCCCCAGGGACGGAGCAGTTAGAAAGGCTGATTTTAGGAAAACTTGAGACAGTCAGCTACAGAACTGCTCAGATCACTCACTTGGGCAATGAAAGCGCCAGGATTTCTCCCCATCCCGTTCCGGGGCTCGGCAGGTGCTTCCACCCAAAGCACCCTGAGATGACCATCGGGGGTCCCTAAGGCTGCCATCGGCGTCCCGCTGGCACAGGCAGTCAGGTGGTCAGCTACAAGAGCGTCTGTTGGGGTTCCAGGGCCTCCATGAGAGCAAAACAGGCCACATAGACCCGGGACAATTGCTGGGGCGGCAGGGGGGATGGTGCTCCAAACATGGGGCATTCCAGTCCTGGGCAAGAGGGGTCAGGGCAACAGGCCCACGACAGACCCATCTCCCCCGACCTGGGACAGCGACAGGTGGAGGTGAGCTGGGGCTCCTGCTGAACCTGTCTAGGCTGCCTGGGGACACAGCAGTGCCACCACAGCCCCAGGAGCCCTCCGTGTTCTCGGTCCCTGGAACCGGCTCCACCTGATTTCACAAGACTGGAGTTGGCCCAGCGTGTTCTTACCTTCGCTGGAACACCTGACTAGACCACCTACAAGACCCGCCCAGCCTCTGATTCTACATCTAGGGGGTGGGGCAGGGGGGAGGGGAGACAGCCAAAGGGGGGTGTGACCCAAAAGTAGAAAGAGCCTAAAATGAACCGTGGAGGCATCTCTGAGGGTTCTCCTATTGTAACCTTGGGAATTCCTTCCCAGATTTTGTACTGTGAGCCTGAAATTGGATCAGTTAATCACATTTTAAGAAATACACAGCAGGGGGCCAGCACTGCCGGGTCCTGCAGTGCCAGGATCTCATATGGGTGCTGGTTCGAGTCCCAGCTGCTCCACTTCCAATTCAGCTCTCTGCTGTGGCCTGGGAAGGCAGTAGAAGATGGTCCAGGTTCTTGGGCCCCTGTATCCACATGGGAGACCCAGAGGAAGCTCCTGGCTCCTGGCTTCGGATCAGTGCAGCCCCAGCCATTGCAGCCACTTGGGGAGTGAACCAGCGGATGGAAGACATCTCTCTCTCTCTCTCTCTCTCTCTCTCTCTCTCTGCCTCTCCTTCTCTCCTTGTGTAACTCTGCCTTTCAAATAAATAAATAAATCTTTAAAAAGGAAATGCATAGCAACACTGGGCCAGAAAAGGCAGATCTGGGAGAGGTCACGGGGGGGGGGGGGGAGTATGTCACGGAGTCCCCTGGGCAGAAGGGACCCTTGTATCAGAACTCCTTGGACACTGCCCCTTTGCTCACTGGATACCTGCTCTGTCCTCTGGCCAGCCATGCTTCCTTTTTTCCCGCTCGGTACCCTCCTGGGCAGGTTCTGACCTGACCTGTAGGTTGTGTGGTCACTCAGTCGGGGAGGGAGGGGACCAGTTGTCTAAGTTGTGGCCTGCCAGCTCTTGAGGCCACTCTCTGAAAGAACCTGCTGCTCTTCTTGTCACATGGGCTGAGAGTCACCGCCTGTTTTGTACAAGGAAGTGGCATCGTTTTGGAAATTAGGCCTGGGGCCGGCATTTGGTGGCTCCATGGGTTGGGCCACTGCCTGGGAGGTCGACATCTCATGTGAGTGCCAGTTGGAGTCCCGGCTGCTCTGCTTCCAATCCAGCTCCCTGGTCATGTGCCTGGGAGGGCAGTGGATGGTGGTCCAGGTGCTTGGGCCCCTGCATCCTCGTGGGAGACCAGGAGGAAGCTCCTGGCTCCTGGCTTCAGCCTGGCGCCGACCCCAGCTGTGGTAGTCATTTGGGAAGTGAACCAGTGAAAGACACCTCTCTCTCTCTCTCTCTCTCTCTCTCTCTCTGTGTGTGTGTGTGTGTCTGTCTGTCTCTTTCTCTCGTTTGCTCTGCCTTTCAAATAAATAAATCTTGAAAAAAGAAATCGGGCCGCAGCTGGGCACCTACCTTCTCCTTGGCTTCTGTCCACCCTCCAGCAGCCTGCCCTCCATGTCATACCTGGGTGGCCTTCTCTTGCTCCTGTTCAGAGTCTCCCGGTTCTCAGGGCCCAGGAGACACCAAGAAGGACCCAGAATTGTGTCCCCGCCCCTGATCTGTGGCCTCACCAGCTTTCTGGGTCTTCCTGTGGATTCTGATGCCACCAATGAGGACCCCAAGCTGTCCATTGGCAGATGGCATTTGGATCCAAGCTCTAAGATTCAGCAGTCCTGACTCTTCTACTCCCTCCCTCCTCTTCCTCCTCCTCCTCTTCCTCCTCCTCCTTCTTCTTTTTAAGATTGATTTATTTATTTGAAAGTCAGAATTACAGAGAGAGAGAGAGAGAGAGAGAGAGAGAGAGTCTTCCACCTGCTGGTTCACTCCCCAAATGGCCGCAACAGCCAGAACTGGCCCGATCTGAAGTTTAGGAGCCAGGAGCTTCTTCTAGGTCTCCCGCATGGGTGCAGGGGCCCAAGAGCTTGGGCCATCTTCCATTGCCTTCTCAGGCACAGCAGCATGGAGCTGGACAGGAAGATCAAGATAGCTCAGCCTGGACCAAGGCAGTCCTATGAAGGAAGGATGCAGGTATCCCAAGCAGCGGCTCAAGTTGCAGTGCCCACCCAGTCTTCAGCTTCTGTTTCCTGGGACCCCTGGGATTTAGGATTTAGGGAGGGTGAAGAGAGGGTCTTTCTATGGGTGGGCATCAGGTTGGCCAGGCCTGGAAGGACAGCCCCTTGTGGGGATGTGGGGCAATCCCTGGAGTGAGCTGAGAAGAGCAGGGCTGGGTGGGGCCTGGACTCCAGGCCTGCAGGCTCAGAGAGATCTTTCCTGCTCAACCTGATGATCCTTGTGAGCAGGCAGCTGGGGCCCAGGCTGCTCTGCTCAGGTTGGGTGATGGAATACAGAGCGTAGACAGCCTGGTTCTTCTGTTATCCTATATGGAAGTTCCAGTTCCAGACCCAGCTGCTCCACTTCTGATCCAGCTCTCTGCTGTGGCCTGGGAAAGCAGTGCAGGATGGCCCAAGTCCTTGGGACCCTGCACCCACGTGGGAGACCAGGAAGAAGCTCCTGGCTCCTGGCTTTGGATCAGCTCAGCTCTGGCTGTTGCAGCCATTTGGGGAGTGAACCAGCATGTGGAAAAAATTCTCTCTCTTTCTCTCTCTCTCTCTCTCTCTCTAACTTTGCCTCCCAAATAAATTAATAAAATCTTTTTAAAAAATGGGAGACACAACTCTTTTGTTTTAAATAACTACTTAGCCATAATTCGGGTCTCACAAGTGTCTGGGCTACAGGGCAGGGTAGTGAGGCAGCCTCACCCAGGGACACAATGATGTCATGGTTCCCCCTCACCCACCCCAGCAATCAACACATGGAAGCAGGGAGCCAATGGTCACACACGAGCCCGGTAAGTCCCTTTTCTAGAGCCTCTGAGCCCTCCACAGGTGGAATCTGGTCAGGACAAAGATGCCTGGAATTTCTCGAAGGCCAATGATCCTTAAGAGTTAAATATTCTTGCACTTGGGCCTCATTCCTTTGTAATCATAACCTCTACTCTACCACCAATGGCTCTACTCCCAACATGTGTGTACTGATGGTCCTCTTCCCCACTTAATGCTGTATAATTGTTCAAACCTGGTAAATGCCACTCTTAGGATCATTGGTTACTATCCTCACTCTGTCTTTTATGACCTTGTCTAAATATGATCAGAGTCGGTGAACTTGGAAGGCTTCCATAGCCTTGGCAACTCATGACGACAGCCTAGGATGGTTACTGGCGCCATAAACTAGAGTGTCAATTTGTTGGGTCAACAACAGGAGCCACTGTGCACTTGCTCCTCATGTGGGATCTCTGTCCTTAATGTGCTGTACATTGTGATTTAATGCTATAACTAGTACTCAAACAGTATGTTTCACTTTGTGTTTCTATGTGGGTGCAAACTGTTGAAATCTTTATACTAAATTGATCTTCTGTATATAAAGAGAATTGAAAATGAATCTTGATGCAAATGGAAGGGGAGAGGGAGCGGGAGGGGGGAGGGTTGTGGGTGGGAGGGAAGTTATTGGGGGGGGGAAGCCATTG
The DNA here is from genome assembly GCF_033115175.1 of Lepus europaeus. Classification (NCBI taxonomy): domain Eukaryota; kingdom Metazoa; phylum Chordata; class Mammalia; order Lagomorpha; family Leporidae; genus Lepus; species Lepus europaeus. The sequence continues at coordinate 27,630,439 of NC_084849.1, forward strand.
TAATCCATAAGCTGTACACTGGAAATTTATATTCATTAAATAAAAGTTAAAAAAAAAAAGAGTTAAATATTCTACCTGATCCTCTTATCAGATTTTTAAAAATATATTTTTATTTTATTCATTTGAAAGGCAGAGTTACAGAGAGAGGGGGAGAGGAGGAGAGGGGGAGAGGGGGAGAGGGGGAGAGGGAGAGAGAGAGAGAGAGAGAGAGAGAATCTTCCATTGCCTGGGTTCATTGTCCAAGTGGCCACAATGCTCAGGGCTGGGCCAACTGAAGCCAGGATCCAGGATCCAGGAACTTCTTCTCCTGGTCTCCCATGTGGGTGCAGGAGCCCAAGGACTTGGGCCATCTTCTACTGCCTTCCCAGGTTCATCAGCAGAGAGCTGGATTGGAAGAGGAGCAGCCGGGACTCCGATGGGCACCCATATGGGATGCTGACATTGCAAGCAGTAGCTTAACCCGCTACACCTCAGTGCTGGCCTGGGTTCTCAGAATTTGCGGTCCTTATGGAATGAGAGCCCTTGTCCTTAATTCTGAGGGGGTGTGAACTGAAGTCTCTGTCCTCTGGTTAAACTGTCACTGCTGCTCCAGCGTGTGTAAATCCTACTTAACCCCACCCCTTCATGCATCTGCGACCTAGCACCCACGAGCCACAAGGGGCTGGGCTTTCCCTTCCTGCTGAAGCAGATTTGCTGGGGAGCCATGGTGGATTATGGGCTCACCAGGGAGCTGGTGGTCTGAAAAACGATGGAGAGGGCCTGGCATTGTGTGGCTCAGCTGGTTAAGCCACTGCCTGCAACACTGACATGCCAAGTGAGCACCAGTTCGAGTCCCAGCATCTCCACTTCTGATCCAGCTCCCTGCTAATGCGCCTGAGAAAGCAGAAGATGGCCCAAGTGCTTAGACCCCTGCACCTACATGGGAGACCTAGATGGTGTTCCAGGCTCCTGGCTTTGATCTGGCCCAACCTTAGCCATTGTGGCAATTTGGGGAGTGAACCAGCTGATAGAAGATCTCTTTCTCTGTCTCTCCTTCTTTTTCTTTCTCACACTTTCAAATAGATAAAATAGATATTTTTTCTAAAAGTTCATGGAAAATGGAACCAAAAGATGCTCGTTTTCTTTTTTGTTTTGTTTTGTTTTTTGTTTTTTAATTTTTTAATTTTTATTTTTTATTTTTTTGACAGGCAGAGTGGATAGTCAGAGAGAGAGACAGAGAGAAAGGTCTTCCTTTGCCATTGGTTCACCCTCCAATGGCCACTGCGGCCGGCGAACCACGCTGATCTGAAGCCAGGAGCCAGGTGCTTCTCCTGGTCTCCCATGGGGTGCAGGGCCCAAGGACCTGGACCATCCTCCACTGCACTCCCGGCCACAGCAGAGAACTGGACTGGAAGAGGGGCAACTGGGACAGAATCTGGCACCCTAACCGGGACTAGAATCCGGTGTGCAGGAGCCGAAGGCGGAGGATTAGCCTATTGAGCCAAGGCGCCGACCAAAGATGCTCATTTTCATGCAAAAATCCATGCAGACTTTTTTCCTGATATGTTTTCGATGGACTTTTTGAAGATCTTTCATATTTTATTTTTTCGAAAAGCAGAATTACAGAGAAGATCTTCCAAAAAAAAAAAAAAAAAAAAAAGGCCGGCACCGTGGCTTAACAGGCTAATCCTCCGCCTTGCGGCGCCGGCACACCGGGTTCTAGTCCTGGTTGGGGCGCTGGATTCTATCCCGGTTGCCCCTCTTCCAGGCCAGCTCTCTGCTATGGCCCGGGAAGGCAGTGGAGGATGGCCCAAGTGCTTGGGCCCTGCACCCGCATGGGAGACCAGGAAGAAGCACCTGGCTCCTGCCTTCGGATCAGCGAGATGCGCCGGCCGCAGCGGCCATTGGAGGGTGAACCAACGGCAAAAAGGAAGACCTTTCTCTGTCTCTCTCTCTCACTATCCACTCTGCCTGTCAGAAAAAAAAAAAAAAATCTTCCATCTGTAGATGTCTGCAAATTTCAGGGTCAGGCCAGATCAGGCGAAAGCTGAGAGTTTGGAGCTCCATCCAAGGACTCCAAGCACTTGGGCCATCTTCTGCTGCTTTCCCAGGTGCATTAGCAGGGAGCTGAATCAGAATCAGAGCAGTGGGACTCGAACTGGTGTTCCTATATGGGACGCTAGCTTTGCAGGCAGCACCTTAGCCTACTATGCCACAACACCAGGCCCCAGGTTTATGTCACTTAGCATAATGTCATTAAAATTCATCCAGTTGTAGCAGGTGCTAGAATTTCCTTCCTTCCTTTCTTTTGAAAGCTGGAATTGAGAGAGAGAGAGAATCTTCCATCTGCCAGTTCACTCTCCAGATGGCTGTAGGGACAGACCAGGAACTAGGAGCTTCATCTGGGTCTCCTGTGTGGGTGCAGAGGCCCAAACACTTGAACCATCTTCTGCTGCTTTATCCAGGTGCATTAGCAGGAAGCTGGATCAGAAGTGGAGCAGCCGGGACTCAAACAGGCGCCCATACAGGATGCTGGCACTGCAGGTAGCAGCCTAACCCTCTATTGCAGTGCTGGCCCTGAGAGTTTCCTTCTTTTCCAAGACTGGCCAATAATGTTCTGTTATATGGTTAGACCACATTTTGTTTATCTGTGTGTCTGTCAATGGACACTGGAGTTCTTTCCCCATTTTGGCTATTGTAAATAATGCTATGAATAGGGTATGCAAATACATCGCCATCCTTTTTTTTATATATATATTTCTACTTTTTTAAAGGATTTATTTATTTGTTTGAAAGTCAGGGTTACACAGAGAAAAGAGGAGAGGCAGAGAGAGAGAGAGAAAGAGGTCTTCCATCTGCTGGTTTACTCCCCAATTGGCCACAACGGCCAGAGCTGTGCCAATCTGAAGCCAGGAGCCAGGAACTTCTTCCGGGTCTCCCACATAGGTGCAGGGGCCCAAGGACTTGGGCCATCTTCTACTGCTTTCCCAGGCTACAGCAGAGAGCTGGATCAGAAGTGGAGCAGCCGGGATTCGAACCAGCACCCATATGGGATGCCGGCACTGCAGGCAGCAGCTTTATCCACTACACCACAGTGCCAGCCCCTCTACTTTATAAAAAGCAATTATTTGAAAGGCAGCATCACAGAGGGAGAGGGAGAGACAGAGAGATGGATCTTCCTTCTGCTGGTTCACTCCCCACATGGCCGCAATGGCCTGGGGTTGGGCCAGGCTAAAGCCAGGTCTCTCACCACAAACACTGGAGTACCTGTGTGCTCTGTGATCTCCTCACCATGAAGCACCTGGAGGAGTCACCTCTGCAGGGACACAAATACAACGGTTGCTCCTAGGGGCTGGAGGAGAGGCAGTCAGTGTTCAATGGGGCCAGAGTTTCAGTTGTTTTCTTTTCTTTTTTTTTTTTTAAGGCTTTTTTTTTTTAATTTATTTGAAAGAGTTACAGAGAGAGAGAGAGAGAGGGAGAGAGAGAAAGAGTCTTCCATCCGCTGGTTCACTCCCCAAATGGCCACAATGGCCAGAGCTGGACCGATCCAAAGGAACCTGGAGTTCTTCTGGGTCTCCCACGTGGGTGTAGGGGCCCAAGCACTTGAACCATCTTCAACGGCTTTCCCAGGCCATAGCAGAGAGCTGGATCAGAAGTGGAGCAGCCAGGACTTGAACCACTGCCCAAGCCGACATGGCAGGCTGGGGCTCTAACCTGCTGTGCCATAGCACCAGCTCCAGTTTCAGTTTTGCAAGATGAAAGGTGGCGGCGCTCTGTTGCACAGCACTGGGAATGCTCTTACACATCACTGAACTCTACACTTAAAAATGATCGCCACGGGGCAGGCTTTGGCCTGGAGGCTGAGATGTCTGCGGTCCAGATCACAGCGCTTCGGTCTGAGTCTCAGCTCCGCCCCTGGGTTCAGCTTCCTACTGTTGCAGACCCTGGGAGGCAGCAGGAAAGGGCTCAGGTAGCTGTGTCCCCGTCACCCATGCAAGAGACCTGGGCTGAGTTCCCAGCTTGCTGCTTCAGCTCAGCTTCAACTGTCCCGGGCATCGGGGGGAGCGAATCAGCAGACGGGAGCGCTCTCTCTCTCTCTCTCTGCCTATCCATTAAAAAAAATTATCCATTTATTATCTGAAAGGCAGAGTTACAGAGAAGAAGAGAGAGAGAGAGAGGTCTCCCATCCTCTGGTTCACTCCCCAGATGGCCCCAACGGCTGGAGCTGCGCCATTCCGAAGAGCCAGGAGCCAGGAGATTCCTCGAGGTCTCCCACGTGGGTGCAGGGACCCAAGGACTTGGACCATCTTTTGCTGCTTTCCCAGGCCAGGGAAGCAGGGAGCTGGATTGGAAGTAGAGCAGCCAGGTCTCCAACTGGCGCCCATATAGGACGCTGGTACTGTAGGCAGTGTCTCTACCCGCTATGCCACAGTGCCAGCCCCGCCTATTCGTTTTTTAAGAGATTTATTCACTGAAAGGCAGAGCATCAGCCAGAGAAAGAGGAGGGAGAGAATCTTTCATCTGCTGGTTCCCTCCCAAAACAGCCACAATGACTGGAGCTGAGCCAGGCAGAAGCCAGGAGCCAGGAGCTCCACCTGGGTCTCCCATACGGGTGGCAGAGGCCCAAGCACCTGGGCCAGCATCCACTGCCTTCCTAGGCACATTAGCAGGAAGCCGGATCAGAAGCGGAGCAACCAGGACTCGAACCAGCCCTGTGAAATGGGATGCCAGCATCGCAAGTGGCGCCTTTGCCCACTGTGCCACAACACCTGCCTCCACAAAAAACGTTTTAAAAACGGTTATGATAGTAAGTTTCAACTTTGGTGGGGATGTTAGGAGACCACAATCTCAGCTGAGATCAATGCTGGCCTGAGTGTCTTGGGGGCCCACACCGGGCGAGGTGGTGGCTGCTCTGCATGGGTTGAGGATTTCAGTCTGGTAAGGGTAGCTGGTCTGGGCTTCCCTCCCCGCACCCGCGGCGGAGCCTGTAAAAAGGTGTCATTGTGAATGCCGGCCTTCAACCCAACAGAAACCAGGTGGATTCCCACCCCGCCCCCCGTTAGGGTGTAACACAGGCATGGGTGCACGCCTCTGCTGCCGCTGCCCCTAGCACTTCCTCTGTACCTCGAGGAGAGGGAAGCCATAGACATGTCAGGCTGAGACAGCCCCCTGTTCCCACCTCAGCCTAGTGGCCATCTTGTGGAATCCCTTCTCCTCCATTCAACCAATTTGCTATGGATCCAGCTGCTGGCTCTGTGATCTGTCTCCTCCCCGGAAGCTTCCAGAGCCTTCTGTGTCTACTAGGGAAGACAGTGTTGTTCAGGGGAAAGGGGTCATAAAGGAGCAGCAAATGGAAGCAGAGAAAAATGAAGACCACCCACTCATTCCCATGGGGCCTCCTGGCGGCACAGCCTGGGAAGATCACAGGAGGAGGTGGCTTTGGTTTCAGGGACGTTAGGCAAGCAGGGTCCTCTGAGCTACTTTTGTAACTGAGGACATGCTCGCCCAAGGGGGATCCCTCTCAAGGTACATTGGGGAAGGGGGCTGCCACTGGAGTGGGGCCCCCAGCTGGGGACAAAGGCTCACCAGTGACACAGCCCCAGCACAGCGGCACCCATGGGTGAAGTTCTCACCAGGCAGACTTTTGTTAGTGTTCTATAGGGGGAGACAGAGAGAAAGCTTCCATCTGCTGGGTCACTCTCCAAGTGCCTGCCATGATTGGGGCCGGGCTGGGCCAGGCCAAAGCCAGGAGCCGGAACCCAATCCAGGTCTTCCAACGTGGGCGGCAGGAACCAAAGGACTTGAGCCACCGTGGTGTCCTCCCAGGATCTGCACTAGCAGGACACTGGAGATGGGTATGAAGCCCAGATGCTCCGGTATAGGGTGTGGGTATGTTAACTGCTAGGTCAAACCCCAGGGCAGAGCTGGCTCTTGGCTGCGCCCTCTGGAGTCCAACCCACAAGGTCCTGGGTGGGGCCCACCCTAAGGGGGTAAGGGTGCAGCCCAGAGAATGACTCTGCAGCTGGGCAAACCGAGAGGACACAAGATGAGGGAAAGGTTAGCTTGTGTGTCTCCTTTGGCTGTGCTTTAACTTCTAAAATCTTTTTTTTTTTTCTATGAACATTTTAATGAGGGGTTGAACAGAAAATAGAAAAATAACATTCTGATTCCTTTTTTCTTTTCCTTTTTTAAGAGGCAGATTTTTCTTGAGACTTTCACACAAGGCAATAGAGGAACAGTGTTAAACTCCTAAAGAAACAAAAACCCACACGCCAAGCAGGGGACAAAGGCACTGACCGCTCAGCCACATACCCGTTGCGGTCATGGTCAAGGTCACAGACACTGACAACTTCCAGGTAGCCTGTCCGGCTCTCGGAGGTTCTTATGTTGCTTTCTGCTGGACTTGACTCAGCTGGGACTTAACAAAACCCTGCTGCTTTCACAGGCTAAGAGGACATGGCGGGGTGGGGGTGGGGAGCTGCTGTCACCAGTTCAACACTGCTGCCCTTGGTGACAATGCTGCTTAAGGTGTGTGTCGCGGGGTGGGGGAGGAGGGGGGTGCTGATGTGAGGGTCCATGTGCTTGCTTTCTCTCTGGCAGGGTGTGGGCAGCCAGAGGCCTCCCTCCCCAGCAAGCAGCCTATTCATTCTCCATGGAGCGATATGTGGTCAAGCAGGTGTGCCGGGACCAGGCCCCGGTGGCCACCGGACTCGCCATAGTAGAATCCCTTGTCATCCATGGGTCCATAGACTGTGACCACGTCCCCTGCCCTCAGCGCCAGCTTGCCCTTCGCCCGGCCCCCTGCCCGCCCATCCTTGGGGTCATAATCCAGAGCTGCCATCATAGTCTTTGGGGCCCACAGTGGGGTTCTCCTGGAGTCCCCTTGGAGCATGGACAAGGTGCCCTGGGCGCTGGCGAGCCCCTCGAAATCCTCAAGGTGGGCCAAAGAAGGCACAGACCCCGAGGACAGCAAGTGCCAGCTGCCATCAGTCCACTCTGTGCCCATGGCCGCCTCAGCCACCACGTGCCCAGGGATGTCGCCCACTCGCCCGTCGCACTCGCCACGGTAGAAGCCGTGGGCGTCCTGGGGACCCCACACTCTCAGCAGCTGCCCCTTCTGGAAGCTCAGCTCCTTCTCAGCAGCCTCCGGGTTGGAAGACATCGCCAGGGGGCTATAATCGAAGAGGGCCACGAAGACTCTGGCCGTGGTGTGGGCCCCGGCCCCAACCCGGCCACCTCTGGACATCTCGATGGCATTGCTAGATGGAGCTAGACAGTCTCTCTTGCCCCCCGGAGCCTGTCCTCGCTTTGTCTGGAGTCTGAGTTCCTTTCTCTGCTCTTGCCTCTCTGTGTCCCAAAGATCCATGTACACTGCCTCCTCCTCCTCCTCCTCCTCCTCTTCCTCTTCCTCCGCCTCCTTCAAAATGTCCTGGAAGTCAGTTGGGAAGCAGGGGCTGGGGCCCAGCTGGGGAGGTGTGAACCCTTGGGCGTCTTGCTTTTGCCCAAGCGCCTTCTGCAGGGAAGACTTTTCCTGCCCTGGTTCTTTCCTGCCCTCGTCCTCGGGGAACAGGTGGATGACTCCTGGAGCTGGGCATTTGCCAGGGCCCCTGTGCCGGTACTGATTCTCTTCCCTCCCAGGCTGGCCACTGGGCAGGGGCGACCTGTGCTCCCGGGGATGTTTCTGAAACAGCAGGTGTTGTCTGCAGCCCTCCCGAGCCTTGGCAAATCCGTGGCTTCGGCGGCTGGCCCTTGAACTCAAACGTTCTCCTTCCGAGCTCAAGTTGCACATAGGGGATGGCCTCTTGGGAGGTTCTTCAGAGAATGCTTCTAGGAACTTGGCCTGGGGCTCCCCACAGCTTCCAGGGGTGTAGGAGTTGGCCTTGGCATTGAGAGGCTTTTGAGAGCAGACGGGGAAGGTGACTCTGCAGGTGGATGGGTCGCCACAGGTGTAGCTAAAGGGAGGGGTCTCGGGCAATTGGTGACAGGCGAAGTGGTCCTCGGGGATCTGAGCTGGCACCGAGTCCGAGGACTCACCAAAGAGGGACGTGGTCCTCACCGACACTTTCTGGCACGTCGGTGGCACCTGCAGCTGGGGAAACTCCACCAGGGTGCTCCCAGCAGTGGCGTCAGGCACCTCTGCAACCTTGAGCCCGTCAGCATACACTGCGTAGCCGGTGACCTGGACTCCGTTGGAGGACCCGGCTGAGTCGATGGTCACGGGCAGCCAACTGACCACCAGGCAGCCTGGCGAGCCGTGGTGGTGTTCCACGAGCACGTCCAGTGGCGGATCGGGGGGTCCCGCCAGGGGCGTGTCAAAGGTGATGGTGGAGGACATGGTCTCCCAGAGCACCTGCAGCAGGTCCCACGGCAGCCGAACCTCAACCCAGGCCTGGTATTGCGTGCCCGGATGTAGGCTCTGGAAGGTGTAGCCACTTACACCTGCTGGGGTCAAGGCGTGCTCCTGGCCATCAAGGTACACCACGTGGGGGTGGTTGCTGCTGCTGCAGATCCAGGCGATCTCGGCCGACGTGGCCGTGACACTCTGCAGGCGAAGCTGCTTGGGGGCCACACAGAGCACACCCTTTGCCCCCGGGAGGGGTCTGGAGAAGCCCTGCTCCCCCAGGCTCTGTGGCAAGCCCGGTTGGCAGGTTTCTGCTGCTACTTTCGTCTTGGAGCCTGTATTTCTTGTCTTTCGTGGCCCTGGACCCGCTGCTCCCAGCGCTTCTGCAGGCACTAAGCTGTCGGCTTTCGGAGCAGCTTTGCCCAGGGCAGATGGGATTTGGATGGGACCAAGGTCAGGGGACTTCGGGGATAGACAGCCCAGGATGTCGCTGTGTGGAATCTGCTCCACTAAGTTGGAGGGCACCAGCCCTCGCCGGCCATCTCCAAGCTCTCCCTCGTAAAAGCCATCCTCATCCATGTCCCCCAAAATATACACATAGTCCCCAGCTGTGAGGGGCAGCTCGCCTTCGGGGTGCTCATTGGGGCCCTCAAAGGGGTTGTAGCTATACCGGGCCAAGAAGATCTTGAAGTTGGGTGTGGCAGGTGCCTCGGCACCCCCCACTTCCAGGGCTGGGGACACAGTGTCGGGTTCTAGATCATCCACCTCGCTGGCTGTGTCCATGTCCAGAGTGGGGCAGGAGGGCACGGTGGCCCACATGGACTCCACTTCAGAGGAGGAGTTGGACTGGGAGCTGGTTTTCTTGGCCTGGGGTTTGGAGCCCAGAGTTGGGCTGGCAGGGGCCGTGGCTAGCTCTTGGGGAGCCCTGGCTGTCTCCCCAACGGCAACTGGGCTCTCCTGCACAGAGGTTTGCCTCTTCTGATTGTCCCCCCTGGGCTGTGATGGTGTGTAGTCCTCGGAGCCCGGCTGGAACGTGAGCCTTCCGCCGCTACCCGCGGCTTGAGATCCGGGGCCTTGGGTGGCCTCCGAGGGCTGCTTGGAAGGGTGGCCGGGCTGACACTGCAGGTCCTGCATCTCCACCCAGGCAGCCTGGGGGTCACTCGGAGCCTTCTGCAGGTCGTGCCGCAGCTGCTGCTGCCGGCCCTGCCCGCGTGCCGCCGGTTGCAGCAGCTGCTCCGCCAGCAGCCCGGCGGCGTCGCTGCTGTCGGCCGCCACCTTCCGCACCCAGTCGGCCTGGGCCTGCAGCCGAGCGTTCTCCTCCGCCAGCCAGGCGCCCTCACGCAGCGCCGCCTGCAGCTGCGCCTCGGCTTCCTCGCTGCGCCGCCGCGCCGCCGCCGCCTGCGCGCCCAGCTCCTGGCACTCGCGCTCCAGCGCGCGCACTTGGTGTCGCGCCTCCTCCTCGCGGGGGCCGCTCTGGCCGCCGCCTTCGGCCCGGGCGCCACTCTGGCCCCGCTGCAGCGTCAGCAGCCTCTGCAGACGCAGCACTTCTCGCTGGGACTCGCGCTGCAGCCGGTCCAAGTCGCTGATGCCCAGCCACTGGGCGCAGGGAGCGCCCCCGGCGGGATGGGTGGCGCCGCCGAGGTCTGAGGCGACGCGCGCCTGCAGCAGGTGGCACTCCCGCCGCAGCTCCTCGATCTGCTTGTCCTTGGCCAGGAGCGCGCTCGCCTGCTCCGACAGATCCTGGAGGCGCTGGCGGGCAAAGGCCTGGCACAGCTCCAGGTCCGCGTGGCTCTGGCCCGGCACGGGCGCGCTCATCGCCCGCAGGTTCGTCTCCTGCAGCTTGCGGGCGCGGTCCTCCAGACGCCGGGCCAGGCCCGTCAGCTCCGCGCGCTTCACCTGGAGTCGTCTCACTTTCTCCGCCGCCTGGACGGGGAAGCCCGCGCGCCGCAGCTGCGTGTTCTCCTCCTGCAGCCCCGAGCAGCGGCGCGCCAACACCCGCAGCGCCTCGGTCAGCTCCGAGTTCTGCTTCACCAGCTCGTGGTAGCCCAGGTCCGGCGACGGCGGCGGCGCGGAGGTCGGAGCTTCGCAGGGCTGGCCCCTGGGGCTTTCTCCGCGCGGGTCGCTGGCGCTCCTGTGCGCTAACGCTGGCGGGGGTGGCAAGGGTGAGCCCAGGATGGAGTCGTCTGTTGAGGAGGAGGCCCGAGCCTCGGATTCGGAGGCTTTGGGGCCACTCGGGGTGCTGCTGTCGTGCGACCGCGACCGCGCTGGCGCCAGGGAATCCAGCGAGCTGGCGCGCGTCGGAAACAGGTCGTCTGGGGAGCTGCTGCCTGCGGCCGGCACCAGATCGAGAGAGCGCGAGCGGGCGCGGGCGCCAGAGCTCAGGCTATCGAGGGATCCCAATCGGCAGGCGAGCTTCGGGGTGCGGCGAGCGCCGTTGGCGGGCCCGGGGAGCCGCTCCTGGAGGGGACGCACGTTCTGGGAGGAGTCCGAGGCTTCGGACACCACGGGCTGCCAGCGGAAGTGCTCCAAGATGTACTTGAGGAAGAGCTGGCGCTCCACGTCGAGCGCCGTCTGCAGGTGGCGGATGCGCGCCGCCTGCTCGCCGTCCGTCTCCCAGCGCAGCTGCGCCAACACTTGCTGCAGGCGACAGCGGCACTGCGCCGCGGAGACCTCGGGCGCCGCCGCGCGGCCGCAGTAGCCGCGGCTCACCAGCTCCTCGGCCAGCTGGCGCTGCAGCTCCCGGGCCTGGCGCACCACGCCGTCGCGCTCGCGTTGCAGCAGCTGCCGCAGCTGCCGCATCTCGGCCTCTTTCCAGCGGAGCAGCTGGCGGATCTCGGCCTCGCGCTCCCGCTGCGTCTCCTCCTGCAGCTGCCGCAGCTCCCGGAAGCGCTGGGCCTCCCACTTGGAGCGCAGATGGTCAGCCAGCTGCTGCCGCTCCCGCTCGGCCGCCTCCCGCAGCTGGCGCGCCTGGGTCGCCGAGCGCCGCCGTTCTGCCCGCCCGCGCGCCCGTTCCGCCTCCAGCTCGGCCCGCAGCTTCTCCACTTCCCGCCTCTGCTCCTCCAGCGCCGCTGCCGACGGGCCGGGGCTGCCCGGCTTCTTGGGCGACCCGCGGCCGCCGCCCGAGGGACTGGGCGAGTCCTTGGTCATCGTGGCTGTGGCCCAGGCTAACGCCCGGCCCCGCCCGGCAGGCGGCAGCTCGCCAACGGCCGCCGCCCGGGCCGCGGCCAACCGCTCCGCGCGCCCCTTCCGGCGGCCCCTCCCGGGGGTCTCCACGCGCCTCTTCCGCCTCTCCGCCATCCCCCCGCCCGGGGTGTCCCGACAGCTCATTTCTCCCGGCTGCACGGGCCAGGGCCGGGCTCCTTGACAGCTTTGCTCAAACTGACCGGTGCCCCTCCTGGGATTCAGGGATGGGCGTCTTTCTGGCCCCTGCCCCTCCTGCTCCTTGGCACCACGTCTCTTGTGACCCACCCCGGGCACTGAAGTCCCTTCAAGCCCAAGGTATGCCTGTCCCCATGTATTATCCATTTAAACAGAAGAGAAAGTCCCAAGTTCTGGGCTTGGGATGATACCAGCCACCAGCGAGGACCTGGTTCATCTTTTTATTTATTTATTTATTTGAAAGGCAGAGTTACAGAGAGAGAAGAGAGAGAGAGAGATCCTCCATCAGCTAGTTCATTCCCCCAAATGGCCACAACCAGGCCAAAGCCAGGAGCTTCTTCTGGGTCTCCCACATGGGTGCAGGGTCCAAGGACTTGGGCCATCTTCTACTGCTTTCCCAGGCCATAGCAGGGAGCTGGATGGGAAGTGGAGCAACTGGGACTCGAACCAGTGCTCTTCAGGCAGAGGCTTAACCCGCTACACCACAGCGCCGGCCCCTCATTACCTCTTTCAACCACCTGTGCCAGTTTTGCAGCTCAGACACCTCAAACCCACACCACATCAACAGTTCTGCACAAGAGGCTGGTGTCGTGACACAGCGTGGTAAGCTGCTGCCTGCAGTGCCAGCACCATATGGGCACTGGTTTGAGTCCCAGCTGCTCCACTTCTGATCCAGGTCCCTGTTAATATGCATGGGAAAGCAGCAGAGGATGGTCCAAGGGCTTGGGCCCCTGCACCCACGTGGGAGACCGGGATGGAGTTTCAGGCTCCTGGCTTAAGTCCGGTATAGCCCCAGCTGCCGCTGAGATTGCTTGGGAAGTGAATCTGTGGATAGAAGCTCTCTCGCTCTCGCTCTCTCTCACTCTCTTTCCCCTTCTTCCTCTCCCTGTTACTGTGCCCTTATGGGCATCACAGGCAGCTCCTTAACCAGCCACACCATGATGCCAGCCCCTGTTTGTTTTGTTTTTATTAACAATTTTATTTGAGGGGCTGGCATTGTGGCACAGCTGCCTTGCCATGCTGGCATCCATATTGGAGTTTCACGATGTACAGCAGAGGATGGGCCAAGTGCTTGGGTCCCTGCCACCCACATGGATGGGCAACCTGGTGGGTTTCCAGGCTCTTGGCTTTGGCCTGGGGCCCAGCCCTATGCTCATGCAACCATTTGGAGAGTAAACCAGCAGATGGAAGATCTCTCTGTCACTCTGCCTGTCAACTAAAGAAATGAATGCTTTTAAAAAGGGTTATTTTAAAAAATTAGAAAGTTTTTGAAAGGCAGAGAAAGAAAGAAAGAGAGAGAGAGAGAGAGAGATTAGTGTAGATGGAGATATCTTCCATCTACTCCAAATGCCTGCAACAGCCTGGCCTGAGCCAGGCCAGTGCCAGGAGTCAATGTGGTTCTCTCACGTGGACAGCAGCAACCCAAGTCCTTGAACCATCACCTGCTGTCTCCCAGGGTGTGCATTAGCAGGGAGCTGGAACGGAAGCAGGCACTCTAATCTGGAATGAGGATATCCTGGTGTCAGCCCAGCTGCACCCAGTGCCCGCCCCCACAGCAGACCTGAGGCTTGGCGGGGATTCATGGTTTAGCAGGGCACACAGGCAGTGGGGACACAGCTGGGCTGTCACTGCAGGGTCGAGGACTGGGCACCACAGTCAGACTGTCAGATCAGGAGAGCAGGCTGGCTGCTGTGAGGAGGAGGCAGACGGCGCTGGGGTGCGCCTCCGGCAACCCTACATTCACCGTCCGTCAGCGGCCTGCAGGTGTCAAAGGTGCTCCCAAATGCAGCTTTGTGAACAAGCTAAGTGGGGCTTCCCCAGTGCTGGGCTTTGGCTATCCCTGGGATCACCACGTTGTGCTGTGATTGTCCAGGGACCTACCTGTCCCCTCTCCCCACCCCCACAGTCTCTGAGTCTGGGAGAGCAGGACTGTGTCTTCCTTCCTGATTCCTACTGTGGTGTGCTGCCAGTGCCCAACACACGAGAAAGAGTTGCAGGCCCCGAGGGAGGGGACCTCACATTATTCGCTCACCGGATGACGCCTTCCTGATTTTTCTGATCTGTAAAATGAGCCACAGGGGCCGACACCGTGGCTCAGTGGGCTAAGCCACTGTTTGCAGCACCGGCATCCCATATGGGCACCGGTTTGAGTCCCCAGCTGTCCACTTCCGATCCAGCTCCCTGCTAATGTGCCTGGGAAGGCAGTGGAAGTTGGTCCACATGCTTGGTCCCCTGCCACCCATGTGGGAGACCTGGGAGAAGCTCCTGGCTCCTGGCTTCTGGCTTTGGCCTGGCCCAGTGAACTAGCAGAAGGAAGATCTCTCTCTCTCTCTCTCTCTCTGTATCTTTTGCACTCTTTGCAACTTTGCCTTTCAAATAAATAAATAAAATATAAAGGGAGCAGGAGGGATTGCACAAGGGGTTCTCCAACTGGGTTCCGTAAGGCTCCAGGGTTCCTTGCCTGGCTCTGCCTGCTTCAGTGGATGGGGGACACTCATGAGTGTCACCAGCTTGGAAGGGAGGACCTTCTTTCCTCTCTCTCTCTTTCTCTCTCTCTTTCTTTCTTTCTCTCAGATTAATATGAAAGAGTTAGAGAGGGGGAGATCTTCCACGTGCCAGTTCACTCCCCAGGCGGCTGCTGTTACAACCAGAGCTGAAGCCAGGAACCAGGAGCTTCTTCCAGGTCTGCTACTTGGGTAGCAGGGGCCGAACACTTGGGCCATCTTTCGCTGATTTTCCCAGGCCATTGGCAGGGAGCTGGATCGGAAATAGAGCAGCCAGGACTTGAACCAGCATCCATATAGGATGCTAGCATTGCAGGCAGTGGCTTTACTGGCTATGCCACAATACCAGCCCATATTTTTTTGAAAAAATTTTAAAAGATTTATGCATTTAGTTAAAAGGCAGGGTGGCAGTGAGACAGGGAGACACACACAGGGACGCAAGAGATTTTCTATCTGTTGGTTCACTCCCCAAATGGCCACAAAAGCCAGGGTTAGATCAGGCCAAAGCAAGGAGCCTGAAATTCCATCCAGGACTCTCATGCGGGTGCAGGGGCCCAAGCACTTGCACCATCATCCTCTGCTTTCCCAGGCCATTAGCAGGGAGCTGGATCAGAAGTGAAACAGGCAGGACTCAAACCAGTGCTCAAAAGGGAAGCAGGCACTGGTGGCTTTACCCACTGCACTACAATGCCGGCCCCAAAGCAACTTTTTTTTTTTTTTAAATTTTTGACAGGCAGAGTGGACAGTGAGAGAGAGAGAGACAGAGAGAAAGGTCTTTCTTTTGCCGTTGGTTCACCCTCCAATGGCCGCCTCGGCTGGCACGCTGCAGCCGGCATACCGCGCTGATCCGAAGACAGGAGCCAGGTGCTTCTCCTGGTCTCCCATGGGGTGCAGGGCCCAAGCACTTGAGCCATCCTCCACTGCACTCCGGGCCATAGCAGAGAGCTGGCCTGGAAGAGGGGCAACCGGGATAGAATCCGGAGCCCCGACCAGGACTAGAACCTGGTGTGCCAGCACCGCAGGCAGAGGATTAGCCTGTTGAGCCGCGGCGCCGGCCCCCAAAGCAACATTTTTTTAAAAAGATTTTTTATTTTATTTATTTGAAAGACAGAGTGAGAGAGAGAGAGAGAGAGATACACACACACACACACACACAGGTCTTGCATCTGCTGGTTCACTCCCCAAATGGCCACAAAGGCAAGAGCTAAGCCGATCCGAAGCCAGGAGCCAAGAACTTATTCCGGGTCTCCCACGCGGATGCAGGAGCTCAAGGACTTGGGCCATCTTCTACTGCTTTCCCAGGCCATAGCAGAGAGCTGGATTAGAACTGGAGCAGTCGGGACTGGAACCAGTGCCCATATGGGATGCCGGCACTGCAGGCGGTGGCTTTACTCGCTACACCACAGTGCCGGCCCCTGGATAAATATTTAAAACAAAGTTTGACAAAACACAGCATTTGTAGCAAAACTGATATACTCAGGCATCTTTTTTGTCCTCTTTCATTTTTTTTTTAAAGATTTATTTTATTTATTTGAAAGACAGATTCACAGGCCAGCACCGCGGCTCACTAGGCTAATCCTCCGCCTTGCGGCGCCGGCACACCGGGTTCTAGTCCCGGTCAGAGCGCCGGATTCTGTCCCGGTCGCTCCTCTTCCAGTCCAGCTCTCTGCTGTGGCCCGGGAGTGCAGTGGAGGATGGCCCAAGTCCTTGGGCCCTGCACCTGCATGGGAGACCAGGAGAAGCACCTGACTCCTGGCTTCGGATCAGCGAGATGCGCCGGCTGCAGCGTGCTGGCCGTGGCAGCCATTGGAGGGTGAACCAACGCCAAAGGAAGACCTTTCTCTCTGTCTCTCTCTCACTGTCCACTCTGCCTGTCCAAAAAAAAAAAAAAAAAAGAAAAAGAAAAAGAAAAAAGAAAGACAGATTTACAGAGAAAGGTAGAGACAAAGAGAGAGATCTTCCATCTGCTGGTCCACTCCCCAGATGGCTGCAATGGCCAGAGCTGCGCTGATCCGAAGCCCAGAGCCTGGAACCAAGACCCTCCTCCAGGTCTCCCGTGTGGGTGCAGGGGCCCAAGGACTTGGGCCACCCTCTACCACTATCCCAGGCCATAGCAGAGAGCTGGATCAGAAGTGGAGCAGCCGGGACTCAAACCGGCGCCCACATGGGATGCCGGTGCTTCAGGCTGGGCTTTAACCCACTGCGCCACAGCACCACAGCACCGGCCCCCTTTCATTCTTTCAGCTTGCACATATAAGGGAGAACACGTGGTATCAGGCTTTGTCCAGCTCACTTCACTCTGCGTGATGTTTTCCAGTTGCAACCACTTTGCAGCAAAGGATAGAATTTCATTCCTTTTTAATCTTTGACCAAATAATCAAAAGATTTATAATTTTTATGTATTTGAAAGGCAGAGAGAGAGAGAGAGAGAGAGAGAGAGAGAGAGAGAGAGAGAGAGAAGAGAGAGAGAGTGCTTACATTCTTCACTGGTTCACTCCAATAATGCCTGCAACCATTGGGGCTGTGCTAGATTGAAACTGGGAGCCTGAAATGCCATCTTGGTCTCTCCCATATGGGTGGCAGGGACCCAAGTACCGGAGACGCCACCTGCTGCATCGAAGGGTGCACATTAGCAGGAAGCTGGAATCAGAAATAGACCAGGGACGCAAGCCTAGAAACTCTAGCTAGGATGTGGGTGCACCAAGTGATACCTTTACCTCTGAGCAAACGCCCATGCCTGCGCTTTGGTTTGATAGGATTCAGCTGCTCCACACCAGCTGAAAACCCCAGAGGTCAGAGGTTCTCTTGTTTATTATGTGTGTGTGACACACACACACACATACACACACACACACCATTACTCTGATTCCACTGACCCTGAATTAAGGCAAGGTGCACTTCTCGCACCTTGGTTCATCCCACATCACCATGTTCCCTCCCGCCAAGGTCCTAGTCTATGACTCCCATGGGGTCTAGGAGCCTGGATTCACATCCTTCTGCAAGCCTGCCTGGCTCCCACTCTTTTTTTTAATTATTATTAAATAATTATTTATTTGAAAGGCAGCGTTACAGAGAGGCAGAGAGAAAGAGATGAGAGAGATCTGCCATCCACTGGCCCACCCCCTAAATGGCCTCAACAGCAGGAGCTGGGCTGATCTAAAGTCAGGAGCCAAGAGCTTGTTTCAGGTCTCCCATGCAGGTGCAGGGGCCCAAGCACTTGGGCCATCTTCTACTGCTTTCCCAGGCCATAGCAGAGAGCTGGATGGGAAGCGGAGCGGCCAGGATTTGAACCAGCGCCCATATAGGATGCCAGTACCACAGGCTGGGGCTTAAACCCACTACCCCACAGCACTGGCCCCCTAGCTCTCACTTTTGCTACCCAAAGCCCTGAGCTGGGCAGAGCCTGCCTGGCCTGTGGGTGGGGGATGGGCCAGCCCTCCCCCTTGTCCTGGTTTTGGACTTCATGTGTTTTCTTGTCTGCTGTCCCCTTGCAGTGTAGAAGAGTGTCCGGGCACATGGTATGTGCTCAGTGAGCACGTGGCCAAAGAAGAGAGAAGTAGGCGGGGCCTGGGGTGACCTCTGCCCTCATGGGGTTGAGGGCCTAAGAGGGGAGGCCAAGGTGAAGTACAAATATCACAGAGGAATGTAGTCAAGTTGGAGCATGGGCCAGTGCCGGGGGTGAGCAACACGGACTTCACGGGGACACCGTGCCCATGAGAAAGCTGCTGCTTGTGACACCGGCATCCCTCAGCAGAGTGCTGGGTTCCAGCTCTGGCTGCTCCACTTCTGATCCAGCTCCCTGCTAATGCGCCTAGGAAAGCAGTAGAAAATGGCCCAAGTGCTGGGGCCCCTGCTACCCATGTGGGAAACCCAAATGAAGTTCTAGGCTTCTGGTTTCAGCTTGGCTCAGCTGTTGTGCAGCGGGTTAAAGCCCTGGCCTGCAGCAGCAGCATCCCATATGGGTGCTGGTTCGAGTCCCGGTGTTCCACTTTTGATGTCTGTTGTGTGCATTTGGGGAGTGAACCAGTGGATGGAACATCTCTCTCTCTCTCTCTCTCTCTCTCTCTCTCTCTCTTTCTCTCTCTCTCTCTGTCACTCTGCCTTTCCAATCAACCAATACTTTAACAATAAGACTTTTTTTTTTTAAGATGTATGTATTGATTGGAAAGGCAGAGTGACAGAGAGAGAGGGAGAGGCAGAGAGAGATCTTTGATCAGCTGGTTCAAATGGCCACAATGGGGACTGGGTCAGGCCCAAGCCAGGAGCCTGGAATTCCACTGAGGTCTCCCACGTGGGTGGCAGGGGCCCACACACTTGGGCCATCCTCTGCTGCTATCCCAGGCACATCAGCAGGGAGCTGGCTTAGAAGTGGAAGTGCTCATATGGGATGCCGGCATCGTAGGTAGCAGCTCAAGCCACTGTGCCACAATAGGGAGCCCCTTAAAAAGTCTACTGGGGGGGGGGCAGTGCTGTGGTATAGCAGGGAAAGCTGCCGCCTACAGTGCCGGCATCCCATATGGGTGCGTGTTCAAGTCCTGGCTGCTCGACTTTTGATCCAGCTCTCTAACATGGCTTGGGAAGGCAGTGGAAGATGTTCCAAGTCCTTGGGCCCCTGCACCCACATGGGAGACTAGGAAGAAGTGCCTGGCTCCTGGCTTCGGATCAGCGCAGCTCCGGCCGTTGCGGCCAATTGGGGAGTGAACCAGCGGATGGAAGACCTCTCTCTCTCTCTCTCTCTCTCTCTCTCTGTCTGCCTTCTGCCTTTCAAATAAGTAAAATTAAAAAAAAAAAAAAGCCTACTGGGGGTGGGAATTTGACTTAGTGTTTGAGCCGCTATTTGGGACACCCTCATCTTGGGACACTCCTATCCCATTTTGGAGGTCCTGGGTTCGAGTCCCTGCTTCCTGTCTCTGCACACGCGGGAGACAGCAGTGATGGCTCAAGGAGTCAGGTCCCTTGGGAGACTGCACTCTTGCCTCCTGGTGTTGGCCCCTGCTGGGAGCTGTGGCAGGCATTTGAGGAGTGAACCAGTAGATGGCTCTCTACCTTTAAAAAAAAAAAAAACAAAAAAACCGGCAGGAGCGCACCTGCGGGAGAGAGAAGATTCCAGGCTGAAGGAATAGGCAGGAGCTATGAAGGCCCCTGGCCCCTGCAGCCTGGCTGTCCACACCACCCCTCTCCCGTCTTGGCCTCTCCCAGGGCAGGCCTACACCCTTTCTAGTACTTGGACTTGACAGTCCTGCCATGGTGTTCACAGGGCAGGGAGGACCCCAGCTAGGTGAGTTCCTTTCACCCCTCCCCCACCCGCTGACCCTTCCTGGATGGCGCTGGGTACCTGGAGGGTACCACACTGCTCTCCATCCCTAACTCCCTGCCCATGGCTGGCCCACGCCCTCCTTGGCAAGGCAGGGCAGTATAGGGCGCCAGCTCCAGCTGGTAGTTCTGGTCCAGCCCTTCATCCCTGTGTGTGGCCAGACTCTCTCCCACCTGCATGTATCCCTTCTTTTTTTTTTTTTTTTTTTAAGATTTATTTTATTTACTTGAAAGACTGAGTTACAGAGAGGTAGAGACACAGAGAGAAGTCTTCCATCTGCTGGTTCACTCTCCAGATGGCTGCAACGGCTGGAGCTGCGCCAGGAGCCAGGAGCCAGGAGCCAGGAGCTTCTTCCAGGTCTCCCAGGTGGGTATAGGGGCCCAAGGACCTGGGCCATCTTCCATGGCTTTCCCAGGCCATAGCAGAGAGCTGGATCGGAAGAGGAGCAGCTGGGACTAGAACTGGTGCCCATATGGGATGCTGGTGCTTCAGGCCAGTGCTTCAACCCATTGCGCCACAGCACCGGCCCCATGGTATGTTTACTTTCCGAACTACAGCCCGGGAGGCTGGCACTGTCCTCTCCTGCGGGCTGGAACCCTCGAACCCCACTGATGCCTCCAGAGGATGCCACTGGTGTTGGTGGCTTCGCTGTCCCCCAGATCTGCTCTGTTGCAAAAGTCAGGCAATCTTCCACCTTCTGGAAGTTTCATTTCTCTCCCCCATTAGACCTGGTCACCTACCTTCTTCTGCAGTCCGAAGCATGAGGGCCCATCCTGAACACGAGTGGCAATGGCCACTGGTCTCAGCGTTTGGCTATTGTTCTAGGTCAGGGGATAGTTCTTCATCCAGTGTTTGGTTGTGGGGAGGGTGTTTGGCTTAGCAGTTAAGTTGTGAGCTGCATGGCCAGCGCTGTGGCTCACTAGGCTAATCCTCCACCTGCGGCACCAGCACCCTGGGTTCTAGTCCTGGTTGGGGTGCCGGTTCTGTCCCGGTTGCACCTCTTCCAGTCTAGCTCTCTGCTATGGCCCGGGAAGGCAGTGGAGGATGGCCCAAGTGGTTGGGCCCTGCACCCGCATGGGAGACCAGGAGGAAGCACCTGGCTCCTGGCTTCAGATCAATGCAGCGTGCCAGCCATAGTGGCCATTTGGGGGGTGAACCAACAGAAGGAAGACTTCTCTCTCTCTCTCTCTCTCTCTCTCTCTCTCTCTGCCTGTCAAAAATAAATAAATAAAAAATAAAAAATTAAGGATGTGAGAGGCAGGGGCTGGCATTATGGCACAGCAGTTTAAGCTGCTGCCTACAACACCGACGTGCCATATGGGCACTGGCTCAAGTCCCTCTCACTTTCCCTCTCTCTCTCCCTCTCCTTCTCCCTCTTTTTCCCTCTCTCCCTCTCTGTCTCTAACCCTGCCTTTCAAATAAATAAATCTTTTGTGGTTGAGGAAAGAGTTCTCAATAAAGCTGTATGGGGCTGGCATTGTGGCTTAGTGGGTTGAGCCTCCACCCTGTGGCACTGACACTCCATGTGGATGCTGGTTCGAGTCCCGGCTGCTCCTCTTCTGGTCCAGCTCCCTGCTAATGTGCCTGAGAAGGCAGCAGGGGATGACCCGGGTGCGTGGGGGACCTGGAGGAAGCTCCTGGTTCCTGGCTTTGGATCAGGCCAGCTCTAGCAGGAATGGCAGGTGAAAAGCGTTGGTGAAGAGCCTGGAGGCCCACAGCAGGAGGAACAGCAGGAGGAGGAAGAGGCCACTTAAAAAATTATTTCCAAGTGAACTTGAGGATTTCAAAAAATATTTATTTGAAAGACAGAGACAGACAGAGGTCTTCATCTGCTGCTTCATTCTAACGCTGGCAACATCTGGGGCTGGGCCAGGCTGAAGCCAGGAGGCAGAAACTAGAAACTCCACCCAGGTCTCCCACGTGGGTGGCCAGGACCCAAGGACTCGAGCCATCACCACTGCCTCCCAGGGTGCGCATCAGCAGGAAGCTGGGATAGGAAGAGGAACTAGAACTCAAACACCCACGCACTCCGATATGGGAGGCAGCCCCTTCCCTCTTGAGCCAAACATCTACCCTGGGAGCCACTTCTGATGGGGCGCTTGGTGAGGTTTCACAGAAAGGCCAGGTCTGAGTGGAGGGGCACCGGTGGGCCCAGAAGCTGGGCCTGTTACAGGGGAGCAATGGAGAGGGACCCCAAGGACCAGGTAGCCTCTCTGCTGGGGCTGAGTAGCTCTCCCAGGTGCTTGCTTAGCCACAGGACCTGAAGCTCAGGGCCTCTGCTCCCCACTGCAGAGAGGAGCCACCGTGCTGGGTGATGCTGGTGGGCCCGCAGGAGGATCTGCCACAAAGCTTCGTGTCCTCAGCCGACGCCACCCTTGATCTCAGGTCAGCGTGGCAAGGTCAAAGCGACGACTTCTGCTTCCTTCCCTGCACTGGAGATCCTCAGGGCAAAGGTCGCATTCCTTTTTGGGGTTCTCCACAGAAGAAAGCTGCTCCCTCTAAATCTTTTCTGGATCCGGGCCCGCTAAGGGCAGACCCTGCGCTCACAGTAGAACCTTGGAGTCCATCACCAGCCTTCCATGTCCATGTTCAATTTGCCAGATAGCTACTGGACACACAGTGGGCTGGCACTGGGTGCGGGTGGGCGGGTACAGTCTCCCGCTTCCAAGAGCCCTAGGGAGTGCCTGGAACCAAGCATAGGACTGAACCACACTGTCTTTCTCCCATACATACATATCTACAATAAAGTTTGATCTGTACATTAGGCACCGTAAGAAGAGGAACAACTGTAACCACCAGTAAAATGGAACAGTGAGGGGCTGGCGTCGTGGCATGGCAGGGGAAGCAGCTGCCTGTGACACCGGCATCTGATGTGGGCGCTGGTTTGGGTCCCGGCTGCTCTACTTCCCATCCGGCTCCCTGCTAGTGCACCTGGGAAGGCAGTGGAAGTCAGCCCAAGCGCTTGGGCCCCTACATCCACGTGGGAGACCCGGATGAAACTCCAGGCTTCTGGGTTCTTTCTGGCCCAGCCCTGGCTGCTGCAGTCGTTTGGGGGAGTGAACCAGCAGATGGAAGATCTCTCTTTCTCTCTCTTTCTTTCTGTCATTCTTTCAAATAAAGTGAAATAAATCTTATCAAAAACACAACGGAACAATGGTAACCATACACGGTCATAAAAGTTATGTAATACTTACTAAGGGTTCTAGAAACTTCCATGCAATATTTGCAGACCGCGGTTGTCTGCAGGGAAACTGAAACCTCAGAAAGCGAAACCCTGGATAGGGAGGGGACGGACGGTGCAAGAGGAAGGCGGATCTTGACTGCGCGGGCCTTGTCATCCGGCCCCTTCCACAGCAGGCCCGGGCGCACACGCGTGTGTGGTGTGGCAGCCCAGACCCTACTCCAGGCCTGACTGTTGCCAGCATGCTCTCTCCTTCTCTGTTCTCAGAAACATGGGGAACAGCTCCTACAGGCCAGAATGTGTTCTGAAGCTCTGCCCTTCTCTGCCTGAATCCCACACCACTGCCACCCACCCATCCACCCAACCCTACACTACCGCCATCCACCCACCCAACCCCACACCACCACCACCCACCCAACCCCACACCACCGCCATCCACCCACCCAACCCCACACCACCACCACCCACCCATCCACCCAACCCTACACTACCGCCATCCACCCACCCAACCCCACACCACCGCCATCCACCCACCCAACCCCACACCACTGCCATCCACCCACCCAATCCCACACCACCGCCATCCACCCACCCAACCCCACACCACCACCACCCACTCAACCCCACACCACCACCATCCACCCACCCAACCCCACACCACCATCACCCACCCGTCCACCCAACCCCACACCACTGCCATCCACCCACCCAACCCCACACCACTGTCACCCACCCAACCCCACACCACTGCCACCCACCCATCCACCCAACCCTACACCACCGTCACCCACCCACCCCCACACCACCGTCACCCACCCGTCCACCTGCCCAATTCCACACCACCGCCATCCACCCACCCAACCCCACACCACTGCCACCCACCCATCCACCCAACCCTACACCACCGTCACCCACCCACCCAACCCCACACCACCGTCACCCACCCACCCAACCCCACACCACCGTCACCCACCCGTCCACCTGCCCAATTCCACACCACCGCCATCTACCCACCCAACCTCACACCACTGCCACACACCCACCCACCCAATCCCAAACCCGCATCATCCCTAAAACTCGTGTTTGAGCATCTGAGGCGTCTTACAAAAGGGACCCTGGTTCTCAGCCACACCCCTCCCCCACCGAAGTCTGTCACCCACCTCCACCCTTCTTACTCCCAAACCGGCCACACAGCCAGCCCCAGGGTCTACACTGGTTCAATCGCCTCTCCTCCAACCCCCTCCTCAGCTGTTCCTGCCTACCCCTCTGGCTGGAATACTGACTGTGGGGCCAGCAGCCCGGCTTGGAATGGGCCAGGCTCTCTTTCGAGCTGGCTGTGTGAGTTTGCAGAAGTCACTGGCCCTCTCTGTGCCCATTTCCTGTGACGTGGGGAAGTTCAGTGAAAATCATCTCACGGGATGGTTTCAAGGATTAAAGAAAACACTAGAAGAGAGCCTGGTGTTCAGCTTCCAGGGCCAGTTATTAGTGTTTATTATTTTTGGTTGGGGGGGGTGGAGTGGGCATTTAGCCTAGTGGCTAAGATAGGGACATACCACATGGGCGTACCTGGCTTTGATTCCTACTCCTGGCCCTTGACTCCTACTTCCTGCTAACGCTAATACAGGCCTTGCCAGGCAGCAGCGATGGCTCAAGTCACCAAGTTCCTGCCACCCAAGTGGGAGACCTGGGTTGGTTTCCCAGCTCCTGCCCGACCCAGCCTATGCCACTGCCGACATTTGGGGAGTCAACCAACAGATAGGGAGCTCTGTCTCCCAAAAAAGATAAGTTCATGAAAAAATGAAATTCAAAGATGTCTATTTAACTTTTTAATTTAATATTTGTTTTTACGAGGCACAGTGCAATTCCTCTACACAGGCACCGACTGAGAACATCAGGGAATCAGCATTTCCACTTCCTTATCTTTCTGCCTGGAGCCTACCAGCTCCTCTGCTCGGGCTATTATTATTATTTACCCCATTTCTTCTGACTCCTTCCTTCGTCAGGGCCCGGGGCAAAGCAGGTCCGCACCACATGCAACCGACTTGTTACACGCACCTACTATGCGCCAGGCACGGCTCGCGATGGGCAGCGCGTCCCGGCCTCGGCCAGCCGGGCGCAGCGGCGCGACCCGCACACAGTAGGCGCTTGTCCGCGCGCCCCGCCCCGCGCGCCCCGCCCCCGCCCAGGAAGTGCGGGGGCTCCGGCCGCCCGGCCGGCCTCGATGCATTCTGGGAAAGCAGCAGCACCAGGTCCAAGATGGCGGCTAGCAGGAGGCTGATGAAGGTAAAAGCCATTCTCCGGCGCCGGCCGGGCGGGGAGCGGCGCCCCGGGCCCCCGGCCCCCACGGCGGGCCTGGGTCCCTCGGGGGGGCGTCTCCCCCCGGCCTGCTGCCCTGCGTGGCCCCTGCCGGCTGCCCCCCCCCCCCCCCGGCGCTCGCGGGTTGTGGGAGGTAACGGGGACGCCTAGGCCGCAGCCTGGGCGGGAGCGCCAGGCCGCGCGGGGAGCCGCCGCCGCCGCCGCCGGCTGCTCGGTTTGGCCCTCGGGGGTTGGGGGCGTCCACGCCGACGTGGTTCCCCGGGTCCAGCGTGGCGTCTTCCCCGCCTGCCCCAGCTCCCTCGCGGAGGCCGCGGACCGGGCCGGGGGCGCCGCTCATGGCGGGTGCCGGGTCAGGAAGGCCCCAAACCGGGCGCCCGCGGCGGGAGGCCCCGGCCGAGGGCCCGAGCCGCCGCGCCCCGGGCCGCCACGCTCTGGGCTGGGAGACCGGCTTGGGCGGCCCGGGAAGGGGTGGGGGGGTGCGTGTGTGCTCGGACCGGGGACGGAAGGAGGCGGCCGCGCTGCCAAAGTTAAGGTCAGGTTGTCGGTTTTCCGGTGAAGATTGCGCTGGGTCCCAGCGCGCTGTCTCCTTGTGACTGCGGGACCACACCGGGGCAAGTTCCAGCTCCGGGAAGGCGTGGGGTGGGCGCCCTGCTCGCCGTGCGGTTCTGCCCCCTCCCTGGTTGCTTCCCTGTCCACCTCTTAGTCATCACGGTCTCCCCCCCCTCCCCCAGGAAGCAAAATGGCATTTTTGGGGGGGGTTGGGGTGGGGGCAGGGAGGGAGGTGGTTGGCTTGAGCCGTTGGAATCAAACCGGGCCAAAGTTTATTTAGAAAAAAAAAAAAACAACAACAACAACTTGGTACACGTACTTTGGATCTTCAGTGCGGCCGGGTTGCCTGCTCGCTAAGGGGCTCTCCTTCGGTGAGACCTCACAGCTGTGAAATGGGCTGAGTTCTTGGGCCGGGGTCGGGGCGGGGGGCGGTGAGATCCCACCGCCCCCCGCCCACGTTTGTGATTCGGCTGTAGGGGGTGCACAGGACCGGAAATGATTAAAAAAATCAATAATAAAAAAGAAGACCCGAAAGGGAAAACAGCGTGTGGTCCTGGGCAGACCCGTGGTTGGGCTTGGGGGGGGTCCCAGCCTTTCGGCCCTCTCTGGCTGAGTGAGAGTGCGCCTCCGTCTTTTGTTCCCCGAGGGCCAGGGAGGACGGTTAACTCTTTGTAAAACCGGAGTGTTAGTGGGCGCAGAGGGAGCTCGGGAGAGTGCAGACCCCGCCATCCGCCATCCTACTCCCGATGCAGTCGTCGGGAAGCCCTGGGGCTTGAACTTCGGGAATAAATGTCTCGCGTGCATGCGTTGCTTGCTCATCTCACTGAGATGACTGGCAACCATACCTGTGTCTCCCAGGTGCCCTCCCCAGCGCTCTGCATCGAACCTTCTCTTTATGGGCACCAGAGTGCCGCCCCCCCCCCCCCCCCCCCGCAAATATTTGACCCTTTCGCTTTAACAAAGACCTCTGTGAGTTTAGTGACCTCAGAAGTTAATCCTAACCTCTTACTGGGCAGGCCGGTCCTTAAGACTGCCTGAAAAGCAGTGTGTTCGGCCTCACCCACGCTGGCTTTTGGTGTCCTCCCCTGGGCACCTGGACACGGCACCCTCCATCTCCCCCGGCATGTACGGTGTGGCCTTCTGTAGTTGGTGATCACGTTCAGTGACGTCGACCTTGTGCTCCCCATGTTCCTTAATGAGAAAAGTCAAGGCAGATTTGTTGGCCTGTCCCAGTTTTCCTAGTTAGGGAGAGAAAGCTGTGATCCGGCTCAGTTTTGCCTGACCCCAAACCAAAGCCTCCGGCTGGTGCTCACTTGCTGTGCCGGGTGCTGCTGCTGTTCCTGAAAGTGGCTGCCTGGTCACTTTCAGGCCAGTCCTTAGGCTGGACTCTAATGCAGCCACTCTGGGAGCCCCCACCCTCACCACCACCCACCTTCAAAATGAGTTGTTTCCTCCTTCAGTGACCACAGGACTTTCTTTATGTTTCTCTTTGAACCCTCCTGGTGATCTGATTTGTGTTACAGACTTGCCTTTCCTGCCTGAGTTCTGAGTTCCTGAAGGGCAGGAGTCTTGACCTAGTTCATCCTGGTATCCCCCTAATTCAGCCATTTGACCCAGTTTGGAATCCCCCGGCTCTCAGGGGTCTGAGAGGGGACTTACTATGGTATTTAAATGATTTCTGTTTCAAAAAAAAAAAAAAAAAAAAAATGGAGCTCAGAAAAAAAGAGGTAAAGTTCACTAAGTGCTCAGAGTGAATGTATTGTCACCTTTGTTTTCACAAATGAAGAAATTGTGAGGTTCAGATAGGTTGAGAAGTGAAATAGCAGACAGTAGTGGGGGAGAGATAAGACCAAAACCTCCCTGGCTCTGGTTCCACGCCCCTTGTCACCTTGCCTCCTTTTCTGCATTCAGGAGTGTGTCTAGTTTCACAAGTTGTGGGTGGGAATTCCTTCAGTTCACTGGGGTTTTATGTTGTCTTGGAGAGTCAGTGTGTGAGCTCCCATACTTTAAAAAAGTTGAAAGGGGGATGAGCATGTGGCATAGCGGGTGAACCTGATGCTGGCATGCTGTATCAGAGCACTTGGCAAGTTCCAGCTGCTCTGCTTCCCGTTCAGCTCCCTGCTAGTGTGCCTGGGAAGGCAGCTAATGATGACCCAAGAATTTGGACCCCTGCACCATGTGGGAGATACAGAGGGAGTTCCTGGTTTCCTGGCTTTGGCCTGGCCCACACTTGGCTATTGTGGCCATTTGGGGAATGGACCAGCAGAGGGAAGACCTCTCTCCCTGTCTCTTCCCCTGCTTCTATTGCTTTGCTTTTCAAATAAATAAATATATATATTTTTAAAAAACTTAACATAGAAATATAAATTATTATTATTATTATTTTTATTTTTATTTTTGACAGGCAGAGTGGACAGAGAGAGAGAGAGACAGAGAGAAAGGTCTTCCTTTTGCCGTTGGTTCACCCTCTAATGGCCGCCGCGGTAGCGCGCTGCGGCCGGCGCACCGCGCTGATCCGATGGCAGGAGCCAGGTGCTTCTCCTGGTCTCCCATGGGGTGCAGAGCCCAAACACTTGGGCCATCCTCCACTGCACTCCCTGGCCACAGCAGAGAGCTGGCCTGGAAGAGGGGCAACCGGGACAGGATCGGTGCCCCGACCGGGACTAGAACCCGGTGTGCCGGCGCCGCAAGGCGGAGGATTAGCCTGTTGAGCCACGGCGCCGGCCGAAATATAAATTATTTTTAAAAAATTTTTAAAAGATTGTTTTCTTTGAAAGTCTATGGTATGCTGGTTCACTCCCCAGATGGCTGCAAGCTAGAAGCCAGGAGCTTCTTCCAGGTCTCCCACGTGGGTAGCAGGGGCCCAAGCACTTGAACTTCCTCCGCTGCTTTTCCAAGGGCATTAACAGGGAGTTAGATAGAAACTGGAGCAGCCAGGACTCAGACTGGTGCCTGTGTGGGATGCCGGAGTCACAGGTGGCTTTACCTGCTATACCACAACACCAGCCCAGAAATAAAAATTATTGATGCAGGTTAATCAGCAGGGTTAACCAACAGTCTTTCAGTTCATGGAGTGGAAATAAAAGGGATTTTGATGGTGAAAAATTGGAGCTTATTTCCTAGAACAATGCCTTTAGACATAATAATCAAACAGATGTTGAATTATCAGACTAATGACCTCTTAAAGAACTTGAGTTTCCCCAAGAAATCTTTCCCAGGACGCTCCATAGGGAGTGTCTGTAGAAACTGTAGATAGATTATTAAAAGTAGCATGATTTGCATGTGTCAGGCTGGGAAGTTATTTTAGGCAAAGTGAGTATGGTAAAGTTTTAATTTCAAAAAACATTTGCCAAATGGATTCACCTCTTTCAGAGCCCTTTTAGGAATTACAATGTTAATAAAACAGGAAATAAATACGTTTTAATTTGGAAGCAGCTAATTCAGCAGTGGTGGCAACAAGTGGATTGTAGCCACTGCCTCTGTTGGGGGCAAAGAGGGGCCCGGGAGGGAGAGAAATAGATACAGAAGCCAGAAAGGAAACCTGTGTGTGGTGCTTGGGAAGGCACATCCTTGTCTGGTCATCTCTGCGACCCCGCTGGACACGTTGCCGCCAAGGGCCCTCTGGCTGAGTAGCGTCTCAGAACGGCTTTTCTCAGATGGGAAATGTGTGGATTTGGAGGGAGGGAGGGCACGGTTTATTAGTTATTATGGCATGCTGTATAGATAAGGAATTGAGATTTGTAGCGTCCTTTTAATGCTATTTAAATAATGTTCGCTCAGAAATACATATTGGTGTCCTGAGTCTTGAGTCACATGTGAGTAGCAGGAGGAATGGCTAAATAACAGTTCATTCCTTGGAATTCATTGTACTAAGCACTGAACTAGTTTGTTCTTGAGTACAGGTTTATATTCTCTGAGGTTGGGTAATTAACATAATAGAGCAATGAGTGTGTCCTGTAGTTGTGTCAGGAGGTGAGGGGAATTTTACATGTGATGATATGCCAATGTATGTGGCCAGAATCCATTTTGGGAATAGATTTTGGGGCTTGGGGAACTGGGGTAAGCATTGCATCTTTCCTACTAAGTTCATGCATTCCTATAAGTTTGGATTAATTTAGACTTCCTTAATGATACTGCTTGTAAACATTTCTTTAGTGAAAGAATTTAGAGGTGGCCTGGCATGGTAGTGTAATGGGTCAAGTTTCAACTTAAAGTGCCAGCATCCCACGTGGGTGAAAGGTTGTGTTTCTGTTGCTCCAATTCCAATCCAGCTCTCAGCTAATGCACCTGGGGAAGCAAAAAATGCCCCAAGGAGCCCTGCCACCTGTGTGGGAGGCCTCCATGGCGTTTCAGGCTCCTGGCTTCAATCTGATCAGCCCTGGCTGTTGCAGCCATTTGGGGAGTGGATCAACTGATGGAGGACCTCTCTCTCTGTATATCTCTTTCTCTCTCTGTAGCTCTGCCTTTTTGAATAAAATAAATCTTGAGGTGGGGGCAAGAGGCTTGGGGCTGGAGCTGTGGCGAAGTGAATAAAGCCACTGCCTGCAATGTGGCATCCCATATGGGTGCTGGTTCGGGACCCGGCTGCTCCACTTCCGATCCAGCTCTCTGCTATGGCCTGGAAAAGCAGTGGAAGATGGTCCACGTCCGTGGGCCTCTGTACCTGCGTGGGAGACCTGGAAGAAGCTCCTGGCTTTGTATTTACTCAGATCCAGCAGTGGCAGCCAACTGGGGAGTGAACCAGAGGATGGAAGATCTCTCTCTCTCTCTCTCTCTGCCTCTCCTTCTATCTCTGTGTATATCTGACTTTCAGATAAATAATCTTTTTAAAAATATATAAAAAGAGGCTATTGATTTAGCTTTTATTATAGTACATCACTTGAAAGTATTCTTCTATTTGAAAGTATTTCTAAATGTTCAAGAGGCATTTCTGGGTCTTTTGCTGCAGCAGTAAATTAGGAATTAAAGTATTGAGAACACAGTGACGTTGCCCCTGCACCCAAACTCTGGTATCCAGCTGCCCCGAGAGCATTGGAATGGCGCAGAGACCTGTAGCCTTCCAAGTCCAAGCTCACCTCCTGACTCCGGGGGCCTTCACTGCTCCTGTCTTGTCTGAGTTAGTGGTCTAGTTTCTCTACCCAGTTGTCCAAGGGGAGACCCAGGGAGTCCGGCTCTCGCCACCTATCACGTTCTTCTGAACCGTGCTCTGCTTCTCTCCCATCTATGGGAAGACCCCTCCATCGGCTTCCTCGGCAGTCATCCTGTCCTTTGCACATTCCAAATTCCTAACTGCTGGTGCATCAGAGAGTGTGTGGAGCCCGAGAGGAGTCAGGGAGAGATGCGTCCAGGTAGGCCCTGCGCTCAGAGATGGGGACCAGACGGAGCAGGGAGGGACTGAGGCTCAGACCCCAGATTGAAGTGTCCACGCCGGGGGCTGGCGTTGTACCATAGTAGCTGACCTCTGCCTACAGTGTCAGCATCCCATATAGGCTCCCTTTCGTGTCCTGGCTGCTCCTCTTTTGATCCGGCTCTCTGCTAATGTGCCTCGGAAAGCGGTGTAAGATGGCCTAAGCGCTTGGGCCCATACACTCATGTGGGAGCCTGGAAGAAGCTCCTAGCATTGTATTGGCTCAGCTCCGGCCTTTGCGGCCATTTGGGGAGTGAACCAGCAGATGAAAGATCTTTCTCTCTCTCTCCTCTCTAACTGTACCTCAAATCTTTTTTTTTTTTAAAGAATTATTTTATTTATTTGAAAGAGTTACAGAGAGAGGTAGAGACAGAGAGAGAGAGAGGTCTTCCATCTGCTGGTTCACTCCCCAGATGGCCACTGAAGCCAGGAGCAAGAGCCAAAAGACTTGGGCCGTCCTCCTCTGCTTTCCCAGGTACTTTAGTTGGGAGCTGGATTGGAAGTGAAGCGAAGCAGCTGGGCTGGAATCAGTGCACATATGGGATTGCTGGCACTGCAGGCCAGGATTTTAACCCGCTGTGCCACAGCGACAGCTTCTTGGCCTGGCTTTTTTTTTTTTTTGGACAGGTGGAGTTGTAGACAGAGAGAGACAGAGAGAAAGGTCTTCCTTCTGTTGGTTCACTCCCCAAATGGCCGCTATGGCTGGCGCTTCGCCGATCTGAAGCCAGGAACCAGGTGCTTCCTCCTGGTCTCCCATTGGGTGCAGGGGCCCAAGCACCTGAGCCATCCTCTGCTGCCCTCCCGGGCCACAGCAGAGAGCTGGACTGGAAGAGGAGCAACTGGGACTAGAACCCGGCGCCGCAGGCCAGGCGGAGGTTTAACCGAGTGAGCCACGGCGCCGGCCCTTTGGCCAGGCTTTTAAACAATGATTGGGGTTTCAGTCATTGAATGGGAAAGAGACCTGGTGGCCAGTGGGGTGGAGTCTCTCATCCCTTGGATGGCTGTGGGCAGTCCTCTGAGGAGCCCCGGGAACAGTAGAACGCTGGCTTCTGACCTTGTGCTGTCCCTTCCTTGGGTTTAGTTAGGCCAGCTCCCGAGGCGCTTTCCAGAAGCCCTGGGGAGCTGGCCTGGTTTTAGCCTGGGCTGGCCTGTCAAGCACACCTGGCTCCCCCAGAACTAGCAGTCCCTCCTGGAGGCCAGCCCCTGGAGGAGCCACCTCTCCACAGAGGACAGAGCTGATACTTGTAAATATAGGTGGCAGAGAGCTGCCCCGCAGCTGTGAGGGTTCAGCTGCGGTGTCCAGGAGAGAGGTGGCAGGCCCCTTGGGTGCTGGGCCTGTGTGTCTCTGGTAGCCAGCCCAGCCTGTCTGTTCTTGGGAGACTTAGATGAACCTTTCTCTGCCCCACAGGAGCAAAGTGGGAGGAAAGGGACTTTCATCTGGGGCAGGGCAGAGGTATGAAGAGCTCAGGGCCTGGAGTTTGAGTCCTGGGCCTCTGAGGACAGCTGGGAGCTGCTGGGAGCTGCTGCTGGGAGTGGACAAGCTGTGTCCTACGCGGGAGGGGAGCCGCCCAGCAGCAGAGGGTTGGGAGGAGTGAAGGGAGATGATGCTGAGAGGATGGGGTCAGGGTAGGCGTGACCTCAGTGCTGTGGGGGCTTTGCTCACCTGCCCTGCTTTGTACCTGGCAGGGAAGAGTTTCTGGGGCTGCTGTGTGAGGGTTTCTTTGTTTAAAAATATTTACCTTTGGGGCCACTGCCTGCAGTGCCGACATCCTTTTGGGTGCCAGTTCGTGTCCTGGCTGCTCCGCTTCCAATTCAGATCCCTGCTAATGGCCTGGGAAAAGCGGCAGAGGATGGTACCAGTGCTTGGGCTCCTGCTACCCACATGGGAGACCAAGAAGCTCCTGAGACCTGGCTTTGGCCTGACGCAGCCCCTGCCATTATGGCCATGTGGGGAGTGAACTAGCGAACGGATGGCCTATCTCTCTCTCCCCCTCCTGCCTCTCTCCCCTTCCCCCTCCTGCCTCTCTCCCCCCCTCCCCCTCCCCCTCCCATAATCCTCCCTGTCGGCCCGCCCATAACTCTGAGTTTCAAAAAGTAAATCTTTGGCCGGCGCCGCGGCTCAGTAGGCTAATCCTCCACCTTGCGGCGCCGGCACACCGGGTTCTAGTCCCGGTCGGGGCACCGATCCTGTCCCGGTTGCCCCTCTTCCAGGCCAGCTCTCTGCTGTGGCCAGGGAGTACAGTGGAGGATGGCCCAAGTGCTTGGACCCTGCACCCCATGGGAGACCAGGAGAAGCACCTGGCTCCTGCCATCGGAACGCAGCGCGCCTACCGCGGCGGCCATTGGAGGGTGAACCAACTGCAAAAAGGAAGACCTTTTTCTCTGTCTCTCTCTCATTGTCCACTCTGCCTGTCAAAAAAAAAAAAAAAAAAAGTAAATCTTTAGGAAAAAACGTTTACTTTGTCCAACAAAATTGCAAAACTCTTGCGTTCAGAATGTCTTGGAAGTGTTTCAGGATCTTCCTGTATGTTTTCTCTTCTGTCCTGGTGCAGTGATGTCATGGTGTCCAAAGATGAGCACAGGTGCTGTGGAAGGCACCAGAGAGTGCTGAGCTAGGGTGCTGGGCGAAGGTGGAGACAATTCTTGCTGAAGTAGTTGCAGTCCCAGAAGTAATATTGTTGCTTTCTGTCTTTTTCAGCCTTGGAGCAGAAAGTTGCTTTTGGTGGCTGTTCCGTTTCTTCTCCTGGCCCTTGCTCCAGTCTTTCTAGATTTCCAGAACTGGCAGGGGGCCTGGAGAGAGGATGCAGGGTCGGTGTCCATTTGTAGGTGAGGCGGCTGAGGCCAGCGGCACCCACTGCCAGGCGTCGGTGCTCCCAGGGTCATGCTCCTGCTGTTACACGGCTGCTCTTGGTTCTTCTGGTGTGACAGGGCGGGGAGTGGGAGGATTCACTGCAGGTTAGGGGGCTGCCTGGGTTTCACCCTGTTTTGGCAGCTGCATGGCCGTGTTGATCGTAGCTCTCTGCCCTCCATTGTCTTGTCAGACTTTGGCTCGCCTTCTTAGCATAGTGGAGGAGATGGTGTTTTGACAGTGCCCAGCCCAGCAGGCTCATTTGCAGCCTCAGCAGTCGCTGCTGTCAAAGCCTGTGCATGTGGCGTGGCAGTGTTGTGTGTGCTTTGGGGGGGGGAGGCTGCAGCGGAACCCAGCAGCTGTGCCTCCGAGCCCTTGGTGCAGCGCTTTGTGAATGCCCACTCCAGCCGGGCTCCCAGAAGGGGCTCTGCGTGTTTGGCGCCGGCTGTTCCCTTGGTGTCCCTGGTTCTGCTGTGGATGGGTTTGAAGAGCTTGACGCTCCAGCCCTCGAGGAGCTGTCAGCCTGGTGGGGCACTGGACTCTAGAGTGTGAGAAGCCCCGGAATGCCAGACACACACCCATGTTCAGAGGGAGGCAGAGACACGTTCCAGGAGCTGGCAAGAGAGCTTGGCCATGCTTGTGGCTGCAGCGGGGCAGGAGGGGTAGGGGGCAGAGTGCCTGTGTTTAAGCCTCTGCTGAGGCTTCTCTTGTGTCCTCTTCCCACGGCCTTGGGGTCTCTTGTTGATTTCTGCCTTTGACTCATTTGTGTTGTCAGTTTGAGCCTTGTGTCCTACTTTCTAGAAAGAGGATGGTAAAACAACCCCACAGCATACTGACGCTGACTGAGTGTGTCAGCCGTGGTGGTGACCAGGCAGGAGTGTCAGTCCGCACACTGTGACCTGTGGGAGGGGTTGTGTGTGGGCCTGGCTTCCTCCCGCTTGGCGGAGGCTTGGTTGAAACGAGAGTTTGCGGCCCAGGGCTCTGATACCCGGGTTTAGACTTGCATTGAGCTGGCTCGTGTTAAACCATGGTTCAGTATTATTGCCAGCAGTTGTCTCATGCAAGCTTGGAAAGTTTGCATTTCTGTACAAATTAGTTGCTTTGACAGTCACGCAAAAGCAGGGAGTAGCTGTTTCAAATTTTTATTTTTTAAAAAAATATAATCGTTATTTATTGCACCTTAAATCTTTTCCTTATTTAATCAGTACCAACACAGAACATACCAAGACTTGGCCCTAAACCACTATGTTTCCTTAGTTTCTATGGTTAACTCATTGCCCAAATGTTGACTCAAAGAAACAGCCACTCTCTATTAATGAGCCAAAGCCAAAGGAGTTATATTTAATAAAGTAGTTGATTTATTTGTTTCAAGTGGTTAACTCCCTGTTGGTTGTGAAGGTGATATTTGATAGTGGTACTCTGACTGAAGGCAGACCCCTGGCTCCATCTGCCACATTCTGGGCGGGAGGGGCCCAGAAGCTTGATACCTAGCCGTGATGGGTTAGGGAGAATACTGCATGTGTCCCTGCTTCCGGCATGCTCACGTCGGGATGTACGCTTTCAGAGCAGGCTTGGTCCGTCCGTCCGTCCGTCCGTCCACCCCCCTCCCCGGTATCCTGCATGGGAAGCAGCACCAGCGTGGACTGTTTCCTGTGGACGTGTAACCCGCTGCGTGGCTCAAATATTCGTAGAAGAGAAGTTTCAGCTCTGGTTCTAGTCCTGGGCTGTTCTGTGCAAGTTCAGTGACCTGGGCCTTCCTGAATGTTGATCTTATCAACTGCACTTCGGGGCCAGTAGGCCTGCCTTGCCCGTTTCGGGGGTGTGGTGAGGCTCCGCTCACGTCCCTCGTGCTGGGAACTGTCAGCAGTGGAGAGGGTTGTTGTAATCAGCTGCTCCTCCTGCCCTGACTTTCTTCCCTAGCAGCTCTGTGTCTCTGGTCTTGGTTGGAATCCTGGAGGTGATGACACAAAAAGGGTGCCCTAGAGAGGAGTCCGCTGCTGGTGTGCTGGTAGCCTTGTATTTCAGATCAGTTGTGAGAGCTTTGTGCTAATCAGAAACATAGTCCTTCCTAAATTAAGACCACCTGAGTTCTGGTATAGGCTGTTGACACCACATGTTTATGTCTTGTTACGTGGAATAGAGGATGTTTGTTGATGTCTTGACATCATCTAAGATTTTAAGAAATGCGATACAGTTCTGGAAAGGAATGAAAGTGACATGAATTGAATACCTTTGAGGTGTGCCAGATAGTTTTTTAAAAGATCTATGTATTTATTTGAAAGACAGAGCTTCAGAGAGAGAGAGGGAGAGACAGAAATCTTCCACCCATTGGTTCACTTTGCAGGTGGCCACATCAGTCAGATCTGGGCCAGGCTGGAGCCAGGAGCCAGGAACTCCATCTGGGTCTCACACGGGGGTGTCAGGGGCCCAAGTGCTTGGACTATTTATCATCTGTTGCCTTTCCAGGTGTAGAGTCCTATGTGGAGGATTATGTACAAGTTTTTTTCAAAGATTTTATTTATTTATTTAAAGGCAGAATCAGGGACAGAAAGGTCTTTCATCCACTGGTTCACTCGGGTGCAGCTTTCCCAGGCCATAGCAGAGAGCTGTATTGGAAGAGGAGTAGCCAGGACACAAACTGGCACCCATATGGGATGCTGGCACTGCAGGTGGAGGCTTAGCCCACTACGCCATGGTGCTGGCTCCTGTACAATTTTTTAGGTAAGACAGGTGGAATGAAGGATGGGGCCAGGGTGGAGCCTCAGCCCGTCTGACTTCAGCGGCCTCGGCCCTTTTTTTTTTAAATCTGAGAAGTAAATAAGGAGACAGAGTTCACATCCACTGATTCACTCCCCAAAGGCCCGCAGTACCTGAGACTGGACCTGGCTAAAGCCGGGAGCCAGCATTTCAATCCAGGTCTACCACGTGGGTGCCAGGTACCCAACTATTTGAGCTGTCACCTGCTACCACATCCTAGGGAGTGCATTAGCAGGAAGCTGGAATTGGGAGTGGTACCTGAACTTGAACTCAGGCATGGTGATACGGGATGTGGGTGTCCCAAGCAGTGGCTCCCCACAGGGCTTTGCTCTTCTAGTCTCCTGGTGATCTGGCAGTCAGGGAAGCAGCCACCTACACCAAAAACATCATTTCTGTGTCTGTCTGATATCTAAAGTTAATGTTGAAAATTGGAATATTCTGATCTTATTGCCTCTAAGAACCTTCAGAACAGGTAACACTAAGGTAAGCAATAAGAGAAAAAAAAATTGGAGCCGGTGCTGTGGCATAGTGGGTAAAGTCGCCACTTGTAATGCCAGCATCCCTGATGGGTGCTGATTCGAGTCCCAGCTGTTCCACTTCCGATCCAGCTCTCTGCTATGGCCTGGGAAAGCAGTGGAAGATGGCCCAAGTCCTTGGGCCCCTGCACCCACCTGGGAGACCTGGAAGAAGCTCCTGGCTCCTGGCTTCAGATCAGTGCAGCTCTGGTCATTGTGACCAACTGAGGAGTGAACCATCTGATGGAAGACCACCCTCCGCCCCCCCGCCTCTCCTCCTCTCTCTGTACAACTCTGACTCTCAAATAAATAAATCTTTTTTTTTTTTTGACAGGCAGAGTGGACAGTGAGAGAGAGAGACAGAGAGAAACGTCTTCCTTTTGCCGTTGGTTCACCCTCCAATGGCCGCCGCGGTTGGCGCGCTGCGACCGGCGCACTGCGCTGATCTGATGGCAGGAGCCAGGTGCTTCTCCTGGTCTCCCATGGGGTGCAGGGCCCAAGCACTTGGGCCATCCTCCACTGCACTCCCTGGCCACAGCAGAGAGCTGGCCTGGAAGAGGGGCAACCGGGACAGAATCCGGTGCCCCGACCGGGACTAGACCCTGGTGTGCCGGCACCGCAAGGCGGAGGATTAGCCCAGTGAGCTGCGGCGCTGGCCCTCAAATAAATAAATCTTAAAAAAAAAAAAGAAGAAGATTCAAGACAACTTCTGGATTTCTGTGACCGCAGCCTTGTTGCAGTTAGAGGCATTTTTTCCCTTGCTTCCATGGCCCGAGCTCAGTTGGTTCAGAGCTTGTAGCAGTGACACACAGGGCCCCGATTTCTTCCTTGCTAGAAGACTGGGTGGGGGCTGGCCTTCAGCGCAGTATGTCAAGCTGTCTGGGCACCATGTCAGGGTGCCAGTTTAAGTCCTGGCTCCTCTGCTTTTGATCCAGCTTCCTGCTGATGCGCCTGGGGAGACCGCCATGGCAGCCCAAGTATTTGGGTCCCTGACACCAATATGGGAGACCTGGGTGGAGTTTCTGGCTCCTGGCTTCAACCTGACCCAGCCCTGGCTATTACAGGCATTTGGATTTGGAGAGGGAAACATAAGATGGAAGTTCCCTGATTCTTCCTCTGTCATTGTTTTTCAAATAAATTGGGGAAGGGGGTGAGAGGAGGAAGCTTGTGTGCTGTGAGCACGGTGGTTCTTAAGTAGGGGTACAGGTCACGGTCACCAGGGCAGCATGTCCCAGACACAGGTGCGCAGCCTGCTTTGGCGGTTGATACAGTAGGTTCCAAGTAAGGACACGGTGCCTGCCAGTCTCTCCCCCTTGCCTTCTCCTTCGTTGCCTAGGGACATTACCTAGCCCCTCTTGGGGATCAGAGTGTGCCTGATTGAGAGTCCTGACCTGACACTGACAGTCCCCTGGTGCTGTCGTACACTCCAAACTCGTTCCCTTGCTGCCTCCCTGATTGTGGTTTCTTCCTTCGATGTGTCCGCGCCCAAGCTTCCCTGTCTGGTAGTTCCTCTCCCTGTCCTGCAAGCTTCTAGGGCATCGTAGCGCAGCTCCTTTCATCCATCCTCAGCAGCCGAGAAGGCGGCGTGAAGCTTTCCCTTCTGTGGTTCCTTCGGGAACCCAAGGACCTTGTCCAGTTTGCCCAGTGTAACGTGATGGCACTGGATATGCTTGTTCACTGTGTGACGGGTTGTCCCTCTGTGCATCTGCTCACCTCCTGTGGCATTCACTTTGGAATAGACTCAGGAGGGCCTCTGGTGGTTGGTTTCTTTTTTAACATTTTTATTTGTTTTTATTTTATTTGAAAGGCAGACAGAAACAGAGATCTTGCATCCATTGGTCTACTCCCCAAATGTCTGCAACATCTGAGGCTAGACAAGGCTGACACGAGGATCCCAGAACTCAATCCAAGTCTCCCATGTGGTGGCAGGGACCAAGCTGCTTGAGCCATCACCTGGTATCTCCCAGGGTGCCCATTAGTGGGAAGGTGGAATCAGAAGTGGATCTGGGACTTGAACCCAGGCACTTAGGTATGGGCATATCCCAGGTACCTTGTAATGATTTTGTTTTTATTTGTTTTATTTATTTTTAAGATTTATTTATTTGAAAGTCAGAGTTATACAGAGAGATAAGGAGAGGCAGATAGAGAGAGAGAAGTCTTCCATCTGCTGGTTCACTCCCCAGTTGGTCGTAATGGCCAGAGCTGTGCTGATATGGAGCCAGGAGCTTCTTCTGGGTCTTCCCAGCAGGTGCAGGGGCCCAAGGACTTGGGCCATCTTCCACTGCTTTCCCAGGCCATAGCAGAGAGCTAGATCAGAAGTGGAGCAGCCGGGTCTCGAACCAGCACTCATATGGGATGCCTGCACTGCAGGCCAGGGCATTAACCTGCTGCGCCACAGGTTTATTTATTTTAGAGGTAGAGTTACAGAGAGATAGATAGAAAAAATGGTCTTCCACTCCCCAAATAGCTGCAACAGCCCAAGTTGGGACGATCTGGAGCCAGGAGCTTCTTCTGGGTGCAAAGGCCAAGCACTTGGGCCATCTTTTGCTTTCCCAGGTCATTAGCAGAGAGCTGGATTGGAAGTGGAGCAGACGAGACACAAACTGGTGTCCACATGGGATGCCGACACTGCAGGTGGAG
Source organism: Lepus europaeus (assembly GCF_033115175.1). NCBI lineage: Eukaryota > Metazoa > Chordata > Mammalia > Lagomorpha > Leporidae > Lepus > Lepus europaeus. The sequence continues at coordinate 27,670,168 of NC_084849.1, forward strand.
CGCTAGCCGACTCCGCCACAGCGCCGTCCCTGCAAGTACCTTTTAACTGCTGCACCAAATGCCTGCCCCTCTGGTGGGAACTGTCTGACAGGCCCGCCTAATGGCTGCCATTCTTCTCCACCCATTTTATATGGAGTGATAGGGCAGCCTGCTCCCCTTGATCAGGGGGCTTGAGCCACGTGGATGTGCCATTAAATGCTAGAAGGTTCTGACACAGGGCCAAAAGCCATCTGGGATAACCAGTGACTTCCTGGCCCTGCTGCTGCTGACTTTTCTCATGTAGAAGTTCGACACTGTCTTTGGCAGGTGAAACCTTTGATATCTGAAGGCAGTGTGGTATGACCTTTGAATCTCCAGGCCAGAAGTCCTTGGCCCTTTTGGTTGTTGCTGGCAGGACTTGGTCCTTGCATTTGTGCTATCCTGAGCAGCCTCCGTCTGACATGGTCTTCAGCCTGGGCTGGCGGAGCTGCTTCTGAACCGCACAGCAGACATGAGACCTGGCACAAACCTGGGCCAGCTAACCCTGCTGGCTCACATCCTGTGCCAGCTGAGGAGTTAAGGCTGGCAAGTCCTTAACTTGGACCCAAGTCAGGTGTTCACTGCGTCTTCTGAAGAATTTCATTCTGTACCTGGGCTGGATGGTGTCGAGGCCGCGCTGAGCCCTTCCCGTGTTCCAAGAGTGTTTGCCCCTTTCCCTGGTGAGTAATACTTGACTGCTTCTGTTTGATACCCACTGGGCTGACTGCAGCTGCTGGTTCTCCAGCCGTTCAAGCAGTCTCCCTGGGGCTGTTGGATCCACCCTCCACTCATCTGTCTTCTCCGTGAGTAACCTGCTGGCTGTTGAGAGAACTGAGCGTCATTTGTAGCCAGGCTCAGGGGCTTCTTAGAAGACATTTGAGAGAGTTCTATGAAGACAGGGCAGTCGGGAAGGTCGTTCCAGGAGCCATCCTGAGAAAGGGCGTTGAGGGAAGAAATCACCAGGTCAGTGTGGTGGCGCAGGGCACACTGCTCGCTTGGGCTGCATCATGGTTCTTGGCTGGGATTCGTTGGATGTGGTTCCTGCATGTTTTTAGGGGGAAGAGTCATCGAGTTCTTATGGGTTCCTTAAAGAGCGCCATGACCAAAAACCTGTTAAAAATTGTTGGCTCCTGAGAGATTCTCAATCCTGATCTGGTGTTGTGATTTCTGGGAAGTGTTGCTTTGTTTTGTTTTGTTAATTTATTAGAAAGGCAGAGTTAGAAGGAAAGACGAAGAGAGAGATCTTTCATCCACTGGGAGAGATCTTCTATCCTCTGGTTTACTCCTCGAATGGCTGCAATGGCTGGGACTGGGCTAAGCTGAAGCCAGGAGCTTAGAAATTCATCCAGGTCTCCCACATGGGTACAGGGGCCCAAGCATTTGGGTCATCTTTCACTGCTTTCCCAGCATGTTAGCAGGGAGCTGGATCAAAAGTGGTGTATGCGGGACTCGAACCAGCTCCCATGTGGGATGCTGGCACTGGAGGTGGCAGCTTAACCCACTGGGCCACAGTACTGGCCCATACCCAGGGAGGTTTTGAGCAGTAATTTTCTAGGCCCTGTCACAGACCCATTAAAAAATGGGAGAGAGAGAGAGACAGAAGGACAGACATACTTTTTGGGACTGCTTTGCTCACCCACGCAGTGCTGGGCACGCCCAGCGGCCACCTGCTCTCCTGCCCCCTCTCAGGACTTGGGGCAGCTGGCTGCAGCTCTCCTGTTGCTGCTGGCAGAGCTCCTGGGTGGTGGTCCCTTTCTGCTCCACTGCGCACATTGCCTCGCGTAGGCCTGCAGCTCCCTGGGCTGGGGTTTGGGGTATGGGCTGTTTCTCTTTGGAAGAGCTGGGCAGCACCCCTCCCTCTGCTGAAGTCTACTGCCGGGCTCAGAAAGGACCTCGTTTTTAGGACTGCTGTTCTCTTGTGGCTGTGCTGCTTGGCCTGGCTGGGACCAGGGGAGGGGACGCACAAGCTGGCTGGTTCTTTCCTTGGAGCTCTCCTTGGGCTGTCAGCGTTGCGCCATCAGCCCTGAGCAGCTGACCTGGAGCTGCCTCCTGCACCAAGTGGAACCGAAACAAGCCTTTGGGGGAGCCTATTTGGTAAGCTCTATGTTCTTGGCTTCCGTCTTCACGTTCTTCTAGAGCTGGGCCCTCTTTGGGTCTCATTTGTTGGATCCTTCCATCATGTTTTTTCCCCAGAAACCTTTTATTTAAGGTATACAACATCATGCATTTCATAAATACGTGAGGAACATAGTGATTCTTCCCACCATACCCTCCCTCCCACCCGCACTCTTGCCCTTCCTCTTCTCTCTCCTGTTTTCATTCTTTTTACCCATCATTCATTAATATTCTTTTGAATTCAAACTCTGAACTTACATTGATTTCTTTGCCTTCCTCCCCCAGGGCTTTGGTACTAGGACTATTCTCAGGGGCACGATTTCACTTGAGTGTTTGCCATTTTGAAGCTTTGTGTCGTCATCATGCCTTTTTGGGGCTCAGATCTTCATGGGGAACCTGTCTTTTCTCTGAATAATTAGTCCATGTTCTCTGCTTTGTTTCCGTGGGTGGAGGCATGATTGGCATTTTGGGCTGAACAGTTCCCGCCTGCAGGGCTGACTTGTGCAATGGACTTTTAGCATCCTGGCCACTGATAGTGCCAGTGGCTGTCAGCCGAGGCTCTAGAGGACGTTGGGAAACTGGGTGGGGTGGTGTTACAGTGCCTGGCATCTGTCTCATGGGCAGGGCTCCGGATGCTCAAGTGAGGGGTCCTGTTAGGAAATTCTCTACTGCTGTGGGATGAAGAAGAAAGGGCTGATTTGTTAGCTTGTTTCAGTTTTTCACTCTTCTGTTCCTGGTTATTGGTTAGAATTGTATGCAGAGAGGTGGGGGAGGGTGGTGAGCAGGCCTTGACAGTGCAAGGTAAGTTAAGATTGTATCTGATAACCGTAGTCTAATATCAGCTTGCCCTTCTGTTCTCTGGCCAGGACGGGTATGGTTTAGGCTCACCAGCTTTTTTTTTTTTTTTTTTTTTTTAAGATTTATTTTTGTTTATTTGAAAGAGGTAGAGAGAGAGAGAGAGAGAGTGGGAGGGAGGGAGGGAGAGAGGTGTCTTCCATCAGCTGATTCACTCCCCAGATGGCTGCAATGGCTGGAGCTGAGCCGATCGAAAGTCAGGAGCCAGGAGCTTCTTCCGGGTCTCCCACATGGGTGCAGGGGCCCAAGGATTTGGGCCATCTTCTACTGCTTTCCCAGGCCACAGTGGAATAGCTGGGACTCAAACTGGCACCTATATGGGATGCCAGTTCCCATATGGGATGCCAGGGTTTTGATCCACTGCACCACAGTGCCGGCCCCTCATTAGCTTTCATCTTTGTGTATCTCCCTGATGCCAAAGCACCCTTCAGCACCCTCCCTGCACGCCTACCCACAGTGCTCACCGCTTCCTCTCCTTTCTCTTGAGCAAGTTAGTGTTTTCCTGTGCTGTTATAGTTGAGCCTCATCTTGTCATATTTTTGTAATTCTTGTGAAACTTAATGTTGTGTTTATCACCTGTACTTTATATTGTTGGTATGTGGATTTATGATGCCACAAAAGTATATTTAGATTGGCCGGCACCGCGGCTCAATAGGCTAATCCTCTGCCTGTGGCGCTGGCACCTCAGATTCTAGTCCCAGTCGGGGCGCCGGATTCTGTCCTGGTTGCTCCTCTTCCAGTCCAGCTCTCTGCTGTGGCCCGGGAAGGCAGTGGAGGATGGCCCAGGTCCTTGGGCCCTGCACCCACATGGGAGACCAGGAGAAGCACCTGGCTCTTGGCTTCGGATCAGCGCGGTGCACTGGCTGCAGCGCGCCAGCTGCAATGGCCACTGGGGGTTGAACCAACGGAAAAGGAAGACCTTTCTCTCTGTCTCTCTCTCCCTGTCCACTCTGCCTGTCAAAAAAAAAAAAAAAAAGTATATTTAGATTGAAAAAGATGCATTATTTATCTGAAAGGTGCAGAGTGACATAGAGAAAGAGATCTTCCATCTGCTGATTAGCTCCGCCACAACCAAAGCCAGGAGCCAGAAACGCCATCCCTGTCTCTCCCATGGGTGGCAGGGGCCCAAGTACTTTTTGGGCTGTCTTCTGCTTTCCAAGGTGCATTAGCAGGGAGCTGGATCAGAAATGGAGCAGCCAGGACTCAAAATTGACGCTGTGATGTGAATGCTGGTATTGCAAATGGCAGCTTAACCTGCTGTGTTATGGTGCTGGCCCCCTATTTAGATTTTTTTTAAACTTATTTTCTTGGGACTGGTACTGTGGCACAGTGACCTAAAACCCTGGCCTGCAGCACCAACATCCTGTGTGGACACCAATTTGAGTCCCTGCTGCTCCACTTCCGATCCAGCTCTTTGCTATGGTCTGAGAAAGCAGTGGTATTTACCCCAAGTCCTTGGGCCCCTGTGCCCATGTGTGGGAGACCTGGAAGAAGCTCCTGGCTCCTGGCTTCAGATCAGCTCAGCTCCGACTGTTGTGGCCATTTGCGGGAGTGAATGAGTGGATGGAAGACATCTCTCTCTACCTCTCTCTGTAACTGTTTCAAATAAATAAAACAAATCTTTTTTAAAAAGTTATTTTCTCCCACAAACATTGAGTGTCGTTTTCTAATATTTCCTTTTTTAAAAAAAATTTTATTTTTAAAGATTTATTTATTGTGGCTGGTTCAGCTTCTGCTAGTGCTCCTGGGAAAAGCAGCGAAAATTGGCCCAAGTGCTTGGTCCCCTCACTCACCCAGTGGGAAAACTGAATGAAACTCCTGGCTCCTCCCTTCCACCTGGCCCTAGCAGAGAGCTGGATCAGAGGGGGAGCAGCCAGGACGCTAACCAGTACCTATATGGGATGCCAGCCCTGCAGGCGGCGGCTACACCTGCTACGCCACAGCGCCGGCCCTTGTTTTTTAAAGATTTATTTATTTTGAAAGAGTTACACACAGAGATCTCTTCCATCTGCTGGTTCACTCTCCAAATGGCCTCAACTGCCGGGACTGGGCCAGGATCAGAAAGTGGAGCATCCAGTACTTGAACTGGTACCCCTATGGGATGCCTATGCTGTAGCCAGTGGGTTAACCTGCCGCCTCACAGCACCAGCCCCCAAAATACAACTTTGATACTACATTTATAGAAAATCTTTTTCATCCTAGGACAATTTTTTTCTCCTCCCAAACCCCAGCTTCCCACTTGCTCACTCACCTGGTCATTAGGCAGATATTTGGGGACCTCTGTGTTAGGTCCTGCAGTCGTGGGGCATCCTGATCCCTGTCTTCACAAAACCTGGCCTGGTTGGGGATGGGGACTTAGTGTGGGTCTGCCCAGGATTTATAATCCCCTGGGGAGTGTTCCCAGTGAGCCCTGGGCAGTAGCAGGAGGATGGCAGGTAGCCCTTGCATGCCTGCTTTCTCTCCTGCAGGCTCAGGAAACAAGGCCCCCTGCTGGGAGTCACAGCCCCTGTTGCTAGCGCCTGGCAGTGCCTCCTCTGGCTGTGTAGCTTGTTAAAAATCCCCATGTTCAGGGCAGGCAACGTGGTACAATGTTAACACGATGGGTTAAGCCACCACTTTTTTTTTTTTTTTTTTTTTTTTGGACAGGCAGAGTGGACAGAGAGAGAGACAGAGAGAAAGGTCTTCCTTTGGCCGTTGGTTCACCCTCCAATGGCTGCCGCGGCCGGCACACCACGCTGATCCCAAGGCAGGAGCCAGGTGCTTCTCCTGGTCTCCCATGGGGTGCAGGGCCCAAGCACTTGGGCCATCCTCCACTGCACTCCCGGGCCACAGCAGAGAGCTGGCCTGGAAGAGGGGCAACCGGGACAGAATCCGGTGCCCTGACCGGGACTAGAACCCGGGTTGCCGGTGCCGCAAGGCGGAGGATTAGCCTGTTGAGCCATGGCGCCAGCTAAGCCACCACTTCTGATACCTGCATCCCATATTGGAGTGCCAGTCCAGTTACCTGCTGATTCACCTGGAAACAGCAAGTGATGACCAAGGACGTGCAGCCCACATAGGAGACCTTTTATGGAGTTTCTGGCTTTGGCCTGGCCTGGCCTTGGCTGTTGCAGCTGTTTGGGGAATGAACCAGCGAATGGAAGCTTGTGCGTGCGCGCGCGCTCTCTCGCTCTCTCGCTCTCTCTCTCTCCCTCTCTCCTGCTTTTTCTTGCTCTGTCATTCTGCCTTTCAAATCCATAAACCTGAACAAAAAGAAAGAAAAAGTTCCATGTTTAGGCTGTACCCATACTTGCTGGCCCAGGATTTGAGGGCTGGGCCCAGGTCCAGGTGATTGTGGAAGGCATCTAGGGCTGACAGCAGTGACACCCTGTGGGAAGAGGTTCAGTGCCTGTCACCTGCCGTGAAACCAGTGTGTCCTGACTACTTTTTGGAGGTGTCCCATTAATGTACTCTCCTCCTTGGGGCCAGACATTTCTCAATCCTACAACCCAGCACCTGCAACACTGGGTCTGCCCTGCCCCGCCCCTTTCCTCAGGAACTGTTCCTTCCGTGCTGTCTAGCCCCAGTGTGTCTTACAGACTGCTGTGTGATGGGACTGTAGGGTGTGGAGGACCTTGTGGGCCTGACGGGGCTGGTGGGCGCCTACCTGCCATTCTGAGCCTCAGCACTGCGAGAGGGGCCCTTCCCCTTCTGGAGGGGGTGTGGGGAGGGCGCTGGGCAGAGGAGGTAGGCCTCCGCTGGGCAGTGCTCAGGTTGCCGAAAAGAGGACACTTAGAGGTGTTGGGGGTGCGGTCCTGCCCCTGGACAGGAGGCTGGGTGTGACACTCCAGGTGTCCAGCATGGAGGAATGTTGGTGGTGCCAGTGCACGGGTGGGAGGGTGCAGGCTATGCTGCCTGGGTTACAGCACACCAGCTGCAAGTTCACTCGCAGTGAAATGTCAGGCTGGTCCACAGTTACAGTGAGTGGCAGTCAAGTTCAAAGACAGCTCAGGCAGCGTTGTGGAGTAATTTGTCACAGTGCTTGTGGTTTGGGGTTGAAGTGGCATTTGCCTCACCGGCTGGTTTAGGTAACACCCTCATGTTTGCGGGGGCCTTGGCTCGTGACGGGGCCCCTCCTTGTCCGCAGCTCTGGGTCTTGTTGCTCCTGTTTTGCAGCGGTGAAGGTTTCTTGTCCCCTCCCCATCGCAGCCTGGAACGGTCTCTGCCGTGTGCCTGTGCTCGGACTGAGTCTTCTGAAATGACACTAGCAAGGACAGGCAGAAAGCTTTGTGGGGATGCGTTTACCTCTGCTGTACCGCTAGTCGCATTTTACTCATCTTTGCATTCTTAGTGTTCCGTGCGCAGTCAGCCCGTAGCAGAGCCCGGTTGGAAGAAGTCAGGTTGTTAGCATCCTGGGTTAGCCCTGCTCCATATCTGCCCAAGCAGGGGCTGAGACTTGGTGACTCACCCAGAGAGGAGGGTAGTGCCTCTGCAGGAGCACAGTCTTCCCCGGCCTGTTGAGAGGGTTCACCCAGGTGGGGGCCGACTTGGTCTGGGGTACGGGTGCAGGCAGGGGCCTCCAGGAGGGCACCACGGAAGCTCCACGTCCCCGTAGCTAGATCAGGCGAGAGCTGTCTTCGCTCGCAGACTTTGTCATTGGCGGTGTTGTCCCCTGGTTTGCTTTGAGGGAGTCAGGAGGGATCTTAATGTGTGGTGTTTTCCCCTGTTTGACACCCCTTTATGCTTTGTTAATCAACAGGAGCTTGAAGAGATCCGCAAATGTGGAATGAAAAACTTCCGTAACATCCAGGTTGATGAAGCTAATTTATTGACTTGGCAAGGGCTTATTGTTCCTGTGAGTATTGAACACTCCCGCTTCTCACCAGACGGTCCTTCCAGGTGGGGTGTGCTGGGCTCGCCTCTGCTCCTGAGTAGACCTGCAGTCGAGGCGGCCACAGACACACACACGAGTGGCTGTGGCTGCAGGGTGGCGAGGCAGGGAGTAGGATGGTGGCTTTGCATGGGATTCATAAAGCTCCAGTGTTTCTGAGCTTTCCAGGTGTTCTCCACACAGGCAAGGGGGGTGTGTCTGCCCCTGCTAGTTCCTGTCTCCCCTGGCTTCTGGATGCCTGGTCTTGTCTACCAGGGCGAGACCTCCTCCTCTGGCCTCTCTTGGAGAAGGCAGGTGGTCCCGTTTGGGTCTTTTGCTCTCCCCCTTGGTTTGCTCTGAGTCTCTAAGCCCCGGGCACCTGCGTTCTGGGCCTCCTGATATCCTTCAGCATGTGCCGCCTGTCTGCCTTGGGTGCCCACACATCCCCACACCTTTTCTGGGCCCGGGGCCTCCACGGTCTGTCTGCAGCCCAGCGGCCCTGGCCCAGGCCTCTGGCTTGCGCTGGACTTGGGCGTCCCCTGGCCTCACTACCCTCTTCCTTTCCTCTCCTCACCCCTGCAGAGACTCGTCCTCCCATTGGCTCTGATTTGCACTCTGTTTCTCACAGCCTCTGAACCCGCTTCCTTCCCTTTGTGCACGGAGGACCTCGTGTCAGCTGTCACGCCTGGCTCTGCAGCCCCGATGCTGTGGCCCTTGCTTGTCTCCTGGGCCCTGGGGCCTGGGCAGTGTCCCAGCCTCCAGTCCTGTGGTCACTTCGGTACCTGCTTCTGTCCTGCCGCTGCTTCCTTCTCCCTCTTAACCAGGGGTCCTGTTTTGTACTTGCTCCAGCACTGCAGGTTGTTGTGCCGTAAAGACAGCCCACACTGTCTCTTTCCTGCCTTTTCTCCTGGAGCTGCCCCGTCTGTCCACCAGGCGGCCTCCCACGGACGTTGTGTAGCCTTCCAGCCACCCTGCTCTCAGCTTCCGTCCTCTGCAGAGTGCTTCCTTCTTGCCTGGTCTTCCACCCCACCCGCCATCTTCCTCCCCTGCTTTGCCCACAGGAACCTCAGGCCCCTTCGCTGGGCCTGACCCTGTGCACCATTGCTGTACCTAATGTTCTGTTAATGGCAGGTTGGCTGCTTTGCCAGGGCAGAACCTAGAACATACTTATGTACATGTTTCCTTCGTGATGCTTGTTTTAGGGATGTGCTTTTTTTTTTTTTTTTTTTGGATGTTCTGGAACTTGGCCAGCAAATGTTAGATTTGTGCTTTATTTCCATAGTTGCGTGGATAACTGCAGACAGCTGTGCCCTGTGCTGAAATTTCTAAGTTTGGGAGCTTCTGGTCTGGTTTTGAAGATGAAGCCTGTAGGTTTTAGGCTGGTGGGGGCAGGGCTCAGGACACAGGGCACAGAGTGAGCGCGGAGGGGCTGGACCGTGAGCCCAGCCCTTGTCTGCGGCAGGCACCTGTTTTCTGTGCCGAGCAGAAGGACCATCTGTCCCTTTTCTTACTGAGATCCTGCTGCCTGCTGACAGTGGTGAACAGTTAATCCGTGGCCCTTCTGCAGAGTCAGAGTGAACACAGCAGCGTGTGAGGGGTGAGGCCTGGCCAGCCTCCCTGGGAATGCAGCAGCCCGCGAGCCTGCACACAGGCTCTGAGCGTAGGTCACACCATTGCTTCCTCTGGGGTCGCCTTGGCCTAGGGTCTCACGAAGCTACTGGTGGTGACTGCACCGGTCAGATCCTGCTGCGCATCAGCTGAGGCTGTGTGGGGTCCAGCTGAAGCCTTGCCTTCCATTTGAAGTCGCTGGGCCCGAAGCCGTAAGCAGGGCCAGCCTGTTCTCTTGGCTGCTCACCCTGCCCTCTTGTCCGTCCTCACGGGCTCCCCCCAGCAGTCATTGCCCGGAGCTTCTGGGTTGGTGGGAGCAGTGTTTCACGGAAGCAGTTCTCCCTTCCCCAGAGTGGCTGGGGCTTCCTCGGCAGCTTAACCTTCTCTGGGCCTCAGGGCTTCTGCAGGGAGCCGGCTGGGCCAACTTGGGAACCCTCTGTTCAAACTCACCTGAGGTGTCCACTGAGCTGGGGTGAGCCGCTCTGGCCTTTATGGCAGAGTGCTGGTGCTCAAGGATCACTGGGTAAATGCCCTGGCCAGAGTGCAGAGGCAGCGGGGTGGGGCAGGTGGGAGGGGACGCTGGGAGACACTTCCTGGACACACGGCATTGTTGCCACGGCAGGTGTCTTCCCTTCAGAGCTTGTTTTTCTGTAAAATTATTTTGTCTGAGATTCAGAGGGGAAGCGTTGGGACTCAAACTGTTACCCCATATGGAATTGCTGACATTGTAAGTGGTGGTTTAACCTACTGTACCACAGTGCTGGCTCTATCATTATTATTCATTATTATTACTAATTATTGCTTACTTTCATCTGATTGAAAGAGTGACAGAGAGAGAGAGAGAGAAATACTTTCTATCCGCTGGCTTGCGCCACAAATACCTGCAACAGCCAGGACTGAGCCAGGCCACAGCCAGGAGCCAAGAGCTCCATCCGGGTTTCCCACATGGGTGGCAGGGATCCAAGTCCTTGAGCCATCCAGGGTGCACATTAGCCAGCAGCTGTATAAGGAAGAGGAGAAACCGCAGCTCAAACCAATGCCTCCAGCCTGAGATGTGGACATCTTAAGTGGTGGCCTAACTCATTGTGCTACAACACCCATCCCAACTGGGTGTTTCTGTTGTTGTTTAAGATCTATTTATTTATTTATTTGAAAGAGAAAGGAAGAGACATCTTCTGTCTGCTGGTTCACTCCCCCAGATGGCCGCAGTGCCCAGGCTAAATCAGGCTGAAACCAGGAGCTTCTTCTGGGTCTCCAGCATAGGCGGCAGGGGCCAAGGACTTGGGCCACTTTCTGCTGTTCTCCCTGCCCATTAGCAGGGAGCTGGATCAGAGGGCAGCAGCTAGGACCTGAACCAGTGCCCACCTAAGATGCTAGCATCCCAGGCAGTGGCTTTACTTGCTATGCCACAATGCCAACTCCAAGGTGGGCGTTTTTATTTAATTTAATTTAATTTTTAAGGATTTATTTACTTACTTGAAAGGCAGAATTACAGAGAGACAGCGAGAGAGAGAGAAGTCTTCTATCCGCTGTTTCATTCCCTAAGTGGCTGCAACCGCTGGAGCTGGGCTGATCCGAAGCCAGGAGCCAGGAGCTTCTTGCAGGTCTCCCACGCAGGTGCAGGGGCCCAAGGATTTGGGCCATCTTCAACTGCTTTCCCAGGCCGTAGCAGAGAGCTGGAGTGGAAGGGGAGCAGCCAGTCTCAAGCTGGCACCCATATGGTACTACAGGTGGCGGCTTTACCCACTAGACCACAGCGTGGGCCCTAGAATTTTTTTTTTATTTTTTTTATTTTTATTTTTGACAGGCAGAGTGGACAGTGAGAGAGAGACAGAGAGAAAGGTCTTCCTTTGCCGTTGGTTCACCCTCCAATGGCCGCCGCGGTTGGCGCGCTGCGACCGGCGCACCGCGCTGATCCGATGGCAGGAGCCAGGTGCTTCTCCTGGTCTCCCATGGGGTGCAGGGCCCAAGCACTTGGGCCATCCTCCACTGCCCTCCCTGGCCACAGCAGAGAGCTGGCCTGGAAGAGGGGCAACCGGGACAGGATCCGGTGCCCCGAACGGGACTAGAACCCGGTGTGCCGGCGCCGCAAGGCGGAGGATTAGCCTAGTGAGCCGCGGCGCCGGCTTTTTTTTTTTAAAGATTTATTGGGTCCAGTGCTGTTGCACAGCCGGTTAACGCCCTGGCCTAAAGCGCCGGCATCCCATATGGGTGAGGGTTCGAGACCTGGCTGCTCCACTTCCAATCCAGTGGGTGGCTGGAACCCAGTCGCTTGAGCCATCTCTGCTGCTTGCATTTGCAGGGAACTGGAGTCAGAAGGTAGAGTTCGTCACCAAGCCCAGGTGTTCTGATGTGGGGCTTGGGTGGTTCAGCCACCAGGCCAAATGCTGGCTCTCTGTTCACTTCTTGGTTCTGTCATGTGATGCACAAAAGTTAAAAACAATTTTTTAAAGATTTTATTTATTTGAGAGGCAGAGTTACAGGGAAGGAGAGAGACAGAGAAAATGAGAGATCTTCTATTCACTGGTTCAGTGCCCAAATGGTCGCGACGGCCAGAGCTGGGCCAATCCAAAGCCAAGAGCTTCTTCTGGGCCTCCCATGTGGGAACCAAACACTTGGGCCATCTTCCATTGTCTTCCCAGGCCATAGCAGAGAGCTGGATCGGAAGTGGAGCAGCCAGGACTTGAACTGGTGCCCATATAGGATGCTGGAGCCACAGGTGGAGGATTAACCTACTGCACCACAGCGCTGGCCCCAATAAAATAAATCTTTTAAAAATAAGTTCAGAGAGAGGGAGACAGAATGAGAGAGAAATATTCCATCTTTTGTTCATTCTCCAGATGGCTGCAATGGCCTAGGGCTGGACCAGGCTGAAGCCAGGAGCTTCTTCCAGGTCTCTGGGTTCAGGGGCCCAATCACTTAGGCCATCTTCTGCTGCTTTTCCCAGGCCAGTTAGTAGGGAGCTGGGTTGGAAGTGGAACAACCAGGACTCGAACTAGTGCCCATATGGTATCCTGGCATCACAGGCGGCAGCTTTACCCCTGCTCCACAGTGCCTGCCCTGCATTGAATCTTCAGATCACTTTGGGTAGTATTGTCTGTCATCTTTATATCAAGTCTTCCAACCCATGAACCAGGGTGTCTTCTATTTATTTAGGTCCTTAAATTTTTCAGCAGTGTTTTTATAATTTTCAGTGGGCACCCTTACACCTTAAGTTATTAACACAACTGAGATGGCTTAGACAATAGGAATTAATTTCCCTTAGTCCCTGGATCCAGCAAGTTGGTTTCTGGTGGTAGCTGTTCTGTCTTGCAGCCTGCTGCCTGTGTCTTCACGAGGCCTTTCCTTGGGGTACTGCACAGAGCTGGGGTGCTGCCTGTGTCTTCACGCAGCCTTTCCTTGGGGTACTGCACAGAGCTGGGGTGCTCCCTGCCTGCCTTCCTAGCAGGATACGGATTCCTTATGATGCCATTTAACTCCCATTACTAACCCTAGTGCAGCCACGGTGAGGTTAGTGCAGTTTATAAATTTGAGGGGAGGGGCCAGTGCTGGGGTGTGGTGGGCTAAGCCTGCACCTGCAGTGCCAGAATCCCATATGGGTGCCGGTTCTAGCCCTGGCTTCTCTTCTGGTCCAGTTCCCCATTTAATGTGCTCGGGAAAGGAGCAAAAGATGGTCCAAATGCTTGGGCCCCTGTACCCATGTGGGAGACTCGGAAGAAGCTCCTGGCTCCTGGCTTCGGATTGGCCTAGCTCTGGCCGTTGCAGCCATCTGGGGAGTGAACCAGCAGGTGGAAGACCTTTCTCTCTGTAACTCTACCTTGCAAATAAAATAAAATAAAATATTTAAATAAATAAATTTGAGAGGGAACCCAAGCATTCAATCTGTAACAGCCTTATTGGTTGGATTTAGTCCAAATACCTTTTTTTTTTTTTTTTTTTTAATTTTTCTTTATTTGAGGCAGAGAGCACTATCATGTGCTGGTTCACTCTCCGACTGCCCGCATTGGTTGGAAGTGAAGCAGCTGAGACTCAAACTGGCGCCCTCATAGGATGCTGTGCTGCAGGCAGTACCTTAACCTGCTATGCCACAGCACTGGTTCCTGAAATCTGTTAATAGATTTATTTTGTAGGTTAACGTGTTCTGTTGTGGAGAATATTTCACGTGCACTTAAGAAGAACGTGTATTTCCTATTGAGTGGAGTGGTCTGGATATGCTTGTAAGGCCTAATTGGCTTATAGTGTTGTTCAAATAGCATTTCCTTGCCAGTTTCCCTTCTCAGTATTATTGAAAGTGGAGATGATGAAGTCTTTGTTCCATTGTGTTTTCTAAACATGCAGTTGAAAGACAGTGTGGGGGGGTAGGGAGGAGGGAGAAGGAGATTGATCTTCCATCTACTGGCTTGCTCCCCAAATGGCCTCAAAGGCCAAGGCTGAGCCAGGCCGACCAGGAGCCAGGAGCCCCATCCTGTGAGTGGCAGGGGCTCAACCACTTGGGCCATCGTTTACTGCTGTCCCGAGTGCTTTATCAGGGAGCTGGCTCCGAAGTGGGACAGCTGGGATTAGAACCAGCACACATGTAGGATGTGTGTGTGCCAGGTGGCAGCCTCACCCACTACACAACACTAGCCCCTGACTGTTCTTCTAGAACTATTTCAGAACATACATGTCTCCTGTCAGTTTTTGCTGCACATATTTTATGGCTCTGTTTATATGTTTATCATTGTTACATCTTAATGAATTGAAATCTTAGGTTAATGTATGATGTCCTTTGCCTATTTTAATTAAATATTTGATATTAACATGGATCCAGTAGCTCTTCAAATCTTTTTTTTTTTTTTTTAAGATTTTATTTATTTATTGGAGAGGTAGAGTTACAGACAATGAGAGGGAAAGACAGAGAGAAAGGTCTTCCTTCCGTTGGTTCACTCCCCAAATGGCCACAACAGCTGGAGCTGCGCCAGTCTGAAGCCAGGAGCCAGGAGCTCCCTCCTGGTCTCCCATGAGGGTATAGGGCCCAAGCACTTGGGCCATCTTCCACTGCTTTCCCAGGCCGTAGCAGATTGTTGGATTGGAAGAGGAGCAGCTGAGACTAGAACTGGTGCCCATATGGGAAGCTGTCACTTCAGACAGAGGATTAACCTACTGTGCCACAGCACTGCCCCCCCCCCCTTTTTTTTTTGAATATCAGAGTTACAGAGAGAACAAGAGGTATCTTCCATCCTCTGGTTCACTCCCAAAGTGGCCGCATAGGCTAGGGCTGTGCCAGGCTGAAGCTAGGAGCCAGAAGCTTTATCTGGGTCTTCCACATGGGTGCAGGGGCCCAAGTACTAAGAATATTCCATTGTTTTTCCCAGGCCATTAGCAGGGAGCTGGATCAGAAGTGGAGCAGCAGGGACTCAAACTCTGGTGCCCATATGGGATGCTGGCGTCGCAGGTGGTGACTTTACCTGCTACACCACAAGACCCCCCCGCCCCCGCGCACCTCTTGTAATCTTTTTAGACATAAAATCTGTGTCATCAGATGATTGTATAGACACTGCTGTTCTCTGCTCTCTTTTGGCTACTGTTTGCATGACATCCTTTTTTCATTTTTTTATTTCCTTCTTTTGTGTGTGCTCGCAATTTTCAAAAGAGATTTATTGATTTATTTGAAAGGCAGTAGATGAAAGGCAAAGTTACAAAGAGAGAGATCGAGATCTCCCATCTGCTAGTTCACTCCCAAAATGGCCACAATGGCCAGGGCTGGTGGGCCAGGCTGAAGGCAGGAGCCAGGAACTCCATCCAGGTCTCTTACATGGGTGGCAGGGGCCCAGGCACTTGAGCTGTCTTCCGCTGCCTTTCCATGCACATTAGCCGGCTGCTAGATGAGAAGTAGAGTGGCCAGGCCTTGAACTGGCACCTGTATGGGATGCTGGTGCTGCAGGCAGCAGCTTTATCCACTACGCTGCAGAGGCAGCCCCTGCCCACATGTTTAAGTCTACTTTGACAATCTTGCTTTAAAGCAAGTTTCGTTCCCATGGTTAGTGATGATGATGGGAGGGCCCATCACCGATCCCTTTGTTTTCTGTGCTTTTGGTTTCTCGTTTCCTGTATTGAGGCCTTTTTTGGGGTAATGACCACCTTCAATGCTAGCATCTCATCTGGTCCTCTGTTCAGGTCCCAGCTGCTCCACTTCTGATCCAGCTGCTTGCTAATATGCCTGGGAAAGCAGTGGAAGATGGCCCAAGGTCTTAAGCCCCTGCACCCATGGGGGATACTGGATGAAGCTGCTGGCTTTGGTCTGACCCAGCTCCAGCCATTGTGGCCATTTCAGGAATGAATTATTAGATGGAAGATCTCTGTCATTCTTCCTTTCAAATAAATATTTATTTTTATTTATTTATTTTGAAAGGCAGAGAGAGAGAAAGTACCCACTCATGCTAGCTTCCATCTGCTGATTCACTCTGCAAATGTCTACAACATTTAGGGTTGGACCAAGTGAAAACCAGGAGGCAGGAACTCCATCCTGGTCTCCCATGTGGGTGGTAGGGACTCAGATACTTGGGCCATCATGTTCTGCTTTCCCAGATGCATTAGTAGGAGGCTGGATCCAAAGTGTACTACACAGTATGGGAACTGGCACTCTGCTATGGGATGTGGGCATCACAGGCAGCTCAACCCTCTGCCCCACCGTGTACACCTGACTTGATTTAAAAATGTGTGTGTGTGTGTGTGTAATTTATTTGAGAGTCAGACAAGTAAGCGAGAGCGAGCTGCCACTCACTGGTCACTCCTCAATGCCTGCAGTCAGCCTGCACTAGGCTGGACTGAAGCCAGGAGCTGGGAACTTCATCTCCTTCCCCCATGTGGGTGGCAGGAAGCCAGCTAGCTGAGTCCTC
Organism: Lepus europaeus; assembly: GCF_033115175.1. NCBI lineage: Eukaryota > Metazoa > Chordata > Mammalia > Lagomorpha > Leporidae > Lepus > Lepus europaeus. The sequence continues at coordinate 27,686,491 of NC_084849.1, forward strand.
ACCGCTGCCACTCAGGTCTGCGTTAGTGTGAAGCTGCCATCAGGAGCCCAGAGTGCAGGATTGAACACAGGTACTGGACATGAGCAACCACTAGGCCAACGCCGGACCTCGCTGCTTTTTAGGATGTGCCTTCTTGGTTCCCTTCTTGTTTCTTTTCCTGTGTATTTATCGGTTTTCTTAGAGGTTACCTTGAGGCTTTAATAACAACCTAGTTCAAATATTACCAACTTATTTTTTAAGAGAATATTTGAATTATATTCACGGTTTATTTTTTTTTAAGATTTATTTTATTCATTTGAAAGAGTTAGAGAGGCAGAGACAGAGAGGTCTTCCATCCAGTGGTTCACTCCCCAGATGGCCACAACGGCTGAAGCTGCACCAATCCAAAGCCAGGAGCCAGGAGCTTCTTCCGGGTCTCCCATGTGGGTACAGGGGCCCAAGGACTTGGACCATCTTCCACTGCTTTCCCAAGCCATATTAGAGAGCTGGATCGGAAGTGGAACAGCCAGGACTAGAACAGGTGCCCATATGGGATGCCGACGCTTCAGGCCAGGGCTTTTAACCCACTGTGCCACAGCGCCAGCCCCACCAACTTATTTTTTAAAGATTTATTCATTTTGGCCAATGCCACGGCTAATCCTCCACCTGTGGTGCCAGCACCCCGGGTTCTAGTCCCGGTCGGGGCGCCGGATTCTGTCCTGGTTGCTTCTCTTCCAGTCCAGCTCTCTGCTGTGGCCCGGGAGTGCAGTGGAGGATGGCCCAAGTGCTTGGGCCCTGCACCCACCTGAGAGACCGGGAGGAGGCACCTGGCTCCTGGCTTCGGATCGGCACAGCGCGCCGGCCATAGCAGCCATTTGGGGGGTGAACCAACAGGGGAAGACCTTTCTCTCTCTCTCTCTCTCTCTCACTGTCTAACTCTGCCTGTCAAAAAAAAAAAAAAAAAAAAAAAAATTATTCATTTTGAAAGGGGCAGAGAGAGAGAACTCTTCCATGTGCTGGTTCACTCCCCAAATGGCCACAGCAGCCAGAGCTGGGCCGATCCAAAGCCAGGAGCCTGGAGCTTCTTCTGGGTCTCCCATGCAGGTGCAGGTACAGGGGCCTGCCATCTTCTACTGCTTTCCAGGCCATAGCAGGGAGCTGGATCAGAAGTGGAGCGGCCAGGACTCAAACTGGCACCCATATGGGATGCCGGCACTGCAGGTGGTGGCTTTACCTGCTACGCCACAGCACTGGTCCTGCCAATTTATTTTAATAGTATGCAAACACTGTGTTGCCATTCATCTTTATTGTTCCCTTCTTATATTGTTATTGTCACAGATTGTATCTTCTTTTAGAAAATATTTTGAGAAAGAGCTAGCTCTCATTCACTGGTTCACTCCGCAGATGCCTGCAAGGACCAGGGAGATCCATGCTAGAAGCTGAGAACTCAGCCAGGTTTCCTGTGTGGGTGGTAGGAATCCAGTTTGATCCCTTGAGCCGTCCCTGCTGCCTCCCGGGGTCTGTATTGGCAGGAAGCTGGAGCCAGGAGCTGAGATTGGTTATTGAATCCAGGCATCTGTAGTTCCAGGATGTGAGCATCCTAACCAGTGGTGCAACTGCTATTTCAGGTGTCCCACAGATTGTATCTTACCCCTTGTGAGCCTATTAATATAGATTTTCAGTTACTAATTCATATACTAGCCTTTTTAAAACAAATTTATTTTTTAAAAGGATTTATTTATTGGGGCCAATATTGTGGCATAGCAGGTAAAAGCTTCTTCCTGTGACACCAGCATCCCATATGGGCACCGGTTCCCGTCCCAGCTGTTCTGCGTCTAATCCAGCTCCCTGCTGTTGGGCCTGGGAAAAACAGCAAAAGATGGCCCAAGTGTTTGGGCTCCTGCCACCCACATTGAGAGACCTAGATGAAGCTCTAGGCTCCAGATTCCTGGTGTCAACCTGGCCCAGTACTGGCCGTTGCAGCCATCCAGGGAGTGACCCAGTAGGTGGAAGACCGCTCTGTCTCTCCTTTTCTCTCTGTGACTCTGCCTTTTAGGTAGCTGCCAGGTACCTAAGTACTTGGACCATCTGCTGCTGCTTTCCCAGGCACATTATCAAGGACCTGGAGCAGAAACAGAGCAGCTGGGACTCAAATCAGTGCTCTGATAGAGGATACTGGCATGGCAAGCAGTGGCTTAGCCTGCGCCACAACATTGGACCTGTCTGGGCACTTTTGACCTAATTTCCTAATAAAAACTTTCTTCCCTTGGGGCCGGTGCTGTGGCACAGCAGATTAAAGCCCTAGCCTCAGCACTGGCATCCCATATAAGCGCCGGTTCATGTCCCAGCTGCTCCACTTCCGATTCAGCTCCCTGCTAATGGCCTGGGAAAGCAGCGGAGGATGGTCCAAGTCCTTGAGCCCCTGCACCCAGGGGGAGGCCTAGAGGGAACTCCTGGCTCCTGGCTTCAGATTGGCTCAGCTCTGGCTGCTGCAGCCTTTTGGGCAGTGAATCAGCGGATGGAAGATCGATATCTCTCTCTCTCTCTCTCTCTCTCTGTAACTCTTTCAAATAAATAAATAATCTTTAAAAAAACAAACTTTCTTCCCAGCATTTCCTCTTTGAATGAAGACAGTTTATCATATCTCTCAATGGATATCTGTTTCTCTAGATGACTATTAGTTTTTATTTTAGGATTTATGTATTAATTTGAAAGGCAGAACAACAGAGAGAGAAAAAGCTTTTCCATTTGCTGGTTCACTCCCTAAATGGCCGCAACAACTAGGGCTGGGTCAGGCTGATGCCAGGAATTGGGAACTCCGTCCTGATCTGCCATGTTGGTGGCAGGGGCACAAATACTTAAGACAGCAGGGTAGCTGGGTCAGAAGTGGAGTAGCTGGTACTCGTTGAGCCAGCACTCTGATGGGGATGCCTGTGTTGCCAGTGGCGACTTAATCTGCAGCACCATAATGCCAGCGTGTGTGCTGGTTTTTCGTGTACAGTGTGTTTAGCAGCATCTGCTGCTTTTCCATCCTGTGTGGATTCCAGAAGAGGTGGACGCTCTGTCAGTCCTCCAGGTTGTCCTCAGACAGCAGGGTCTTCTCTGCTCCCCCTGGAACCAAGGACCAGGGTCCCACACCAGGAGTGGAGGTTCTGTCTCCTGGGGAGCCTGCTGCTCACTCGGGGGGTGAGGGAGGGCTTTGTCTTGATTCTGTGTTCATTTGGGAGCTGTGAATCTTTGCTCTTGTCCAGGTTCTGACAGAGTTGTTTCTGACCTTCCCTGCAGTCCTTTTCTGTTTCTGTGGTGGGGAATTTGGAACGCTCTACTCATCATTTTGCTGGTGTCACTCCCAAGTTGTTATTTTAAGCTAAATCGAATTAATTAATTTGAGAAACAGAGCTTCCATCTGCTGGTGCACTCCTCATACGTCCTCAGTGGCCAGAGCCCAATCCAGGCCTCCAGCATAGGGGAAAAGGACCCGGTTGCTTGAGCCATCCCTGCTGCCTCCCAGGGTCTGTGCTGGCAAGAAGCTGGAGTCAGGAACCGAACCCAGGCACTCCAATGTGGGATGCAAGAATCCTAACTAAATCTCTTCTTCCCTTTCTGAATTAACGCCTTCCTCGTGATGGACTGTTATTTAAATAGTCCATTATTTTTTTAAAAGATTTATTTATTTATTTGAAAGGTAGGGGTACAGACAGATGGAGAGAAAGAGAGAGACGGTCTTCCATCCACTACTTCACTCCCCAAATGGCTGCAGTGGCTGGAGCTGGGCCAGACCAAAGCCAGGAGCTTCTTCTGGGTCTCCCGTGTAGGTGCAGGGGCCTAACACTTGGGCCATCTTCCACTGCTTTCCCAGGCCACAGCAGAGAGCTGGATCGGAACTGGAATAGCTGGGACTTGCAACGGCGCCCATATGGGATGCCGGCCCCTGATTGTCTGTAATTTAAGGTGGAAATTGATCCTGGCTGAGGTTCCTGTCTTGTTTGGGCTGCTCCTGCTCAGTGTTCTTCATCCGGAACTGGTGTCACCTTCTTGTACTGAGAACATAATACACGCGCCGCTGAAAGCCTAGTTACCTACCGTTCTACCCGGGCCACAGTTGCCTCTGTAAAAGGAAACTTCTTCGCGGTAGTCAGGAGCAAGTGCCTGGCTCAGGCGCAGCTGGTGTGCCGAGTGCTGCAGTCGGGCGCCCCTGGGTTTCTCTGCCTTTGGACTTGAGAAGTGCAGACGTGAGTCATCTTCGTGTCCTGCGACCTGTGCGTCACAGCTGCACAGCAGCAGTGTTAAGATTTACTTCTTTATTTGAAAATCAGACCTAGAGAGATCTTCTGTCTGCTGGCTCACTGTTCAAATGGCTGCAATGGCTGGGGCTGGGCCAGGCCAAAACCAGGAGCAAGGACTTTTACCTGGGTCTCCCACATGGGTGGCAAGGGCCCAAGCACTCAGGCCGTCCTCTGCTGCTTTCCCCAGGCCATTATCAGGGAGGGAGCTGGATCGGAAGTGGAACGGCTGGGACTGGCCCTGGTGCCCATATGGGCTGCTGGGGTCACAGGTGACAGCCTTACCCACCATGCCACAGCACCGGCCCCAACATCTCAGTTTATAAACTGGAACTCCCCTTGCCTCCGTGCTGACCTTTTCACCCTGTGGGTTCCTTGCAGCGCCTCCCAGGCTTGTTGTCACGCCTCCCTTCACTGGGCCCAGGGGCCAGCCTCTTTGAGCAGCTTCACTTTCGGTACCGTGGTTTCAGGCGGCTCATTCTCCCGCAGCTGACTCTGAGCTGCTCTGAGGCCAGGCGCTCCGGTTAAATGCCTGTGTAAGCTGCTCTGAGGCCAGGCGCTCCGGTTAAATGCCTGTGTATTGCCAGTGTGGAGCAACCTCATCAGGAGCAGACACCACTTCTTCCTCAGAAAGCCGCATTCTGCCCTCCTAACCAGGGCCCTGTCCTCCTCCTGAGTGCCCCCGAGACTTCCCAGCAGCCCCTCCGTGTGCTCTTCAGTTACCTGGCATGGGGGAGGCTTAGCAAAGTGCGCTCACTGCACCTGACAGACGGGGCTGCGCATGCTCTGGCTGCACGATGGAGTTAGGTTCCCGCTGCCCTTATTCAGATGGCGGCTGCCGCACAGGAGAGCCTGTCCGCAGCCAGGGCCCCTCCTCCTCTGTCTCTCCCTGGACCTTTTGAGATGATCGGAGGCTCTCAGCGCCTCTTGGGAAGAGCGCCTCTGTTCTGGGTCACACCACACTGAACACACAATCAAATTGCATGTCTAATTAAAGACACACAGATCTGAAGACGTCTGAGTGAGCTGGAGGCTTGTTCACGGCCAAGTTCCTGGTTCTGAGGCGGTGCTGTGGCGATACAAGAGTCTCTCTGGGTAAAGGGTGGTGGTGACCACTCTGTATTTCTCCCTGCTGCAGTAGTCATCTTAGACACGAAAAAGAAAAAAAGAAGTCGCAGGGGTTCATGTTAATACATAGTTAACTCAGCCAGGCAAAAATGCTTTCCATGCAAATCAGTATAAATGCTCATTAGTGAAATACTTACTTTTTTGTTTTTTTGTACAGAGCAGGGGGTGCTTCATACTGTACTCGGAACGTGTTTCAGTTTGGAAGTCACGTAGGTGCGTACGTGGCCACACAGCTTTGGCGCCTGCTGTATTGGCCAGTACATGTTCATGCTTGTCAGGGTTTAGATTCCCTGACCAGGGCCTCGTGATGAGGCAGTGATGCATACCCAGATTACCTGGGGCTTTGCCAGCACAGGTCGGGGCAGGGCGTGGGGGCATAGCTTGACTGGACAGCCTGTGGGTGTCTGCTCTGGCCCGCGCTGTGTGTGGTTCACCCCCGTCAGTGTGCATTTCTCCCCGTGTGACTTCTTTAAAAAAAAAAAAAAAAAAAGTTTATTCTGTTCACTCTGCAAATGGCTGCAGTGCCTGGGGTTATGCCGGGCCAAAGCCAGGAGCCTGAAACTCCATCTGGGTCTCCCATGTGGATGGACTCAAACATTAAGGCCATCTTCAGCTGCTTTCCCAGGCACATTAGCAGGGAGCTGGATTGGAAGTGGAGCAGCCAGGATTTGAACCGGCACTCATTCGGGATGCTGGCGTTGCAGGCAGTGGTATAATCTGCTGTACCACAGCACCAGCCTCTTGACTTCTGCTTTTGTGACTTGTGGTGCCGATACCTGTCTCAGTGAGCCCTGGCTTACACAGAGGCCCCTGTGTTTCCTGCCACTTCCCTGTCCCCAGCACTGTTTGTTAGGCATGACAGGAACCCCACCGATGGTGTGTAAGTTGGATTTCTGTTTGCCAGTGATTGCATTTTTTCCTGTGTGTGTGGGTCATTTGTGTGGAATCGTCCCAGTCTCTGGTCTACTAGATGGTGGCCAGCAGACGACACCCTCAGGCATTCGCTGGTCTCCTCATGGGGATGCCTAGGCAGGGTGGCCCTGCCAGCTGCCTGTCCCCAGAGTGTGGTCATCTGAAAGGGGACTGAGGGAAGCCCTCATGTGGACTGTGGATTCTCAGTGATAACAATGTGACGGTGTAGGGCCATGGATTATAACAGATTTGCCCTTTGGTGTCGGATGTTGGTCAGGGAGACCGTGTGCATGGAGGCAGTGAGCATGCGGGAATCTCTGCTTTCCTCAGTTTTGCTGTAAACTCAAAGCTGCCCTGGAAAACAAACAAAACACAGTGTTTGGGGGGCCGGCTTTGTGGTGCAGTGGATTAAGCCATTGCTTGCGACTGCAGCATTCCATATGCGCTCTAGCCTGAGTCCCGTCTGTCCCCTCCAGTCCAGCTCCCTGCTACTGCCCTAGGAAGGCAATGGAAGATGCCCAGGCACACGTGGGAGAACTGGCTGGCGTTCCAGTGCCCTGGCTTCTGCTGGCCTTTGGGGAGTGAACTAGTGGATGGAAGATTTTTCTTCTCTTGTCTCTAACACTCTTTCAATAAATAAATACGTCTTTTTTTAAAAAAAAAGCATTCAAGCTGGCGCCGTGGCTCACTAGGCTAATCCACCTTGCGGTGCTGGCACACCGGGTTCTAGTCCCGGTCGGGGCACCGATCCTGTCCCGGTTGCCCCTCTTCCAGGCCAGCTCTCTGCTGTGGCCAGGGAGTGCAGTGGAGGATGGCCCAAGTGCTTGGGCCCTGCACCCCATGGGAGACCAGGAGAAGTACCTGGCTCCTGCCATCGGATCAGCGCAGTGCGCCGGCCGCAGCGCACCAGCCGCAGCGGCCATTGGAGGGTGAACCAACGGCAAAGGAAGACATTTCTCTCTCTCTCTCTCTCTCACTGTCCACTCTGCCTGTCAAAAATAAAAAATAAAAAAAAATAAAAAATTAAAAAAAAAAAAAAGCATTCAAAAGTATAAAAAGACCAGGGCATCACTTGGAGTAAATTAATCTGTCGTGTAAACAACAGAACATTCCAGTGTTGGCCACAGGTTGTGAACTGCAGTGTGATTGTGGTCTCCTCTCTCCCTCCAGGACAACCCTCCATATGACAAGGGAGCCTTCAGAATCGAAATCAACTTTCCAGCAGAGTACCCATTCAAACCACCGAAGATCACATTTAAAACAAAGATCTATCACCCAAACATTGATGAAAAGGGGCAGGTCTGTCTGCCCGTAATTAGTGCTGAAAACTGGAAGCCAGCAACCAAAACCGACCAAGGTAAGACATGTTCCTTAGATGGGCCTCCTGGGACACGGCCAGGGGTTCGAGGGTCCTTCGCGTGCCGTGCCAGGCACGGAGTCCGGGGAAGCCCAGTGTTAGCGGCGGCAGTGCAGGCCAAGGTATTCCTGAGGTCCTGCCTGTCTGCCGGGATGATTGTCTCCAGTGAGCTGGTGACCTGCACAAGTATATAGGAGGCTGCTCTTGGCTGGCTGGGGACACACAGCCAGCCAGCCAGCCTCGGGGGTTGACTGGACACGGTGAGGGGGTGTGGGTGCCGGGCCCTGGAGGTGATGAAGGAGTGTGGGCCCCCCCCCCCCCCCCCCCCCCAGAGGGGAAGGGAGAGCCCTGTTTAAGGTGGCGTCGCACGGCAGCGAGCACGTGGTCCCAGACTTGAAGCAAGACGGGAGGCTGGCGAGGGCCTTTCTGCTTGGCAGGGCATGAGCTGAAGCGCAGGGCTCAGAGCCGGCGGTGCAGGGAGAGGGCAGGGGCCGCCATGCAGGTGATGCTTCCAGATGAAAGCGCAGGAAGTCCCAATCTCATATTCTGGGCGGCTTTCTTTAAAATCTGCTGCCTCCCACAGCATCAGCAGGAAGCTGGCTCCAAAGCACAGTAGCCAGTACTCCTCTGGCGCCCCAGCAGGGACGTGGCTGTCTCAAGTGCACCAGCTCGCCCCCAGAGCTTGAGTGTTCGCCCTTCAGACTGCTCCTTAGGAAGCCTGTCGCTTCCTAAGGGAATGGCACGGCAGCCTTCACGCACTTCTGTTCGTCAGCCAGGTCAGCGCCGGGGCCGGGGCCCTCCCAGCCAGGCTGCCTAGGAAAACCAGGGCTCGCGAGGCTCCCAAGGGTTGGATACAGGTGCGTTGCCGCCTCCTCTGGGGACAGTGGCAGCACAGGGCTATGGTGAATGTTCCTGCCTTAGCTTCAGAGCTGGGTGCAGAGCCTCCTGTGTTCTTCAGGGAGCCAGGTAACCTGGCTTTTCCATCTTGTGTCAAGTGTACTGTTGGCTTAGGATTTTCCAGGTAAAACTGGTACAGGTGCTGTCCTGTGTGCCCACAATTCTGGGAGCAGAATTGCTGTTTTGTGATTTGGAACAGTTTGGAGCTTTTTCCAGAAAGTTATTCTGTAGATTCTCATGGCATGGCCTCGAAGCCATACTCGCATCTCACATGCCTCGGGGGTGCTGTCCCTGACGCCCCATTTCCCGGTCTCTGGTTAGCTAGGGCTGCATTCTGAGCCCTGCAAAGTTCCCTGGTATAGAGTAGCAGCAGCTTCTCATCGTTTCTCGCCTGGGCTGGCTGGGGTCTTGCCTGCCTCTGGAGCTCCGTGGAGGCTGCTGCATGCTGGTGGGCCTGCTTCTCAGCTGTGGGGGCTGGGCTGGCTGGGGCACTTCTGTCCTCTCTGTGGCTGCTTGCGCTCCGCACAGCAAGATTGGAGCATGTCTTTGTAGCACGGTGGTCTCGGCGCTCCAGGGCAGAAGTGGAAGCTGTCAGATCACCTGCCGCTCAGGCACTGAATTAGCACACTGTCACATCTGCTGGATTCCCTTTTTAAAAAACACTTATCTGAAAGGCAGAAAGAGAGAGAGACGGTGGTTCACTCCCCAAATGTCCACATCAGTCAGGGCTGGACCTCGCCAGAGCCAGGAGCCTGTAACTCCATCCGGATCCCCAGTGTGGGTGGCCCGGAGCCACGAACTTGGGCCATCATCCACTGCCTTCCCCAGCACATTAGCAGGAAGCTGGATCAGAAGCAGAGGAGCTCGAGCGCATGTTGGGACACAGTGGGCCAAGCCACTGCCTGTGATGCTTGCATCCCATACGAGCTCTGGTTTGAGTCCTGGCTGCTCCACTTCCAGTCCAGCTCCCTGCTAACACACCTGGAAAAGCAGCAGAGAATGGCCCAAGGACCTGGGCCCCTGTCACCCATGTGAGAGACTTACATGGAGTTCCAGACTCCTGGCTTCAGCCTGACCCAGACCCAGCCATTGTGACCATTTGGGGAGTGAACCAGCAGATATAAGTTCTCTCTCTCTCCCTCTGTTCTTTCCCTGCCCCCCTCCCCCCAGCTTTTCAAATACATTTAATAACTCATTTTTTAAAAAAGCAGAGTAGTGGCCAGTGCCGCAGCTCAACAGGCTAATCCTCCGCCTGCGGCGCCGGCACCCCAGGTTCTAGTCCCGGTCCGGGCGCCGGATTCTGTCCCGGTTGCCCCTCTTCCAGGCCAGCTCTCTGCTGTGGCCCGGGAGTGCAGTGGAGGATGGCCCAAGTGTTTGGGCCCTGCACCCCATGGGAGACCAGGAGAAGCACCTGGCTCCTGCCATCGGATCAGCACGGTGCACCGGCTGCAGCGCGGCGGCCGCGGCAGCCATTGGAGGGTGAACCAACGGCAAAGGAAGACCCTTCCCTCTGGCTCTCTCTCACTGTCCACTCTGCCTGTCAAAAAAAAAAAAAAAAAGGCAGAGTAGCCAGGACTGGAGCTGGTACTCTGATACAAGATGTAGGTGTCCCAAGCAGCACGTTCACCTGTTTGGTTCACCCCTTTCCACTGGACTGTGTTCATCTAGCAAGTTCAGAATCAAAAGGGGCCTCTTGGTGGGAGGAGCAGTGGCTCTGCAGCAGGGTCGCAGGGTGGGAGAGCTGGTTGCAGAGGTGGGCCAGGAGCAGTGCCACAGTGCCTTGTTGGTGCCTGGGCCCGCTGGAGCCTGCTTGTCCTCGCTTGTCCCCAGTGGTGGCTCTCTGGGCAAGCTGCTGGTTCCCCACCTGGTGCCCCGCGTGGTGGGTGTCCCTGTTTCTCTGGCCGTTCCCTGACTGCCGTTTAGCCGCCGCCACCCAGAATCTGCCTGGCCGCTCCTTGCTTCACCCCTGAACACGCAGCGTCCGTGCCCCTTGCATCATCTGTTGTTGCCTGGATCCCCACTGATGACTCAGTCTCCTCAGACCCGAGTTCCGGGACCTCCTCGCCTCATGGCCTCTGGCCCACTCAGCCCTCCATATACACAGCCTTCCTGCAGCTGGTGTTACGCGGCACCACCCCTGTTACCAGCATCCTATATAGGTGCCGGTTCGAGTCCCGGCTGCTCCACTTCTGATCCAGCTCTCTGCAAATGGCCTGGGAAAGCAGTAGAAGATGGCCCAAGTGCTTGTGCCCGCCCCCAACACCCATGAGGGAGACCCGGAGGAAGCTCCTGGCTCCTGGCTCTTGGCTCCGGCTTTGGCCTGGGTATTACAGACATCTGAGGAGTGAACCCAAAGATGGAAGATTCTTCTGTATTTCTCCCTCTGTGTAAATCTGACTTTCAAATAAATAAGTAAATCTTTTTTTTTTTTTTTTATTTTTTTATTTATTTATTTTTTTGACAGGCAGAGTGGACAGTGAGAGAGAGACAGAGAGAAAGGTCTTCCTTTTGCCGTTGGTTCACCCTCCAATGGCCGCCGCGGTAGGCGCGCTGCGGCCAGCGCACCGCGCTGATCCGATGGCAGGAGCCAGGTGCTTCTCCTGGTCTCCCATGGGGTGCAGGGCCCAAGGACTTGGGCCATCCTCCACTGCACTCCCTGGCCACAGCAGAGAGCTGGCCTGGAAGAGGGGCAACCGGGACAGGATCGGTGCCCCGACCGGGACTAGAACCCGGTGTGCCGGCGCCGCAAGGCAGAGGATTAGCCTACTGAGCCGTGGCGCCGGCCAATAAGTAAATCTTTAAACATACTGCTGTTCCTCAGAAAGTCCTTAGACCAGCTCCATTGGCAGCTCAGAGTTCCCTGGCAGTCTCGTGAGGGAGGAAGCACGGAGAGTGGCCAGTGCTAGGGCTGTCAGCCGTAGAGTTAAGATGGATTTGGAATCTAAAGTGCAGCGTAATGCAGTAGACGGCAGCGTGCAGAGCCGCTGGTGAGCCTGCAGAGCCGCTCTTAGCCGCAGACGCCGAGGGAGTGAACACAGCGCCCACACCTGTCCCCAGCGGACGTGGAAGCGGAGCAGAGCTCTCTGCTGTAGCCACCTGAGGAAGGAGGCAGGTGCCCATTCGTGCCAAAGCACGTGTAGGCCTGCGGATAGCGTGCTGAAGGGCAGAGCTGGTCACCGGTGCCACACGTTCTGGGAGTCCATTGGCAGCTGAGCTTCCTTGTTCCCAGTTTCTGTATGTACAGGTGCTCCTGGTGCTTTCGTGATCAATCCCAGATGTGCACGGAAAGACGAGAACGTGGCGTCATTCCCAGCCCACGCCCCTGCTGACGCTGTGAGCTCGACAGTGCGGCTTTCTCCTGTCACGCTGTGGCAGGTGGCGCTCTGGTGCCACGTGTCTTGCATCTTTGTGCTTTAGCGATTTGAGATGGCCCCGAGTGTGGCGCCTCAGTGCTGGCTCTTGTTCACAGCACCAGAGGGAGAACACGTGTGTTGTCAGGTGGTGTCGTGGCCAGGAAGCCTGTGCTGGTGAGTCAGTGCTAGATATTAAATAAAGCATCTTTAAATATACATAGACCAGGGTTCTATCCAGATGGATGAAAAAATGTGAGCAGAGGCCTTTAGCAACCTAACTTTCTCCTAGGAGCAGTGATTCAGCCCTTCATCCATTCATCCAGCCGTCACGGCGAAGGGTGTAGATCGTAAGGACTGCACATAACAACACTCAGCTAGCAGTTGATGGGTGATCAGGACAGGCGAGCCCGCAGAGCAGACTGCTTGATTGTCATGGTCCGGGAAGGGGTTGGGCCAGAATAACTGCCTTGCGGTGATGGGTGTTCTGGAATTCAGTAGTGGTTGTGTACGGCTCTGTGAGTCCACTCAACACTGTGTGCTTTTTTTTAACAATTTTTTTTTTTTTAATTTTAATTTTTTTGACAGGCAGAGTGGACAGTGAGAGAGAGACAGAGAGAAAGGTCTTCCTTTGCCGTTGGTTCACCCTCCAATGGCCGCTGCGGCCGACGCATCTCGCTGATCCGAAGCCAGGAGCCAGGTGCCTCTCTTGGTCTCCCATGCAGTTGCAGGGCCCAAGGATTTGGGCCATCCTCCCCTACACTCCCGGGCCATAGCAGAGAGCTGGCCTGGAAGAGGGGCAACCGGGATAGAATCTGGTGCCCCAACCGGGACTAGAACCCGGTGTGACGGCGCCGCAAGGTGGAGGATTCGCCTGTTAAGCCACGGTGCCGGCCAACACTGTGTGCTTTTTAAAAGGGCTGTTTTGCAGCATGTGACTTGTGTCTTTTTTTTTTTTTTTTTTAAGAAAATAATAAGGAAGCATTAAACATTAAACCGAGGAAGCTGGCGTTGGCACTGCGTGTAACACCAGCGCCCGTATTGGCTGTGGGAGACCCGGGTGCAGCTGATGAGTTTGTGGCTTTGGTGCCTTCTCTAGAAGGCTGCAGCGTGGCGCACCTCCTGGGGCAGGGGCTGCCTTGGCGTTGCGTTCTGTGCTAGTGGAGCTCCCTGGGACGTTACCCATGGTGTTCATGCCTTCTGTTGCAAAGACACTTTCTATACGAATAGGAAAAACAGTGCGTGGGCCTTATTCTCTGATGAGAAGACAGTGAGAGTGGTGGGTAAAATTTGGTTTTTGAGCTTCTTCTTGTTGAAGAAACCAGAATAAGTTGTGAGGAGACAGGCAGGGGTGAAGCTGCGGCTTAACCCCACGCGCAGTGCCCGCTGAGTCCCAGCTCAGCTGTACGCCTGCCGCCCGGCCCTGGGCCAGCCTGTGGGCGTTTGGTTGAGAGGCCAGCCGGTGGTGAGCAGATGGGAACTTGCTCTGTCTCTCTTACTCTCTTCGCCTCTCGGATAAAGAAAATTGTGAAAGGTTGTGGGGAAAATTCAATTATGTGGAGGTTTATTTGGGTGCGGAAATGTTTTGAAAGCTTAAGTATCCTCACACAATGCCTCTGCTGTTCCGAATACGTGACAGAGGATGGCTGGGCCACAGCTGTGCTCTGAAGGGTCTGAAAGGCGTCCCCACAGCCGCTAGCGGCAGGCTCGGCACAGCAGGACTGTGCCCCGAGGAGGACAGACAGACTTGACAGAGTGCTAATAGGACAGTTTGGAAACCCTTGTAAGTAAAATGGAAGGACAAGTGAGTTCACAGAAAAGAGTGAAATTGACAAGTAGCCAACTTGGCCAGTGACTATCTCCTGAGAAAGCAGGTCTTCATAAGTAACAAATGGTGGCCGGCGCCGCAGCTCACTAGGCTAATCTGTCTGCGGCGCCAGCACCCCGGGTTCTAGTCCCGGTTGGGGCACCGGATTCTGTCCCGGTTGCTCCTCTTCCAGGCCAGCTCTCTGCTGTGGCCCGGGAAGGCAGTGGAGGATGGCCCACATGCTTGGGCCCTGCACCCCATGGGAGACCAGGAGAAGCACCTGGCTCCTGGCTTCGGATCAGCGAGATGCGCCAGCCGCAGCGGCCATTGGAGGGTGAACCAACGGCAAAGGAAGACCTTTCTCTCTGTCTCTCTCTCACTGTCCACTCTGCCTGTCAAAAAAAATAATAATAATAATTAACAAGTGGTTGGTTCTGTGCCGATACAGCTGTGCCAAGAGGGTCCCAGTGAGAAGTCGAGCCCCCGCGGCCACACCAGCAGGGGAGTGGGGCATCCTGGGCACTCAGCGCCCGGAGCCCAGGAGAGTCCTGAAACACGCATAAGGTAGTGAGTCTGCTGGGGCAGAGCCGTCCCTGATTGTGGGAAAGGACAGGGAGCCACCCGCTCGCGCTCAGGGGCAGGCGTGGGTCAGGCTTCCAAGCTGAGGGAGCAGTGTGACGTCCCAGTGCGGGTGGAAACAGCCCAGCCAGCGCACCCAGGGCCGGTGTTCCGAAATCCTTAGAGGTGCCTGTGGTGGTGGACGATGGCCCGGTGCTCGGTCCCCTGGCAGACCCGGTTTCAGTTCCTGACTGGCCTGGCCCAGTCTGGCTGTTTGCAGGCGTCTGGTTGCATGAAACCACTGGATAGTACAGCACACGAGCTCTCTCCCCCACCCCCTTCCCTTCCAAAGAGATGAACATGAACAAACATTTTAAGTTGATAGGGGGAAAAATGAACAAAGCGTTGTTTGAGGTGAGGCCACCCTCGCTGGGACTGGCGGGGCGGGAGATGGGTACTGGTTCCCGTGCCCATCCGCGGCCGCCTTCTGTCGGTGGTCTTTAACGGGAGTTTGCCACTTGAGTCACTGTTCCCTCCCCTCAGCTCTTTTATTATTATTTATTTGAAAAGTAGAGTTACAGACAGTGAGAGAGAGACAGGGAGAAAGGTCTTCCTTCCATTGGTTCACTCCCCAAATGGCTGCTGCAGCTGGCACTGCGCCAATCCGAAGCCAGAAGCCAGGAGCTTCTTCCTGATCTTCCATGCAGGTGCAGGGGCCGGAGCACTTGGGCCATCCTCCACTGCCTTCCCGGGCCACAGCAGAGAGCTGGACTGGAAGAGGAGCAACCGGGACTAGAACCCGGCGCCCATATGGGATGCCGGCGCCGCAGGCGGAGGATTACCCAAGTGAACTACAGTGTCGGTCCCCGCCCCTCAGCTCTTACAAAGCTTTCTGATGGTGTAGGGTGCACAGGGATCTGTGGCCAGCCGGCTGCAGCCATGTAATACCAGTGGCTGAATCATTTCTACGGGGCCAGGCTGGGGTAAAACAGAAAGGAAACATATGGAAACAGACAAAATACGCCTTCTGGGCCTGTCCAGAGGCGGTCTCCACCCAAGGGTGTGGGAATGGAGTTAGAGTGCTCTGCGCCACAGAGAAACTTCTAGGCCCTTTGCCCTGCCTGCTCTTTCAAGTCCAGCCACTCGTCCTGCCACTCAGCCTGTGCTGGCCCCTCCTTGTCTTTGCCTCCCCGAGCCCACTGTGGTCACAGGAGCACTCCCTGTGGTGCTGACTGGCCACGCCTTGGTGCACGCAAATCCACTCCTCGGCGAAACTGCAGGCAGAGCGTGGGCCCTGGTAACCGAGTGTGGACCACCAGCAATCCAGAGAGGGCAGGTGCCTTTCTGCAGGGACTGTCGTGGGGGCCAGGGGTGCTGGTGGTACGCAGGGGGCTAGGGAGTGAGTGTGGGGAGGCATGGGGCCACCAGCCCGAGCCACAAGTGTGACTTCTGCCTGCAGGAGTGACAGTGATGGCGCTGGCCACTGTCAGCCTCCCCGTGGCTGGGTGGGGAGGGTTCAGAAGCTCCCTGGGGTCTTCTGGGGTAGGCTCCTCAGAGACTGACAGGGACCGCCGTGTCACACACCTCTTCTTGTGCTTACTCCAACTACCGAGAACCTAGCACAGTGCCACGTGCTAGGCAGAGGTGGAGACACGCTGCCCAGTCCAGCGTGAATGAGAGCCTGCTGTCCCCAGGGGGCTGGGAGGGGCCGGGAACCAGGACTCCTACCTGCTGAGCTAGGAGGAGAGGCGGGCCGAGTGCTGGTGGCCAGAATGGCAGACAGCGGGTGTGAAGCAGTGTTGAGTTCTGGGCCATCTGCCTCCGCCCGGGCTCCTTCTGAGGCCCTTCTAACCCCGATGCCTTGTCCTTCTCTCCACAGTAATCCAGTCCCTCATAGCACTGGTGAACGACCCCCAGCCCGAGCACCCGCTTCGGGCTGACCTAGCTGAAGAATACTCTAAGGACCGTAAAAAATTCTGTAAGAATGCTGAAGAGTTTACAAAGAAATATGGGGAGAAGCGACCTGTGGACTAAAGTCTGCCACGGATGATTCCAGCCGATGTGAGCAGAGACCCCGAGCAGTGCCCTCAGACACCCCGCAAAGCAGGACTCTGTGGAAAATTGACACGTGCCACCGCCTGGCGTCCGCTCGTGGCAGTTACTAACTTTCTACAGTTTTCTTAATCAAAAGCGGTCTAGGTAACCTGTAAAGAAAGGATTAAAAATTTCAGATGTTCTAGTTCTGCTCTCTTTGTTTCAAAAATCACTGCTTCAATCTATCTCCAAAAATGGTGTTTCTTTTCTTGTCCAAATTTATCCAAAATCTTCAAGTTACATTTAGTCGATAAAGTTAAAAGAAAAAAAAAAAAAAAAGAGAAAGAGAAAGAAAAAAACAAAGGTTGTGGTTCCCCTGTCCCCTGGCCCTGCACTCCCACCTTCTCACAGCACTTGTTCACGCGCCCCTCGACCCAGCCCTGTCTCCTCCAGAGAGGAGAGGAGACAGCACCCGGCCTGGGAGTTAGTCCAAACTCTCCCGAATCCACTCTGTAACATCCTTTAAAAAACCACGAAAGCAAGCCACCAGCCACCACCTCTCCCACCCCTCACCCCTCAAAAAAAAATTGCGTGGAAAGGGAGGCCCCGCTCTTGAGTGAAACTCTGGCGAATGTTCCCACGGTGATGCTGATGAAATGGGCACACACCCCCTGCCTGTGTGCGTGACTGGACTGCGGCCTGGCCGGCCTGGCCTGCCCAGGAAGCCTGGTGACCCTGGAGGGAGGGCCTTCCAGCCCCAGGACATTGCCACAGCCGCTTGGGCCAGGAATTGCTCACCAGAAAGGCCCCCCTGCAGCCCCCCCGCCCCAAGGCCAAGGACGGCGCCCCTCCCTGCAGCCACCTCGGAAGATCTGCTGGTCACTGTGGGCCACGTGAAGCCAGTGCAGCCGCCGGAATTCCAAGGTCACCTGCCACCAGGCTGCAGCCGAGTGTGCCACGGAGCTCTGTCTGCCTCCACAGTGCAGCAGCCCACCGCAACCCTCCCGCGGCCCAGCGCGACCCTCTGTGGGATCGGAGCCCTTCCGGCACAGGCGCCGCCTGTCCAGCCCAGGAACGAGATGGCCTTCCTTCTCCCCTCTGGACTCACAGCCTTTGCCGAGTCAAGCTCCACTCGAAGCTCACTCAGTAATATCCTTTCAATGTGTTTTATATTGTTTTGATTGCCTTTTTTTGTAGAAATAAAAAATTGACCTTAGAATTTATCATCAGACGAACTTTGTAAGGATTTGAATGTTGCTGTCTTTTGCAAGGCACAAGTGGGACTGTCCCTGAACTAACAGAGGAAACTTCACTCGCTCGCACGCCCTGCTAACTCCCAGGGGTGGCGGCCGGCCAAGCGCCGCGCGTCACCACCCGTTTCTGCCACTGGCGGCTTCCCCTCTTGGCTGCCTGGGGACAGGAGCTGCTTTCTGTTTTAACCTTAGTTCTGTAATGTGAGATCTCTCCGGGGCTCGCAGACGCCCGAGGCCTGCGTGGAAGAGGCAGCAGTGGGTTAGGCAGTGGCAGCAGCATCTGTGTGGTTGTCCAGGCGCGTGGCCCCTGATGTGTGCGAATGAACCCGGCTTCTTTCTTTAGCGCTAGGGATGCGAGGGGCGGGTTTCTGGAGACCGCCTTGTGCCCAGGACAGAGGGGCACTGGGCCGGCGTTGCCACGTCGGCCGCTTCACAAGCGGAAAGGTGATGGTGGATTTTGTGTCACTCACACTCAGACTTGTAATAAAAATGCCAAATCCTGTCGGGAGCTGTCCAGATGAGCCACCGTTCCTTCCTGTCCAGAAATAATTGCCATTCTTGGAAACTGTCCCATTGCTTTGTATTTTCTGCCAACCTAGCTCTGCCTGCCTGTCAAACCCCCCGCCCCGCACTGGTCTCTGCTCACCACAGGGAGGTTGCCGTGTGCCGGCAGCAGAGCCCAGCTCTTCAATCAGCGGGCGCTCTGGCCTCTGGCTTGGGTGGCTGGCTCCTTCCAGCCGCGCCCCGGGGCAGGCTTCGAACAAGCAGGCAGGCCGCCCCGAGAGGCTTAGGTCCTCCAGGAGAAGGCGAGGGCTGGGCATAGCCACCCGCCCGCCACTGGCCCCAGGCTCGCTCAGGAGTCGGCACCTCGCCCGTTTCCTGGAAGTGCGCCGAGCCCTCCTGCTCTCTGCACCCCCCAGCCATGGCGGAGACTGGGCTTTTCTGAGATGCTGCCGCCCGCTCTGCTGCCCTCAATAAAAACGCTCTCCAATGCTGGTCTGATCGTGTGGGTTTCTTCCTCACCTGGGGTGGGCTGTGCCCAGGGGCCAGTGTGCCCGGAGACCGTGGAGGGGTGGCTGGGGTCTCTGATCTCTCTCACCCATCCACACCCTCGCGAAGAGGCTCACGGAGGAGTGGGCATTTAGCCTAGCAGTTAAGACACACACGTCCCACGGCAGAGTGCCCGGCTTCTAAACCTGGCTCTGCGCCGGCCTTGAGCTTCCTGCCAAGGCAGACCCTAGCAGCTAGCTAGCAGTGACGGCTCAAGGGACGGGCTGCCGCCACCCACGTGGGGGACAGACTGGGTTTGAGCTCTGGCTGTTGTGGGTAGTTGGGGAGTGAACTGGCAGATGGGAGCTCGCTCGCTCTGTTTCTCCGCCCATCAAAGCTGGTTGAGGGGGGAGCATTGAGAGAGAGTGCACAGAGGTTCCTGCCTCCCCATGGGTGTCTTGAGACCCATGCATGGATGCGTCACTTAAGCCCCACAGCCCCAACTAGCTGGGGTTATGACCCACAGCAGAGGTAAAACAGGCTCCCAGGAAGGTGGCTGTCGCCATCAAGATCGTGGGACTCAAGCTGTTCTCCCCGAATGGTGCCGCCGGAAACCCACCTGGGTCCCTGGGACAGCCGGCTGCCAAGGAGCTGCGGTGGCGTGGGCCTGGCCTGGGGTCCTCCGCCAGACCTGTCCTGTTAGCTGGGGCTGGAGGGTCTTGGTGGGGAGAAGCTTCCTGGGGTGTCACTTCTCTGTGAACTGGGGACAGCCCCGTGAGCACCGTGTCCCCCTTGGTACAGAGGACAAAATAGACCCAGAGAGCATCTGGCGTGACTTTAACTTACATTATTTGAGAGACAGAGAGGTCTCGTCTGCTGATTCGCTTTCCAAATACCCACAGCAGCTGGAGCTGGGCCAGTTCAAAGCCAGGAGCCAGGATCGCAATTTCCCGCAGTGCATGGCAGGGACCAACCATCCTACTGCTTCCCAGGGTAGCTGGAATCCAAATCAGAGCCGGGACTCAAACCTAGGCGCTCTGATGCCGGGTACCGGTGGCCCAAGCGTGTCAGCTGCTGGGCCACGCACCCACCCTGGCTTGTTGCATCCCGCCACTCAGCACGGCTCCTCCCGGGAGGTCCCTTTGAGCTCAGGAACAGCAAGAGCCTCTCTCAACTTGCCGAGCTCCATCTTCTGACCCTCTCTCTCACTTGGTCATTGTTCAGCCTGAGCCGAGTGTCTGCTTCATCACGCCCATGTCCCCTGCAGTGGGCCTTGTCACCATCTTGTACGTCCCGCCCGGGGCCCCAAGCAGTTGGCAGCTTCTGAGCGTGGCTCCCACTCTGACTTGGCAGTGCCTCTGGTCCCATGCATGTGCCATCTAGGTCCCTGAGCTGGTCCCAGCCCCCTTCTCTCCTCATCCATCCTTCCCTCCCATGGTTGTCAGCTCCATCTAGCGTGTGTGCAAGCCCTTGGGTCGTTTCCTGCCCACCCACACCTCTCTCCCTCTGAGCCTTGGCCCTGCAACACCAGCCGCCTCCCAGAACAAAACTGTAGTCGAACTCCAATCGCCAGAGCTGCCTTTGACCTCCCTGCTACTCACCCCAGCGGGCAGCGGGCAGGAGTGCAGCCAGACTACAATGGGCTCAAAGGCAAGGAGGGAGCAGGCTCACGGTGAATGAGTCCACAGGCATGAGGGAAAGGAAGTGAGAAAGGTACTGTGGCTGCAAGGGTCAAGGTCAAGGGTGCTGGAGGGCGCAGGGGCAGTTAGGAAGGAAGATGGGCACAGTCGAGGGGAGCAGAGGTGGGAAGGAGGCAGAGCCCACCCTTACCCATTTCATGCACATCCAATGAGCGAGCAGGTGCAAAGCCACCTGGATCTATAAGGCTGGGACCCTGGCACTGTGACATGAAGTTACACGAGACGAGGCGAAGGACCACGTGGTGGTCATCTGCCTTCCCGTCCTCCAGAGCTGGGTGGAGGGGGACGTTGTGTGTCCTCTGAGAAATCCCCCACCACCTTCCTGCATTGCAGGACCCCTGGCCCATAGGGCATCCACATGTCACCAGGCCCAGCTCAGAAACCCAGGATCCCACTTCCCACCGGAGACCGCCCCTGCCGAAGTCCAGACACAGTTCTGTGAGCTCTAGGATGTGTCCCCTAGAGCAGCTTACTTAGAACACGCGACTTCCTTTTGTTCTTCCAAATGGAGGTTATAACACGACCTGCCAAAGAGCAGCCTGGCGAGACAATCTGCCCACTCCTACCGCCACCCCTGCCCTGTCCTCTGTTCCTTCCCCCCAAAAAAGGATGGAGAAAAACTCCAGCTTGAACAAAACCGGTCCATATCTTCTCTGGAATATTCGCTTGGGGGTCAAGGGGCAGTGGCTCTGTGTTTCCTGTCTGTGAGGTTCCCTGGGTACAGTTCACAAACTACACAAGTTTGAAAGATGCACATAGCGTTTTATTAAATGTCACCGTCTCTGCCCACTGCCCTTAAACCATCACGGGTTTGACTGCGGTTGTGCGGGCACACCTGGGCACAGGCGGCACAGGCGGAGGCAGCCTGCAGCCAAGACTCGGGCGTGCCCATGCTGTGACTGTCACACTGGAGCCAGGAGGAACTGGCCACCTGGGCTTGAAGTGGCCCGCACCCGGAGCAGTCACGGACTCTGCTCCAGGGCTGGGTTCCAGACTGTGCCGAGGCTCAATGCTACCGCCTTCTCTGCACGGAGGGCCAATCAGAGCTGGGCCCTCGGTCGGCGTCAAGGTGTCGAGGGTTGCAGGAAGGGCTCCAGAGTGGCCCCACAGGGCACCCCCTCCCCGGGCCTCTTGGAGTCCAGGTCGTCCAGGGCGCAGAGCTGCACGCCGTCTTGGGCCAGCCGGGCCCGCAGCGTTGGCGCCGTGAGCACTCGTAGCTCGTGCAACCGCTCCCAAGAGCAGGAGAAGGCGTCCGGGCCCTCACCGCAGCCCCCCGCTGGAGGCACGCTGGGGTAGCCCGGGTGCGCCATCAGCTCGGCCGTCAGGGCGTGGCCCGCCGGCCTGCCTTCCAGGGCCCTCGCCAGCGCCCCCAACAGGCGATGGGCAGACATGTGTCGGCCGCAGGTGCTCAGGCCCACGAAGGCGTCCGTCCACCTGTGGGGTGACAGGCAGGGCTGGCTGGGCCACGGAAGGGCGCGGCAGAATGAGGGGTGGCACGCAGCCGGCCGACCCCCGCCCCTTCTTCCCTAGGTAGCCGCTGGCCGTGCCAGCTCCGCCCTGGGACCTGTGGGGGGGGACCAGGGCGCGGGCGGGGGAGGGGGTGCTCACCGCAGGCCGTGACGGGAGAAGGGGCCCACGGCGGCTCGGGCGTCACGCTCCACAGTGCAGGCGAAGGCGCGCGCAGGGGCCTCCAGCCACGCGCAGCCGCCCACGCCGCGTTCCAGCGGCAGCCGGGTGAAGCGGACCCCGGAAGCCTGCAGCGCCTCGGCGAACACCTGGCACACGCCTGCGGGCGGAGCGCGCTCAGAGAGGAGTTCGTCTGTGCACCCTCACCTGCTCACCTGGGGACATCCAGCTTGGTCTATCCCCGGGGGGCCCAGCCCCAGCAGGCTCACTTCCACCCGGGGGGGGGGGGGGCAGCCCCAGCCGGCCCCCGGGGCGCCGACCCACGCACCTGGGAGTACGTGCACGTGCTGGTGCCCGTCCACGTGCGTGGGGGCTCGGCCCAGCAACTCTCGGAAGCGGCTGAGTTGGGCCTCCAGCTCCTCCCGCACCTGGAGGGAGAGGTGACCGGGAACACCTAGTTTCCTTGCGGCTCCGAGTGAGCGCGCTGCGGAGTCCGAATGGGGGAAGCGTGCAGGCCGCGCTCCCGCCCTGGGTACCCTCGGGGCGAGGCCTTGCGGGGCGGGGGAGGGAGGGCACGGAGAGCAGCCGCACCTGGGGCAAAGCCACGTCCCCGGCCGCCACCGCCTCCCGGAATCCCATCTTGCCGAGAAAGAAGCCGTCGCGACCGAGCAGCGACGAGGGGCCGTGGCGGGCGGGGCCCACGGGGCGGCCCTCGGACAGGTTGGCGTGGAGACCCGTGGGGATGCCGTGCCTGAGGGCGGGCGCACGGACGTCAGCCGGTGCGGGAGGTTGGCCCCGAGCCCCCGCCCCCCTCCGGCCCCCAGCCCGGCCCAGCACCTGCGAGCCAGCTCCGCCGCGCTCTCCGCCGCCGCGCCGTTAACCAGCAGGGACACGCTGGTCACGGTGCCGGCCAGGAAGGCCTCCACGATGCCTTCATCGCGCAGCGGGCAGTACCCAAAGTCGTCCGCGGTGACCACCAGCCGCACGCGCGGCCGGGCCACGGCGGCCATCCCCTCCTCGCCGAGGGAGGGGGCAGCGGGGGCCGCCCCGCCCCGCCCCGCGCGCGCACGCCCAGCGGCTGCCGCCCGCGGCCTTTGTTGTCGCCACCTGGCGGTGACGGCCTGGCCCTGCAACTGCCGCGGCAGGATTGACTGCCACACGGTCCGAACTTCCTCCCGCGGCGGCAAACACCATCGCGCGGGAGCCTCGGCGAAGTCAGGGCACGCGTGCATTGCCCTTTGGCTCCGTGCACCCGCGAGCTTTCTGAAGCCCTTCGTATCTGATATGCAGAATTGGAAGTGACCTTCCAGGGCTTTCTCTTAGCAAATCAACACACCCAATTCCTCTTCCTCTCCACCGAAAACTTTTTTTTGGTCTCATTTAGAGAAGATAAATATGACATGCGAGTTTTATCTCATTATTTTTAAAGACTTATTCATTCGAGAGGCAAAGACGCAGAAAGTGGGAGAAGGAAGCGGGCGGGTGGGGGAGAGTTTTCCATCCGCTGGTTCACTCCCCAAATAGCTGCAACAGCCAGTGCTGGTCCTGGTAGACGTCAGGAGCCTGGAGCTCCATCCTGGTTCCCCTTGTGGGTGCGGGGACCCATGCACTCAGGCCATCTGCTGCTGCATTTCCAGGCACATTAGCAGGGAGCTGGATCGGAAGTGGAGCAGCCGGGACTTGAACCAGTGCTTGGATAAGGGATGGCATGCCAAGCTGCAGCTTAAGCTGCTGTGCCACAAGTACCCACCCCTTAGCTCATTCTTGTAATTTTTTTTTAATAAGAGTGTCTTTGGCTTTTTTCACTCTATTGGGTGTTTTCATCTAGATTGCCTATTGTCCTTTGATGAATTTTTTTCCCCCTAAGAGTGTTTCCCTTGATTTGTAAAAGCCTCAAATAATGAGAAAATGAACAAAACACATACACCATTATAGGAAAGCAACAGCCCCGGCTTCCATCTCGAGCCCTGTGCCAGGCTACAACTTTCACCTTCACGACATCACTTATTTTTTTTTCTTTTGCCCCCTCTCTGGCCCAGGAAAGCTTTCCTTACTTGTGACTAAGTCACCATGAAAATCATGAAAACCAGAGTTTTTGTTACACCCGGGGCTGCCTTTGGTTTTCCCTATGGGGAAGGGTCTATCGGTGCCCAGACTATGAAGCCGGTGACGCCATTCTTGTTCCACGGCCGGAGATCCTGAGGCTCAGACCCAGGAGGCATGGTCCTGCTGGGGAGTAGTGGAGTTGGGCCTGGCCCGGTGGTCCTGGGTTGGCTCCGGTCCTGTTGGCCCCCTACCTCAGGGCCAGAGTGGACTCTGAGAATAACAAACAAGGCATCAGGGAACCTGGAGAGGGCTGGAGGCTTCACAGAGTCCTTCTCCCGAGCTCTTGGCCTAGGAGGCTGTTGTAACAACCACTGATGACCCCAGTCCACCACCGCCGCCCACTGGGAAGCTGATCCCAGAAAGGTCAGAGGCTGGGGCTGGCGGGGTCACAGGCTGGAAGGCGGAAACTGACATATACTGAGCACCCACTGGGTGCCAGACCTTGGAAATATCAGAGGTTAGGGGTGACTGGCTCAGGCTCTGCCCAAAGCAGGCGCCTGTCACACAAGCAGGTGACACCCTGATGGGAGTATTGTCTCCCAGTGGGGCCGTCAAAGCTGTGGCTCTGGCTCGCGAGGTCCCCGCGGCACGGGTGCGGACCACGGCTCCAGGGACCGGACCGAGCCGGGTCGGAGGGGAGGAGGGTAGCAGCATCTCTCTGGTCCCCTGGCTCCCTGAGAATGGGGCGGGGCGGAGCGAAACCCCGCCTAGCGAGGGAGGAACCAACGCAGACCACGCCCCCACAACCATTGTGTCGGGGGAGTTAGCGGGCGACCGTCCCAGTGTAAGCCAATCAGAACGCGGTATGCAAATTGGTGAGCTGGGCGGCCGCCTGGAGACTCGGAGCGGTCCGCGCCGCCGCCCTCCCTCCGGCGGGCGCACGGGGCACAGGACTGCGCGTGGCTGAGCCGGGGTCTCAGGTGAGCGGGTGGGTGGGCCGGGGCCGGGAGCAGAGGCCGGGTCGCGCGGGGTCTGGGAGCGCACTCAAACCCAGAGATGCTCGGAGGCACGATTTCGGACGCTCTTCGGAGGACCCCCCCCCCAATACACACACACATACTCCAGGCTCATCAGACTGTCCGCAGATGCCTGGGGATCGCGGGGTGCGGGGAGACTGTCCCCCTGCAGCCTGGATAGACCCTCACAGCCGTCTCCCCGTCCTTGCACGCAGTGCTGTGGATCGCAAGGGAGAGGAAGCCGGCAGCGGGCCTGGCCACCCGCACCATGGCCAGCTCCCGCTACCACTCGGGATACTTGGCCGACGATGAGGCCGGCCACAGTCCCTATGTGGCCCGGGTAAGTGATCCCCCGCAAGGGTCCCGGTGCGTTCCCCCTCAAACCACAGCTCCCTGGCTCGGTGCCTGTGGGCCTCCTTAAGCAGCCGTGGCTGCTGCCTTGCCCTTGCCCGGGCCCTCCTGGGGCCTCATCACCCCCACTTCCCTTCCCCGTGTTCCCCGCTGACCTCCAGCGACCCCAGGAGGGGTCCTCGGGGCCTAGGGCTCAAGGTGCAGAAGTAGGTGCTCCGGGCAGGGGCGACAGAGCTGGCCTTGGGCATATGGGGAGCCAGGGTCCTCTCCCGCCCTGTAAAAGGTGTCCCTGCCCACTGCCCACTGCGCTCTGCCTGTCTACCCAGGTGCAGTCTCTCAAGAAACCCCCGTTGCCACAAATGGGGTGGACCCGTGTGCCACCCCCGCGGTTCACGCGGGGCACCTCAGCGCAGCCGGGTCCCCGCCGAGACACCAAGGGCCCCCAGCCCTTCGGCAGCTTCCTGGATTTCCTGACCGAGGGTCAGGTGCTTGAGAGCCTGCAGACGGTGGTAGAGGAGGCAACGGAGCGCATGGCCACCATGAAGACGGGGGCTGGTGTGCCGCTGGTGGAGGTGCGAGATCCGGTGGTGGAGCCGGCAAGCGGAGGGCGGAGGCCCCGGGCCCGGCCCACCTGGAGCACAGTCTGCCGGCACCGCGCTCAGCCCAGCCTGTGCGTCGGCCGCCCCAACAACTACCCATCGCGCTGCAGCTCCGAGTCGGACTCCCGCAGCAGCCTCACTGCTGACTGGCTGGGGTCCCACGGCCAGGGCAGTGACCTGGGGGCCCGAGGCTCAGGCTCCCTGCCCCCTCTGAAAGACAGGCTTTTGCTGGAGCAGAGCCTCAAGCGGTTACTGAAACTGGAGAGGAAAGGGGTGAGATCCGAGGGCCAGACTTGGCGGCATGGGGATGCGGTGGGGTGGGGTGGAGACTGGGGCGGGAGGGCTGGCGGCTTGGCAGGATCCTGGGCAGGCCTGATTCCCCCTCTCCCCACAGAAAAGCAGGAGTCAGCCCTCCCGGAAGGACTCCCTGCGGTGGGATTCCCTGGGCAGCCAGACCACCAGCCAGTGGTCCCCGGAGCAGCCCCTGTCCTGGTTCTCAGACCTGCTGAGTTCCAGCACGGGCACCCCGGAAGCATCAGGGCAGACGCCCAGCGAAGAGGAGCTGAGCTTCCTCAAGCAAGAGTTGGACAAGAAGCTCATGGCGCTGCTGAGCCAGCCAGCGGCCCTCGACCTGCCTGGCTACTGCTCGCTGCACCAGCCCCACTGCACCCTGGACTTCCTGGCTCAGCATCACCTGTTCCCCGCGCTGCAGAGCGTGGTCAGCCAGGCTGTGGACAAGCTCAGCGGTGCCCGGCGGCACGACGGCTGCCCACTCTTCCCCGCCAACGTGGAGGCCTCGTCGGAGCTGCCCCTCCACTACGATCTGCTGCCCTCAGGCTCCCAGCTGGCCTCGCCCACCGACAAGGAGGAGGCAGCGTCCCCCAACACCACCACCTCCATGCCCAGGATGGAGCACAGGAAAAGCAAGGGCACACAGGGCTCCCCCTCCGTGACTAGTGCCACCAGATTCAAGCTCAAGGTGACACCCACGGGAGAGCCCGCTGTCCCAAGCCTCTCACATCACCCCAAGCAGGAGGGGCCTGTCTCAGAGCCCGAATCCCAGAAACCGCCTGTGTCCCTGAGCTCCAGCCACAGGGCCCGGCCCTGGCGGGGCCTGCACCTCACGCTGCCAGCCCCTGGGGTCACGGTGGAGGTGGCCTCCAGCCATGGGTGCCTCAGGGGCCCGATCACGCCTCCACCCCTGTCCTCCTGCCCGTCCTCTCCCCGCTACTTCGTCCCCATGCCCTCTCCCACCACATCCTTAGTAAGAAGCCTTTCCCAGTCCTCGGCTTCTCTCTACCAGGGCTTGCATTCCCTGGGAGCTAGATTGTGGGCCAAGGGCTCCTTCACCCACCACTGCTAGCAGCGCTGTCACCAGGCGAGGCGGCCCCAAGGTCCAGGCCTCTTGCCCAGTGCTGTTGGAAATCTCCCGGGCAGGGGGCAAAAGCCAATGGAGGGTGTTTATCAAAAAAAAAAAAAAAAGAATAAAAGTTATTTTTTATCCTGGGTCTTTTTTTTTTTTTCTTAACCATTGATTTTGAATCTTGGAGGCCCTGCAGCAGGAGAAAGGGCCTTTCTCATCCCTCACGGGCAGCAGCCTTTGGCCCAGGGCGGGCTTGAATTCTAGGTCTGGCTGCCTGTAACCCAGGGGCAGGGGCTCACTCTGCGCATGCGTGTACGCTGCTAAGTGGCGGAGTTGGGGGGTGCTCAGAAAGGGAAGATAGCAAGGAGCAGGTGGCTCGCCCCCTGGGGGGTATCCCGGCACAGGCACTGTCCCGGCAACCTTGTCCTCAGCTGTCACAGCCCCAGGCCTGGGTGGGAGCCGGGGTTTGGGTGACACTGTGATCAAGGCTTGGCTATTGAGTGTGACAGCACCATCATGTGTGTGGGGGGCCAGGCATTCGTATCAGGGCGGGGTGGAGCTGTCCCTAGGGGCAGCAGCGGCGGCGGCGGCGGCGGGCAGGGGCGTGGACGCAGTGTGATCTGTCTCTCCTTTTCCCTCCCGGGCTGGCTGCCACACAGCAGAGCTCCAACAGCAAGTTCTTGAATAAGAAGCCACTGCCCTCCATCTCGCCCACGTCCAGCGTGTCCCAGCTCTCCGACCCTGGGTACAAGGAAATCTCCAGCTTCCTGGTCGAGCGCGCCGTCTCCCTGCTCATCTGCAAGTACAAATTCGAGCACAACCTCGCCAAGAAGCTCGGCTTCCTCTCCAGGCCCATCACTGAGACGCTCATGGACCTGAGGCTGGGCTTTAAGACGGTGAAGGGTTCGCACATCCGGCTGTCCTCCCAGATGGACTGGAGCTGCTTGCTGCACAAGTTGGAGGGAGCCAAGCAGAGGAAGCCGGCGGCCCAGCTCGCCACACAGCACGGTGGCCCGGCCTGCGCCAGGCAACCGGAGCCAAGCACCACCCTTGGCTGGGAACAGGCCACCGAACCCTTCTTCTCTTCCGACACGGAGCTGCTAGGCAGCCAGCTGTACAGCCCCCGGGAGTCTACATCACAAGATGGACAGACACCCACGAGTCTGTCGGAGCCCAAGCTGTCCATGTCCTCCGGCACCGGCATGGGCACGAGTCCCCCCAAGTCCAAGAAAAGATTGGATGGAGAGTACAGTGAGGGTCGCGACGGTGCTAGTGATGATGAGGGGGAGGGGGACGAGAACCTGAGCCCCCCGTCGGAGGCCTTCATCAGCCACTATGTCAACCTGAACCCCGTGGATCCCCTATGAGGTGGGGGATCATCCCCCAGGGAACCTCCCCTGGATGTTTGCTCTGAGCACTCCTCTCCCTGCTCCTCTGCCAGCACCCCCAGAGTGGCTGCCGCCCAGCCAGCCCTCGCCCTGAGCCCACCGTCAGCTCTGCTGAGACTCTCAAGGCAAGGATGAGAGAAACAGACATAAAGCATATGTTGATGAGCTTGGTTCCCTCTTTATTTAGAAGACAGTGTGGGGCTGGTGCTATGGTGCAGCGGGTTAAAGCCCCGGCCTGCAGTACCGGCACCCCATAAGGGCAGGTGCCAGTTTGAATCTCAATTGCTCCACTTTTCATCCAGCTCCCTGCTAATGCACCTGGGAAAGCAGCAGAGGATGGCCCAAGTGCTTGGGCTCCTACACCAAAATGGGAGACCTGGATGGAGCTCCTGGCTTTAGCTTGGCCCAGTTCCAGTCGTTGCGGCCATTTGGGGAGTGAACCAGTGGATGGAAGATCTCTCTGTGTCTCTCCCTCCCTCTCTCTGTAACTCTGCCGGGGTGGGTGGGGGGAGACATAGAGAAAGAGACAGAGTCAGAGAGAGAGAGAGAGGTCTTCCAACCCACTGATGTGTTCTATAGGTAGCTGCAATAGACAGAGCTGAGCCAGGCCCAAGCCAGGATCCAGGAGCTTCAGAGATTCGAACCGGTGTTGCAGTCGGCAGC
This sequence comes from Lepus europaeus, assembly GCF_033115175.1. NCBI lineage: Eukaryota > Metazoa > Chordata > Mammalia > Lagomorpha > Leporidae > Lepus > Lepus europaeus. Next base: position 27,715,791 of record NC_084849.1, read on the forward strand.
GGCTTAACCCACTACGCCACAGTTCCAGGCCCCCGAGCCTGGTTCTCTTTGTCCTGAAACTTGCCTTGTTCCTGTGCACCTGGCTGTGAGTAGCATCAGAGCTCTGAGCCTGTGACCCTGTGACCTCACCTCGACCTGCAGTTTTCCTGGTCCTTCCAGCCTGTTGGGGACTGCTGGTGGTGTCTGACTCGGGGCCCCTGCTTCTCCTGGCTCCCTCCTGGCTATGACCAGCCACATACCCTGCACCGCCTCTCCTGGTGCGCTCACAGCTACCTGTCTTCCAAATCTGTATTTCCCAGCTCCACCTCCTGAATGTCTGGAGTCTCCACGCCAGGCCACGTGGTGGTCACTGGTCAGCCAGGGCCTGGCCACATCTGACGGCCACTGGTGGTGCCTCCCTGTCCCAAGCTGGACCAGCCACAACTTCCCCAGGAGCCCGCAGTCGGGGTTGAGGGACCTGGACTGTTGCAGAATGTGGACTAGTGCTGAGCTGCCAACATGCACCCCATGCACACAGGCAGACAGCCCACCAGGAGACAGTAGCTCCCTGCTAATGCACCTGGGAAAGCAGCAGAAGCTGGCCCAAGTCCTTGGGTTCCTGCACCCACGTGGCAGGCCTGAGTTCCAGGCTTCTGGCTTCAGCATGGCCCAGCTCTAGTCATTGTAGAGAGAGAGAGAAAGCCAGCAGATGAAAGATCTAGCTCTGTCTTCCCCTCTTTCTCTATAACTTTGCCTTTCAAAAATTTTTTTTGAGAAGTATTTTTTTGGAGAGAGAGAGAGAGAGGGAGAGAGGGAGAGAGGGAGAGAGGGAGAGAGGGAGAGAGGGAGAGAGAGAGATCTTCTGGTCTTCCATCCAACTGTTCCACTCCCCAAATGGCTACAATGGCCAGGGCTGGGCTGGGCTGCAGCCAGGAGCCAGGAGCTTCTTCCAAGTCTTCCACAAGGGGTGCAGGGGCCCAAGCACTTGGACCATCTTCTACTGCTTTCCCAGGTGCATTTGGGGAGTGAGCCAGCGGATGGAAGATCTCTCTCTTCCAAATGGCTGCAACAGCCGAAGCTGGGCTGACCCGAAGCCGGGAGCCTGGAGCTTCCTTCAGGTCTCTCCCGTGGGTGGCAGGAACCCCAATCGCTTGGGCCGTCTTCTGCTGTTTCCCCAAGGGCACCAGCAGGAAGTGAAGTAGCTGGAACTGAGCCCACATGGGAAGCCAGCGCCCCAGGCGGCAGCTTAACCCACTGCACCACAACGCCGGCCCCTGGCTGATTTATTTAAAACGAACTTTTCTCCTTGCTTTGCTGGGGCCCCTGTGCCTTGCCTAGTCAGTGTTTGGGGTGGTGTAGCCCAGAGCCAGATCCCCTGAGACCCCCAGCGCAGGGGCCTGGAAGGAACTCCGCTCAACCCAAGGATGCTCCTGGCAATGGATAAGCAAACGGCGGTATAAGCTCTCCTCCCCTTCAGCCGACGCACGGTCACCCAGGCTCGCTTGCTCACGCCCCGTGGCCTGTGCTGTCCCTTAGGCGGCTCCGGGGCCCCCTGCACCTGCACCATAGCTCCGTGCTGCCCTCTGCTGCCCCAGGGGCCAAATGTCACAGTGGCCAGGGAACTTCAGAAAGCCCAGGTGCCTTGGGGATCTGTGTGCTCTGGGACCCCGCAACCTCAAGACCCTGCAGCCGCCGGCGCGCAGTCTGAGCGCAGAGACCCTAGCGTCCAGGAACACGCAGGGGCCTGAGCCGGGTGCACCGGGGGAATGGGCGGCAGCGGGACTCGGCGCTCTCATCCACACGCGTTTCCCATTGGCGAGTGCTCGGAAGCGTGGACCAATCGAACGCGTCCTCGTGTCTCCAGCCCCCTCCCAGACGCCTCGCTACCAAGCCGGAGGGGCGGGTCCCCGCCCCCGCGAGCCAATGGCGTCGCAGAGGGAGAGCCGCGCAGGCCGGCGATTGGCCGCTGTGGGGCGGGGCGCTGTCAGAGCCGGATTGGCCCCGCGGCGAGGACGGAAGCGGCCGGTGGGACCCGAGCGCCTCAAGCCCGGCGGCGGCGATGTGGAGCGCGGGCCGCGGCGGCGGCGCTGCGGGGCCGGTGCTGCTGGGGCTGCTGCTGGCCCTTTTAGGGCCGGCCGGCGTGGCTGCCAAGACCGGCGCGGGGTTCGTGACGTGCGGCTCGGTGCTGAAGCTCTTCAACACGCACCACAGGGTGCGGCTGCACTCGCACGACATCAAATACGGATCCGGTGCGCGGGGGGCGTGTGGGCCGCTGTGTGTGTGGGGGGAGGTGGGGTCCCGGGCGATGGGGGGCCGGCCGGGGGGCCCGAGAGCGCCGCGCCTGACGGGAGACGCCGCGGCCGGCCCGGGTGTCGCTCCTCAGGCAGCGGCCAGCAGTCGGTGACCGGCGTGGACGCTTCGGACGACGCCAACAGCTACTGGCGGATCCGCGGCGGCGCGGACGGCGGGTGCCCGCGCGGGGCCCCGGTGCGCTGCGGGCAGGCGGTGCGCCTCACGCACGTGCTCACCGGCAAGAACCTGCACACGCACCACTTCCCGTCGCCGCTGTCCAACAACCAGGTGGGTGCGCCCCCTTTTCCCTGACCCCCCACCTGCCCGGCTCTGAGCCTCAGCTTCTGCGAAACGGGAATTCCGAGTCAAGGGGGCGGGGGTGGAAAAAACGCGCGCCGAGCGCCCCCTCTTGGGACTTAGCGGTACTGCAGGGGGTCCCGCCTCCCGGGAGGGGGCGGTCTGCACGTCCAGGGTCGCTCCTCTTGTAGGCGCTGGTGGGAGCCCACAAGCAGAGGGAGCAGGAGCTCCAGGCTCGGGCTGGCCCGGAGGAGCAGGCAGCAGAGGCGGAGAGAGAGGGAGCTGGTGCCCAGGCTGGAAGACGTTGGCATCTGGGGGGTGGTGCTCCAGGAAGGTGCTTTGGGGTTAAGACAAAGTTGGTGATAAAGACCCTGCGGGATTGGGGAGAGGGGTTCAGCCTTGGACGGGGGTGGGGAGCATGTGAAGAAGCCAGCCTTAGCTCCCTGGGGTGTGAGTGCCCTTGCCGGCCGAGTGGCCCTTGGCGGTGACCACTGTGCATACACACGCAGGAGGTGAGCGCTTTTGGGGAGGACGGCGAGGGGGACGACCTGGACCTGTGGACGGTGCGCTGCTCCGGGCAGCACTGGGAGCGCGAGGCCGCGGTGCGCTTCCAGCACGTGGGGACCTCCGTGTTCCTGTCGGTCACCGGCGAGCAGTACGGGAACCCGATCCGGGGCCAGCACGAGGTGCACGGCATGGCCAGCGCCAACACGCACAACACGTGGAAGGCCATGGAGGGCGTCTTCATCAAGCCGGGGGCGGAGCCCGCTGGGGCTCACGACGAACTCTGAGTGCGACGAACTCTGAGTGCGGTGGGCGGCCAGGGAGGGCCAGAGACTTTGGCGGGTGTGGAGGGAGTTCCCCAAGTGCCTTTGTGATTAAAGAATGCCCATCCGTGGTTGTGTTTGGCCCTGAGCCTGGGGCTGACCGGGAGGCTCCAGCAAGCACTGGGATTTCTGCCTCAATGCGAAGAGGCCAACCTGGCCTGGCTGAATATATCCATAGCATCACCTGCCCTTTCTTCCTCCCTCCTTCCCGTTCACCCTCCTCCCTCTCCCGTGCCTTCTCTTTCTTTCCTTGGTGAGACGAGAGAGAGAGAGAGAGAGAGAGAGAGAGAGAGAGAAAGTCTCCCATCCCGCCAGTTCACTCCCCAAAGTGGCTGCAACAGCTGAGACCAGGCCAGGCCAAAGCCAGGCTCCTGGAACTCCATCTGGGTCTCCCACATGGGTGGCAGGGGCCCAGGTACCACAGCCAACACCTGCTGAACCCCTGAGTGTGGGGCAGAAGCAGAATTAGATCCCAAGTACTCTGACATGGGATGCGGGCATCCCAAACAGCATCCTTTTTTTTTTTTTTCCTTGAAGATTTATAGAGAGCAGAGAGAGACAGAGACCATCCATCTGCTGATTCACCCCCCCCCCCAAATGGCCACAACAGCCAGGACTGGGCCAGGCTGAAGCCAGGACCCAGGAATTCCTTCCAGGTCTCCCACACAGGTGCAGGGGCCCAAGCACTCGGGCCATCTTCTGCTGCTTTCCCAGGTGCACAAGCACGGAGCTGGTTCGGAAGAGGAGCAGCACCAGGACTTGAACCGGCGCCTGTGTGGGATGCCGGTGCTGCAGGTGGAGGCTTAGCCCACTGTGCCACAGCACCGGCTCCACCGGCCAGCATCTTAGCTGCCACACCAAGTGCTGCCTCTGCTGACGTTTTGAATGCTTTTGCATGCACTGCGGTACTGCCTTCAGCAAGTGCGGGCCTCCATCCTCCCCGGGTGGTACCCGGCCCCTTCCTGTTGAGGGTTGGGGCTGTGTCCCCGCGGCAGGGTGAGCGGGGGTCCCATCTCCTGCCAGCCGGGGTGGGGCACCGAAGAGGTGACCTCAGGCTCCCGGCCGTCTCCACCCAGGGCCAGGTGAGGGCTGTGTCCTCCCGCTGGAAATTAGCAAGCACAGGGTCCCTCATCTTGGTACAAGCAGCACCCCACCCATCCTCATCCTCCCCGGAGCCCCTAGGTGTGCGGCATCTCAGGTCCCGACCGTGACCGCCCAAGGCTATTGCAAGGGATAGCAGCCACAAAGGACTGCCTTGCGCAGACACCAGAGGGGAGGCGCAACTTGGGGCGGTCAGGATCCCCACCCGGGAAGAAAGGAAGCCGGCAGGAGGCATTGCCGGTGCGTGGGTGCCCTCTAGAGGTGACGACGGGGGTTACAAGCTTCCTGGATTTGCCAACTCCGCGGAGTAGGGGCTTATTAAGGGAAACGCTTAAAGGGTGCCCATCCCCGAAAAAGAACCAGAGAGGCCAAGGTGGCAACTGGCTGGAAGGGGCTTGGAATCGTGTGGCCATCTGGGAGAACCGTTGGTCTTATTTAAAGGATGGGGCAGCATGGCAGAAAAGCTCTGCCCATTTGTGAATTTGGGGGAGGGAGTGGACAGGAGGGTGGTCATGTGTAGGCCATTGGTCCAGTACACCTCCCCTCCCCACCTGCTACTGCCACTGTGTGTGTGTGTGTGTGTTAAGGTTGATGGATTGATTTGAAAGGCAGAGTAGCAGAGAGGGAGAGACATCGAGGTCTTCCATCTGCTGGTTCACTCCCCAAATGGCTGCAATGGTCGGAGCCTGGAGCTCCATCTGGGTCTCCCATGTAGGTGGCAGGAGCCCAAGGACTCGGGGCCATCATCCATTGCTTTCCCAGGCACATTAGCAGGGAGTTAGATAAGAAGTGGGCTAGCTGGGACACCAACCAGCACTCATAGGGGATGCTGGCATTGCAAGTGGCAGCCCATCCCACTGTTGCACAGCACTAACCCCTGCCAACCTTTTTAATTAAATGTCATTTATTTATTTATTTGAAAGGCAGTATTACAGAGAGAGAGAGAGAGAGAGAGATCTTCCATCCACTGGTTTACCCTCAAATGGCTGCAACAGCTCGGGCCAGAACAGGCCAAAGCCTAGAGCCAGGAACTCCATCTGGGTCTCCCGCATGGGTGGCAGGGGCCCGAGCACTTGAACCATCTTCTGCTGCCTTCCCACGTGCATGAGCAGGGAGCTGGATTGGAAGTGGAGCAGCCAGGACTTGAACTGGCACCCATACAGGATGCCAGCATTGCAGGCGGCCCCCCAAGCCACTGTGCCACAGCGCTGGTCCCCTGCCAGCCTTCTTGGGCATCATTTCAAATCCATCCTCCCCTGCCCTCCCTCACCTGACCTGAGGATCTGAATGGAAGTAGAGGGTCGGGAGACAGAAGGAAAGCAGCTGATGATGGACATTTTGTCAGTTACCCCTTTGGGCAACCAGAGCTCAGTCACATTAGGGAATCTGGGCCGCAGTGCAGAACTCCAAAGAGGTGTGGAAGCCGGGGTAGTCACCCACCATGGGTTGCCCAGGCCTGCTGGGCAGTGGGGAGGGGGTGGGTAACCACTCTGAAGTGCTTACCAATGTACAGGAAGGGGCTCTCAGACCAGAATAAAGCCCCCAGGCAGAGCCACGACCTACAGTGCAGAGGACACTGCAAGTCCCAGGGGCACCTCCGCCAGTCCCTTCTGGGCAGGACTAGCCCACTCCCGCCTCTGTCTGCCCACCCTTGCCCAGCACAGTCAGGTGGGGAGTTTTCAGAACAGATCCCAGCGGCCGGCACCGTGGTGTAGAATGCTAAGCCGCCTCTGCAGTGCCGGCATCCCATATGGGCAACCCCAGGGCTGCTCCTCTTCCGATCCAGCTCCCTGCTAATGTACCTGGGAAGGTAGCAGGGGGTGGCCTGAGTGCTTGGGACCCTGCACCCACAAGGGAGACCTGAAAGAAGCTCCTGGCTCCTGGCTTCAGCCTCCAGCCATTGAGACTGTTTAGGGAATGAATCAGCAGATGGAAGCGCGCTCTCTCCCTCTCAAATAAAAAGAGGAGATCCCAGCGGCGGAGAGCATCTCACCTGCTCCTGGCAGAAAGCCCAACGAAGCGGGTTCAGTTTTCCTCTCAAATTTTGCAGAGGGGCAACCGGGTTCCAAAGTGCCTACCTGTGTCCTTCCCCTCCCCGCCCCCCACGGCACCCCAGGGCCTGTGCAAGGGTGCGGGGCGTCCTGCGCCATCCCCTTCGGCTGTCAGCCCGGCTGCACGCCCTGTTCGTCCACGGCGGATCGCAACCACGCGGGGACCCAGCCTCTGAACATCCCGTGCGGGAAGCGGGGGGAAGCATTGTCCCACGGCGGGCTCGGCCCCCGTGGGGGGCGGGAGGCGTTTCCCGAGGGTCCCCACTAGCTCCCCGCTCCCAGGTGGGCGCAGCCGCTCGGCCCGCGCCTCCCGCCGCGGCTGCAGCACACGCGAGCTGAGAAAAGGCGGGCAAAGTTTCCCTCTCGATAAACTTATGAATGGGGAGCGAAGCGTTCGCAGCAACTCATTGTTAAAAGCAGGCGAGCCCGAGACTCGGGCGGCGCCGGGCCAATGGGAGCCCGGAGGCTCTTTTGAAATCGCTCGGGCGTCAGCCAATAGGCGCGCAGGAGGCGAAGCCCCCGCGCCGGCATCGGCCAATAAGCTCGGCGCTATGCTAAGCAGCCGGGGACCCGGCCCCTCCGACTGTCAGCGAGTTAAAGATGGAGCCGACAGGCGAGAGGGCGCCACGAGGTGCGGGGGTCGTCTGGGTGGGGAGCACGGCGACGGACAACGGCCGAGACCCCCGGCTCCCGCTAGCCTCCCGCGTCTTGCCCTTGGCTTGGGTGGAAGGGTCGTCCAAGTGAGTAGCTGGGTCTGGGGCGAGGGACGCCCCCCCGCCCCGGGTCCCGCGAAGCGAGGGGAGAGGCGCTGTCGGGACCCCCGGCTCCCCCTCTCGGCAGGGAAACTCCAGAAGGCGGGAAGCCCCCCCACCCCAACCCATCCCCCATTCTCCTGCTTCGCTCAGCTCAGGAGTCCGCTGGGACGCAACGGGGAGTCTACGGTTGGGGGGCCAGGGGCCAGAGGCTGGGGTCCCGAGGCGGAAGGGGTCCCGGAGCCGGAAGAGTTGGTCTGGGCGCAGGGCCGTCGGGCTGAGGCATCCTTCCCCGGGGGCTCCGGCCGGACTTTGGACTGTAGCGGAGCGCGGGCCCCTCTCCTTTGTGTCCAGGCTCCCCTCCACCGTCCGGCCCGCCGCTCCCCCGGGTTTGCAGCTCTACCCCCGCCCCCATCCTCCGGCGTGGAGCCCCTGCCCTCCCGTCCCCATCGCCATCCCGAGACGTCTGGGGGTGGGGGTGGGGGTGGGGGTGGGGTGGGAGTGGGAAAGGTCTTCGTTGCCCCCGGTTTCTGAAGACGCCCATTATGGCAGCCTGGCCGGGATCTGGCCCATTCCCAAAGTGTCCTGGACAGGGGCTCTGGTCCCACCCACGCGGGGCCCTGTGTGTGTTGGGGACCTTGGTGTCCCCGCTGCTGGCTGCAGGTGCTCTGACGAGGTTGCACTACTGTGCTCTAAGAAGCAGTGCAATGATATTGTCAAAGCATCTGGGACTAGCCTTGGGGACCCCCTCCCCCCACAATGGGCTCTTACCCACCCCCCAGGTCGGGCTGTGGGGGGGGGCTTGAGCCTGCCAACCCTCCCCTCCCCCTTTGCCCAGTTCACTCGCTTCTCCATGGAAACTTGAGATCCTAGCCGGGCCTGGGCCTCTGGGGTCAGAGGGCACCCTTCCCCCAGGCAGAGGCCCCGCCCCCGGTGGGCCTGCATTCCAGGTTTCAGATCCCCCCGGCCCTGGGAGAGGCGCCGCCAACAGACCTGCCCGACACTCTTTCCCTGTTGCACTACTGTGGACCACTGGGAAGCAGTGCAATGATGAAAGGGCATCGGTCAGGCCGGCCGCTGCTCCGCAGGGCTCGAGGCACCAGACTGCCCGCCTCGCTCCACTTCCCAGCTGGGAGAGGGAGGTGCCTGGAGGGTAATGCAGACCTGGACTGGGGCCTCCAACCGCGGATTCTGCTGGCTTAGGGCGTGTGTGTGTGTGTGTGTGTGTGTGTGGGGTGGGGGCGTGGGGGAGGGGAGGCAGGTCCCTTGGGGTGGACTTGGGATGCCAAGCCTTCCGTGGGTGATTGATGACCGCCAACCACGCCAGACTGTTCTCTTACAGGCAGACATGCCCAGAGCTTGCAGGAGAGGGGCTCTCAGCTGTCTGGCAAGCTCCCCACTTCCAGCCGGAACAGAGCCTGGTCCCCCAGGGGTTCAAACCCAGGGAGTATCTCCTGTCCTTGCCTGAAAACACTGGGACGACTGGATTCACCCAGGCACCTACGGATGGGTGTGGGGGGGCCTCCTCTGTCTCCTAGTCCTGGCCCCTTGGGCTTTCTTGGTCCCAGGGTTACCTGACTCAGGCTCACCCTCCCATCCCCCTGAGTTCCAGGGGTCGTGGCTGCAGATGGCTGCCCCTTATCCTTTGCAGAGCCTCCCCCCATCCTGCTAGCCGGAGACCCCTCCCCCACTCCCATGCCAATGTCTCCTGCCCTTGCTGGAGGGAGGGTGGCACACTCAAGGCTCTGCTTTCTACCACTTTCCCAGGCCATAGCAGAGAGCTGGATCAGAAGTGGAGCAGCCAGGACTCGAACCGGCGCCCATGTGAGATGCTGGCCCCTGTAGATAATTTCAGACAATTCAAGTGAACTGACAAAGCATGTAGCACTGTCATTGCCACATCACTGGCAATGAAGGGTGTGTGTGATCCTCAGAGGCTGCCTGTCCTATCTGGAGAAAGGTACAGGGGCTGGCGCTGTGCTGTAGCGGGTTAAGCCACCGCCTGCAGTGCCAGCATCCCATGTGGGTGCTGGTTCGAGTCCCAGCTGCTCCACTTGATACAGCTCCCTGCTTGCTAATGCTCCTGGGAAAGCAGCTGAAGAAGAGCGAAGCGCTTGGGCCCCTGCACCCACATGGGAGACCCGGAAGAAGCTCCTGGCTTCCCTGTGGCCCAGTGAACAAGTGGATGGAAGATCTCTGTCTCTTCCTCTCTCTAACTCTGCCTTTCAAATAAATCTTTCCAAAAAAAGAAAAGAGGTACAACTACATTGCATTAAATTTTATTTTGTAAGTGCAACAGGGCAGAAAGAATGGAGATGTGAGCCCAGGTGTGTTTGAGCCTCTTGCCTGCACCCCTGGTTCCCCCTTGGTTGGCTCCCCCTTCCTCCCCGACCTCAGGAAGAGGTGGCGGCGGGTGCCCCCTCTTCTGTCAGGGAGAGCTGGGTATCAGTTGGGAGGAACATGTGGTTAGGGGTGGGCGTTGTGGCGCAGGGGGTTACATTGCTACTTGGGATGCCTGCGACTCACACTGGGGTGCTGGTTTGAGTCCCGGCTCCTTGCTTTCCATACAGTTTCCAGCTCATTCTTCCCTGGAGGCTCAAGCCCTTGGGGCCCCTGACATCTCTGGTTGGAGTTCGTGGCTCCTGGCTTCCGCCTGGCCCATCCCTGCCTGTTGTGGGCATTTGGGGAGCGAACCAGCTGATGGAAGATCTCTCAAATAAATGAAAACAAATAAAAAAGAAAAGAAAAACCTGATCAGACTCCATGGATCTCGGGGCTAATGGGGAGCACTCCCGGGCGCACCCTCTCAGCGCTGGGGGTGTGGAAGGCGAATTCAGAGGCTGACCCAGAAGGCAGGGAGGAGAAGAAACCGTGTTCGAATCTGGGTGTGTTCCTGTGAGATGTCCAAGAAGCGTCCCCAGTGGACATCTGGGCCGTGGGGCTGGAGCTCAGGGAGGCCTGAGCCCAACAATGCTGGTTTCTAAGTTCTGTGTTCCAGCCACTACCGAGCCTACGGAGCTCAGGAGTGCCCGTGAGGGGAGGAGGGAGGGCGGCCACAGACTGGTGAGAGAGGTGCGCCTCTGGACGCCGCGGAGACAATGGTACGGCTGGAGGCCATGGAGAAGTCGGGGCTGCGCGACCCAACCCTGAGAGCAACGCCGCCCGCGTCCGCCCCGTCGAGGGCGCGAGAGCGCATGCCCAGAGGGGCGGGCATTGTCACGCGCGGGCTGGCTCCGCCCCCGGCCCCGGCGCGGATTGGCTGGGACAGGCGAGCGGCGGCTCCAGTCAGCCAGGGAGCCAGAGCCTGCGCCTGCGCGTGGCGGCTCGGGGCACAAGAGCGGGTACGTGGGTCTTCCCAGAGTCCAGGCCTTGCCCCACCCCCGCCCCGACCCCTGCCCAGAGCCCCGACCCTCGGTCCGGGGGCGGGGTGAGGGTGGGCTCCCCGGGAGCCCCGCCCCGACGGCCCGCCTCGCCCCCTCCCCGCAGGCCGCGCCCGCCTGCAACCTTCTCGGATGGAGGTCCTGGACGAGTTCGACCGCGAGTTCCCGCAGAGCGTGACCTTCTGCCAGCTCATCTCCGAGGAGGACTTCGAGAGGCAGGCGGCCACCTACACGGAGCGCGCGCTGCGCCGCCTCTTCCGGAGCCTGGACCGCAACCCCGCGCTGGCCGAGAGGGTGGTGCGCAAGGGCAAGCAGACCGAGTGCGAGCGACGCGGGCTCCTCTCCTTCCTCTGGGTGCGGGGCCACGGACCGCAGGGCTGACCCCTGGACGTGTCGGGGGTGGGTTGGGGGGAAGGCCCGAAGCCCGCGCCTGCCCGAGCCCGTGCGAGCCGGGAGTCTCACCGCCCCGCCTTTGCTCCGGCCCTGCCTTCTCCAGGCCAAGTTCAGCTCTGCTGTCCAGGGGGAGCTGAACCAGTGCAACAGCATGGGCGCCCTAGAGATGCACCAGCGCCTGGAGCAGCTGAAGAGGAGCATCCACCGCGTGCACCTCTACTCCCGGGGTGAGGCTTGGCCCCTGGCGGCTGAGCCCAAGCACTTGGGCTCTACTGCCTTCCCAGGCCATGGCAGAGAGCTGGATGGGAAGCAGAGCAGCCGGGACTCGAACCGGCGCCCACATGGGATGCGCCAGCATTGCAGGTGGCAGCATAGTTATGGCGCCTCAACGCTGGTCCTGCCTGGAGGGACCACATTTTTGGACAGATACTCTTGAGCCTTGCGTGGGTACGGGCTTGGTCCCTGTGGGGGTGTGTGTGCGTGTGTGGATACACCACAGCTGTGATAAGGCGACTTCCTGGGGCCTCCCTCTGCGTGGTTCCGAGTGTGGTTTCTCTGGGGTTCTGCATTTCACCAACGGCACACATGGCCCCCCCATAGTTGCGAGAGCAGTTGTCTCTGTCTTACCAAAGAGGACCAGAGGTACACGGAGTGTTGCCAGCATGCACAGGAGGGTCACACAGTCGGGAGTGAAGGCTGGCCTTGGCCTTGGCCTGTGCTAGCTGCTGGCGGTGGCGATCGCCGGACCTGGCACCTTCCGATGGGCTGTTGGAGGAGCTGGCTGATACCCGCCTGGCCAGCTGCTCTGTAGAAATGGTCAGACTTCCGCAGGTACAGCAGGAGGGCTTCAAACTGGAGGACAGGGGGTGGCCGCAGGGTCAGTCCGGGACAGGGTGCAGTCCTAGCTGCTGGCACACTTGCTGTCCACAAATGCCGGACCTGCCCAGATCACCCCCGCCTCTCACTGGCAGGGACACCCGTCTCTGGCCAGGAAACTCCGACAGCCCAAAGTGTGGATCGTGGGTCCTCAGCTAGCCCGAGCCTCCGTCTCTGTGTGTACGAACGGGCGGGAAGAGTGCCCTTCCTCCGCGGGCTGGCCGTAGGCTGCTCAGGACTGTCACGCGGCACACTTGTGGGGGAACCCCGTGAGAACCCCCCCACGCCACCCCGACTTGGCCCACACACAGCCTGGGCCTTCACGGGCGCCTTTGTTTCAGATGCCAAGAAGAAGAAAAAGAAACTCAAACCGAAGAAACCAGAGCGCATCCTCTCTCGGGACAGGTCAACCTCCCCATGCCAGCCACCCCACCTGCTGCCGCCACTGCTGCCGCCTGCCACCAACATGGCGTCTGTAGTGGCCTCATCACCCCCCGTCTACACCATGCCTAGGGTCTTCGGCCCCTTCCCACCACTGCCCAGCAAGTCGGTCAGTGCGACTGCCCCCCCCAATATCCCAGTGGTCCCGGGGTGGGCACCTGTGTACCCCCCAGCCCCCCCACCTGCAGGCTGTCCACAGAGGGCTTCTGGGAGTTGGGCAGGAAGCACATAGCTTTGCCTTTCTGACCTCAAGCATGCAAATGCCAGGTGCACGCACAAAAGGATTCTGGGAGCTCCCGCAGGACAGGGGGAAAATGTGGGACCCTCTCAGGTCTCCCGTGCATGTCACCCCCACCCTGCCTCCTGCCTGCACCTCCAGGCTCCCACGTACCACATGTGCCTCCCTTCAGCCTCCTCCTCCAGGCAGCCCACCATGCCCTGACACTATTCTGTCCACCTGGAGCTGGGCGCGGAGCACATGGACGGGATAACACTGGCCACATAGTCCTCGAGCTTCTCACCAGGCCCCCGGGAACCCTGTCCTGAGGGTTCCTTTGCTTCCCGCAGGTGGAGAAATTGGACATCTCGAGGTCTGATGTGAGATTGAACTGGAGCAGCCTGTCGCCAAACCCAAAGAGGTGGAGGCAGCTCCCTCGGGGCTCAAGAGAGATGCAGAGGGAGCCTCTGGGGGGGCCTCCTGCGTGCCAGCCTCCATGCCATTCCGTCCCCGGGCCTGGGGTGGGGGCGGGAGGAGCTCCTTTCCCAGGGGAGGTGTCTGGGAGTCCCTGGGCCAGGGCTGCACAGGGGCCCCTGGGGGCTCATGGTTTTGTGTCCGCCCTGCCTTCCGTAGCCACATGGTCGATTTGACGCCCCTGGTCCTCAACCCCGGCGGCTTCCATTTCTCCTACTTGGGCGGAAATAGCGTACACAAGCTCCACTGTCCGGGCTTTCCCTGGTGAGCGTGCCTCTGTCCCCTGGGGGCGGGGTAGCCCTGTCCCCTCCTCCTCTAGGAGTGCCCCTCAGGATGTGATAAGGGATGCTGGGAAGAGCCCCGCTGTGTACAGGGACTGACACCGGAGGGTGTCTTTGCAAAGCAGGGGTTTCCTGAATATGGCTTTTGCTTTTCTTTTGAAAGATCACTGCTTTTCCTGCCACCTGCAGTGTCATCCAGTGTTGTCCCCAACAGTGTGGCTGGCTGACACTAGCCGCTTTGCTGCATTCAATCACTGATGGCTTTGTGTTTTAAATGCATTTTCTTATTATTTGTAAAAGATTTATTTATTTGAAAGGCAGAGTGATGGAGAGAGAGAGAGAGAGAGAGAAATTGACCTTCCATCTGCTGGTTCACGCCTCAAATGGTCTCGACAGCTAGGGCTGGGCCAGGCTGAAGCCAGGACCCTGGACCTTCATTCAGGTCTCCCACATGCGTGCAGGGGCCCTAAGTGCTTGGATCATCTTCTGATGCTTTTCCAGACCCATTAGCAGGGAGCTGGATCGGAAGTGGAGCAGCTGAGAAGCAAACTGGTGCCCCTAGGGGATGTCGGTGTCATAGGCGGTGGCTTAGCCTGCTGGGCCACGATGCTGGCACCAGTGAACTTATTTTCAGCAGGAGTTTTAGGTTTTAGCAAAACTTAAAACTGAGAGGACAGCTCGGAGATGCCCAGTTACCCCCTCCCCAAGTTCCCCGCACATGCATGGCCTCCCCGACTAACAGGGGTGCATTCCTTGGACCCGCATTGAGCTATCATTGATACCCATAGTCCTTTGGTGACACTAGGATTCATCCTGAGTATGCCTATTCTGTGTGGGTTTTTTGTTTTTTTTTTAAGATTTATTTATTCATTTATTTGAAAGGCAAAGAGAGAGAGAGACAGGTCTTTCATTTGCTGGTTCACTCCCCAAATGGCCACTACAGCCAGGGCTAGGCCAGGCCGAAGCTAGGAGCTTCTTCCGAGTCTCCACATGGACCATTTCCCAGGCACATTAACAGGAAGCTGGATCGGAAGTGCAGCAGCCAGGACTCGAACCAGCGCCCATATGGGATGCCGGCGCTGCAGGCAGTGGCTTTATCCACTTCACCACAGTGCTGGCCCCGGATGACTTCCTATAAAAGAAAAGTCAAGAAAAAACTTAACCCACCCCAGAGGATACCTAAGGAGTAAGCAAACCTTTAGAAAAATGTGTTTGCTTTTTTTTTTTTTTTTTTTTTGGATAGAAGATATCCAAGCCAAGATTGCTAGCATGAGCATTTTGTGCCTATCAAAAAGCTCAGTGAGAACCCATCCTATCGAGACTTTGGAAACCTTTCCTTCACCATGAAAATATTGCTAAATTGACAGTTCTTTTTGAGCCCTTGTTTTTGAGGTCACTTAACATACAATCCACCCATCTGAAGGGTCCGGTTCCATGGATTTTTTTTTTAAAGATTTATTTATTTATTTGAAAGGCAGAGTACGGGTAGGCAGAGGCAGAGAGAGAGAGAGAGAGAGAGAGAGAGAGAGAGAGAAGTCTTCCATCTGCTGGTTCACTCCCCAGATGGCCACAATGGCCAGAGTAGCGCGGATCCGAAGCCAGGAGCCAGGAGCTTCTTCCAGGTCTCCCATGTGGGTGCAGGTGCAGGGGCCCAAGGACTTGGGCCATCTTCCACTGCTTTTCCAGGCCATAGCAGAGAGCTGGATTGGAAGTGGAACAGCTAGGTCACAAACCAGCGCCCATATGGGATGCTGGCACTGCAGGCGGCAGCTTTACCTGCCTGGATTTTTCTTTTGGTCCATTCATAACTATATCGCCATCAACACAATCCAACTTGTTAGAAGATATTCATCACCTTGAAAAGAAGAGAATGAAAGAAAAAAAAAAACAGTGCATAACGGGAGAAAATATTTGCTAAGCAACTCAACAACAAGAAAACTAACCTAATTTGAAAAACAGGTGCAAGGCTTCTAATAGGTGTTTCTTCAAAGACAGACTTAGGGGCCGGCACTGTGGCATATCAGGTAAAACTGCCACCTGCAGTGCTGGCATCCCATCTGGGTGCCGGTTCAAGTCCCGGCTGCTCCTCTTCCAATCCAGCTCTCTGCTATGGCCTTGGAAAGCAGTAGAAGGTGGCCAAGTCCTTGGGCCCCTGCACCCATTTGGGAGACCCAGAAGAAGCTCCTGGCTCCTGGCTTTGGATCAGTGCAGCTCTGGCCATTGTGGCCAACTGGGGAGTGAAGCAGTGGATGGAAGACCTCTCTCTCTCTCTCTCTCTTTCTCTGTGTGTGTGTGTCTGTTAACTCTGCCTTTCAAATAAATAAATAAATCTTAAAAAAGAAGAAGAAGAAGACGGATTTGCATGGCAACAGGAAGAGATCCTTAACATCGTCAGCCATTAGGGAGATGCAGATCCAACTCCCACTGACTTAGAGTGGCTGGGGCAAAACAGACGGCAACATTGATGAGGATGTGGAGAAACTAGAACTCTGGTGTGTGGGTGGTGGGACATTCTGGTTCAAATGGTGCAGCTGCGTGGCTCCTCAAAATGTCCAACACAGAGTTCACCATACGACCCAGGAATTCTACTCTCATATATGCACTCAGAGGAATTAAAGCAGGGACTCATGGCGGGAGTTGGGGTGCAGCAGGTTAAGCCACCGCTTGGCCTTCTGCATCTTACGTTGCGAGCCTGGTTGGAGTCCCAGCTCCTCCACACTTCCAGTCCAGCTCCCTGTTCATGTATCTGGGAGGCAGCAGAGGATGGCCCAAGTGCTTGGGTCCCTGCCACCCACGTGCGAGGCCCCGATGGAGTTCCTGGCTCCTGACTTCAGCCTGGTCCAGCCCTGGCTGTTGGGGGGCATTTGGGGATGGAACCAGTGGATGGACGATTCTCTCTCTGTAACTCTGCCTTTCAAATAAATAAATATTAAGAACACCACAATAAACAGATTCAAATAGATACTTGTACATGGATGTTGTTATACTGTTATACACAATATTCAAAGGGTGGGGATAACCCAAGTGTATCCAAGATTAATAGTGATGGAGCTGTAAAATGGGTGATTATTCAAGCATGAAAACCATGGTTTCCTGATGCAGACAGACCTCAAAAACATTACGTTAAGTAAGATACGTCAGACACACCAGGACAAATACTGAGTGATTCCACTAGGCGAAATGTCTAGAATATCTAGAAGTATCTAGAAAGTGGGTTCGTTGTCCCCAGGGACTGGGGAGAGGGAATCGGAGGTTTGTTGCTTGATGGGCACAGAGTTTTGGCTTTTTGGTGAGGAAAGTGTTCTGGAAATACAGAGCAAGTGTTTAACCTAGTGGTTAAAAGAATGAACCCGGACAGGCGTTTTGTGTCGCTGTCGGAGCACCTGGGTTCAGTACCTAGCTCTGGTTCCCATCTCCACGTTCCTGCTACTGCTAGGCCTGGGAGGCAGCAGGTGATGGCTCAAGTTACTGGGCCCCCGCCAGCCACGTGGGGGACTCGGATGGAGTTCGCTGCTCCTGACCTCCGACGTGACCTATCCTTGGCTGTTGCAGGTGTTTGGGGAGTAAACCAGTGGGTGGGTGGGGGCCTCTCTCTCTCTCTCTCTCTCTGCAATAATAAATAATAATTTTAGAAAATTATGCGTGGAACAGGTATTGTGGCACAGATAACCCACTGCTTGTTCTCATGTGCGTATCCCATAGTCCTGCCTCCACTTCCAATCCAGCTTCCTGCTAACGCACCTGGGAAATCAGCAGAGGATGGCCAAGTCCTGAGTCCCACTCACCCACACCACATCCAGGGAGACCTGGATGGAGTTCCTGGCTCCTGGCATTTTTGTGGGAGTGAACCAGAGGATGGAAATCTCTCTCTCTCTCTCTCCTTTTCAAATATACAAAAAGAAAACCTTTTTAAAAAATCAGAAATACACATGGCTAGATATTTTTTGAAATGTTCTAGAAATAATGGTACTGACTATGCAACCTTGTGGGTCTACCTCATGCCACTGCATTAAAAACTTTGGTTAAAATGGGGGCTTAATTATTATATATTTTTTGAGATCGAGAGAGAGAGAACCTCCCACGCCCACTTCTCCCCAGGTGTCTGCAGTGGCTGGGATTGGGTGGGCTGAGGCTGGAAGCGAGGAACTGAATCCTGGCCTCAGGTGCATGGCCAGGACCCAATCATTTGAGCCAGCACCACTGCTTCCCACGGTCTACGTTATCAGGAAGCTACAGTCAGGATCTGGAAGCCAGTTATCAAACCCAGACCTCTGGTGTGGGGTGCAGGTGTCTTAATTGCTATGCAAAACTCCTGCCCCCTGGTTAATTTTTCAACCCAGGTAGGATCATCTTGCGTGCACTTCTCATCAACTTGGTTGTCTCAGTAATTAAACCACTGGGAGGCTGGTACTCGTTGGGGTGTCAGGTTCATCCTTTGACACAGCTGTGGTTCAGTAAGCGATCTTTTTTTTTTTTTTTAAAGATTTATTTATTTATTTGAAAGGCAGAGTTACAGAGAGACAGAAGCGGGTGTGGGGGGTAAAGGGGGATGGAAGGAGGGAGAGAGAGACAGGGGTGTCTTCCACCTGCTGGCTCACTTCCCAGATGGCCACAATGGCCAGGTCTGCACCCATCCAAAGCCAGGAGCCTCTTCCAGGTCTCCCACGTGGGTGCAGGGGCCCCAAGACTTGGGCCATCTTCTGCTGTTTTCCCAGGCCACAGCAGAAACTAGATCAGGAGTGAAGCAACTGGGACTCGAACCGGCGCCCATATGAGATGCTGGTGCCATAGGCGGTGGCTTTACCCACTATGGCACAGCACCGGCCCCCAGTTAACTGTCTTCTGATGGTCACTTAGATTATTGCCAGTTTTTAATTTTTTTTTAACAATTCCAAACACTGCTCCAACAAAAAGTCTTGAACTTCATGGGAGAAGTAGAAGTGTATCAGGGCAGCAGTAATTAAGAGGCCACTTGCATTTGCCTACACCCCATGTCAGAATCCCTGGGCTTGAGTCCCAGCTCTGTTCTCCATTCCAGCTTCCTGGGCAGACAGCAGGCAATGGCTCAGGGTCCCTGCCATCCACGTAGGAGACCCGGATTGAATCGCCTGCTCCTGGCTTCCACTTGGCCCAGCCCTGGCTCACTCGTGCTCTCTCAAACTAAATAAATTTAGATAGGGGGAAAAAAATAATACAACTCCAAGAAGGTCAAGTACGTACACTAATAACCAAAAAGTATCGCAAGTTGCCCTAAGCCTAGAGTTTGGTCACGTGTACCTACAGTGGTTCCGTGTGCGCATGCCCAGCTCACGGGCGTGTCTCTGCGTCTCCCGTGCAGGGCCCCGGCCTGCAGCAGCTCCCCCAGCAGCGAGGAGACGCCGTCCGCCGCTGTGAAGGCCTCCATCTTCACCCCGCCCGTCCTGCTCAAGTTCCAGCCCGTGTCCAGATCCAAAGACGACTCAGAGCAGGACCCTGGCAGCGCAGAGCCCGCGCCCCACAAGCAGAGCCCGTGACCTCTCCCCGCCGCAGCACAGTGATCCCGGTGGAGGCCTGAATAAACTTCCTGTGGAGATGCCTCGCTGGTGCTGGGCGCCCCTGAGGGTCGCGCAATCGCACTGGCTCCGTGAAGCCCCCAAGAGGCAGGCAGGGTGGTGCAGTCTCAATGCACTCACTTGCTCTGTAACCTGGTAACTGAGGCATCAGTGTGTGTGTGTGTGTGTGTGTGTGTTTAAAGATTTGTGTATTTATTTGAAAGGCAGAGTTAGAGAGAGAGATTGATTTCTTCCAGATGGCCGCAGCAGCCAGCGGCCGTGCCAGACCAAAGTTAGGAGCCAGGAACTCCACCTGGGTCTGCTGTCAATCAAAGGGATCTGGCCTGTTGGTTTCCAACGCAGCAGCTCCCTAAGGAATTTCAAAGGTCTATGACTCTTACTGTCAACTCACACAGTGATCTTTTTATTATTATTATTCGACAGAGTTATAGAATAGACAGAGAGAGACAGAGAGGTTGGTCTTCCTTCTGCTGGTTCACTCCCCAAATGGCCACTACGGCCGGCGCTGCACCGATCTGAAGCCAGGAACCAGGTGCTTCCTCCTGGTCTCCCATAGGGTGCAGGGCCCAAGCACTTGGGCCATCCTCCACTGCCCTCCCGGGCCACAGCAGAGAGCTGGCCTGGAAGAGGAGCAACCGGGACAGAACCCGGGGCCCATATGGGATGCCGGCGCTGCAGGTGGAGGATCAACCAAGTGAGCCACGCGCCGGCTCCACACAGTGATCTTAGAACCCCCGTGTGACAGCTGGGCGTCCTCCATAAACAGGGATGACTACTAGGCGTTAGTAGCTGATTGCCGAGCCCTGGTGTTTGTTCCCCTCTGTGCTTGAGACTGGAGATAACAAACCAAGTCGTGGAGATAGATCCCTGCTTTCATTTTTTGAAATTATTTTTTCTTTATGAGAGAGAGAGAGAAAGAGAGAGAACCCATCTGCTGGTTCACTACCCAGATGCCAGGACTGGAGCGGGAGCCAGGAGCTGGGCACACGACCCAGCCTCCCACGTGGGTGGCGGAAAGAGAGCCCTGTGAGGTAGGCAGCCTGGGAAGCAGCTAGGAGGCCAAGAGGAGAGACTACCAGCAGCACTGCAAAGCTCCGCCCCCTTCCATGCGGACCCAGCTCGCCCACTCCCCATCAGGCCTCAGCCTCACCGGCCATGGCGCACTGGACGCCGTGATGACCGCCAATATGCTGTAGCCGCAGGTGGAAATGCCACAAAACAAACAAACAGCGTGGGATACAGAAGCCAGCGGTATTCAAGGCCCTCCCAAAAATCTGCTCCATTTAAATATTCAACAAGGAGGCCGGCGTTGTGGCATTGCTGGGTAAGCCACCTCGGCAGCGCCGACATCTCATATGGCCACCGGTTCAAGTCCCGGCTGCTCAACTTCCCACCCGGCTCCCTGCTGATGTGTCTGGGAAAGCAGCAGATGACCCAAGTGCTTGGGCCCCCGCACCCGTGTGGGAGACCC
The DNA here is from genome assembly GCF_033115175.1 of Lepus europaeus. Taxonomy (NCBI): domain Eukaryota; kingdom Metazoa; phylum Chordata; class Mammalia; order Lagomorpha; family Leporidae; genus Lepus; species Lepus europaeus. Next base: position 27,736,175 of record NC_084849.1, read on the forward strand.
GGAAGAAGCTCCTGGCTCTTAGCTTCGGTCTGGTCCAGCTCTGGCCATTGTGGCCATTTGGGGGAGTGAACCAGAGAATGGAAGATATTTCTCTCTCTCTCTGTAACTCTGCCTTTCAAATAAAATAAATTTTAAAAATGCTCAATTAGGGCATCACCCCATATCCTGAAAGGCGTGACTCCAGCTTTGCGGGGGCAGTACCCTTCCTTCTCATGAAGAGAGGTTGCCTCTTCGCCATCTGAGTACCTAAATCCTGCTTTCCCGTATGCCCTGAGGGTCTTCCTCCAATTACTTCACCGAGTGGAGACAAGAACTGGGAACAGGTGCAGCCGGGAGTGTCCGGCAGATTGCCAAATGGCAGGGGGGGGGGCCCTCCTGCTCAGACGTGTAGGTACCATACATCTTTCACGCCTCGCATCTTCCGTAATGACTGCGAACCCTCCCATGGGCAGAGGAGTCGGTATGGGAATGAAGTTCAGGTAAGGCCATGGAGAGCTCACTCAAACTATGGGACTGAGGGTCTGGCCCCTCCCAGGGCAGTGCTGGAACACTGAAAAGCAAGCTCAGCAGCTGAGATGGGCCTGCCCCTCCTCCCGGTTCTGCCTCAACCCTAGGCCTTCAGCTACAAAATCTGGGTGGCCCGGTGGCTGGCGGTCCGTTCAGGAGACAGAGAGTGAGGAGGAGCGGGACGAGAATTGTGCTTTCTCCGCAGGCGTGTTAAATCCGAGATCAGAGAGTCCACAGCGCCGGCACCTCAGACGCAAGTGCTGCAGGCCGGGGTCACCCGGGGCCCCAGCGTTGGGCCCAAAGTGGCTCAAGAAGAGACAGAAGAGACCAAGCGACGGTCCCATGGCCACCTGTCGCTGGGCTGCCGAGGGGCGTGGAGGCTGTCGGACCCAGCGCACGCTGGGAGTGGGATGCGAGCGAGCAGGCAGCTGAACGGGGCGGTGCGAGGAGAGAACAGCTCCGCCAAGAAAGAGGGGGCTCAAGCTAGCGCGGCCGCCCGTAGTCCAGGGTCTCCGGTACCGCACCGCGCCCTGACCCCGTTGGAGCATGCGCACTCGGCGGCAGGGAACCCCCAACAGTTCCCGGCATGCCAAGCGCCCGCTTCCGGCGCGGGCCGCGGATCCCGGAAGTCGCTCCCCGACGACTCGGCGGCGTCTGTGGGCTCGCGGTTGCTGGCCGTGACTTTTCCGCGCTCGAAGACCCCGCCGCCGCGCTCGCCGCCATGGGGAAACGCCAGCACCAGAAAGACAAGATGTACGTGGAACCGCGTCGGGGGAGCGGCTCCCGCTGCGCGCTCGGCCGGGGCTTCGCGGCGCTCCGCTCCCCTCGCAGAGTCCCCAGGACTCCGCCCGGAAGCCCCCTGCCCACTGCCCAGGCCGGGCAGTGACAGCCCTGCCCCAGCCCCTGCGGGCGCCCGGGACCCGGCAGCCGCGGCTCGGGTGCCCCGGGGTTGGAAGCGAGCGAGCCCCGGCCGCCGTCGCGTTCCTTCGCCTTTTCCGAGCGACCAGCCCCGGTCTGCTGCTGCCTCTCGAGTCCGCTGGGGCCAGGCTTTCACAGCCCCCCTCGCCGAGCCTGGGGTCATCCGGCCATTGCTCAGGCCCATGGCGTTGACCTCTGCCTCCCTTGGTAGCTGCGACCTCGCGTGCGTTGTTTTCCCGCAGACTTCAGCGGCCTCCCCTTTTCTCGGGTTCGTCGGCCGGGCCCCCTCCTCCCGTTTCTCCCAGGCCTCACAGGTTACTGTCTCTGGCGGGGGTCTCGAAGCAGTCTGTCCAGCCGGCATCTCCGCTTTGGCGGTCTGATGCAGACCGCATTTCAATCTGATCATCGGAAATAGAACCCAGCCCTGGAGTTTGCTTCTCTCCTTCCTGTCTCAGTGATAGGCTGAGAATTAAAAAAAAAAAATTTTTTTTTAAAAAGATATTTGTATTGATGTGAAATGCGGAATGACACAGGAATGACCGTGCACTGGTCCAGTCCCCCAAGTGCCCCACAGCCAGGGCTGGGCCAGGAACTCCACGTGGGTAGTAGGGACCCCAAGTGACTTGAGCCATCCTCTGCTGCCCCCCAGGTGCCTTAGCAGGGAGCTGCGTCAGAAGCAGAGGGGCGGGGATCTGATTCCAGGCGCTCTGGTACGGGATGCGGGTGGCAGCTTCACTCACCGCACCACAGCGCCCACCACAGACAGGATTTTCCGACTTTACCGTGGTGTGAAAGCAATGTGTGCTGGGGGCCAGCGCTGTGGCGTAGTGGGTAAAGCCGCCACCTGCAGTGCTGGCATCCCAGATGGGCACTGGTTCGAGTCCTGGCTGCTCCTCTTTTCATCCAGCTCTCTGCTATGGCCCGGGAAGGCAGTGGAGGATGGCCCAAGTCCTTGGGCCCTGTACCCGCATGGGAGACCTGGAAGAAGTGGTCAATTCCTGGTGGATTTTCTGCTGCTGCTCTGGCTGTCTCTCTACACATGGCAGCCAGGGCGAGGCTTTGCGGCCGATGTCAGATCCTGCGTGGCAGGGCCCTGGCTCGGAACCCTCCGTGGTCTCCCATCCACTGAGGAAGACCTGCGAGTTCCCTCCCCATCCGTCTTCCTCCGCTGCCACACGCCGGTGCCCCAGCTCCCCAGCGACATCTGTCTGTTCTTCCTGCCTTGGGCATCAGTACCTGCTGTGGCTGCGGGCCCCGCCCCGTGTCTGCCTGGGGGGCTCTTCCCCCAGGTCTGCCCGTGCCGGCCGCTCCCAGGTGTCAGGTCTTCCCGGATGAATTCACCTCCCTTCCCTCAGAGCAGCAGTGCAGGGCAGGGCCGTCTGTGTTTGTCTGTGGGTTTGTGCAGCCCCGTGTCTGCCGTGTTCACCCCTGGCTGTCCAGTGGCAGCCTAGTGATCGCTCTCCCTCCCTCTCCCCACCCCCTCCCTCTCCCCCTCCCCTCCCCCCTCAGGTACATCACCTGTGCTGAGTACACTCACTTCTATGGTGGCAAGAAGCCAGGTAAGGCACGGGAGTCTCCGCTGTCCCCGGGGGCAGGGTGTGCAGAGGGTGTGAGGCCCCATCATGCAGGCAGCCCATGCTCTGTGCAGGACAGCTGGGCCGAGGACTCCGTTCACGGAAGAGGGAAGATGCCCAACCCAGTGGCAATTTGTCTTTAAATATGGCTTAAAATGACCAAAGTGCTCCAGGCTGTGATGAAAAGAACCCTGTTCTACTTTTTTTCTTTCTTTCTTTTTTTTTTTTTTAAGATTTATTGATTTATTTGAAAGTCAGAGTTACCAGAGAGAGAAGGAGAGGCAGAGAGAGAGGCAGAGGTCTTCCATCTGCTGGTTCACTCCCCAATTGGCCGCAACGGCTGGAGCTGGGCTGATCTGAAGCCAGGAGCCAGGAGCTTCCTCCAGGTCTCCCACGTGGGTGCAAGGGCCCAAGGGTTTGGGCCGTCTTCTACTGTTTTCCTAGGCCATAGCAGAGAGCTGGATCAAAAGTGGAGCAGCCAGGTCTTGAACTGGCACCGATATGGGATGCCAGCACTGGAGGCAGCGGCTTTACCCCCTACACTACAGCGATGGCCCTCTTTTTTTTTTTTTTTAATATCTAATTATGGCCAGCACCGCGGCTCACTAGGCTAATCCTCCGCCTGCAGTGCTGGCACACCGGGTTCTAGTTGAGGTCGGGGTGCCGGATGCTGTCCCGGTTGCCCCTCTTCCAGGCTAGCTCTCTGCTGTGGCCCGGGAGTGCAGTGGAGGATGGCCCAAGTGCTTGGGCCCTGCACCCCATGGGAGACCAGGAGAAGCATCTGGCTCCTGCCTTCGGATCAGCGTGGTGCGCCGGCTGCAGCGCGCTGGCCACAGAGGCTACTGGGAGGTGAACCAATGGAAAAGGAAGACCTTTCTCTCTCTCTGTCTCACTGTCCACTCTGCCTGTCAAAAAGAAAAAAAAAAAAGATTTAATTATTTATTTGAGAGGCAGAGTTACAGAGGGAGAGACAGACAGATCTTCCATCCACTGACCCACTCCCCAAATGGCCACAATGGCTGATCCAAAGCCAGGAGCTTCATCTGGGTCTCCGACACTGGGGCTGGGGCCCATGCACTTGGGCCATCTTCCGGTGCTTTCGCAGCCCACAGCAGAGAGCGGGATCAGAAGTGGAGCAGCCAGGACTTGAACTGGCGCCCACATGGGATGCTGGCACTGTAGGCAGCGGCTTAACCTACCACGCCATAGCTCCGGCCCCCTGTTGTAATTTTCATGCTATTGGGAAGCCTGAGCCTCTCTCTCCCGATCCTCCTGTCCACGCCCTCCCTGTGTTTGGTGCCCACGGCAGTGGCGCTGCTAAGTACTTGAGCGCTCCTGTTGCTATAAGACAGCGGCGCCCGTGGGCAGGTGCACGGAGCGGAGCTATTCGGCACAGCCGGTGTTCCTCTTCTGTTCCCCACAAAACAGATCTCCCCCAGTCAAATTTCCGCCGTTTGCCCTTCGACCACTGCAGGTAAGGGTTTTGAAGGTCTGCCTTTCCCTTGCGGTGCACTCTGACAGCAGAGGTGAGTCTGGCCTTGGGGGTTCTCTCTGGGCCCCCCGCACGCCTCCACCTTCCCTGCACGAGGCGGGGGACCCGTGGTACCGACAGCCCATGGGCGGTGTTTGCTTACTGTGTGTATTTGCTGTGCTCTGCCTTTTAGCCTCACTCTGCTTTTTTTTTTTAAGGTTTATTTTATTTATTTGAAAGGCAGAGTTACAGAGCAAAAGGGAGAGATGGAGACAGTGACAGTGATAGACGAGAGAGAGAGAGAGAGAGAGAGAGAGAGAGAGAGAGAGAGAGATCTTCCACATGGCCACAGCAGCCAGGGCTGGGCCAGGCCAAAGTCAGGAGCCAGGAGCTCCACACTCTCCCCCTTCCCCCTCTCCCCTCTCTCCCCTCCCCCCCTCTCCCCCTCTCCCCTCTCCCCCCTCCCCTCCTCTCCCCCCTCTCCCCTCTCCCCTCTCCCCTCTCCCCTTCCCCTCTCTACCCCCTCCCCTCTCCCCCCTTCTCTCTCTCTCTCTCTCTCTCTCTCTCTCTCTGTCACTGTCTCCATCTCTCCCTTTTGCTCTGTAACTCTGCCTTTCAAATAAATAAAATAAACCTTAAAAAAAAAAAAAAGCAGGAAGTGGCCTGGTGGTCCAAAGGAGGTAGCATCCTGGAGGCCGGGTAGCCAGGCTGTTCAGAGCGTGGGGGACCGACCTCTGCTGATTCAACTCACAGGTGACAGAGCAGAAGCCAGGTCAGCCAAGGCTCTGGATGACTTACTGATATGGTTCTTAAGATTGATTTGTTTATTTGAGAAGGCAGAGTTACAGAGAGAGAAAGAACTTCCAGGCCTCCTACGTGGGTGCAAGGGCCCAAGTCTTTGGGCCATCCTCTGCTGCTTTCCCAGGTGCATTAGCAGGGAGCTGGATAGGAAGTGGAGCAGCCAGGACTTGAACTGGCGCCCATATGGGGTTGTGAGCGTCACAGGCAGCAGCTTAACCCACTCAGCTGCTGCGCGGGCCCCTCTGGGTGCCTCTGACAGGAACCGCATGCAAGGCCGGGGCACTGGCACGACGGGATTCCCCAGGAGCACTCTCCATGCCTGTGGGGAAGGCTGTAGCCAGGCCTCGGGGGGCTCCTGTGCCCCCTGGCTCCCACACCTTGAGTCAGAGGGACTCAGGTCTTGCCGGGTTGTGTGCCCACCCCTAGGTAACCTAGGGGATTCTTAAGATGGCCAGGGGCAGGCAGGGCCCCTGAGATCATGCCAGCCCCGCCGGACCGCCTGCTCTGTGAACAGAGAGAGGCAGTTCTGGTCTGGCCTCCGCAAGGCCACGCAGAGGGGAGTGAGGGCAGCCAGGACCCTTGCCTTGTTCTCACCAGTTTGTATGGGACATCAGGGTCCCTGCTGGAGCTGGTGGCCAGCACAGGCCATGCAGCGCGGCCCCGGAGTTGTTGGAGGGAGGCCCGAGGGAGGTGTCACGGGCCGTGCCATGGTGCCTGCCTGAGGGCTGACCCAAGAGTGACTCCGTTCTGTCTCAGTCTCTCTCTGCAGCCCTTCGTCTACCCGGTCTGCACCCCGGAAGGCGTCGTCTTTGACTTGCTGTGAGTTGTTCTTGAATTCTGATCTGACACGTGTGGTGAGGCTGTTGATCCCGCCAGGGCCGATGTTGGGCCGATGTCGCGGTTTGTGGCTCCAGGCAGCACTGAGGCCACCAGACCCCTGGTCCCGGCAGCCTGGGGAGACGCAGGCACCTGGGGCCATGGCAGCAGTGCCCCTGTGGCTGCCTGGAATAAGACCGGCCACCCCCCGCCCCATCCACCACTTGTTGGAGGGGGGTTCCAGTGCTGTGTGCCCACTTCCGTGGCCTAACGCAACCCGGCCTCTGTCATTTTAACTTCATCTTGGGGAATAGGAAGCAAATGGGAAACTGCCGTGGTCCTTTTTGTCCGTGAGGTTAGCGCCATGGCTGAGACACGCTTGTGAGCGGAGTGTGGGATCCGCCGTTGGCTTGGCACTGCCCCCACCCCACGGTATGCGTGTGCGTGCAGGCAGCCCCGTGCCTGCCTGGGCCCAGGCTGCACTAGCTCTGAGCTTGTGGTCCCGGTGACTCGGCTTTCTCTTCCCTCCAGGAACATAGTTCCGTGGCTTAAGAAGTACGGGACCAACCCCAGCACTGGAGAGGTAGGTGGCTGGGGGGTGGGGAGCGGTGCTGGGGACCCTTGCTTGGGCCTTCGCTTTGTCCTGGTGCCTTTCGTACCCCTCCCCTCCATTCCCTTCCACTCCCCTCCCAGCTTCTGCTAACCAGCACGCTCAGCGTGCACGAGATCGGCTTCTTAGAGTGCATGTGAGTGTGATCGGGTGGTCCTGGGCCGTCTGCGTGGCTGAGCGGAGTTCAGTTGTGAGTGCGTGTGTGTGTGTGTGTGTGTGTGACGTTTTCTGTACCTGTTCGTCGGTTAGCGAACACTTGGTTTCCTCCTGTTCCGCAGTGTGTGTGTCCTGGAAGATGCTGCCGTAAACGTGGGAACGCAGCGGGTTCCATTCCTCTTGGGCTTAGCTCGATCGTATGGGGTTCTGGCGTTCGTGTTCTGAGGGACCTCTGTACTGTTTCCTCCCCCTCCTCAGCAGCTCTTGTTGTCTTTCGTCTTTTTGGTCAGAGCCACTCTGCCTGGAGGGAGGTGATGCCTCCTTGTGGGTTTGGTTGGCCTTCCTCTGATGGTTCGTGATGCTGAACGTCTTCTCCTGGGCCATTTGTGTGTTTTTCCTTAGAAAAATGTCTGTTCTGATTCATGGCCCATTTTGAGGCTGGGTTATTTGTTCCTCTGTTGCTGAGTCAGGGCCCTTATGTTCTGGTCATTAGCCACTTGTCCGATGTACAACCAGCAGATACTCTCTCCCGTGCTGTAGCTTGTCTCTCCCTTTGCTGTCGGAAGCTTTTTAGTTCAATGAAGTCTCCTATCCCGTTTTTGTTTTAGTTTCCTGGGCTTTTGGGGGTGTTCAGAAAATCCTTGCCCATCCCGATGTCCTAAAGCATCTCCCCTGTGTTCTAATAGTTCCAGTTCTTCCATTTGGGTCTTCAAGCTGCTTTGCGTTGACTTTTGTACGTTGTGAAAGACGGGTGCGTGTGACTTGTTCAGTTTTCCCAAGCGCCTTTTCCTGAGAAGACGGACCTTTCTCCAGGCATATTCCTGGTATCTTTGCCAGAGAGCAGTTGGATGCGGAAGCCTCTGCCTCTGCCTCTCTGTAAATCTACTTTTCAAATAAATAAATAAATGTTTTCTTTTAAAAAAAGGATTTATTGATTTGAAAGGCAGAGTTAGAGAGAGAGAGAGATCTTCCAACCACTGGTTCATTTCCCAAGTGGCTACAAGGGCCAGGGCTGGGGCAGGCTGAAGCCAAGGGCCACAACCTCCATCTGGGTTTCCCACGCGGGTGCAGGGACCCAAGCACTTGGGCCATCCTCTACTGCTTTCTCATGCACAGTAGCAGGAAGCTGGATCGGAAGTGGAGCAGCTGGGACTTGAACCACCGGCCATATGGGATGCTGGCACTGCAGCCGGCGGTTTTACCTGCTGCGCCACAGCACCAGTCAGGCTCTTGTTAGATTTCAAAATATTTTTATTTATTTATTTGAAAGACTAAGAGATACCACAGACAGACACAAAGTTCACATCTGCTGGCTTACTCCCCAGATGTCCGTTATGCCCATGGCTGGACTGGAACTAAGCAAGAATCTGGCAACTGAATTCAGCTTCCCAAGTGGGTGGCAGGGACCCGGTCACCTGAGCTGTCACTGCTGCCTCCTAGGGTCTACACTGGTAGGAAGCTGGAATCTGGAACCAGAGCTGGGGATCGAACCCAGGCCCTCTGGTGTGAGATGAGGGCATCTTTATTTATTTTGTTTGAAAGAGTTACAGAGAGGCAGAGGCGGGGGTGGTGGAGAGAGGGCTTCCATCCGCTGGTTTGCTCCCCATTTGGCCGCAACAGCCAGAGCTGCGCCAGTCCGAAGCCAGGAGCTTCCTCCGGGTCTCCAAAGCAGGTGCAGGGGCCCAAGGACTTGGGCCATCTTCTACTGTTTTTCCAGGCCATAGCAGAGAGTTGGATCGGAAGTGGAGCAACCAGGACTTGAACTGCCGCCCATATGGATGCCGGTGTTGCAGGTGCTGGTTTAACTTGCTGTGCCACTGCGCCGGCCCCTTCCCTGAGGTTCTTAATGATCGGGCCCGCGTCGGAGACCTGGAGGAAGCTCCTGGCTCCTGGCTTTGGCCTGGCCCAGCCCTAGTCGTTGCAGCTGTTCGCGAGTGAACAGGCAGATAGAGGGTCTCTTTTGGTTTCTCCCTAACTCTGCCTTTCACGTAAATAAGTAAATCTTTAGAAACAAAATTCCTGGCAGTTGTTGGTGACTGACATTAGGTGCACGTGGAAATGTTAGTCTTCATGGCCTGGCCTGTCTGCGGCGGTGTCTCTCCCAGCCCGTGGGCAGCTGTGTCTCAGCACCAGGTGGTGCTGTAAGCTGGGGTTTGCCGGGCGTCTGCCAGTGGTGTGTTGTTGCCGCTTCGTCACTAGAGGGCACCACACCACCGGTTGGTCCTCCTGCCTTTCTCTAAGTATTCCTACATCAGAGTGCAAAGGGCAACACTGGCATGCCCCCGTTAGCTTCAAAAGAGTCAGTGGTTCATCCAGAAGCGGTCTGTGCTCGCCGTAAAAACGTTGCTAAGTTGCTGTAGAAGCAGCCTCTGCCCCGTGGCCCTGCCCTGCGGCCTGCATGGCACCCGTGGGTGGGCCATGCTGGGGGGCGGTGCCTCTGTGACCCCACTGCCTGCAGCCTGCGCGTCACCGTGAGTGGGCCGTGCCTGGGTGCTGTCCCCACCCCCGATGCCTGGGGCCGCAGCAGCTTGTTGCGTCCGTGGTCTCTCATCGTTCGCTGTTGTGTGTCCTCCAGAAACTCGACGGACGGTCCCTGATCAAGCTGAACTTCGCCAAGAACAGTGAGGGTGAGTGTCCCCTCCCCGCCCCCGGCGAGGGTGAGTGTCCCCTCCCCGCCCCCAGCTCCAGGGCTGCAGCCCCGGCCCTGCCCTCGCTGAGTTCTGGGAGCCCCGGGCCTCCTTCCTGGGCAAGGTGGGCCCTCGGGTCTCCTTTCTCCAAAGATGCCCCAGGACTCCTAAAAGTTCCAAGATTCATTTTATTCTACTTGAAAAGCAGAGTTGGAGAGAGAGAGGTCTTCCATCTACTGGTTTAATTTCCAAATGGTCACAATGGCCAGGGCTGGGCCAGGCAGGGGCCAGGAGCTTTTTCCGGGTCTCCCCTGTGGGTGCAGGGGCCCAAGCACTTGGCCCATCTGCTGCTGCTTCCCAGGAGCTTGAGCAGGGAGCTGGATGGGAAGTGGAGCAGCCGGGACTTGAACCGGCACCTGTATGAGATGCTGGTGTTGTAGGAGGTGGCTTAACCTGCTATGCCACAAGGCTGGCCCCTCCGAGTGGAAGCAGAATGGTGGGTACTGAGCGCTCGTTCTCCCCTGAGCTGGCCGGGGCATTGTGAGCTGCACCTGGCCAAGGCTGCCATCTGCTCATTCCTGGAGGCAGAAGCCGCTCAGGCCAGAGTGGCCGGAAGGGGTTTCCATGCTCTTCTTCATCACGGCCCGCCCAGGCCCAGCCCTGCTCTGGGGCCCCCTGCTCTCCCCACGGACCCCCCGCTTCCAAACAGCCGTGTGGGGGACCCTCCAGCTTGCCGCTGCCTCGCCTGACCCTGGCCCGGCTGCCATCAGCGCTCACCGGGCATGTGTGCCCGGGGCTACCTTTTCCACAGCCTGGTGCGTTACTGGCACTGGGCTCCCAGGAGCATAGGTGTGCCAGCCCCACTGCCCGCATGGCACTGGGCACCACGGTCAGTCGTGGAGGTCAGGGAGCTCTGCCCCGCTGTGATCTCACTCAGCAAAGGCTGCAGGAGGCCCCGGCATGGGCAGAGAGCGACAGAGGCCCCGTCTGTGCACAGCCGAGGGAGGGGGCTTCCGTGCTGGTCGGGGAGAGAGCCAGAGAACGGTCTGGTGCTGCTTCTGCGTAGACAGGAGCGGGCGGGCTGGGGGAGCCCGGACCCTTGCTGACAGGTTAGAGCGGGAGCTGATGGGAGGGAGCCGCGTGGGGAAGAGCGTTCCAGACAGGGCAGCACCCGTGCAGAGGCCCTGGGTGGGTGTGCACTTGATGACGTCTCTGCTCAGTGGGGAGTGCAGTGGGAGTTCACGGCTGAGGTCAAGGTGCAGAGCCTGGAAGGAGCCCCCGAGGGGATGGAGGGGGACAGTTGGCCCCTGTGTCTTCTTTGTTTTTTTTTTTGAAAAGCAGTTTCTCTCTTCCGCTTTGCTTTGCGTTCCAAGAGCAGTGCCTGTCTCCCTCTCAGCCCTGGCTCCTCTCCGTTCTCGGCCTGACTATCTGCGCGCCCACTCGGCCCCGAGGGATGAGATGGAGCAGGTCCCAGCCCCGGCATCCTTCCCTACTTACGTGCGGCCCACGGGCGCCTCTGTCACGCCCAGAACGGGGCCCGGGGCTGCCAGGGCTCGGATCGCCGGGATGCGCTCCTGACTCTTCCTCCATAGTTTTCAAGTCAGCCTCTGAGGCCAGGCCACTGCGGCTGTGTCCTACCTCCTAACCTGAGTCCCGGGACTGACTTGGCGGAGACTGATGCTCGCTGGCTGCAGTGGCCCGGGCAGGGCCAGGCCGGGTGTGCAGGCAGAGCTGACGGGGTGGCCGGAGGGTGTGCCTGGGGAGGGCCTGCTGGGGCTGTCGGGCGCAGTGGTCACCAGAGGTGGGCTGGGGGAAGGGGCAGCACAGGTCAGGTCTTGCAGGATTAATAGGAGTTTCCAGGCGGCGTTGGTGGGGCTGAGCGGCTGCTGTCTCCCCCCATCTCCCCGGTGCCTGCTCTGGGCGGTCCCTGGCAGTTGTCGCTTGGGATGGCGGGGACCGGCGCGGTGATGGGCCTCCCTCCCGGCGTATGCCTATCCCCCAGGGAAGTACCACTGCCCGGTGCTGTTTACCGTGTTCACCAACAACACCCACATCGTGGCTGTCAGGACCACGGGCAACGTCTACGCCTACGAGGTGCGTCCTCGCCGCAGCGGGCTGGGAGGGGGTGGTGAGCCAGGCGCTTGGACCCGCTCAGTATCAGCCCAGAGACCGGGGTGCCTCCCGTGGCCTCCGCACCTGAAATCCAGGCAATGCTGCCTGCTGGGCTGGGGCCCGTGGGACCCCAGAGGGTCCTCCCACGCCTAAGACCAGGCTGTCCTCGGGCCAGCCCCCAGGGCTGCATGGGGAGCAGGCCAGGCCAGGTGCTGTCCCCTGGAGGGAGCAGTGCAGAGGCGCGGGTGAGGAGCTCTGGCTGGAGTGGCTGTCGGGAGAGCAGGCGGCCTCCACACAGGTGCTGCCCCTGCTGATGCTGGGGGCAGCCCCACCTGCAGGAAGGCCCCTGGCTTTGCCGCCTCTCCTCCCAAGCTTGGGCCCTTGCGGGCTGGTGGCCAGCATTGCCCCAGGCTCTGGGGGCCACTTCTTGCCCGAAACACACAGATTGGCCTGGCTCTTCCTGGCCGGCCGAGGGAGGTGATGCCAGGGCAGGCACGGGCTGAGCTGGTCTGTGCCGGCCCCAGGCCCTTGTGTTGCGGGGAGGGCTCACTGTCTGTAAGTCATCCCCCAGCTGGTTCTGGTCGCTCTCTGGGAGCCCCACCCTTCACGGCAGGGCTGGCCCCGAGCCGGCGAGGTCTGCCGTTGGCTCTGGCCAGTGCTCCTCCCCAGACGGTGCGGCAGCCTAGGGCGGGCCCCTGACGCCAGCTCCCTCCCCTGCAGGCTGTGGAGCAGCTGAACATCAAGGCCAAGAACTTCCGGGACCTGCTGACCGACGAGCCCTTCTCCCGGCAGGACATCATCACCCTGCAGGTGGGTGCACCCCGCCCAGCTGCGTGGTCTCCGGAAGTCACCCTCGGTGTCCCCAGCCGCCCCCTCCCGCCCCTGTCACACTGGCCTCGGCTCAGCTGCCTCCTCACTCTGCCTCTCCCGCTGCCTTGGGTCAGGGCCCCTGGCTCGGCAGCCGCCACCTCTGGGCAGGGGCTGCAGTGCACGGTGCCCGGGCATGTGGCACAGGTGTCCCTGCCCCGAGTGACATGCTCTGAAGAGCTGGGGTGGTGGGGGTTTGGCCCAGCAGACTCAGAAGCCGCTTGGGACACCCACATCCTGTCAGAGCTCCTGGTCCAGGGCAGGGCCCCACTTGTCAGAGCTCCTGGTCCAGGGCAGGGCCCCACTCCGTCCAGCCTCCTGCAGAGGCGCACCCTGGGAGGTGGCAGGTGATGGTCCACATGGGAGACCCGGATGGAGCTCCTGGCTCCCAGCTTCGGCCTGACCAGCCCAGGCACTGCTGTCAGCTGGGGAGTCAGCCAGCAGAGGGGAGCTCTCTCTCCGCCTGTGCTGTTTCTCCATCTCTGCCTTTCCAATAGAATAAACCAGAGAAAGAAAAGCAGGGGCCGATGGGGTGGACCTGAGGCTCGGGTCATCCTGTGGCTGCCCGCACAGCGAGCGACGCTCCTTAGCTGGGTGTCCCGGAGGGAGGGGACACGGTGTGGTGAATGGTCAGCCGCTGTGGCTGTCCCCACCCCGCCTGGTGTCCCTTCCTGGTTAGAGCTCCCGGGCCTCAGGGCAGCCAGTGGCCGGGTGCCGCGCCCAGCCCTGGGCTCGCTCTGCTGAGTGCTCTCGCTCTGCCGCAGGACCCCACCAATCTGGACAAGTTCAACGTCTCCAACTTCTTCCACGTCAAGAATAACATAAAGATAGTAGACCCAGGTAGGGCCCAGCGGGCGCCGGCCTGGGAGAGGGGTTTGGGTTCGAGCAGGGTGGTGCTCCCAGAGCGGAGGGAGGCCCCTAATCTCCTGTGAAGACTGTGGCAGGGATGCGGCTGAGCCTCCGCACCTGCCGGCGCCTGCCACTTCCCACCCCTGCGCCATGCGTCCCCTGGGTTCCTGCGGGCTGCTGCTCTGTCCCGGGGTCCCCTGCTCCCGGGGTGTCTGGCCGTGCACGTTGTTGGGGGAGGGGCCATGAAGGAGCCAGCAGGACCTGGGGCCAGCAGTGAGTCGGCCTCACAGAGAGCAGCACTGGGCACTGGGAGGGTGCGTGCCGGTGCTACGTGGGCCAGCTGGGGTGTTCCATGGGGCGGAGCAGTCGTGCGACACGCCGTGACGGCCTGGCTCCGGCCTCCGGCGGCGGGCCTGAGTGGCGCATGGCACTGTAGCCACGTGTGTATAGCACAGGATGTGCTCACGGTCTGCTCGCAGATGAGGAAAAGGCCAAACAGGACCCGTGTTACTATTTGAAAAACACCAACGCCGAGACGCGCGAGACGCTGCAGGAGCTGTACAAGGAGTTCAAAGGGGACGAGGTCCTGGCCGCCACCATGAGAGTCCCCGAGAAGAAGAAAGTGGACAAGCTGAACGCCGTGAGTGGGCGCTCCGGAGGAGGGCGGTGGCCCCCGGTGCCTGGTCGTCGGGCTGGGCCCTGAGAACGCAAGCGAGGTTGTACAGCGTCCATGCACAGGAGCCGGGGTGCCGTGCAGGGGAGGGGACCAGGCCCGAGGGGCCGCCTCATGTTCTAGCCCCAGTGCGTGGGGTCGGGGGGCAGGGAGGGAGGTGCAGACGTGGCCCCCAGGGCCCTGGTCAGCAGCAGCGGTGCTGGGGTTCATGGCCCAGCCCATCGGGCCCCAGAGCTGGCTGTCCCCCTTCTAGAATTATCTGGAAACGGGAGTGCCACCCCTCACCCTGACACGGCTGCCCTCCGCCCTTAGTGCTGGGAGAAGCCCCTCTCGTGGGATAGCAGAGCGACAGTGACCGGGGCGCACTGTCCAGAGTCAGGGTGGCGCAGCCGCTGTAGAAAATCCGAAACCCTGGAGAGGTCACGCAGGCTCGTGACTGGTGCCGGCTGGTCGCGCTGCGGCATTGCACTTCCGGGGTCTGCCTCCAGGTCACGAGTGGGAGCCCAGTTGAGGCCGGGGCTGCTGGCTCTTGCTGCTGTCACCACGCCTTGTCCACTGGTCCTCGCTCCCAGAGGTGACCCTGGTGGGAGGGCCGAGGCCACGTGGGCTGCACAGCTGGGCCTGAGGGGGGCACTCAAGGACACCTCCCTGGAGGAGGGGCGCTGGGCGGGGCCTGAGCAGGTGTTTTCCCGCCAGGCCCACTATTCCACAGGGAAGGTCAGCGCCTCCTTCACCTCCACCGCCATGGTTCCCGAGACCACACATGAAGCAGGTAGCCCCCCTCTCCCCCCAGGCCCTCCTCAGCCTAGCCGGTGGCACTGTGAGTCCGGGTCTCTGGCAGCTCAGTGGGGGCCCCCTTTGAAAGTGAGCTTTGTGTTGGGGTGGGCCTGGCCTGTAGGCCCTCTTCCCACCGCTGCCCTGGCTTGGGCTGGCCTGTGGCCCCCATCCTCCCGCCTCCCACAGGGCTTGGGTGGTGGTGGGCGGGGCCGTGGGGGGCGGGCCTGGAGCTCCGGCCTCGCCCCCAGCGGCCATCGACGAGGACGTGCTGCGCTACCAGTTTGTGAAGAAGAAGGGCTACGTGCGGCTGCACACCAACAAGGGCGACCTCAACCTGGAGCTGCACTGCGACCTGGTGCGTGTGCGTGCGCGCGGCCGACCCCGCGGGGCCGCGCTCGGGGCTGCCGCGCGCCTCACGGCCGACTCGTGCTGACTCTGCAGACCCCCAAAACCTGCGAGAACTTCATCAAGCTGTGCAAGAAGCAGTACTACGACGGCACCATCTTCCACAGGTCCATCAGGAACTTCGTGGTGCGTGTGCACTCGCGTCCCGGAGGGCCCCTCCCCGGGAGGCCTGCAGGGAGACACCCCCCACCCCCCACCCCCCACCCCCGCACAGCCGGGTACACGCTGAGGTCGCCTGGGAGGCCCCTCACCCCCACCGAGAGCTCAGGGTCCCATCCCTCACCTGTCTGGCAGGTCCCGGTGGGCGGGACTCACTCTCTCGCTCTCACTCTTGCAGATCCAAGGGGGCGACCCCACCGGCACGGGCACAGGTAGGCAGCTGTGCTGGCCCCTCCCTGCTCCTCAGACGCAAGGGGGCAGGTGGGCGGAGGCTGGACCGCCCCGGGATTTGGGATTCGGGGCCTGGAGATGGGGGAGCAGCCCCTCAGCCTGCTCGTTTTGAGGCAATGGGAGTGCACCATGGCCTCCCTGACCCGGCCCGGGACACCCCCGCCCAGGGGCTGCCTGCCCATGGAGGGATCTGGGCGGCCGTGGGGCGCGGGCCCCTGGCCGCTGCTCAGCAGGCCCTTTCCCGTTCCAGGTGGGGAGTCGTACTGGGGGAAGCCGTTCAGAGATGAGCTCCGGCCCAACCTCTCGCACACCGGCCGGGGCATCCTCAGCATGGCCAACTCCGGGCCCAACAGCAACAAGTCGCAGTTGTGAGTGCGCCGGGCGGGGCCTCCTCTCCCTCCCCTAGGGGAAACGGCTCAGGGAGGGAGCTCTGGTGGCCAGGGGCTGCCACCCGCACATGGGAGCGCCAGGAGGGAGGCTGGGGGCGGGGGCGGCCGGCAGGTGCCCAGCAGTGGCTCTGCCAATGCCGTCAGCATTCTGGGGCTGCAGTTTCCCTCCCGTGGGGCACCGGCCCCCCTAGGTACTGCAGCTCTGTAGGAACGTTGTCGTTGGCGCGTTTTTTTAAGATTGATTGATTGGAAAGAGTTAGCTCTTCTGGCTGCTGGTTCACTCCCCAGATGGCTGCAGTGGTCAGGGCTGGGCCAGGCCAGAGCCAGGAGCCAGGTGCTTCCTCCGGGTCTCCGGTGCGGGTGCAGGGGCCCAAGCACTTGGGCCTTCCTCCGCTGCTTTTCCCAGACGCTAGTATCAGTGGGAGCTGAGCGGGAAGGGGAGCAGCTGGGACTCCAGCATCGCAGGCTGCCACAGCGCCAGCCCTGATGATCGGTGACATAAATTGGCCATTTGATCAAGTCCCCAGACCGCTTTTTTTTTTTAATGAAGTTTGTTGGGTTTTCTAGAAATTCACGGCTTACCAAAGGGGCTTACCCCACCGCTGCCTGCCCGCAGGCCCGCCCCGCCACACTCCGCGCTGTGGGCTGTTGGGCCGTCCAGTGGCGGCGTTGTCACCGGGCCGCTTCCGGGGGCTCTTGGCCGCGTGGCCTTCAGGACTCTGTCGCGCCTGTCACGCTTGTGCTCACCGCCCCGGCGTGCTCCACCGGTTCCTCTTCGCTCTGCTAGGCTCTCGCTCTCTTCCTGGCTTCCTTAGCTGTGTTAGGCATGAGTGAGTGAGAGCGAGCGAGCCATGGGGAGGGCGGGGCCAGGCTTCTGCACTGTGGGTTTGGCGTCCGCGAAACCTACATGGCGGCCTTGCGTGTGGGCGGCGCCCTGGCTCGGGGTGTGTTGCGTCTCACGGGTGTGGGCCCTGGGGATGGGGGGGCTCCCGCTGCTGGGTCTCCACCACCCCCTCCTCTTTGCATCCAGCCCTTTGGGTTCTGAAGGCGCACTGCTGTCTGGGGCACACCTGTGGGCTTGTCTGACTGGAGAGGCAGCAGGACAAGGGGGTGGGGGCCTTATCTGCACCCCGAGATGCTTCTGACTGCGAGCCCTAGGACTTCGGGGCTCACAGAAGGGGGGCGGCCGCTGTTTAAGGTGGAAAAGACTATTATTGAAGGCGGGACAGCAAGGCAGGGGGTGGTATGGGGACAGCAAGGCAGGGGGTGGTATGGGGGCGCCCGCTGCGATGACCAGGGTCTGATGAGGTGCAGGTGTTTAGGGAGGTGAATGGTGTCCTGTGCGCTCCTCCCGGCTCAGGGTGCTGGTGGCCAGGGCTGAAGTGAGCCGTGTGCCGTGCCGTGCCGCTGGGTGCTGTGTGCCCCACCCCTTCCTCAACCCCTTCGTTCTGGGTTCCGGTCTGGCTTCGCTGCCTCTTCGCTCTGGGTGGTGCTGGGCGGTGCTGGGCAGGGCTTTGGTTTTCCACCTGCACCCCCTCCCCAGGGCAGCCCGCAGGCTGCAGGTCCCAGCGCTGGGAGGGAGCTCTGGCTCCCGGGTGGAGCTTGTGAAGGAAGCACCAAAGACGTTGGGGGGGGGGGGGGGAGCTGGCAGCCGCCGGCCCAGCTCATGGCGCCCCCGCGCCCTCCTTCCGCCCCCAGCTTCATCACCTTCCGCTCCTGCGCGTACCTGGACAAGAAGCACACCATCTTTGGACGGTAAGGGGGCGTGCCTGGGTGTTCCTGCTGGGGCGAGTGGGGCTCCCCACACCTGTGGGCGCAGGGGAGGACGGGCCCTGCCCGCAGCTCCCGGCAGGCAGGCTGGCTAAGGCTGGGGGGGGGGGGGCAACTGGCGCGGCTCCGGCCCTGTGAGCGCCACTGGCAGCCAGGCGGGTGCTGGATCTGCCCTGCCCTGCCCCGCCCAGCCTGACCTGGTGGCACCTCGTGGTATGGGGGGGGGGGTGCCCTGCGCAGGACCCAGGCACACTGCACCCCTCCCCCCGCTGCAGGGTGGTCGGCGGCTTCGACACGCTGACGGCCATGGAGAATGTGGAGAGCGACCCCAAAACTGACCGCCCCAAGGTGCCCGTGCGGGGGAGGCGGGGCCCTGGTGGGGGCGGGGCCGCGCCCAGGCTCGGGGGCTCGGGCTCAGCCGCCCTCTGCTCTGCAGGAGGACGTGCGCATCGAAGCCACCACTGTGTTCGTGGACCCCTATGAGGAGGCCGACGCCCAGGTGAGAGGGGGGCGCTGAGTCGACGCCTGGGGGGCCCCGGCCACGCCCTCCTCCCCCCCTACAGCGCGGCCTCTCCCCAGATCGCGGAGGAGCGGAAGAAGACCCAGCTGGAGGCGGCCCCGGAGGCACCGGCCAAGGCCCCCCAGCCCCAGGCGGGGAGCCAGGGTCCCCAGACCTACCGCCAGGGGGTCGGCAAGTACATCAACCCGGCTGCCACGTGAGCGAGGCGGGGCGAGGCGGGGGCGGGGCCGCGGCCGTGCGGGGGCGCGCTTGCACCGGGTTCTCCTGCTCGCAGGAAACGGGCGGCCGAGGAGGAGCCGGCAGCCAGCGCCGCCGCGCCCGTGCCCAAGAAGCAGCCGGGCCGTGGTGGCTTCGGGGACTTCAGCTCCTGGTAGGGATGCGGGGCTGGCCAGTATCCCCCTCACCCCGCCACCTGGCGCCGCCCAGGAACCCGGGCGCCTGGGGGCCGGGAGCACCGCAGGACTCCAGCCCAGGACGGGGGCCGGCCCCCACCCCCGCCCCGCCCCCTGCACGCTCCGGTACCTGTCCCGCCCTCAAGCCCCGCACCCTGGGCTCGGCCAAGTGCCTTGACGCGGGCCTCCCTGGCTGAGGCCCAGAGCTGCCCGCCCGCCCTTCCAGCAGTGAGGGGGCGGACACGAACTCACAGCCCCGCCCCCTGCTCTGGCAGCACCGTGGGGGGGGGGGCAGTACTGTCACAGACACCGGGGACAGCAGCAGCAGCTTTATTCTGAAACCTCACACAGACACAGGACGGGGAGGCCGGGCGCTCCCGCTGGGCCCGGCGGCTCGGCGCTTCTCGGTGGGGCTGCGAGCCCAGTGTTCTAGAACACTCAAGCCACTTGGGTTTTGTTATGACCCGATGAGGTCTTCAGGTCAAATAAAGTACTTTTCTGAAAAATCCTCCTTTCTGATCCTTTCTCGATGACAGATGCCAGCAAGAATAAGCACTACGGTATAAAAATACTGTGCGTGTACCTGTAAAACCGCGCCAGGCTGAGCCGCGTGCCCCGCCCCGTGCCCTCACAGTCGCTGCAGCTGAGAAGCCCTGGGTCACCTCCCCTTCAAGGACAAGTTACCCAATAAGTGAAATAATTGAGTCGCCCGGTGCTACCTGCTGAGCCGCTGAGGGTGCAATGCCCCAGCAGACCTGGCTGTCAGCCCCTGCGGCCAGCTCACCTCAGTTCATGTGGTTTACAAAGGAGCCCGCGTTTTGAAGGCCAACAAAGGAATTGACGCGAGTGTTGTCGGTACCCATTAAAAAAGATAATATCTATATATACACACACAGTCCGTCCTCAGAGCACTGTGTACAAAACTCCCCGAGGCCGTCACAAACGACTACAAAAACCAAGCTGCTCGGAGTGAGGGGGCAGGAAAGTGGCCCAGAACATAGAAAAGCTTTAAATAGAATTTCAGTATATACAAAAAATCGCTCCCAAGAGTGACAAGATTCTGCCTCCCATGAGAGCACGCAGGGCCCGGGGGCCCCGGGTCGGCTGTCCGCACACGTCGGGCAGATGCCGCCACAGCCCACACCAGGCACGGGGGCCCCGGGCCACGGCAGCCTGCAGGTGGCAAGGGGACAGGCAGGGCCAGCCTCGGCGCTCGGGGGCACTGGCCTGGGAGCCCGCTGCCTTTGCCAGGGTGAGGACGAGCTTGGGTAGCTGGCTGCTGTCCCTCTGAGCGCTGCGCAGCCTCGTCCCCCAGGGCCGGGGGCAGCAGCCTTGCCCACATGCCAGGGCTCCCCTGTGGGGCAGAGGTGGCACTGGGCTGGGCGGGCAGACCCAGCGCGTCCTCAGGCTGGACAGGACCCCGGGCACACTGCTCTCTGAGTGGAGCTGCAAAAGGTAGGGAGACCCAAACTTCCCCGCGGACAGTGCCTAGTCCCTGGCCTTGGCGAGCTGGCCCTCGCACACTGCCCTCCCTGTATGGTCCCCACGCACCTGCGGCGGCCAGGGTCGGGCCCTGGAGGCAGCCGGCCACATCTCAGACTTTGAGTGGGCCCTACCAGTCCTGGCCTCTCTCCTACGCAAAAATAATCTTTTTCTTCAAGTAGATCCAGGGTAGAAAACAAAGACCCAGCTTCTCCTTGGTCCAGTGTGCTACTCTAACCACGTGGACCAGCCACCCGGTGACGGCTGTTGCTTGAGCCCACTCCCGGCCTCCCCAGCCAGGCTGTTGCCTCAGCGACGGCTGTGTGTGTGGGGGGTCCCTGGGCAGTCTTTAGCGACAGGGTTCTTTTGCTTTCTAGATAAGCAAATCTATTGCCTTAAATAAACACATGTTCTATTAGATGCATTGCTCTCTTTATAGCTGCTCTAAAGTGGTTTCATGACATCCTCTGTTTTTGGCCAGCCTAAAATAACCAAAACCAAAACAAAACAAACCAGCCCACCCTGGGCACGTACACTGTTGGCTGCTCCTGGAGGATTCTCAGCACTCGGCCTTAACAGTTCAAGAGGAAGAACCCGCTCGTAGTTTTGCAACTGGAGTGTGTGTGTGTGTGTGTGTGTGGGTGGGGGGTACCACATCTTCAATCTCAGAACGGCAGGGCACCCCAGGACAGCCTGTCCCCTGTGGCCGTGGCCTCCGAGCCCCCACGTGGTCTGCTGTTGTAGGCGACAGCGCACGGCCAAGCCCCAGGGTCAGCACAGGCTGCGAGGGGGCGTTAACCGGGCGGCTGGGTCGTCAGCAGGCTCATTATTCCTCAAGAACGTGACAAGCTAGAAAAAGGTCCCTGGCGATTTTCAGAAACAACACCCATGTATGGAGGGGACAGAAGACACGGGCCAGAGGGGCACCTTACCCACGCGACAGCCGTCCAGCGTCGCAAGCTACGCAAGGCCAGCCTGCCAGGTTCAAGTTCAAGAAACAGTGTCATCCGAGCAGCTCTGTGTTGCCATTACATTCAGCATCTCTTTCACAAAATAGCGCTCCCTTCACTCCCACCCGTTGTCCTTGATCATGTGGGCAAGCTCAATGATGAACTTGCCTTCCTTGTACTTCTGGCTGCTCTCAAAGGCGTGCTCCTGGTGGGAGAGGGCAGATGGGCAGGGTCAGGGCCACCTCAGGGAGGACTGCGCCAGACATGGGGGAGGGGTCAGGGCCACCCACAGGAGATCAGGGCCACCACGGGGAGGGCTGGGCCAGCCACGGGGGAGGGGTCAGGGCCACCACGGGGAGGGGTCAGGGCCACCCATAGGAGATCAGGGACACTGCGGGGGAGGGGTCAGGGCCACCCACAGGAGATCAGGGCCACCACAGGGAGGGCTGGGCCAGCCATGGGGGAGGGGTCAGGGCCACCACGGGGAGGGCTGGGCCTCCTGGGTGTGGCAACCCCTGCAGCTGGGCGGGCACTAACGTATTTCCACCCCAGCGTGGTCTTGCAGTTCTCGCAGTAGATGTCCGCCACCGCGTGCAGTCCGGTGAGCAGCACCCTCTCCTCAGCGGGGCCGCAGCCCACGTTCACCCTGTGAGAACAGAGGTCTGAGTGAGCCACAGCCCCGCCCCGCCCAGACCACGCCCCCGACTGCACCCCGCCCCGACCACGCCCCCACCCCTTGCCCCGCCTTCGGTCCTCAGCCCGGCCCCGCCCCACCCCGCCCCACGCCCAGCAAAGTGGACACAGGGGGTTGTGCGGCGGGCGGCGCTGCCCCGCCAGCTCCCCCATCCCACCCTCACCCACGCCCCGCGCCGCGCCCCAACCGTGGCTGTCATCCCCTCCCGCACTCACACGGAGTTGAAGAGGTAGGCTCGTCCTTGACTTCCCTGAAAGGACTGAAATGGAAGAGGGGCTCAGCTCCCGCCGCCCACGGGGCTCCCGCCGCGCAATAACCCCGGCTGCTGACGCCGCCCCCAGCGTGGTCCGAGGCCCTGCTGTGGCCGCAGAGGGCCTGGGGGACACCAAACTCCGAGAGCACACGGGGGCCTCGCAGCCTTGCAGAAGGCAGGCCTTTGGCCTGGTAGCCTAAGAAGCCGCGTTCCAGGGCCTGGGTTCGAGTCCCGCCTGCTGCCAACACAGCCCTGCCAGGCAGCTGGTGATGGCGCCAGTAGTTGAGTCCCCACCACACCTGGGCTGAGCTTCTGCTCCTGGTTCAGCCTGGCCCAGCCTGTTGTTATTTTGATTATTTGAAAGGCAGAGTTACAGAGAGAGGGAGAGAGAGAGAGAGAATGAGAGACAAACAGAAATCTTCCATCCACGGGTTCACCACCCAAATAACTGCAATGGCCAGGAGCCAGGAGCTGCATCCGGGTCTCCCACGTGGGTGGCAGGAGCTCAAGGACTTGGGCCTCCCAGGGTGCATTAGCAGGGAGCTGGATCGGCAGCAGAGCAGCCTGGACATGAACCATGCTTCCCAACTGGCCTCCCGTCCACTAGGCCACATGTCCACCCCCTTGATGTAATCTTAAAACAGTTTAATGGCTTCCGCTTTTTCACTAGGCCCACCCAGTGACAGGCACACTGCTGGCCAGCTGCAGGCCGCCTGCTTGGGTGCAAGGTCATGGCCAGGTGTGGGTGTCACGGGCTCCTCTGGCCTTTGGTCACTCGTGACACCGTCTCACCAAGCGAGCCGACCCTGGGGGTTGAGGTGCCTCCACTGGACAATGCAAGCTTCCGGGTGCACAGAGGAGCCCCAGAAGCCAGGAGGCAGGACCAGGCCACTTCCAGACAGTGCAGAGATGAGCCTGCCTCGCCTGTCTCCCACAACACACAGGAGGGCGTCTGACAGGCTCCATGAAAAATGGAATGAACAAAAGTTAAGTTTGGTCGCTCCAAAAAATGTGAAGTCCATGCACACGTGGGGGTCTTCAGAAAGTTCGTGAAAAATCACATGTGGGGCCAGCACTGTGGCGTAGCAGGTAATGCCATCATCTGCAGTACCAGCATCCCATATGGGCATGGGTTCGAGTCCCGGCTGCTCCTCTTCCAATGCAGCTCTCTGCTGTGGCCTGGGATAGCAGTAGAAGATGGCCCAAGTCCTTGGGCTCCTGCACCTGCGTGGGAGACCTGGAAGAAGCTCCTGGCTCCTGGCTTCAGATCGGTGCAGCTCCAGCCATTGCAGCCATCTGGGGAGTGAACCAGCAGATGGAAGACCTCTCCCTTTTGCTCTCTGCCTCTCTGTAACTTTGCCTTTTAAATAAGTAAATAAATCTTTAAATAAATAAATAAATCACGCGTGTCCTTCAGCAGGGTTTGCATCACAATAAACGTGGTCACTTTATTTTCCACGGACTTCCTGGAGTCCTCTCGGCCAAGGAGAGAAACATCTTCTCCTTGGGGGCCAAAGAGGAAGCTGATGCGCGGAGCACTGCTGGGCTCCTGGCCCCGCCCTCAAGGCGCCAGCCGCCCTGCACACACGGGCCACCCCAGGGCAGCTGGGGGCCCTTGACACAAGTGCATTGTCCTGCAAAGCCCCCTTTCCTTCTCGCCCACCGTGAGTTGCCCACATTTCTGTTATTCCCTTGTCGCTAAGCTATTGCCACGGGTCGTCTTCACCGCCTTTATTCCGTCCGTATTTGCCGATTTGGCATGACCTTTTACCGCTCTGCTGAACCCCTCACGCGACTCGCTAGTCCCACCCCTGGTGCCAAAGACGCGCCGAGGGGGCGCGCTGCGGCCGCGGGCGTGCCCACAGCGCGCCGGGCGGCTCCGGCCTCCGGGACGCGGCCGTGCAGGACGGCTGCCCGCACCCAAGCACTTGCCTTGGAGATCAGCTCGTCGTGGTTGGCCAGGTGGGCTCTGCAGTGGATACAGCTGTAGGTGCGGTGGCAGCTGGGCAGGTACGCCTGGAAAGTTTTGGACTTGGTCATCTTCACCATGTCTGCGGGCCGCTCCTCACTCAGCTCGGCGCCGGCGCTGGGCGAGCTGCGGCTCCGAGGGGTCTTCTGGCACAGGAAGCACTGGAAGATGCACGCAAGAGCCGCCGTCGTCCGGGGGAAGGCGTGTGGTGCCGTCCACACCGTGGGCACCAGAGAATGCCACCACCTGTCAACAGGCCACACACAGCTCTGAGCCCACACACAGCAGGTGGATTGGATTCCCCTGTCTGGAAGGCCCCCGGGGAAGGGGCCGGGGAGAGGGGCTGGGGGCCTGTAGCTTTACCAACTACTTTTCACTCCTACGTTAACAGGGCACTGGTGTTGGGACCAAGCCTAGTGGGTAAGATGCCAGTATCCTACATCAGAGTGCCTGGGTACTGTACCCGGCTCTGGATTCCAGCTTCCTCCCTGGGAGGCAGTGGTGTTGGCTCGGAGAGGTGGGTTCCTGGCACCCACGTGGGAGACCTGGACCGAGTTTCTGGCATTGGCTTCAGCCCTGGCCAGGACCATCAGGAGCTTCTGGGGGAGTGGACCTGCAACATGGACGTTCTGTCTCACTAATAAGCCTTTATTTATTTATTTTTTAATTTTTTTTTTTTTTGACAGGCGGAGTGGACAGTGAGAGAGAGAGAGAGAAAGGTCTTCCTTTTTCTGTTGGTTCACCCCACAGTGGCCTCTGTGGCCGGCGCTGCACCGATCTGAAGCCAGGAGCTTCTTCCAGGCCATCCTCTGCTGCTTTCTCAGGCACATTAGCAGGGAGCTGGATCGAAGTGGAACAGCCGGGACTTGAACCAGTGCCCATATGGGATGCTGGTGCTGCGGGCTGTGTCTTTACCCGCTATGCCACAACACCATTAAAGAACTAGAGGTAGGCCGGCGCCGTGGCTCAACAGGCTAATCCTCCGCCTAGCGGCGCCAGCACACCAGGTTCTAGTCCCGGTCGGGTCACCGGATTCTGTCCTGGTGGCCCTTCTTCCAGGCCAGCTCTCTGCTGTGGCCCGGGAGTGCAGTGGAGGATGGCCCAAGTGCTTGGGCCCTGCACCCCACGGGAGACCAGGAGAAGCACCTGGCTCCTGCCTTCGGCTCAGCACACTGTGCCAGCCACAGCGTGCCTGCCGCAGCGGCCATCGGAGGGTGAACCAACGACAACGGAAGACCTTTCTCTCTCTCTCTTAGAAGAACACAGGAACACAGGACGGTGCCGAGACGTGGGATTCGGCAGTCATTTCTCGGACACGACACCAAAACCACAGCCAAGGAGAGGAAAGGGGGAAACAAATCGGCCTCCATGAAAGTGAAAACACCTCTGGGCTTCGAAGGACACGAACAGGCGAGCCGCACGATGGGCGAAAACCTCTCACATCGTACTTCCAAAAAGGTGCCAACATCCAGAGTATGCCAAGCCCTCCACGGTTCACCACCACCAACACCCAACAAGGCGACGGGAAAACAGGCAGAGGACCGGACAGACGCTTCTCCCGAGACGGCCAACAGGCGTAGGAAGACAGCCAGCCTCATCAGTGCTCTCTGGGGAACGCACTGGGGCACTGACACCCGCTAGGGGGGCTGGGGGGTGGACTGGACACAGGTTACACCGGGGAGGACTGAAGGACATTAACACTCAGTGAAATGAACAACTCCCGCCCCACTGAGTCCACTGACAGGAGATGACCCAAAGTGATCAGACCCATAGGAATGGAAAGCCAGATGGCGGAGGGGTGTGGGAGCTGGGGGTGGGGTGGGGAGTGACTGTGCCAACAGGGACACAGCTTCAGCCGGGGAGAGCACACCGAGCCACCTGCTCACACAACGGCTAGGATGGAGACAGGCTTGAGCATCCACCACGGTTATTTCACAAAGTTTGTTGTTGTTGTTATTCCAAAGGCAGGGAGAGAAGACTGCATTCCACCAGTTCACTCCTCGGATGCCCCTAACATTCAGTTGGGTACCCGCAATTCAGTCCGGGTCTCCCACAAAAGCTCCCTCTACGTGAGCTGTCGCCACTGCCTCCCAGGGCGTGTACCAGCAGGAAGCTGGCCAGGAAGGAGAGCTCAGGACTGTACCCAGACCCCCAGTGTGGGGTGCAGGTATCCCACGCAGCGTCGTAACCCCTGTGCCACACACCTGCCCCCCGTGACCCCAGGACAGTGGGGGGAGGGGAGATCTGGAGAGCCATGCCCCGGCCAGGCTGTCCCCGTCACAGACGTCCTGCAGCAGGGCTGGGGACATGGCAGTCCAAGAGCGCGGGAGCAGGAACAAAGGCTCTGAGATCCTACCCCAGTGGACCTGCTCTGGCCAGCTGCCTCGCCCTGTGATGACCCCTGGGGGCGGCACCCAGGGACCCCACCCTGCATCACCTGTGCCAGTGGCCAGGAGCCCTGCTCCCCTGGCCCCTCATTCACAGGGTCACTTTGTGTATGTTTACAAATATGTATTTATTTGAAAGAGCTGAGGAGAGAGGGAGGGAGAGAGAGAGAGAGTCAGTCTTCCATCTGCTGGCTCATCCCCCAGATGGCCACAACAGCTGGGGCTGGGCCAGGCCAAAGCCAGGAGCTTTTGTCCTGGTCTGCCTCGTGGGTGCAGGGGCCCAAGCACTTGGGCCGTCCTCCGCTTCTTTCCCCTGCTAATGCAGAGCTGGAAGGCAGTGGCGATGGCTTAAATGGCTGAGTTCCTGCCCCCATGTGGGAGACCTGGATCGTATTCCCTAGTCCTGGCTTCAGCCCAGCCCAGCCCTGGCCACTGTGGCATCTGGGGAGTGAATCAGCAGATGAGAGATCTCTGCCTCTGAAAAAGAGATTTTAAAATGATGCAACTATCATCCATGACAGTAAAAGAGATACCGTCCCGATAACAAAAGATGCTGTAACCACATGAACATCAGACAAAGCAGACCTTAGGATGCCTGGGCCACTTCAGAATGACGAAAGCAGCGGTAGAGAAAGACACAGCAAGATAAGTCTTAAGCACCCAAAACAGTCTCAAAACACGTAAGTCAAACGCCGATGGAAACTCGAGGGGAATGCCTACGTGTGGAACAGAGCGGGCTACTTCACCATCCCACTTTGTGTAACCAGCAAAGCAGAGAACAGGACAGGGGGCACACACCGGGCCCACACTGCCATGAGCAATGGTGCACCTGACAGCCATGCAGGATGCATTCCCCAGGACCGCCCTCAGCATATCCTGGCCCCAAGAAAACCAACTTAGAAATCAACAAATAGGACTAGGAAACAAACCCTCATATGTTTGCCCATACAGCATGCCAGTGCAGCAGGTGGTGGCTTAACCTGCTGTGCCACAGCACCAGTGGGTGGAAGGCCTCTCTCTCTGCAAACTCTTTCAAGTAATTAGCCTGTTTAGCCACGGCGCCGGCCTCAAGTAAATAAATCTATCTTTAAGAAAAAAAATGTCTAAAAATGTGTGAGAACATTGGCTCCTCCTGCTCAGGTGGCCCCCAAACCCTTATCCTTGGCCCCACCCTGGCTGTGTCAACCCCGCCTCTCTCCCTTGGGCTCCTTGTACAGAATCAGGGACAATGCCTCCCGTTCAGCCTTCACAGATAAGATCCGGTCCACGGGATCCTTTATGAATTTAAATCCTGGCCTCCCTCCCACTCCCCTCCAGACAGGCCTCAGGGAGGTCATGGGTTCAGGGTTCAACTCAGACACCAACCTATGAGCCCAGCACCCACACACCCTGGCCAGCTGGAGAGGACCCACAGGGAGGCAAGGGCCTTGTCCTATGTGCCATCCCTCTGAACTCAGATCTTCACCCAGAGTCTCCTTCCATTGACACGAGCTGCAAAGGATTAAGTATCCGTTCTCTTTCTCCCATTTCCCTGGGCTGCCCTCGGACAAAATATGACAAGTGCAGGGGGAAGACTGGGCTGAGGGTGGCAGGAATCCTGTTTAAAAATTGCCTCTTCAAATCTTCCAACAACATGGACATGGTTCCAAGCTCCATGCAACCTCACCCCCCCCCCTTTTTTTTTTTTTTTTTACATTTATTTACTTATTTGAGGTAAAATTACAGAGACAGAGAGGGAGGGAGGGAGAGGGAGAGGCAGAGAGAGAGGTCTTCCATCCTTTGGTTCACTCCTCAAATGGCCGCAATGGCTAGACCAAAGCCAAGAGCCAGGAGCTTCTCCTGGTCTCCTGTGCAGGTGCAGGAGCACAAGCACTTGGGCCATCCTCCACTGCTTTCCCACACCCGGCAGCAGAGAGCTGGAGTGGAAGTGGAGCAGTTGAGACTCGAATCAGCCGCTCCTGTGGGATGCTGGCCTCACAAACAGTGCCTTTGTCACCTGTTACACCACAGTGCCCAGCTCCAAGCCCCTCATGATTAACCCTTGGTTACCTCTGTTCAAAAGGAAGAGCTTTTTTTTTAATTGTAGTAAGACCACTTAACTCAAGATCTCTTCCACGTTAAGTGCACGGGACACAGCTGACCCAAAAGCTGGTGTGTGGTGCTTGCCGAACATGAACCGGATGCCTGGTGCCTGCAGGCTGACAGCTCCT
The DNA here is from genome assembly GCF_033115175.1 of Lepus europaeus. NCBI lineage: Eukaryota > Metazoa > Chordata > Mammalia > Lagomorpha > Leporidae > Lepus > Lepus europaeus. Next base: position 27,764,744 of record NC_084849.1, read on the forward strand.
ACTTCCCCCCTCTCCCGGCCCTGGCAAACCACCTCCCCACCCCACCCCCATGCTCTCTGAGTCCTTGAATCTGACCTCTCTGGAGACCACATGCAAATGAACTTGAACATAAGTGCACTTCAATACTGCAAGGGAAAATGGAATTCAGATATTTGTCTTGGTGTTAACAAATCTTTCACACACTCACACACACACACTTAAAAGTGGCAGGGAATTATGGTACAACAGGCTGAACTACCCAAGGGCTGCCTGCATTCCATCCCGGGGTCCAAGCCCCCGCTTTAGAATCAACTTCCTGCTAATGTGTATCGTGGAAGGCGGGACAAGTCCTTGGGTCCCTGCCACTCGAGACAGAGACCCGGATGTGGTTCCCAGCTCCTGGCTTCAGCATGGCCTAGCTCTGGCTGTTGCAGGCAGGAACCAGGAGCTCCATCTGGGTGTCCCCCCTGGGTGGCAGGGGGTCCAAACACTTGGGCCATCTTCTGCTGACTTAAGCTGAGTCACAGAGATAGAGAGAAGTCTTCTATCCACTGGTGGTGTCTGGATTGGAAGTGGAGCAGCCGGGACTCGAACCAGCACACACATGGGATACTGGTGTTGCAGGCAGAAGCTTAACCTGCTACGCCACAGCGCCGGCCCCTGAATCTATCTTTCTTATCACCGGGCAATAAGCTATTTCAAGAAGCAGCAAGAGGATGTCCTGCTAAGGCGGAAAGTGAAGAGCTTTCTGCCAAGTGGTCCCACCCGGCCCGAGAGGCTAGTGTCAGGAGAGAACACTCAGGTGCCCAGGAGGGACCCCCCCACCCGGGGAGCAGGAGGAAGTGGTTCCTGGGCAGTAGGCACCCAGAGGAGACCCAACAGCAGCCACTGGCTCCTGGGCCATCCCGGGACCCCCAAGCCAAGTGTCTTGGAGGGAAGAAAGACTGACCTTTCATCCACTGGTTCACTCCCCACATGCCTGCAATGGCTGGGCCGCAGCCAGGAGCCTGGAACTCCATGCCCTCAACAGGTTATTAACACAAGGTAAGCTTTCAGAGCAAAAAAAAAAAAAAAAAAAATTCTGAGTTCCAGAAGCTTCTCTCCTAAGACAAGCAGGCGTGCTTACTTTAGAAGAGTGGGAATCAGACCTGCGTCCACATGGTGCAGCCACCATGCTTCCCAGGACAAAGCAGCCGAGGGAGAAAGCCACACCAAGTTGTTTTGGTGGAGGCTGTGAGCCGCTGGCTGCGGGGGCCCTGCACTAAGACTCCAGCTCTGGCCTTGCACACAAGGCCAGGCACCCATGGCGCACGCAGCCCCGACCCTCTCAGTTTCAAGCCATTCTCACTGCCTGGGGAAGGGGACCGGCTTGGTCCCTGGCCCCTCACGCCACACCCGCAGTCCCCCAGGCTGTCACCACAGTGTCAGGGACGCAGACCACGAAGCGGGCACTTGAACCAGGGCCTCCGCCGCCAGCCAGTGTGGCTGTGAAATCTCTGGCTCACCTGGCGGGCAGAGTCCCAGGTGGCCGCGGGCAATGCGCTGCCTACCCAGGTCCTGCTGCTTTGGCCGGGGTGTGCAGAAAAGCAGCCGTTAGGTCGCAATGGAGCCACACACACTCCTCGTCGGAGCTCCTGGATCCGAGTCCTGTGCTGCTTTCCCATTCCAGCTCCCCACCGCTGCACAGCCTGGGGGGCAGCAGGCGATGGCTCCAGTAGATGGGTCCCTGCTGCTGGCACGGGAGACCCAGATGGAGCTGCACATTGGCTGATGCATGCAACCGGAAGGTGCACTGTGACACCTGGCTGACACAGCCAGTGGTCGCCGCACTGGCTGCTGTGGGGCCACCTGGCGGCATCCACTGGCACCCCATGGGCACACAGCCCCGGCTTAGGGGGGTCATTCCAGGAGTTCATTTACAGATTCCAAGACAACTGGGGTCAGAGCTGCTCCGACAGCAGAAGATGCCAACCTGGGACGGGAGAGACTCAGGCTGGAGATAGAAATGGCAGTGACGGGGCGGGGGACTTCCTTCTTGGATCTTCTCATTTGGCTACAAGGGTGCAGGTGTGAAGTCCACGGCCCCTGCCTAACCTTCCCCGAGGCACGCACCTGCACGGCTGCCTCCAGGCAGGGCAACCCAACCCCTTGTGGCTCCCCCGCCAGCCCCTGGGGCTCGGGGGCCCCTCCACTGCCCAGAGTGCTGAGGCCTTGTCCTTACTGCTCTGCCGCTCTCCTGCCTGGGTCCACTTCCTCTCGCCCAACTCCCACCAACCCTGGGGCTTTGTAGCCAGTCTTTCTGAAGACCCTGGATACATTCTTTCACATTTCTACCACTAGTAGTAACACAGTATCCCACTGCCTTGGGAGGCCTCCTCCTGGTGGAGGGGGTGGGAGGAGAGCACCAAGGGGAGGATCCAAGACTCCACACCACACGGGGCTGCCCTCTTTTCCAATCCAAGTGAGAAACGGAAGAGTCTGGAAATGTGAAAGGATCTGACTTAATCACACGTTCAATAAAACACAAGCAGCCATTCACAGCCCAGCCTGGGGCAGAGGAGGAGCCAGGGATGGGGGTGGACACAGGGCCATTTCACAGATAGAGTTAGACAGTGAGAGAGAGAGAGAGAGAGAGAGAGAGAGACAGACAGACAGACGAGGGAAAAGTCTTCCTTCCATTGGTTCACCCCCCAAATGGCTGCTACGGCCGGCGCTGAGCCTATCCGAAGCCAGGAGCCAGGTGCTTCCTCCTGGTCTCCCATGCAGGTGCAGGGCTCAAGCACTTGGGCCATCCTCCACTGCCTTCCTGGGCCACAGCAGAGAGCTGGCCTGGAAGAGCAGCAGCCGGGACTAGAACCCAGCGGCCATATGGGATGCTGGCACTGCAGGCGGAGGATTAGCCAAGTGAGCCCCGGCGCTGGCCCCAGGGCCATATTTCTTGCACTGGGTTTGCACAGTCCGCAGCCACTCGAGGCTTGGCTGTGCAGAACTTTCTCCAGCCTCTACACAAATCCCTTATGAAAATCCCCACTCCCTAGAGGTGTCAGATCTAAGGACTTAAAACTTTTTTTTTTTTCCTCCCTTAAACCAAATGAATCTCTTATGCAACATCACAGGAGTTTTCAGGCAGTACTTATATTGCTTCCATAAATTCCGCCATCAGTCAGACCTCCAGAGAGAAAACCGCACCGACGTGACACAGCGGCCCCTCGCCCGCTCCGCTCGCCCCTGTCGCACACAGGTGCGGGGACCGGGGACCACAGGCAGGGGACTCAGGAGCCAGCCCTGCAGGCTAGCAACAGCTTTGCAAACTGCAGCCTTGCAAAGCCGGGCTCAACCCTGCACTCAATGGCACAGCCAGGTCAGTGTTTTAGTTCCGGACGGCGACAGTGGGGACAACTGGGCGTGGAGCACAGCACGGCTGCTGGTCCCCTGCTTGCAATTTTTATATAAATCTTCAGTTACTCTATTACAAAAAAAAAATCCCAAAGATGATTGCTCATTTATTTCCCCTTCCTTGTTGTTTGCAGCGCTCAGCCAGGGCCAGGCCCTGTGCCCACGCTGCAGAGGGCGCCATTTCTGCCCTGGCCCCAGCCCCGTGCAGGGCCCCACACGGAAGGGGCCGTCTGTCACCGCCTGCCACACTCTTCCCCCAGCACCGAGGCCCAGGACCGGCGCCTCGCCGGCATCCGTTACACCTGCGAGGACAGGTGATGCGAGGCCCACGCCGCTCAGCGCGAGCCCTGCCCGGGCTCCTCAGAGGCCCCGCGCCAGAGGAGGCCGAGGGCAGGTGACGGTGGGTCCCCCGTTTCTGCCAGAGGCGAACAACCGCTAACCCAGCGGCAGCGGCGGGGCCCCACAGGCCTGGGGAGGGGCCCTCGGCAGGTCCCCGAGGCCCACCGCGCACACCCGGCGCCACAGGTGGCAGCCACTGGCGTCCTCACTCCCCCGAGGCGGGCACAGCCCCGACGCGTGTCCCCCTTCCTTTAGTAAACATTCCCAGGAGTCCCCTTTGTCCTCATTCCACCCCCACTGCTTTATTTTTATTTTTTTAAATTAAAAAAAATCATTTTTAAGGAAGGGCGGAAAAAAAACCCCAATTGTCCCCAGGGCATCATTTTCTGCTAAATGTTTCCATGGCGGGGCGGGGAGAGGCGGAGCAAAGGGGTGGTGGGAGGCGGGGTGGGGGTGTAGGGGGGTCTGTGGTCTGTCCCAGAACCGAGCGACAAATCCAAAAAAAAGCGGCCAGGCCCGCCCCCTCGCCGCCCCGCCGCCCAACAGGTGCCTCCCCGGCCCCCGCGGCGGCCCCGCAGCAGCCGCCCGTACTCACGGCCGCTCGGCGGTCCGCACCCCGGCACGCAGCGCCCATCCGGCCCCGGGCCTCCGTCGCCTCGAGCGCGGCTCTCAGGCGGCCCCGGCGCGGCCTGGGACGCGCTGCGGCCGTTGGCGCGTCGGCAGGGCGCGAGCCATCCTCCCGCCGCCGCCCCGCGGGCCGCCTGCCCTTTGTTTTGGAGCCGCGGCCCGGCCCCGCCGCCGTTAACGGCCTCGGAACGCGGCGCCGGCCAATCAGCTCGCCGCGCCGCCGCCGCCCCGCCCCCTGCCCCGCCCCGCGCGCCCCCGCCCCGCGCGCTCCGCGACGGCGGGGCTCGGCCCGCACGCACCCGGCGGGGCGGGGCGGCACGTGCGGAGGGGCGCGCCGCTCTCCCATTGGCTGGGGCGCTGGGCGCGGCCTCGGAGCCAGCCTGTGAGGGTGGAGGGCCGCAGGGGCGGGGCCGCGAGGGGGCGGGGCTCTGGGCCCCGCCCAGCCGAGGGCCCGGGCTCGGCGGCGAGCACCGCTCCCAGGCTTGCGCGGGCGCGGGCGCGGGCCGACGGGCCGGAGGCGTGGGTCCGACCTGGGGTCCGGTGGCCGCTGTGCGCCGGCGGCACTCCGCCTAGCCAGGTCCCCAAGGGTCGGAGGATCCTGGGCGCACTCTGAGCCCGACCGCCCTCCCTGAGCGCCGTAGCTGCTCTGGGTGCGCATCTGAGCCCTGGCGCTCTTCGGGGACCACAAACCGGGCGGGACGACCCCCGCAAGCGCCCCGCAGCCTTCAGGCAGCCTCCGCCCACGCCTCGTGGCCCGCACTCCTCCGCGGTCACTGTGTTATTTGGCGGGGCCCATACCCTCTCTCCACCTTGGGTTTTGGTTCTCCACTGTGCCGATTTGTGGGATGCGGAGTGCAGCGTGTGTGACCAGGTCAGATGACTTAGCCATTTCTCCCTCCTTAAGCATTAGACATTTTTCGATGAGTAATAACTGTCCGTTACTCATGGAGTGTATGGTGCAACATTTCCTTATGTGTGTACAATCTATACTGATGAAATCAAGGTAAGTGAAAGGTTATTTTTTGAAAGAGAAGGGGTGGAGAGAGAGGTCTCCCATCCACTGGTTCACTCTCCAAATGGCTGCAATGGCCGGTGCTGGGCCACACTGAAGCCAGGAGCCAGGAGCTTCTTCCGGGTCTCCTATGTGGGTGCAGGGGCCATCTTTCCCAGGTGCATTAATTGGCAGAAAGCTGGTGCTGTGGTCAGCCAAGGGGTCGGTGTTGGGGTTACCACCAGGACAAGAAGGTGGAGACCTGGGACGGCTGACAGTGAGTGAGGAGAGCTGGCATCATCTGAGAAACGTGCCTGGAAATGGTCATGAGGGGTTGGGCACTGGGCACAGCACCTGCAGGCGCCGCTCGGGACGCCCACGTCCCAAATGTGAGTGCCCAGGTTCGAGTCCCAGCTCCTCCACTTCCCATCCTGCTTCCTGCTAATGTGCGCCCTGGGAGGCTGCCGCCGGAGGCTCCAGTCCTTGAATTCCTGCCACTCAGGTGGGAGACTTGGATGGAGCTGGCGCTCCTGCCTTCAGCCTGGCTCAGGCCCTGATGTTGCAGGCAGATGGAAGACCTTTCTGCCTTTCAAATCGAGTGAATCACGAAGGGGGTTGGGTGTTGGGCGCAGGGGGCGAGACACCACCCGGGGGGGGGGGGGGGGGGCTCCCATCCGACATCTGAGACCCAGCTCTGCTCTGCATTCCAGCCTCCTGCTGATTGCACTGGTAATGGATTGAGTCCTTGTGGGGAGACCTGCACCAAGTTCCTGGGCACTTGTGGGAAGGAGAGGGGGTGGGGGGGTGGGGATTGAGGGTGGGGTTACTGTTTCCTGGGCACAAAGTTTCAGTTCTACAGATGAGGAGTTCTTCGTTACTTTGTATTATTGTTGTCATTTGAGAGGCAGAGAGAAAGAGCGAGCGTGCCCCAGGGAGCACGCTGGCACCTGCTGGTTCATGCCTCCAGTCCCTGCAAAAAGCTGAGGTTTGTCCAGGACAAAGCTGGGAGAGGGTAACTCCATCCAGGTCTACCATGTGGGTGGCAGGGACCCAAGTACTTCAGCCATCATCTGCTGCCTCCCAGCGAGTGCTTCAACAGGAAGCTGGATCGGGAGCCAGAGGGGACATGAATCCTGGTACTCTTTTTTTTTTTTTTAAGATTTTATTTAGAGTTATAGAGAGAGTAAGAGACAGAGAGAAAGGTCTCCCATCTTCTGGTTCACTCCCCAAATGGCTGCAATAGCTGGACCCAGGCCGATCCAAAGCCAGAATCCAGGAGCTTCTGGCTCTCCCCCGTGGGTGCAGGGGCCCAAGTCCTCTGCCATCTCCCACTGCCTTCCCCAGGCGCATTAGCAGGGAGCTGGATCAGAAGCAGAGCAGCCAGGACTCGAACCTGTGCTGTGATATGGGCTGCGGCAGCATGGGTGCTAGCTTAACCCACTGCACCACAGTGCTGGCCCTGAGACACCACTTTTCATTCTTTTGGCTACATAGCCAGAAGTGGGTTTGCTGGCTCACGGGGCAATCCTACACTGCTCCAAACCTGCTGCACCATTTTCTATTCCCATTAACAAGGTGTGAGAGTTCCAATTTCTCCATGTGCTCATCAACACTCATTTCTAGTTTCTTCATGGTGGCCAGCCTCATGGGTGGGACACAGTATCTCCTTGTGCCTTTGATGTGCGTTTCCCTGGGGATCGGTAACATTCAGCATGTGTGTGTTCTCCTCGGCCTTAAAGACTGTTTATCCACAATCCACGTTGCCCAAAACATTTTATGTGCATGGTGTTTCTGGGTGATGAAAGATTTTTGGGAATAGTGTGGATGGTGGCATAACAATAGGAATGGATTTTACACCACTGAATAATATACTCCAAGACTTTAAAACGAGGGGCTAGCCTTGTGGCATAATGGGTTACGCCACTACCTGCAGTGCCGGCATCCCATATGGGCATCGGTTAGAGTTCTGGCTGCTCCACTGCCAATCCAGCTTCCTGCTGCTGCACCTGGAAAGCAGGATGGTCCAAGTCCTTGGGCCCCTGCACCCACGTGGGAGACCTGGGTTATTCACAGAACCCTGGGCATGACCCCCTAAGTGAACTGACAAGGTGCCTGTCCACAACCCTGCGCCCCCAGCAGTCCACTCTGGAAGGCTCACTTCTGGGCATTCCAACCCCGAAGTGCCTGTGCAGGCACCTGGGGGATGTCTCTTCCCTCCTGCTCTCTCCCTCCCTGAACCTCTTCCTCACCACATCCTGGCGTAGCACTGTGATCCTGGTGCCCCTCGGAGATGCACCGCGGCGGGCAGACCCTCCAGGGAAGCTGAGTTCTCCGGACCCCCTGCACCTGCCCAGCTGCAAAGTTTATCAAGAACATCCACGTAAAAGCCTTCGCTCCCTCTGACAACAGCTGCCAGTGTGCAGGTCTCCGAGGCCACGGTTCTGTGCGATAGTTTCCTGGAAGGACTTGCTGGAAGTGATTTCACCATGGTTACAGCTCATCACTGGGAGGATACGGATGAAAAGCAACCCACGGGGCTGAGTCCAGGAAATCCGCAAAGGGGGGGGGGCATCCAGCATCCTTCCCCCTGAGACACCTGGGCCAGCATGGACGTGGGAGGACACACTCAAGGGTGTCACCAGCCTGTGAGACTCACCTGGGCTTCGGTGCCTGGATTTTATACTGGGGACCCAAGTGGAGGATCTGGGTCTCCAGGTTCCAGGCTCCAGTCTCTGGGGTGTGACCCAGAGTCCCCAATCTTTTGATCAGGTACAATCCCCTCGAACTCTTCTGGTAGTCTCCATCTTAAATCACATGGAGGGGGTAGGGGCTAGCACTGTGGCATAGCAGGTAAAGCCACTGTCTGCAGTGCCAGCATCCCATATGGGCACCCATGTCAGTCCTGGCTCCTCCACTTCTGATCCAACTCCCTGCTAATACACCTGGGAAAGCAGTAGAAGATGGCCCAAATCCTTGGGCCCCTGCATGCACGTGGGAGACCTGGAAGAAGCTCCAGGCTCCTGGCTTCGGATCAGCAGAGCTCCAGCCATTACAGCCGCTTGGGGAGTGAACCAGTGGATGGAAGAACCCCCCTCTCCGCACCTCTGTAACTGCCTTTCAAATAAATGAATCTTAAAAAAAAAAAAATCACATCAGGGACAGACATTTTTAAGAAAATTTCTTAAATAAATGTTTTTTATTTATTATATATTTTAAAATTACAATTTAGTAACTTCAACAAAAAGATTTATTTATTTGAGAGGCAGAGGCGGGGGAGAAAGAGAGAGAACGAGAGCTCTTTTACTCACTAGTTCACTCCGCAATGGCCACAATGGCCGGAGCTGGTCCAATCTGAATCCAGGAGCCAAGAGCTTCTTCTGGGTCTCCCAAGCAGGTGCAGGGGCCCAAGCACTTGGGCCATCTTCTACTGCTTTCCCAGGCCATAGCAGAGAGCTGGAGCAGAGGTGGGGCAGCTGGGACTCGAACCAGTGCCCATATAGGATGCGGGTGCAGCAGGCGGTGGCTTTACCTGCTACACCACGGCACCGGCCCCTTCCATGACCTTTTTGAAATACCCTTGTACATGGGTTTTGGTGGCAGGAAGACACCTGGGAGAATTCTCCCAAAGGGTCTCCAGTCTGCTTTTTACCCTCAAATGCTGCCCGGGACCCTGGGATGGGCCAGCATGGAACAGCCACACAGGTGGCACAGACAGGACAGGGAATGTGACACCGTGGGCCCCCAGCAGTCTCCTGGGCAAGTCAGGGGGCTGGGATGAGGGCTCTGGATGACTCTTCCAGTTCAGAAGCTCTCTGACTTCCTCACAGTTCCTTTGGTGATATTCAAAACCCTTTGGAAAGGAGGCAGGTGCTGTTGTCATAGCAACCGTGCAAGCCATCTTATGTTCTTTCCAAATTAAAAAAAAATCCAGCTCGAGGACTGAGGACAGAACTATGTAAGGAGCAGTGAAGTTAATGATGGCAGCAGTCACCATGGCAACATGCTGTCCCCGGCGACGTCGGCCAGCTGCCACCTGCTCTCTACTCTCTGTGCAGAGGATAGGATGAGGACCTGCCTCCCACGGCGAGGGGGAGAAGCACAGAATGTGTTTTAATTAGAAGTCGTCCACTGTTGATGGGAATTTGTATTTTAAGCGTGGCCACACACCCAGTGCACAGGGCTTCTTAAAACACCCAGCTCCCTCAGGGATCCTGTGAAAATGGGGACGGTGATATGGCAGGCCTGGGACAGGAGCTGAGACTCCAAATTTGTGCTTTAATTTGTACTAAAATACAAGTAACAACAATTACCACCTTACCCATTTTGAAGTGGTTTGCTGCATTCCACCTTGCAGCACTGGTTCGAGTTTTGGCTATTCCATTTCTGACCCAGCTCCCTGCTAAGGTGCCTGGGAAAGCAGTAGAAGATGGCCCAAGTGCTTGGGCCGCTGCACCCATGTGGGAGACCCGGATGGAGTTCCTGTCTCCTGGCTGTCTCCTGGCCCAGACCTGGACTTTTGCAGCCATGTTCACTTTGCTGGACATCTCCAAGACCCCTCTTGCAACACGGAAACCTGGTCCCATTTGGTAACAGCTGCCCTGGGGCCCCTCCCCCACACAACACGGGTCTGGAACCAGGTGGTGGCCAGGATTGCTGGTCTACAGCCCACATCACACATCGGGCTTTTGGGTGGACCGGAGCCTGAAGTCGGTGGCAGACAGCTCTGTGTGAACAAGCCACGTGGGGGGGGGGGTTCCAGAAACTTCCTGACAGGTAGGACAAGAGGAGGGACAATACAGCTCAAGAGTGGACAGAAAGATGCCTGACTCACTTGTGTGCCCAGGGCTTGCAGAGGAGGGAGGATGAAGCACCAGGGAGTGGGGGAGAGACACCGAAGACCCATGACTGCCCCAGGCTCTCGCCAAGTTTGCTGGAACATTCCTTAACAGTGGGCTCCTTAGGCTCCTTATCTTCTTTTTCTGACTGCAAATAATGCTGATTTAATATATCTTTGTATACGTGGCTGTTAGCTCTTGAATCACTATCAAGAGTAAAAAAAAAAAAGGGTGGGGGGAAAGGGGTGGGGTCTGGCATGGGGTAGCATTGGGTTACCCCGCTGCCTGTGACACTGGCATCCCATATGAATGCCAGTTCGAGTCCTGGCTGCTCCATTTCTAATCCAGCTCCCTGCTAATCTACCTGGGAAAGCAGCAAAAATGACCTAAGTGCTTGGCCACATTCCACTCACGTGCAAGACCCTGATGGGGTCCCAGGCTCCTGACTTCTGCCTGGTCCAACCTCGCCATTGTGGCCATTCAGGGAGTGAACCAGCAGATGGATGCTCTCTCTCTCCCTTTGTAACTCTACCTTTTCTTTCTTCCTTTTTTTTTTTTTTAAGATTTTAGTAATGGAATTATTATTATTACTTTATTCAAGAGACAAAGAGAGAAACGGCATGCATGCTAGTGAGCTATCTCTCATTGGTTCACTCTTCAAATGTGACTGTGCTGGCCTGAAGCTGGGAACCCAATCTGCGTCTCCAGTGCGGATGGCAAGGATCCACCCTGCCTGGAACATCACCTGCTGCCTCCCGGGGCCTGCAGTAGCAGGAAGCTGGAATGAGGAGCTGGAGGGGGGGTGTGGGCCATCCTCCGCTGCTTTCCTAGGCACAGGCAGCTGGACCGGAAGTGGAGCAGCCAGGACTCCAACAGGTGCCCATAAAAGCGCAAGCCCCTTTGTGATTCTTTATATGCTTTGGAAAATGCTTTTTTTTTTCTCTTTAAAAGATTTACTTATTTATTTGAAAGGCAGAGTTACGCAGAGGCAGAGAGAGAGAGAGAGAAAGGTCTTCTGTCTACTGGCGCACTCCCCAGATGGCCAGCAATGGCCGGAGCTGCGCTGATCCAAAGCCAGGAGCCAGGAGCTTCCTCTGGGTCTCCCACGTCAGTGCAGGGGCCCAAGCACTTGGACCATCTTCTACTGCTTTCCCAGGCCACAGCAGAGAGCTGGATCGGAAGAGGAACAGCTGGGTCTCGAACCAACGCCCATATGGGATGCCGGCACTGCAGGCAGTGGCTTCACTCACTACACCACAGTGCCGGTCCCAGAAAAGACTTTCATAATTGGGTGCTCATGGCACGTGTGAGCCTCTGTACTGTGGTCCAAGCGGGCCTGAAATTCAGACACAAGATATTCATATGTTCATCTCTCTCTCTCTCTCTCTCTCTCTCTCTGTCTGCAACTCTTTCTTCCCAATCAGTGACCTCTTGGGTGGATTTCTGGATGACCTGTGGTTGGAAGCTCTCGCCCTCTCTCTGTTGCTCTGCCCTTCAAACTGTGTAGTTCTGAGTTTCTGACCTGTGTCCTTTTCCCTCCCTGTGAGTGTGCGAGAGCTGTTTGTCACAAAGCAGATCTGCTGGCGACAGATTCCCCAAGTTTTTGTTTCTCTAACAGAAACTTGTTTTTTTTTTCCTGGTTCAACTCCACGTTTAGTAAGAGTAGAGGAAGGGATAAAACCGTCTTCACGGCGGATTCTGGTCTCTTACCGTGAAGTCCGATACTGGCAGCAAATGTTCCTGTCTACTCAGCTACGCTGAGTTCTGATGGGATGACGGATGGGTGTCAGGCTGGGCTAAACACAGTGTCTCCATCTGCGGATTATCTGGAGAGGGAGAGGGAGAGGGAGAGAGGCAGGAAGAGAGAGAGGGAGGGAGGGAGGGAGAGAGAGAGGGAGGGAGGGAGGGAGGAGAGGGAGGGTGGGAGGGAGGAAGAGAGGGAGGGAGGGAGGGAGAGAGAGGGAGAGGGAGGGAGGGAGAGAGAGAGGGAGGGAGGGAGGGAGAAAGGGAGGGAGGGAGGGAGAGAGAGAGGAGAGAGAGAGGAGAGAGAAGAGGGAGGGAGAGAGAGAGGAGAGAGAGAGGGAGAGAGAAGAGGGAGGGAGGGAGAGAGAGAGGAGAGAGAGAGGGAGAGAGAAGAGGGAGGGAGGGAGAGAAGAGGGGGAGAGGAAGAGAGGGAGAGAGGGAGAGGGAGGGAGGGAGAGAGGGAGGAAGAGAGGGAGGAGGGAGGAAGAGAGGGAGGGAGGGAGGGAGGGAAGGAGAGGGAGGGAGGGAGGAGAGGGAGGGAGGGAGAGAGGGAGGGAGAGAGGGAGGGAGGGAGGGAAGGAGAGGGAGGGAGGGAGGGAGGAAGAGAGGGAGGGAGGGAGGGAAGGAGAGGGAGGGAGAGGGAGGGAGGGAGAGGGAGAGGGAGGGAGGGAGGGAGAAAGGGAGGGAGGGAGAGAGAGAGGAGAGAGAAGAGGGAGGGAGAGAGAGAGGAGAGAGAGAGGGAGAGAGAAGAGGGAGGGAGGGAGGGAGGGAGGGAGAGAGGGAGGGAGGGAGGGAAGGAGAGGGAGGGAGGGAGGGAGAGAGAGAGAAGAGGGAGGGAGAGAGAAGAGGGACAGAGAGAGGAGAGAGGGAGAGAGAAGAGGGAGGGAGGGAGGGAGAGAGAAGAGGGACAGAGAGAGGAGAGAGAGAGGGAGAGAGAAGAGGGGGAGAGGGGGAGAGGGAGAGAGGGAGGGAGGGAGGGAGGGAAGGAGAGAGGGAGGGAGAGAGAGAGAGGGAGAGAGAGAGGAGAGAGAGAGGGAGAGAGAAGAGGGAGGGAGGGAGGGAGAGAGAAGAGGGAGGGAGGGAGAGAGAGAGAGGAGAGAGAGAGGGAGAGAGAAGAGGGAGGGAGGGAGGGAGAGAGGGAGAGAAGAGGGGGAGAGGAAGAGAGGGAGAGAGGGGGAGAGGAGGAGGGGGGGATAAGGTAACAGAGATTTGGGGAGCGAGAGAGAGTTCTTCCATCCATTGGTTCACCCCCCACATGCCCCCAGGAGCCAGGGCTGGGCTGTGGCTAAAGCCAAGAGCCTGGAACTCCATCTGGAACACCCATGTGGTGGCAGGGACCTGAGTACTTGAGCCATCACCCGCTGCCTCCCACAGTGCACCTGAGCCGGAAGCTAGGTTGGCAGTGGAGTATCCAGGGCTCACGCCAGGCACTCGGATTCGGGATACAGGTGTCCAAAGCGCCGACGTAACAGCTGTGCCTGCGCCTGCTCGCCTGAGTTGATTTTATTTTCCGAGTGCCCATGCCCGGGGCCGTAAGCATTGCTGCACCTGTGTTCATGAAAGGACGCTGCAGAATTAGATCTCCTTCATCATGTCTTCCTCTGGCTTTGCTGTCAGGGGGACGCTGGCCTCACAGAATGAGTCATGTGCTCCATTTGTTTCCATGTTCTGGAAGATATCATCACTGAAAAAAAATTTTCCCCTCAAAATATCTGAGCCAGTGTATTTGTGTTCTGAAGTGAATGTGGGTATTTGTCACGGTTTTATTCGTAACTGCCCCAAGCTGGAAGCAACTGGGGTGTGCATCAACAGAGGAGTAGATAAACTGTGGCATATCCACACAATGGAATACCACTTAGTGATACAGAAAGAAAGGATGGGGCCGGCACTGTGGCTTAGCGGGTAAAGCCACTGCCTGCAGTGCCGGCCTCCCATATGGGCGCTGGTTCGAGACCTGGCTGTTCCACTTCGGATTCAGCTCTCTGCTATGGCCTGGGAAAGCAATAGAAGATGGCCCAAGTCCTTGGGCCCCTGCGCTCATGTGGAAGACCCAGAAGAAGCTCCTGGCTCCTGGCTTTGGATTGGCCCAGGTCCAGCTGTTGTGGCCAATTGGGGAGTGAACCAGTGAATGAAAGACCTCTCTCTCTGCCTCTCCTTCTCTCTCTGTGTAACTCTGACTTTCAAAGGTCCAATGATGTGGGTCTCTTTTTCTTTTAAATTTTTTATCTGACAGGTAGAGTTATAAACAGTGACAGAGAGAGGTAAAGGCCTGTTAACTGACAACACCGGAAGTCACACAGCTGGAGCAGGTCAGCGCCCTGTCGTGGCACAGCGAGGTTAAGCCGCCAGTGGCTAAATCCAGGTCTCCCACGTGGGTGGCAGGACCCTGATTCCTGGAGCCATCACCGCTGCCGCCCTGGATCTGCGCTGGCGGGAAGCTGGGGTCAGGAGCCAGAGCTGGGAATCAAAGCCAGGCTCTCTGATCTGCACCAGCAGGTAAATGCCTGCTGCCCTGTTTTCTTGTTTTGTGGTTGCCCAGGTGATACAAAGCATCAAACCTCTTGGTGCACCCCAGGGAGCTCCCAGCACCCCTGGCCTGGCCCCCACGGCAGGCCTTGGGTCTGCTTTTGGCGGAACCTTCCAGGTTTCCCGGTCTACTCATATTCCAGGCCCTCTCTCCTCTTCAGGGAGAAGCCTGATGCTGGGTCTGGGCTGATGGCCCCAGGACGGGGTGTGCAGAATCCAGGTCCTCGGTGACAGTGCGGGCTCACTCAGTCCCCTTCTGATGTCATGAAACCGTGCTTTGTGTCACTGCCTGACATGGTGGCTGGGCCCCTTTGTCCCCACTTTGTGAGATGCCCTTTATATGAGGTGCTCTGGGGCCGGCGTTGTGTAGTCGGGAAAGCTGCCACCTGCAGCCCTGGCATCCCATATGGGCACAAGTTCAAGTCCCTGCTAACACGCCTGGGAAAGCAGTGGAAGATGGCCCAGGTGCTTGGGTTCCTGCACCTGTGTGGGAGACCTAGATGAAGCTCCCAGCTGGCCTATCTCTGGCCATTGTGGCCATCTGGGGAGTGAACCAGCAAATGGATGATCTTTCTGTCTCTCTCTGTGGCTCTACCTCTCAACTAAATTAAGAAATCTTAAAAATTCATCATGTCCTTTAAAAATTGATTATTTAATTTAAAAGGTAGAGAGATTGGGGTTGGTGTAGTTGTGATACAGTGTCTTAAGTCACTTGTGATGCCAGCATCCCACGGGAGCACCGGGTCAAGTCTCAGCTGCTCCGCTTCTGATCCAGCTCCCTGTTAGCGCACCCAGGAAAGCAGCAGAGGATGGCCCCAGGGCTTGGGACCCTGCAACTCATGGGGGAGACTTGGATGGATTCCCGACTCTTGGCTTCAGTCGGCTCAGCACTGGTTGTTGTGGCCATTTGAGGAATGGAGGATAAATATTTCTGTCTCTCCCTCTCTATACCTCTGCCTTTCAAATCATTTTTTTCTTAAGATTTTATTTGAGAGGTAGAGTTACAGAGAGAAATGTCTTCCATCTGCTGGTTCACTCCCCAAATGGCTGCAAAGGCCAGAGCTGGGCCAATATGAAGCCACGAGCTTCTTCTGGGCCTCCCACATGAGTGCAAGGGCCCAGATGCTTAGGCCATTTTCCACTGCTTTCCCAGGCCATCAGGAGATAACTGGATTGGAAGAGGAGCAGCTGGGACTAGAACCGGCAGCACCCATATGGGATGACAGCACTGCAGACAGCGGCTTTATCTGCTGTGCCACAGTGCTGGCCCCAAATAAATCAATCTAAGCAAAATAAAATAAGGCAGAGAGAGAGAGAGAGAGAGAGAGAGAGAGAGAGAGAGAGAAATATCTTGCATTCACTCCCCAAAATGGCCACAACAACCAGGTCCGAGCCAGGCTGAAGTCAGGAGCTTGGGACTCCGTCCATGTCTCCCATGCTGCCTCCCAGGACATATATTAGCAGGAAGCTGGAACTGGGAGCAGAGCCAGGACTTGAACCCAGACACCTGTGGCAGGCCTGTATTGAGTTCCTGGCTCCTACCTGCAGCCTGGCCCAGCTCTGGCTGTTGTTGATATTTGGGGAGTAAAATGAGGGATGGATGATCCTTTCTTTAAGATTTATTTGTTGGCCGGTGCCGCGGCTCACTAGGCTAATCCTCTGCCTGTGGCACCGGCACCCCAGGTTCTAGTCCCGGTTGCTTCTCTTCCACTCCAGCTCTCTGCTGTGGCCCGGAAAGGCAGTGGAGGATGGCCCAAGTGCTTGGGCCCTGCACCCGCATGGGAGACCAGGAGGAAGCACCTGGCTCCTGGCTTCAGATCAGCGCGGTGCGCCAGCCGCAGCGGCCATTTGGGGGGTGAACCAACGGAAAGGAAGATCTTTGTCTCTTTGTCTCTCGCTAACTCTGCCTGTCAAAAAAAAAAAAGAATAAAAAAAGATTTATTTGTTTATTTGAAAGGCAGAATGAGAAAGGGGAGAGAGGGGAAAGGGGAAAGAGGGGAGAGGGGAGACCCAGAAGAAGCTCCTGGCTTCAGATCAGCCCAGCTGAAGCTGTTGCGGCCATCTAGGGAGTGAACCAGCAGATGGAGACCGCTGTGTCTCTACCTCTCTCTGTAAGCCTTTCAAATCAATGGGATAAATCTTAAACAAAAAACTGGGCTTCCTGGCGCCCGAGTCTCCCTCCCATGTCCCCTCTTCCTCCTCCTTGAGCAGTTGGTGCCATCTTGGAGACACTGTCTTCTCTGGTCCACGGAACGGGGACGCTTCAGTGTCCTAAAAACAAAACCAAAACAAAACAAAACAACCACAGTGGCATCGTGGAAAGAAGTGAAAGCGGTCTCTGGGATTATAGGCAGGGAACAAGGGGCCATGGTGCCGGGACTGCTGGGTTCCCACGTGACTCTGGTGCCCCACCTGCCCGAGGCTGTTGTGCACCTGCCACCTCCCACTGTGACCTCCAGGTGCCTTCTGCTCTCACCAAGCAGAAGAGGAGGTGGTACTCACTCTGCTCCTCCCACCCAGCATTTTAACTCCCTGAAGTCTCCTCAAACGTGTTTGTCCATGGAGGTCAGACAGTCATAGGTTTCTCCCCTGGGGCACCCAGCCCAGCACCGCACAGGCTGCCATCTCCACGCCATCACAGGGTCCGCTGTCCCCACCAGCACAGAGGGGACAGCATGCCTACCTAGGCCCAGTGTGCAAATGCAGGATGTTACAACTCTCTCCATTGTGGAAGAGTTAACAGGAAGGCATCTGTCTGGACTCTGGCCATCAGAGGTGCCCACCTAGGTCCCGTGTGGGTCCACAGCACTGCTATCCTTGAAATCCCCTCAGAGGTAAAATCTTGCCTGCACTCCTGCCCTAAGCACTTGGCTTTTAAACCCACACCCCTGGGGCTGGTGCTGTGGTGCAGCAGGTAAAGCTTCTGCCTGCAGTTCTGGCATTCCTTATGGACACAGGTTCAAGTCCTGGCTGCTCCACTTTCGACCCAGCCCCTCACTAATGGCCTGAGAAAGCAGCAGAAGATGGCCCAAGTGTTTGGGCCCCTGCACCCATGTGGGAGACCCAGAAGAAGCTCCTGGCTCCTGTGTTTTGATCAGCCCAGCTCCAGCCGTTGCGACCGTTTGGGGAGCGACCCAGCGGATGGAAGACCTGTCTCTTCCTCTGTAACACTGCCTCTCAAGTCAGTGAATCTCCCAGGGATGCAGGGATTTCCCGCGTGCAGCCCCGGCCGTTGGCTGTCAGACATGGCAGGAGCTCACACTTTAATAGTGAAGGGGAAGTTGAGGGAGAGGAAACCCACGTGATGGGCACTGCACTTTCAGAGGATCTGGACGTGATGGGGACCCGAGTGCCACCTTCCACCATGGCTCCTCCACCCGCCCCCTGCCCTCCCAGCACAGCTAACGTCCCGTCGGCATCGACAGCAAAGCCCTAGCATGACACCGCAGGCCAACCTGTGTCCTGTCAGCCTCTCGTTCCCATTCCTCGCCCCCAGCAGACATGCCTCCTGCTTCAGGTGGGACAGGTGCAAGTGGGCACCACCTCCGTCCACTTCCTTCTCCCAGCCCAAGTGACTGCATGCCTTCAGGGGCTGGCCGGGCACAGCAGTTCAGATGGCGCCTGATGCCTGCATCTCACTATGGAGGCCTCAGTTTGAGTACTGGCTCCATTTTTTTTTTTTTTAAGGTTTATCCATTTTTATTTTGAAGAGGAGAGAGATAAATATTGACTTTACATCAGCCAGGCCAGGCTGAAGCCAAGTGACTCCATCCTGGTCTCCCACAGGTGCACTAACAGGGAGCTGGGGATGCTGGGACTCGAACCAGCAGCTTCACCTACCACAGCACAACACTGGTGCTGGTTCCACTTCTGATCCAGCTTCCTGCTCATGTCCCCGGGAAGCAGCAGCAGACAGTGGGAGACCGGGCAGTGTTCTGTGCTCCTGACTTCAGCCTGGCCCACCTCGGGCTGCTGTGGGCATTTGGGGAGTGAGCCAGTGGGTGGAAGCTTTGCCTGCCTTTTGATGAAATACATATTTGTTAAATGATTGTCTTCAGCCATGCTTGGTGCCAGACTCAAAGTGCCCCCACGTCCCACCCAACTCCCAGGACCAGAGACGCACAGTGGCCTGAGCGCGCCGATGGTGCTCTCAGATGGTGCAGTGCGACACTTGGGCTCCTGCCAAGGTAAGGAGCCCACCATAATCAAAGCAGGGAACAGGGTCCCTGGACTTCCCTGCTGAACCAGGATGACCACGACTCACTTGTTTGCTTCCTATGGGATTTGCACAACAAGGGAAACCACTGCTACTCCCTCCAGGACAAAGCAGGTGTCAGAACACCCAGGCGAGGGTTCCAGAGCACCCCCCCACCCCGAAACTTCCAGATGGGGCCGGAGGAGCTCATTCCCCCGGTGGCGTCTCATCAGTCCTCAGACATTTCAGGGACACCTCGCAGAACCGTTGATGCGACACAGAGCGTCTGGGAAGACCTGCTGATGCCGAGTACTTGGCTCCAGGGCTCTCTGCTGACACAGGGGCTGTTTCCACCGCACGGGCGGCAGGGTCTGAAGCGGGAGCAGCCGAGGAGCAGGTTCTATGGGTCTGGAGCCTGTGCTCTCTGCTCCGTCAGCGAGCGAGTCAGTGCATCACACCCAATACAGACAAGAACCGCACGTCAGGCAGCCCATGACATCTGTGGGGGCTCACGGTCAGGAGGATGGGGAGACATGCTCGTGGCACCGCCTTCCGCCCCCTACGTATCCCCAAATGTCTGAAGAACCATCTGGAAAACCCCACAGCCCCTTAAAGGCCCACCCAGCTGCAGGGAACCAGCTCACGGCCCACCACTGGCTCTGCGAAGAGGAGTTAAGGAGGGCGTGCAGATTTGAGACGCGCTGGAGCACAAAGACTAGACCTCTTCCCAGTTCCAGGGAAGCTGCAATTAAACTATACATGCACAGCTCTGTTATTTTGGTAATACAGGGACACAATTTAATGATTCTAATTTTTTTGTAGGTTTTTTTTTACAAGTCAGGTGCCATAAACATTCAAATAATCCATCTTTTAAAAAGTACGTTTACAACATCAAAAGAATTAAGATGAAATATAAACCCTTTCTACTTACAATTTTTATACAGATTAACCAAATCACAAACACCACAAATAAATGTTATATTGTAACAATATAATGAATAGACATTCGGATTCTTAATAAAATCTTCCTTTAGCTTTTTTTAACTTACCATTATACTAAATAACCTATGCGGAGTTTCGGGGTACAATACCAAGAAGGCACCAACAATACAAAGCAGATACAAAGCAGTTTGAGAACGCTCTCGGGTGCGCTACACGGAGGAACAGCACGGAAAGGCAACAAGCTTTGGGCGAGCCCGCGGCGGCTCTGGCGGAGCTGGCCCTGGAGTCCTGGCCGCCGCGGTCGCGTGGAGCCGGGCGGCAGGAGGAGTGAGCACGCCCGCACGGGGGTCGCCCGCGTGGGGGGAGGTCCTTTCTGCCCTGCCCACCCTTCCCCACACCAGCGCAGCCAGGTTAAGCACAAATGCTTTAAAAATGTGTAAGCAAAAGGACTGCGGAGTTTCAAAACCACTACATTTACAAAAATAGTTCCCTTAAACTTGGGATTGCTCCAAAACATTGATTTACAAATATAAAAGTGATATGGAGGACTGGAAGCATGGGTGTGCGTGTGTCTGGGTGTAGTAACATACTGCTACCGTGCTATAGAAAAGTCACCAATTTAAAAACCCCATTAACAGAAGCAAATGAAGAGCTGACAGCGTCCTCTGAACGGCGTGCGGCCTTGGGCAGGGCAACGGGTGAGGGGATGGCCCTGGCCTGCCGCCCCCACTGCCCCCTGGGGCAGCAGAGTGTGGGTGGCCCCCGGTGCCGCGCCCTTGAGTTCTCCCCCACCTGTCCCACGGCCTCTGCCCCACGCTCAGTGAAAGGACTGGAATGTTTCAACAGGAATTTTTTGCTTACATTTTAGACACTGGGGGAAAAAAAAAAAGAAGCCGTTGGTCTGAGGGCTGATCCGAGCGCACTGCCGGCCAGCGTGGATTCCGACGACCGAATCGCCGGCGTCAGTGAGCGCCTTGGTTCTGACCGTCTCAGTGACATCTGGAGTGACCAGGGACAAGCACGGGGCTCACGGCGGTGAGGGGGGGCTGCAGGAGCCCCCGGCCCTCAGGAGTCACAGCTGAGGCTGCTGTCTAGAAGGGCTCCGCAGATGAGCCTCATGACCGCGCTAAGTACAGAGACGGGCCGGGAAGCTGGAGGCGCTCTTGTGGGAATGCAGCTGACTCGGCAGAGCGCCAGCTAACAGTCGGAGACCTCTGCCTCACTGCCAGCCCGGGGAGAACAGCACGTGATCTCGGAGCGGGAGCCGACGTGGTGACTCAGCCACGGGAGGGGTGAGGATCAGCACCCTGGGGCACTGGGGTTCTGTCTCAGGGCTCGACAGAGAATCTGGGGCCTATCATTTGAAAGAACATCTTTGCTCTGCGAGCCGAGGAAGGGCCCTAGGGACCTGGCCTTGAACTCATCTAGGCGAGACTACAGCGGGGTGTGTGTGTCGCCTGGGGTGGGGGAGTGAGGCCGAGGGCACTCCCGTGTGCCGCGCGGACTGCACCTGGCTGTCCATCAGACATGCGGACCCAGAGGAAATCGACACTGAATCTTAAGATGGATATGAAGTTAAGAGCTGTACATTTATTTCCATGAATTACAAGTGCATTGCTGTTCATACTGGCAGGCAGTCTTTATAGAACCCAATCTCCCACTGCTGTCCAAAAAAAAATCAAACACCAAGAAAAAGGACAGCTGAGAAATGAAAAGCTAAAAATAGAATTCCTTTCCCTAAGTGATCTGCTGGGTAGCATTTTCCGTGGAACACAACTCCGAGGTCACGACAGAGTTTTCATGTCAATCACAGGCACGTGGCACTTGGACAGTCATCTCTGCACAGAAAGCTGTAGCAGTCATGCGAGGGTACAGGGATCACCGAGCAAGGCAGACTTCTCACCAGAGCGAGCAGTGGGGGAGTCAGCAGGCGGCACCGCACGGGGACAGAACAGGGTCAACTCCACAGCACACGTGGCAGAGCGGGTACCGGAAGGAGGTCGGGAAGCCACGGAGGGCGCTCCAAACACGACTTAGTGCTAGCGTTTCCTGATGGTCCTAACTGCAGTATGGGAAATGTCCTCGAGCGTGTGGCGGCGGCACAGGGCTTCATCACACACTGTTATAGCATAGGTTGAAAAATGAACTTGAGATGCGGACATGCTGTGGAAGGAAGAAGAACTGTACACTCTCTCACTGAAAGACGCAGTGCTCCTCTCTGCCAGCCCCTGGGGATCGGACGCAGCTGCCCAAAGCCACGCTTCTCCAGGAATGCCATCCACCTTTGCATCGCTTCGTGCACGCCTTGCAAACGCAGGTACTGCGTGTAACGCGGGTTGGCGAGTGTGCTGCCGCTACGGTCGGTCTAAGTGACCACGGGCACCCTCTGCCTAGAGAAATGAGTGGGGCTGCTGAAAGCGTGCCAGTGACGGAGGTGACGCGAGGGACGATGGGACAGCACTCCCAGGGAGCGCCTGCTGCCAACGCCACACCCAGCTGCGCCATGAGCTCCTGCTCCGGGGACAGTTATGGTCCGAGGTGAAGTGCAGAGTCGGGGCTGTCACTGACTTAAAGTGCCCTAGGTAGCAGCCTTCCCTATCGTGAAGTGAGAGGCCAGTGACTGGTGCCGGCCTGGAGAGACCTGGCTCTGCTGAGGCTGCAGGGCGCCGCGGGTGTCGCCCAGGCAGGGGCTCAGCACAGGGAGGAACCACTGCATCTTTCACACCAGAAAGCGGTTAGTGACTAAAGCAACGGGAAGCAGGAGGTGCGCCAGAAGTGCACACTGCTGCAGGGCACCGCCGGGCGACACACACAGGGGCGCTGGGAGGAAGTCTCCGGACTGAGGGATTCTTTGAAAGCATAAAAGCCACAACTACCAGAAACCGCCCCTTCGAACGGCTCAAAGGAGTCAAAGTGGATAAGCCGGGACGGGCTGGAGACGGGACTGGGGGCGAGAACCGGGAAGAAGCACACCGACGTCAGCACGTCCAGTCCTCTGAAGCCCTCGTGCTGTTGAAACACAAACAGACAAACCGATGTGTCAGGACTGAGCCACAAGCCATCAACAGCAGCATCACAAAGTGGAAACCCGGGCAGAACGCACGGAGTGAACACATCCTTGGCATCTCCGGCAGCGAATCAAACTAGAGGAGTGGAACAGAAAAGGGAGGAGACGGCGCCCACTGTAGTGCAGCGGGTAAAGCGCCGTCTCCAGCGCCGGCATCCCATATGGGCGCCAGTTCAAGTCCTGGCTGCTCCACTTCCAAGATCACGAAGTTACACTCTGCATGAAATCTATTCCCGCCACACACAAGCTGCTGGCTCGCAAGCCTGAGCACCAGACGCCCCTGGAGCCCCGCTTAGAACACAGACTGCTGTGGGCACAGGGGGACCATGCTGGGGAAGCACCGGGTACCCACGCACGTGACGGCTTCACTGCCTGTCTCTGTTCACGATGTCCCTTCCTCGCAGGAAACGAAGGCCACCCTTCGAATCACGTTCTATGTTCTCTGGCTCTGGTGAGGGAGTCTGGTGGGTGACCAGGTGTCTCAAAATGCAAACCAAATACCCTTTCCTTCTGAGACCTTTACTGGTGTGAACTGCTTGCTAACGTGAAAAGTCTCACAGTGGGACTGGTGCTGTGGCTCAGTGGGTTAAAGCCCCAGCCTGCAGCTCCGGCATTCCATATGGGCACCAATTCAAGTCCTGGCTGCTCCCCTGTCGATCCAGCTCTCTGCTATGGCTAGGAAAGCAGTGGAGCATGGCCCAAGTCCTTGGGCCCCAGCACCGGTGTGGGAGACCTGGAAGAAGCTCCTGGCTTCAGATCAGCTCTGCTTTGGCCACTGCACTCCTTTGGGGAATGAACCAGCAGATGGAAGACCCCTCTCTGGCTCTACCTCTCTCTGTAACTCTGTCTTTTAAATACATAAACTAATTCTAAGAAAAAAAAAGTCTCACAGTGTCACTCAGAAAATTCACAAAACGAGCAGAGGAGGAAGAAAGCTGACCTTCACAGTGTCACAGGACAGGGTGGTTGGGAGACAGCGTGGGTGGGAGTGGACTTGCTACAAGGCATTAACCACACACTCTTTTTTTTTTTTTTTTGACAGGCAGAGTGGACAGTGAGAGAGAGACAGAGAGAAAGGTCTTCCTTTTGCCGTTGGTTCACCCTCCAATGGCCGCCGCGGTAGCGCGCTGCGGCCGGCGCACCGCGCTGATCCGATGGCAGGAGCCAGGTGCTTCTCCTGGTCTCCCATGGGGTGCAGGGCCCAAGGACTTGGGCCATCCTCCACTGCACTCCCTGGCCACAGCAGAGAGCTGGCCTGGAAGAGGGGCAACCGGGACAGGATCGGTGCCCCGATCGGGACTAGAACCCGGTGTGCCAGCGCCGCAAGGCGGAGGATTAGCCTAGTGAGCCGCGGCGCCGGCCTAACCACACACTCTTAACCTGTCGACGGAAACACTCCCGAGAAGGAACCCTTAAGCAAGGTATCATGAGTATACTCTGACCCCTAAGGGCCACCTCATGGACACCACGGATGCTTGGGCTCCAACAGCAGGGGACACCTGGGGGCCTCTCCTGCATCAGAGGTTTGATTTCATTTACTCATGAGAGAGACAGAACCGTGAGCGCTCCCAGCAGCTAGCTCATGCCCCAAACTCGCTGTGGCTGCAGGCCGGGGGCCATGACGTGGGTCATCACTGCTGCCTCCCAGGATCTGCATCCGCAGGAAGCTGGTGCCAGCTGGGCCTGAGTCCAGGCTCTGACATGGGACACGCGTGGTAGGTGTCTGGCGGCCCAGCTGCCCGTTTCCAGCTTTTTCCTGCTATAGCTACAGCTCTCTGACTGCAGCTTCTGACCTCAAGTGTGATGCCCCTTGGTGTCCTGAATTCCAGACCTTTCCCAGAGGGCAGGCTGGTCAGGGGCCGTGTGCAGAGATGCCAAGGAAAGGCATTCTCCACTGACCATGGGGAACAGACGTTCAGCCACGTCCATCCCCGCCCCCAGGATCACAAACGTGGGACAGGCCTCAGCGCTCCCTGCCACACCTCCCTCTGGACGCACCCTATACGCCAGGTGACCCTTGGTCCAGGTCGGTCCGGGTGCTGGCCACTTCCTCTGAAATGCACGACAGAAAGCGAGGGGGACTGATGGGGGAGATGGAGGCGCGGACGGACGAAACGTGAGGAAACAAGTGCACCGGACTGCCGAGGCCAGGCGGTGGGGTACAGGTGTCCACCGTCAAATGCTTTTTTATTTTTTTGGACAGGCAGAGTGGACAGAGAGAGACAGAGAGAAAGGTCTTCCTTTTGCCGTTGGTTCACCCTCCAATGGCCGTCGCGCTGCGGCCAGCGCATTGCGCTGATCCGAAGCCAAGAGCCAGGTGCTTCTCCTGGTCTCCCATGCGGGTGCAGGGCCCAAGGACTTGGGCCATCCTCCACTGCCTTCCCGGGCCATAGCAGAGAGCTGGACTGGAAGAGGGGCACCTGGGACAGAATCCGGCGCCCCGACTGGGACTAGAACCTGGTGTGCCGGTGCCGCAGGCGGAGGATTAGCCTACTGAGCCGTGGCGCCGGCCCACCGTCAAATTCTTCCCCCTCTCCAGAACGCCTCAGAAGGTCACCAGAGAACACCAGGGGTGAGGGGGTGTGGGTGCCATAACACTGGCTGGGATGCCCATGTCACATACAGAGTGCTGGGCTGAGAGCCCAGGCTCTGCTCTCAATTCCAGCTTCTTGCTAATGTGCATGCTGGGAGGGAGCCTGGGTCCTGACCAGCCATGCGGGAGACCCACGAGTTCTTGGCTGTTGGGAGTTTGGGGAGTGAGCCAGCGGACAGGAACTGTTTCTTGCACACATGCACGTGCACACACACACGCACACATGGGAAGAACAGAGCACATCTAAGCATCTATGCACCTATGTGGTCCATGGGGCATCTGAAGGACACCGAGGTGATGCTGCTGCTGCCTCTCTGCCCTCGGAGCTGGGGCACCGAGCTCTCGGTCTGCGCTCGCATCACGTGGCCAGCAGCAGCCTGGCACGTCTCTATCCAGGGTCCTCCTCACACTGTCCCTGCACCCTTACCGCCTGCAGGCTTGCTGAGCCAACACCTCAGGACTGGTAACTTCCCTGTGAGGGAGAGCTGGGCTCCATCCAGTCCCAGGCTCGGCCTCTGTCTCTGCACCCCTTCCCATGCACACCCACGCCACCTGACCTTGGCCAGGCCGCCTCCCAGCGTTCCCATGCCACGTGAGCATGCTGGGCCTTGCCGTCTCTGTGAGAGCAGCCGGCACAGCACCGACTGCAGGGATGGTGGAGGCCGACCTGCAGCACCCCTGCTCTTACACCAAAGCGTGTGCCGGGCTGCTCTGCTTGCGCTCTCTCCGGGGGGGGGCACATGTGGGTGCCTGTTCTCACCCCTGGTGCCCCACGCTGCGCCTGGCACGGGAGCACGTCTGAGCCCAAGGATGAAGTGTGGGGAAAGTGGCAGCCAGGCGGCTGCAGGAGAGCGACCGTGCGGGAGAAAAGCGAGGGAGTCGCTCAGCTCAGCTTTCTTGCCAGTAAGCCTGGTCCCATCACGACCGCCCCACTGGCTGCAAGGCTGTGCTGTGTCCACTGTGAGCATGCAGAGAGGAGCCGGGGGAGCCCTGTGCGGGAGCCGGCGAACTCCTCAGTAGGGGCGACCCTGCTGCTGCAGACTCCTCACCCAGTCACAAGGCCCACCTCACACCGCACCTTGCTCTGGCCCCCGCCGTCGGGCTTGCAGAGCTGGGAGTCCTTCAGACTTGGCTCTCCCGCCATTCTCCAGAACCCAGCACGGCCCCCAAGGCAGCAGGCTCCTGGTGCTTGCTCCTCGTCAGTTTCAGGGGTGGCTGTCCCTGACAAGGACCCCAGCTCGCTCCGTTCACCCCCTTTCATGCTGGCTCTGTCCACGCATGTCCCCAGCCACGCCTCACCCTCACGCAGTTCTGCATCCACTGCTCATTTCCGCAGAGCTCCAACACAAGCCCTCCTCTCCTCTTCCCGTGAGCCTCACACGTTCTGCCCCACCTCAGCTGGCTCTGGCACAAGTCCATACACCGCCTGACGACCCAGTCTGGCCTAAGCCTGCTGCAGAAGGCCTCTTCCAGCTTCATCTGCCCACACTCGTGGCCTGAACCGAGAACCTGTCAGGGTCGCCTTGAGCATGGCATGCACTGCAGAACCGGGTCCCGGCCAGGAGCCCCTGAACTTTCCCTCTGTTCCCACCTGTCTCGTTGGAGGCGGTGGGCACGGACTCGCTAACGCTCGGGCATGTGCCAGGGCAGCTCTGCCGCAGCAGGCAGTCCTGAGGGGATTCCTGTCCAGTGAGATGCGCACCCACTGTGAAACTGCCCACGGACAGGTCACCAGCAAAGAATCCACCCGTGACCAAGCACACGTGCTAGGTGCGAGTAGACTTCTAGTTTCCTGTAGAAGCGGGCAGGCTCTCAAGGAAGACCACCCACTTCCTCAGTGAATTCTGAATCAAAGGGGACACAGTGGACGCCCCTCAGGACCACGCTGACCCGGAGGCCGCGCGGGACATGGCTGCACTCTCAGCGGAAGCTGACACGGCCACCTGCACTTCCCAGCAGAGGCAGGGTGTCACGGCTTCCTCACACCCATGTGCGCCTGCACACACACGCCCTGGTACTGTGACTTTGTCCTCCCTCCCCTCCCCCTCCCTTCCCTGACAGTCTGCGTGACTCCACCTATGGGGCTCCCCAGGCTCCGGCAGCGCTGCACAGGCCAGGGCTCGGGGGGCCAGACGCGCCCTCGGTTTACGGAATCTGTGTTCTTGATTCTCAGGAAGAAGTCCAGGGCCTCTCCTAAAGCTAAGATTAGGATTTCTGAACACTGAACACAGAACGGGAGGTAAAAAAGAGTAACTTCAGAAATGAAGCTCTCACGTTTTTTCCCATGGAGTATTTTCTCACACATACACACCATCAGCTGCAGGGACTGCCACAGTGGCATAGTAGATTAAGCCTGTGGCTCTGGCATCCCATATGGGCGCTGGTTTGAGTCCTGGCTGCTCTACTTCCAATCGGGCTCCCTGCTAATGCCCCCGGAAAGCAGTGGAGGAAGGCCCAAGTGCTTGGGCCCCTGCACCCACGTGGCAGACTGAGAAGAAGCTCCTGGCTCTGGACTGGCCCACTTCTGGCCATTGTGGCCATTTGGAGCATGAACCAGCAGAAGGAAGACCTCTCTGTCTCTCTCTTTTTTTTTTTTTTTTTAAATTTTAAATCTTTTTTATTTTATTTATTTTTGACAGAGTAGATAGTGAGAGAGAGAGAGAGACAGAGAGAAAGGTCTTCCTTTGCCGTTGGTTCACCCTCCAATGGCTGCCGCGGCTGGCGCGCTGCAGCCAGCGCACTGCGCTGATCCAAAGGCAGGAGCCAGGTGCTTATCCTGGTCTCCCATGGGGTGCAGAGCTCAAGCACTTGGGCCGTCCTCCACTGCACTCCAGGGCCACAGCAGAGAGCTGGCCTGGAAGAGGGGCAACCGGGACAGAATCCGGCACCCCGACTGGGACTAGAACCCAGTGTGCCGGCGCTGCTAGGCGGAGGATTAGCCTGTTGAGCCACAGCACTGGCCATTTTTTTTTTTTTTTTAAATTTCAAGGTCAGAGTTACACAGAGAGAGAAGGAGAGGCAGAGAGAGAGGGAGGTCTTCCATCCACTGGTTCACTCCCCAACTGGCTGCAATTGCCTGGAACTGCACCCATCTGAAGCCAGGAGCTTCTTCCGGGTCTCCCATGTAGGTGCAGGGGCCCAAGGACTTGGGCTAATTTCTGCTGCTTTCCCAGGCCATAGCAGAGAGCTGGATCAAAGTGGAGCAGCTGGGACTCGAACTAGTGCCATATGGGATGCTGGCACTGCAGGCAGTGGCTTTACCAGCTATGCCACAACGTCAGCCCCTCTTGCTCTCTCGTCTGTAGTTCCGTCTCTCAAATAAATAAACTTTAAACAAACAAACCAAAACAAAACTAAACAGCTATAATCTGTCGAAACAGCAGTCTCACTGTAGCCCTTATTCTAAAAACTGCCACGTTAATTTCACATTAATGTCATGTCACTGTAACTCACAGTTCAATAGAAAGTGCCAGGATGGGGCCGGTGCCATGGCGCAGTGGGTTAATCCTCCGCCTGCAGTGCCGGCATCCCATATGGGTGCTGGTTCGAGTCCTGGCTGCTCCTCTTTTCATCCAGCTCTCTGCTATGGCCTGGGAAAGCAGTAGAAGATGGCCCAAGTGCTTGGGCCCCTGCACCCACGTGGGAGACCAGGAAGAAGCTCCAGGCTCCTGGCTTTGGATCGGTGCAGCTCCGGCCATTGCGGTCATCTGGGGAGTGGACTAGCGGACGGAAGACCTTTCTCTCTGTCTCTCCCTTTCACTGTCTGTAACTCTACAACTCACATAAATAAAATATAAATATAAATATAAATATAAATATAAATATAAATATATATATAAGTGCCAGGAATGAGAGTATGCCAACAGTGGTGAAAGAAGTCTAGTTTCTCCAGCTTTGTATGAGGCAAGCAGTCTAAAAGCTATATTCAACTAAAGGGGAATACAATGAAATTTTCTTTTTAATGATATTTACTTGTATTCTCCTCCCTCCGCCCCACCCTACCCCCAGGGTTAGCTGCATGGTTAAATTTCCAGGTACCTGACAAATTTAAGATCTGTATCCTGGCTGGAATCTCGCAGTCTCTTCAAAAATGAGTTCTTTGAGCTTTTCCTTAGGCAAGTCATCCAATTCCATGTCGAACTTGAATGGAGCTTCGGCGATGGGCTTTAAGAGAAAACAAAACAGTTAATGGCTGAAAGCTGTTACGACAAAGGTCGCAATTTACTGAATCATAAAACGACCACGGCCCAGCCTCTGCCACACGGCCACCAGGACTGGCGCCCCCTAACGCTTGGGTGCTCTGGCAGCACCTGCGTACCTGTGCCCACACTCCTGCCAGCACCCCCAGGAAGCACTGAGTAGCGGACTGGGAGCACCTGAACTTACCACAACCCCCAGAGCAGCCCTCAAACGCCTGGAAGGCACAGACACCGCTGCTGCAAGGTGGTGGTATGCTTATACCGCTAAAACCCATAATACTAAAATAAATGGACTTGGCTGGATCAGTTAGGATATCTTTACATGAACATATATTACAGAGCTATTAAATATGAAGCTACAAGGAAGATTAACATCAGGATAAAGTGCCCATGTTTATGTCTAGGAGAACGAACTTACTTAAAAATTTAGATTAAAAAACCCAAAGCAGGAAGCAGACACTCTAAAAGGCAAAGATTGCTACGCACACTGAGTGACAAGGACACGCATCAGTCAGCCTCACATCGTCACTTTTGAATGCCCATACACGAAGACGATGTCACAGAACTAAGGTCTCGATGATACCGGCTGTCAATGAGCAAACGCCTGGACCCCAGTTCTGGAGGGAGGGCGCAGGGAGACCAAGCTCAGGCTCGATGCTATGGCCACCAGACTTGGTAGGGAGAGGGATTCCTATCCTCGGGGGAAGAACACGGAGCATCCCCACCCCCAACAAGGATGGCTCTCTGTTTGCTGGTTAGGACACGGAAGCTTAGGAAGTATCCAGCTGTGCAGCCGGGCAGTACCCCAGACCTGGTACTCCTACCTTCTCCACATCACCGACTCACAGGTGTCTCTGTGGGCAGCCTAGAGTGTTTCTGGGGAAGGGGACCGGCGCGGGAGAGGACGGGTGTTTCTGGGGAGGGGACTGGCGCGGGAGAGGACACTTACTAGAGCACACCTCTGCCTTCTCGTTTCTTCTCTCCTCTCTTACCAGCTTGTAGAGCTTAGGCTGGTTGTTTCCATTTCTTTAATTTTTTTTAACATCTTTTTTTTTTTTTTTTTTTTTTTTGGACAGGTAGAGTTAGACAGTGAGAGACAGACAGAGAGAAAGGTCTTCCTTCCATTGGCTCACCACCTAAATGGCTGCTATGGCTGCCGGCAAGCACACTGTGCCGATCCGAAGCCAGGAGCCAGGTGCTTCTCCTGGTCTCCCATGCAGGTGCAGGGCCCAAGCACTTGGGCCATCCTCCACTGCACTCCAGGGCCACAGCAGAGAGCTGGCCTGGAAGAGGGGCAACCGGGACAGAATCTGGCGCCCCAACCGGGACTAGAACCCGGGGTGCCGGCACCACAGGCGGAGAATTAGCCAAGTGAGCCGTGGCGCCAGCCTGACATAGCTTTTAAAATTTATTTATTTGAAAGGCAGAGAGACAGAGGGAGAGAGAGAGATGGAGAGACGAGCTAGAGCTCCTATTCACTCCTTCAACATCCACAACGGCTGGGGCTGAGCTGAGCTCACAGGCAGGGGCCAGCAACCCAAACCAGGTCCCCGCCGTGGGCGGCCAGAGCGCAGTTACTCAGGCCATCACCACTGTCTCTCAGGGTCAGCAATAGCAGGAAGCTGCAGTCAGAAGTAGAGCAGGGAACCCCAATGTGGGACACAGGCATCTTACCTGCAAGGCTAAACACCTGTCCCTACTCCCCTAGTTTTAAAATGAGTGTGTGTGTCGGGGGGGAACTAGCGCTGTGGCACAGTGGGTGAAGCCACTGCCTGCAGCGCCAGCATCCCATATGGGCGCCGGTTCAAGTCCCGGCTGCTCCACCTCCAATCCAGCTCCCTGCTAAAACACCTGGGGAAGCAGAAGATGGCCCAAGAAGTTGGGTCTCTCCCTGCCAAACATGTGAGAGACCTGGATGAAGCTCCTGGCTTTGGCCTGGCCCAGCCCTGGCCAAAAGAGAGTGATGGCTCCATTCTGAACGTATCTGAGCAAGATCCGTTCTACAAGAACCTATCTACAAGAATCCATACTTCTGCTCACATTGCATTTTTTCCTTTGTTATCCTCCAGAGAATGAAGCTGAGCTGAACCCACAAGGGAACTGCAGCTGGCCTGGTGAGAGTACACACACAGGACCTTCACCTGGATGGCCGCCTGCTCTGGAGAGCACCTTGCCCACCTCTGGCCTCGCCCTGTCTTACCATTTCTTCTCCGGGGGCTCTGGGTCTCCGCCCCCAGGGAGTGGGGAGGCAGACACGGTGTCAGCAAGCCCAGTGGGAACCAGTCGGGTGGACTTCTCACCTGTGGAGCGAGCATCCTCCTCGCCCCAGCAGGCTGCCCTCGCCTCCCGCAGGGCCGGTCCATCAGTCCAGGTCTCCAGCCCTGGCGCCCTGCCTGCTCCGTGCTCTTTGCAGGAAGGATGCTCTGCTTTATTTACTCAGGCCCTGCCTACGGCAAGTGGCCTGGAGGAGGCTCTGAGATGGACAGAGGGGCTTTAACCTCCGCGCTACAGCACTCAGCTTCAAGGCCGAGGCGGTGGGCACCTGGGAGGACCGGGCATGGCAGCGTGAACTCTCAGGGCGGCTGGGTCCACGGCCAGGAGCACGGCTCTTACCTCGTCACTCGGGTCGTAATACTGCTCCAGGTAGGGGTGGGCCAGGGCCTGCTCGACTTCAATCCTCTTGTGAGGGTTGAAAGTCAACATCTTGTCCAGCAAGTCCAGAGCTGCCGAGAGAAAGGTTTTGGCAGTGGTAAGAAGCAGAAGTAGTCACCAAAAGTACCCTCCAATTCCTGCTTAAGTCAACGGGCCCGCTGAACCGCTGAGCCTGGGCAGCACCACTGCCAGGAAGAACGGCGGCATGCCGAGTGCTGGCCACGGCTCCGGGGCTCCCGAGCCCATGCTGACCACCTCAGCACTCAGAGAGGCAAAGCAATCACCCTAAGGCTGAAAGCAGAAGATTGAGAATCTGCCTGGAAAACCTGGCCTTCTCCTAAATCACTCTTCTATTTGCAGGTATCAGAAGCAATGGTTTTACGTAGCAGTTTCTCTCAGACCAACTCCAAAGTCACTTTTGCACTGGTCAGTTCACCTCTCTATGCACAGAATAGGCCTCTGAGGTCACAGAAGCAGTCTTCTTCCGGGTCTTTGCTGGGAGTCCTGTGTGACCGACAGCCTGTCCTGCAGCTCGAGTCTGTCTGCAATGGCCCATAGCTAACGGTGCTCCCTCTGCCTGGCCAGCAGTCAGCAACAATTGGGGCGTCTCTTTCATGTCAGGGGCAGTGGGAGGAGCAAGGGGGGGATCAACAGGGACGAGATGGAGGGGGTGGCTAGCGAACGGCTAGTGCCCAGGCCCTACCTCAAGTCCCAAGGGTGGCTACAGGGCCTAGCTAGCAGTAGCCAGGATAAAGGTGAGGGGAAACGCAACAAAGTACTTTCTGTATTTAGTGGTGGGTTTAGGACTCCATGAGGAATCCCACACACTGGGAAGTATATTACTGTTCTGGTAAAGAGACGGTAAAAGGGGGCTTCTTCTTCTTCTTCTTTTTTTTTTTTTCTTTCTTTATTTTTGAGAGGCAGGGTGGACAGTGAGAGAGAGAGACAGAGAGGAAGGTCTTCCTTTTTCCGTTGGTTCACCCCACAATGGCCACTGAGGCCGGCACACTGTGCTAATCCGAAGCCAGGAGCCAGGTGCTTCTCCTGGTCTCCCATGCGGGTGCAGGACCCAAGCACTTGGGCCATCCTCCACTGCACTCCTGGGCCATAGCAGAGAGCTGGCCTGGAAGAGGAGCAACCGGGACAGAATCCGGTGCCCCAACCGGGACTAGAACCCGGTGTGCCGGCGCTGCAGGCAGAGGATTAGCTTAGTGAGCCGCGGCGCCGGCCAAAAGGGGGCTTCTTTCAAAACACATGTTTTGGTCTCCTTTCAATGGCTGATGCTCAGAGCAGCGGTTTTCACCTTAGGTAGTAGCAAGTCCTTT
The DNA here is from genome assembly GCF_033115175.1 of Lepus europaeus. Classification (NCBI taxonomy): domain Eukaryota; kingdom Metazoa; phylum Chordata; class Mammalia; order Lagomorpha; family Leporidae; genus Lepus; species Lepus europaeus. Next base: position 27,798,153 of record NC_084849.1, read on the forward strand.
CTCTAAATTAAATCCTAAGAAGAGCCTCAAGATACAAAGCAGGAAAGAAAGGAAAATTCCACCTCTCTTGGGTCTTGGTTCACAGACCCTGAGGTACTCCGGCAAAACCCAAAGCTCCAGGGAACAAGACCAAAACTCCAGCACAGGGCTGAAGAAACCAGTAGCCAGCAAAGAACACAAAGTTCTAGCACACATAACACCCAAACCAAGCAAACACGTGACCTCTGCTTAAGAAAGCCTCCATCTCTTCTTAGGTTACTTGCAGGCGGCAACACCAACTCCAACCTCCCCTGCAAACCGAGACGGAGGACACGCTGGGAGATGGTATTTGTGATCAGTTTACAAAATCACGTCCAGCTTACTTTCAAGGAAACGTTAATCACTTTATTGGACAACGAAAATGCTTGACCCCCGAGAGCTGGCCAGTGGCCTCCTGTGCATGAGGTGGAGGCCAGGGAGGGCCCCTGCGGCCGGAGGTCCCCGAAGGGGCCTGCACGTGTTCCTGCTCCTGGCACCCCCCTCCCCCCAGCCCCAGCTTCTGCTGCTGCAGGACAACACAGGACCACAGGGGACAGCAGACGTGGCAAGCCCCTTGTTGGGCTCTGTGCACAAATCCACCCAAAGTGCTCTTTATCACATCCAAAATACACAGCAGCTTAAAACAAAGAAGAAGAAAAAACAAGAGCGCAAGATAGCGGACTGCTACCAGGCACTTCACGTGCACTCGTGCTTCTGTCCTCCCGAAACACACTCACAAATGTACGCTGGGAAATCATGTCGCTTTACAGGCAGAAGGTGTTCTCAGGGCCCTGGAGAGGTCTGGCCTGCCGCTGGGGACGAGGTGGGATGAGGACCAGGCACTCAGGCCCCTGGGGCTCCAACCCTAGTTTCGCAGAACACTGGGTAGGCCGTGTGGACAAGAGCTTAGGTGTCTGCTGAGCCTTAGATCCCTGGTGTCTACATGCAGGTAGGCAAACCTACCTCCTGCCTGCTCCCACCCTCCTCTCCCCTCCCCCTAGGAGTGCAAGGAAGGAGATAAGGAGTCACTTGGCCTTTGCTCAGCTGGACAAGGTCTAGGCTCAGAAAAGCCCAGGAGGACTTCACCACAATCGGACTCTAGCAGCTATTTCTCAACTGCTGGGGCCACTCCTCCCTCCCGCGCAAACTTCCTTGGTCCAGGAAGCAGCAAGGCGACTGCATGTTTGCAGCTTGAGCAAACACAGATCTAGCACAGACCTGTGAGCTCCTGTAAGTTAAATTCTAGGTTCTTACACCTCTAGGCAAACATTCCAAAGGAAGACAGTCAGGTTTCCTGCTCTACTTGAAGACACGCTGGGTCTCTAGCTTCTTTTTGTTGCCAGAGCTATTTCTGCTCTACCCGCCACGCCCAAGGGAGAAGGGGGGCACTGGGAAGCAGCTGGCAGGTGCAGTTCCCACAGCCAGAGTGCCCAGCCTCCCTCCTCCCACACCACGGCGATCTGCCGGCACCACTCGCAGGGTGAACCATGGCTGCCTGCCCAAGTGCCGACCTAGATACAGGCTCTATTTCCCCTAACACTGGAAGTCCCTCTCGGCCGGGACTGCATCGGACCACAATCCTGGCTCTCCCTGGTGCCCACCCATAATCCCACACCTTCTCCTACACTTTAAAGGGTGCCCAGCAGCTGGCGCCCAACCACTTCCCACTCAGCAGCCTTTCTTCCTCCCTGTCCTCGCTCAGATCCTGGGAAGCCCGTCAGCCGAGTTCCCCGGAACTTCTCTGGGTCCACTTGCCTGCCTAATCCTGAACCAATGCCGCAAGCTGTGACGCCACCTGCCACTCCCGTTTCTGAGCAGAGCTGCAGAGAAGGACCCAACTGCACACTTTCCGAACCCAGCGCCTCTCTTACATGTTACTGAGGATTCATTTTAAAGAGCAAGATTCAGCTCCCAGCTCCAGCAAGCGCAGGAGCGCTTCTCCTAAGAAAGCCGCTGTACTCAGCATACCCCCTTGGCGCCAGTCACTGTGAAAGCCACGCCCAGAGGGCGGGAATCTACCACGGAGCACTTCCACTGCCTCACTGCAGTTAAGAGCACCTGGGCTGGTGGCTGAGCTGCTCTCTAAGCCCATGTACCGCGAGTGTGGACCGCAACACAGGCATGCGTGTACGGAGAGCCTTGGCAGAATTACACAACGGTTCTTCTTCTTCTTTTTTTTTTTTTTTAAAGATTTATTTACTTATTTGAAAGGCAGAGTTACAGAGAGGCAGAGGCAGAAGAGGGGTGGGGAGGGAGACAGAGAGTCTTCCATCCGCTGGTTCACTCCCCAGATGGTGGCAACGGCCAGAGCTGTGCTGATCCCTTCTTCCCGGTCTCCCATGGGGGTGGGCCCAAACAGTTGGGCCATCTTCTACTGCTAACCCAGGCCATAGCAGAAAGTGGGATTGGAAGTGGAGCAGCCGGGACTTGAACTGGTGCACATATGGGATGCCAGCACTGCAGGTGGTGGCTTTACCGGCTGTGCCACAGTGCTGGCCCCAACAACAGTTCTAACCTCACTGACACCATGAAAGGATCCGGCGACCTCAGGGATCTAAGGGGCACAGCTCTGTAACTGCTGCGTGAACCCTCAGATTTTCAATCTAATCAAGGCCCTCAAGAGCTTCAGGAAACTCTCAGTCAGCCCATGCCTCTACTCTGGGATCCCACCCAACCCACTGCAATGACCAGCGCTCTTCCTGCCAACTGACATTCCATTACCCTCAGCAGACCTCAGAGTCACTGAGAAGTCAGAGGCCACCAGGAGTGACCTGCCCATGCCCTTCCAATGTCCATTCCCTCTCCAGCCCAAGAGCCCCTCCCCCCAGGTGAGCCAGTTCTGTCTCCACTTTCCATTTCAAGCTCCCCCTCCCCTGTTTCAAGGACTCCTGTGGGGCCACCAACAGCCCTTAACTAGAACATCAGCCCCCTACTGCATGGACACTGCTGTGGAGTCCACGTTCTTAAAATGCCACCTTCTGCTGTGAGACTGTAAGGTGCTCAGGGCTGCTACTCCCTCACCGAACGAGGTGCTGGTCCGCAATTCTGGCAACGTCATTCTTCTACCTTCTCGACTGCACAAGTACTGTGGACAGGGATAAACAGTCCCACGGTAGATGTCGGCATAGGGTGACCAGCTTTGGAGGAAAGACTATGACGGCGCACAGGACCCCACGCACACAGGCTGGGAACCACTCTCAATGCCCGTGGGCACCTTTCATCTCTGGGCAGTGACCATCTGCTGCTTTTCACATTCTCTGAGAAACGGGTAACTTTATATACGAAATGTATTTTCTTCAATTAAAAAAAAAAAAAAAAACAAAACCGGAGAGGAAGAACAGCATTTCTTTCTTCACTAGGAGGGTCACCTGTTGGTTCTGCTGCCAGTGGCCACTGCTGCTGTGAGCCCCTCAAACTGTGCTTGCTGAGGGAAAGCCCCCGGCTTGCCCATGGTCATGGTGACGCTGGTCTGGGTCCCCCCGGGCTGTGGTGAGGGGTGGACAGGGCATGCCAGCTGTGCACAGAATCAAGGAGAGCTAGCCCCATGTCTAGGTCAGCACAGACCTACTTGCCTTCTTGCCATCAGGAGAAAGGAGGCTGACTGACAAGGAAGACAGCACGGAGCTGGGGCCGGCGCTGTGCTGGAGCGGGCTAAGCCTCCAGCTGAGGTGCCAGCATCCCATACGCCAGCTGCTCCTCCTCCGATCCAGCTCTCTGCTATGGCCCAAGTGCTTGGGTCCCTGCACCCACATGGGAGACCAAGAAGCAGCTCCTGGCTTCAGATACACCCAGCTCTGGCCATTGTGGCCATTTGGGGATTAAACCAGCGGAGGGAAGACCTTTCTCTCTCTCTCTCCCTCTTTCTGTACCTCTACCTCTGGAATAAATAAATAAGATCTTAAAAAAAAGGAAAAGAGGACAGCAAGGCTGAATGACAGACGAGCTGATGCCAGTCAAAGCCGCTGTGCCCGTGGATCTCAGCACTACTGGACTTCAGAGCTACAAGAGCCGATGACGCCAGAGAGTTGGTCACCAAACCTGCGCTCACGCCCTCATCCCCTGCACTCGCAGCCCCGCTCTCAGTGGGAACCACTGCTGATCTTCTGACACACTGCCAGGAGTTTTTCCTGTGTACTCTTTTTTTTCCACATAGCTGAAATTGTATTACATATAATAAATGCCAGTGAGTATTGCTCAGCAGGATTTTCCCATGCGATCAGACCAGAGAAGTAAGAATCTCTCCAGGGCTTTCCGTGACAATCCACTAGTGGACGTATCGTTACTCATCACCTGGTTCACACTGGCATTCAGGCTTCGGATGACCAACGGTGTCTGAAATTTAACATGGCCCAAGCCAGCTATGGAACTGCTGCCCTCTGATCCTATCTCAGCACCTCCTGTGAACTGTGTGTTCTCGCCCTTAGCTCCCTCACGTACGCACTGAGGTGCAGGATCTCAGTTCTCTGTACACCAGTCATATCAATGGTCAGCAGCTATTGCCCTGTGAGGTGGGAACTCCGATTTGCACCATTCTGGAAATCACACACCAGGGAGGCTCAACACCTTGTTCAAAGTCCAGGCTCTGAGCCACTGGGCCTGGTCTAGAGGCTGCTGCCTGAGCACACGGGACAGGCAGCACACACACCCTTGAGTTTCAGTCACTCTAGAACATTCTAGAGTCTTTGTCCACAGCTGATCTAATCTATTTTAAGTTTCAAATTTTGTTTAATCAAATTTACTCTCTTTCCTTCAGTTTGCTTTCGAATCTCAAGAAGACGAGTCTTCCTCCATGTAGAAATCAGAAAAATACTGATACTCTAAGTAGTGTCAGTTTTTACGAGCATGAACTTTTAAAAAGGATTTAATCATCAATTCTTTTGGAATTTGTTTTGCTGTGTGAGTAATGATTTAGACTGACTTTCTTCCAGAGAGCTGTTCAATTAGCCCAGTGCCATCTGCTACAGCATACTCACATTTCTCCCCCTCACTGCAGACATCTGCAGAGAACCCTAAGCTAAGACGTCTGTGAAGAAAAATCTACAAAACTGCAGCTTCAAGGGACTCGACAATCAACGATTTCCAACAAATGTGAAAATAAATGTTCAGTTTTACTCTTAATTAAAGAAAACGCCCTCTCCCCCGCCATTCGCTTGGCAGACACAGAAGTTCAGCTCCCAGAATGCTGGGACAGAAGACACGTGACAGAGCTGCCGCACTGCCCTGCACAGTTCCTCTGCACCAGCTGCCCCCGAGAATACCTGGCCCCACGGCGGGACCACCCAGAGGGCTATCAAACTTCTGGACACTTGCTACTATGAGGAATGAGGATTTAAAAAAAAAAAAAAAAAGAGGGACCAGTGTTGTGGCGCAGCAGGTTAAAGCCCTGGCCTGAAGCGCTGGCATCCCATATGGACGCCAGTTCGAGTCCCAGCTGCTCCACTTCCAATCCAGCTCTCTGCTATGGCCTGGGAAATCAGTAGAAGATGACCCAGGTCCTTGGGCCCCTGCACCCATGTGAGAGACCTGGAAGAAGCTCCTGGCTCCTGGCTCAGGATTAGCTCAGTTCTGGCCATAGTGGCTAATTGGGGAGTGAACCAGCAGATAGAAGACCTCTCCCTCTGCCTCTGCCACTCTGCTTTTCAAATAAATAAAATAAATCTTTAAAAAAAAAAAGAAAGAAAGAATTATTGAATCCTCAAGGTTTGTAGGGTGTCTGAGTGGAAATGAGGCCCGTTTCCCATGTTTAAGAGACATCCACATTTCCTTTTCTGGACGACCACTGACTATAGACTTCAGCAGAGTTCTTCACCTTCCTGGGTCACCCTGCTGCAGATCTAGACTGGCAGGCAGGTCCTTGGCTCTCCTACAGCCGGTCTGTAGAAGCCTTGCCGGCTTCTACAGCGCGGACATGCACACCTACTGATTAAACAAACCACTTTGTGCTTTTAGACTAAAAGAACAGAAAGAGTTCCATGACAGGTTAAATTCTTCATGGCTCATCTGAGTAAGAGGAGGGTTTATTTTCCCACAAGAATCCAGGCGGATCGTGGGATTCACTCTGACACACAGAATGCGGCAAATGATTGTTCCAAGACTCGGTCTCAAGAGACTTTGTAGCTTCTGCTCTCCTGGCATACTCCCGCCTAGCCTAGTCTACTGTAGGGTGCGGGGCAACGGCAGGACGTGCTGAGGCCACCCGCACCCCCTACGTGCAGGGAGCTGGCAGGCGACTGCAGGGCACACGCCCAGCCGCAGTAGCCCAACGAGCTCCTCAGCACTCGCGGTGAGCATCTCAGGCCTGCAGCTTAGAGCAGCGTGTGACGCAGCCACAGACAGCTAGGGGAACTTCAGCGTGCAACATGCTCCTGGGCCGAGACACTTACGGGTCATCCCTAAAAGGAAACACACCACAGCCACCCTTCAGAACCACAGACAAGAGACGATCCCAAGATATACACGGACGGACTTCAAAAAGTTCCCGGAAACGTGAAGTAGAGGATAAGCTGATTTTGGTGCAAAAATGTCTTTGAAATCCATGCCTGATTTTTTCCGTAACACGAATGTCCTGTGACCTCTGTGGAGACTCCTTGTAAAGGAAAGCCTCGGCCCTGCGGTCTCAGACCCAGGCCTCCCTGTGATGCAGACACTGTCCCTCACGTGATGGTCCAGGTGGGCCCACCGAGGTCCCCAGAGGGTAAGCGGTGGGAGGCCTGGCTGCAGAGCCCACGCTCCCAGCATGTGGAGCTCCTCCGCTCACCCCGCGCAGCCTGCTCCCGTCTCTCCTTTCTTTAGTCCACTACAGTCTTCCCCGGCTTCTTTGCCGTATTTCCAACACTTACATTCAAACTCAGCTTCCTGGATTTTAGTGGAGCTCACCGTTATCTGAATGAGCCAATCTCAGCGTTCATGATCTTAACCTAAGGAAAATTAACTTTAAAAAAAGCCTGAGAACTAATCTGAGATAAGAGCACAACTGACTATAGAAACCAAGGAGGGCAGCCTGGGGTGGGTCCTCTCATCAGCAAACCCCAACTACGCAGCTCTCTTACCATACAGCTCTTCAGCACGGCGACCCAGGGAAGGGCCTTTATGAGGCCTGCTCAGGGATGGCAGCACACAAAGCCACCTCATCAGTAATGCGTGCTAGCTATACTGTGAAGTTCTAACTGAAAACATCCCATAATCAGACTATATTATACAGCCAGATAGTGACAACCACCCAGGTAGAAGCTCCCACACACTGGTACAACAAAATATTGAAGGTTACTTTGGGATTCTGGTAATTAGGAATATTTGTTATTCTCTTATCTCTTCTTTCTATACTTTGAAATTGTCTACAGGCCAGCGCCACGGCTCACTAGGCTAATCCTCCGCCTGCGGTGCCAGCACCTGGGTTCTAGTCCCTGTTGGGGCGCTGGATTCTGTCCCGGTTGCTCCTCTTCCACTCCAGCTCTCTGGAGCTGGCCTAGGAGTGCAGTGGAGGATGGCCCAAGTCCTTGGGCCCTGCACCCACATGGGAAACCAGGATAAGCACCTGGCTCCTAGCTTTGGATCAGCGTGGTGCGCTGGTTGCAGCGCGCTGGCTGTGGTGGCCATTAGGGGGTGACAACGGAAAAAGAAGACCTTTTTCTCTGTCTCTCTCACTATCCACTCTATCAAAAAAAAAAAAAAAAAAAAAAAAAAAGAAATTGTCTACAATAACATACCACCCTTATACATAAGGAAATAAAAAGAGAGCTTCTCTTATAACCAAAAGAAATTCAATTCTAAACAAGCAAGTGTGGGCCAGTGCTGTGGTATAGCAGGTGAAGCTGCCGCCTGCAGTGCCAGCATCCCATATGGGCACTGGTTCGAGTCCTGGCTGTTCCTCTTCTGATCCAGCCTCTGCTATGGCCTGGGTTAGCAGTAGAAGATGGCCCAAGTCCTGGGGCCCCTGCACCTGCATGGGAGACCTGGAAGAAGCTCCTGGCTTCGGATCAGCGCAGCTCCAGCCATTGTGACCATTTGGGGGAGTGAACCAGTGAATATAAGACCTTTCTCTCTGTCTCCAACTCCACCTCTCAAATAAATTAAAAAAAAAAAAATTTATATTTGAGAAGCAGAACGGAGTTTGCAACAGAGATAGGATAGAGGTTATCTTCCATCTGTTGGTTTACTCTCCAAATGGCCACAACAGCTCAGCTGAAGCCAAGAACCAGGAACTCCATCTTGGTTTCTGACCAGGTGATAGGGTCTAAGCACTTGGACCATCTCCCACTGCTTTCTTAGATGCATTACCAGGAAGCTGAGCAGCTGGGACTCCTGGCATTGCCAGCGGTGACTGTTGCACCATGCCACTAGCCCTCCTCTTCCACTTTTTAAGATTTTCATTTATTTATTTGATCGGTGGAATTGCAGACAGAGAGATGGAGAGACAGAGAAAATGGTCTTTCATCTGCTGGTTCACTCCCCAAATGACTGTAACAGTTGGAGCTGGGCCTATCTGAAGCCAGGAGCCTCTGCCAGGTCTTCCACATGGGTGCAGGGTCCAAGGACTTGGGCCATCCTCTCCTGCTTTCCCAGGTACATTAGCAGGGAGCTGGATTGAAAGTAGAGCGGCCAGGACGCAGTGGCTCTGGCACTGCAGGTGGTGGCTTTACCCCTTACACCACAGCACCGGCCCCTCAAGGATATCTGAGTTTTAGGAGACCTGTCCCCGTCATGGAACCACGGAGTCTCTTGATGGGATGTTTCCATCGTCCCTAAAAGTTGCCTTGTGCCCCCAGCAGCCAGGCCTTTGTCCACCCTCTGCCAGTCACCTATCTGATTTGTAATCTTGTAGATCATATTGATGGAGTCGTTATGTCTACAATTCTTCCACTCAGCATGCTGCATGTGAGGTTTATGGAAGCCTGTGTTCGGCCGGCACCGCAGCTCAATAGGCTAATCTTCTGACTGCGGCGCCGGCACACCGGGTTCTAGTCTCGGTTGGGGCGCCGGATTCTGTCCCGGTTGCCTCTCTTCCAGGCCCGCTCTCTGCTGTGGCCCGGGAGTGCAGTGGAGGATGTCCCAAGTCCTTGGGCCCTACAACCGCGTGGGAGACCAGAAGAAGTACCTGGCTCCTGCCTTCGGATCAGCGCGATGCGCTGGCTACAGCGTGCAGGCCACGGCAGCCATTGGAGGGTGAACCAACGGCAAGAGGAAGACCTTTCTCTCTGTCTACTCTTCCTGTCAAAAAAAAAAAAAGCAAGCCTGTGTTGTTGCTTGTATCAGCCTCTTCTATGAACATACTGGAATAATTAGATACCTATGTGCTAAGTAAATAAATATAGACCTAAATAGGACCCAAAACTGTGAAGCTTAAGAAAAAAAAAAACAGAATCTTCATAACCTTAGATTATGTGAAACCATTTTTACAAATGATACATTAGATAATTTATTTAATTTTTTAATTGCATGATTATTTATTCTCATTTAATGTATGTCTATGTATATTAGGCAGCTGTTTTTAAAAGTTTAGACTGGGCCGGCGCCGCGGCTCAATAGGCTAATCCTCCTCCTTGCGGCGCCAGCACACCGGGTTCTAGTCCCGGTCGGGGCACCGATCCTGTCCCGGTTGCCCCTCTTCCAGGCCAGCTCTCTGCTGTGGCCAGGGAGTGCAGTGGAGGATGGCCCAAGTGCTTAGGCCCTGCACCCCATGGGAGACCAGGAGAAGCACCTGGCTCCTGCCATCGGATCAGCGCGGTGCGCTGGCCGCACCACGCCTACCGCGGCGGCCATTGGAGGGTGAACCAATGGCAAAAGGAAGACCTTTCTCTCTGTCTCTCTCTCACTGTCCACTCTGCCTGTCAAAAAAAAAAAAAAAAAGTTTAGACTGTTGGGGGCCAGCACTGTGACATAGCAGGTCAGGTAAAGCCGCCGCCTGCAGTGCCAGCGTCCCATGTGGGCACCGGTTCGAGTCCTGGCTGTTCCACTTCCGATCCAGCTCTCTGCTATGGCCTGGGGAAGCAGAAGATGGACCAAGCCCTTGGGCCCCTGCACCCACGTGGGAGACCGGAAGAAGTTCCTGGCTCCTGGCTTTGGATTGGCGCAGCTCCGGCCGTTGTGGTCATCTGGGGAGTGAACCAGTGGATGGAAGACCTTTCTCTCTATCTCTACCTCTCTCTGTAACTCTGTCTTTCAAATAAATGAAATACATCTTAGAAGAACAAAAACTAAACAACAAAAGCTCCTCAGACATGCACACTAACTCTAAAGGGTGACTCTTCCTCTGCTGCAGATCACTCTTCAATACCTGGCTCTACCGACTACCAGTGCGAGACAGAAAGGCTTGCAATGTTAAGCAGGCTCCTAGTCACCCCAGACTCCCTTACCCTTGGCCACTGCTCCCCAACCAAGAGGAAAGACCACCATCTACGGTAGTGAGCCCTCACTAAGGCATCATCCCTGGGCACAGGCCAGTGATTTACCAACTTACAAATAGAGCGAAGAAGCACACAGGAACCCAACCCCCGGGAAACTAATGAGGTAAGACTTACCTTTGGAGTCAGCGTTTGGGAACAGCCTGTTCCACGGCACCTTGTTTTTGTGTGGAAGAGAAAGCAAATAGTTTCTGGCTTTTAAGTTTATTATACAATTCAGGTCTTCTTGAGAAGGGGATCCAAGAATACCTATCAGATAAAATAATTAATTAGCTATTAGTTATCACGACCACAGCAAATTGACCACGCATGTGAGCTGTGGGGCAGAATGAACCCTGGTGCTTATCCAGTGCCACCTTTAACAAGTATTCATAAAAAGGCCCCTCGCGTCTTAACTCAGGGGAGGCCACAAATTCACGTCCACCAGGGCTACAGGTTTGTGAGAACGCTTCCCAACTGCAGGCCGCGTCCCTTACCCAGAATGTGGTTCAGCTGGTCCAGGTAGTGCTTCCCCGGGAAGATGGGCCTGTTGGAGAGCATCTCCGCCAGGATGCAGCCTACAGACCAGATGTCGATGGACTTGGTGTAGCCCTGCAGCGGGAAGCAAGCGGGGGACACCTGGTGTCACACAGCACAGCGAGGTCTTCCCACACCACAGGACGCGGCTCGGGAGAGGCTCAGCTTCTCTTTCTCTCCGGAATCCCCAGGATGTCTTCACCCATTTTAAGGATCACGTTAAGAGTCAGGTGGAAAAACTCCTCCGTCCCTCCGGTCCCCACAGAGTAGATGGCACTCTCATATTTTAGCCATCTCTGTTTTCAATTCCTTTTTCTACTAATTTTTCCTGTGTGTGTGTGTGTGTGTGTGACAGGCAGAGTGGACAGTTAGAGAGACAGAGAGAAAGGTCTTCCTTTTCCCATTGGTTCACCTTCCAATGGCCGCCGCAGCCGGTGCGCTGCGGCCAGCACACCGCGCTGATCCGAAGGCAGGAGCCAGGTGCTTCTCCTGGTCTCCCACGCGGGTGCAGGGCCCAAGGACTTGGGCCATCCTCCACTGCACTCCTGGGCCAGCTCCAGAGAGCTGGAGTGGAAGAGGGGCAACCGGGACAGAATCCGGCGCCCCGACCGGGACTAGAACCCGGTGTGCTGGCGCCACAAGGCGGAGGATTAGCCTGTTGAGCCGCGGCGCCGACCTCTACTCTTTTCCAGGCACTAATTTTTCTTTGAAGGAATTCTGTTAAGTCACAGAGAACTCTAAATCCTAACAATAAAAAAGACATTTTTCTAAGGAATATAAGTTGAATTTTATGGAAAATGTTGCAAACAGTAATAAATGTAAGGAGAAATGTGGAAAGAGCTAGAGAATAAAAATTTGGGTCAAGTGTTAAAACTTAGAGAGACAGTGAAATCTTTTTGGAAAACAACGAATCAGTGATTAAGAGTCACAGGATAAAATTGGGTTGGAGTGCCAATCCGAAGCCAGGAGTCTCTTCCAGGTCTCCTATGTGGGTGCAGAGACTAAAGGACTTGAGCCATCCTCTGCTTTCCCAGGCCACAGCAGAGAGCTGGATCAGAAGTGGAGCAGCTGGGTCTCGAACCAGTGCCCATATGGAATGCTGGCACTGCAGGCAGCGGCTTAACCTGCCATGGTACAGCACCGCCCCTGGCTTTTTAAGGTTTCTTTTTTTTTATTTTTGACAGGCAGAGTGGACAGTGAGAGAGAGAGACAGAGAGAAAGGTCTTCCTTTGCCGTTGGTTCATCCTCCAATGGCCGCTGCGGCCGGCGCATCGCGCCGATCCGATGGCAGGAGCCAGGTGCTTCTCCTGGTCTCCCATGGGGTGCAGGACCCAAGTACTTGGGCCATCCTCCACTGCACTCCCTGGCCACAGCAGAGAGCTGGCCTGGAAGAGGGGCAACTGGGACAGGATCAGTGCCCCGACCGGGACTAGAACCTGGTGTGCCGGCGCCGCTAGGCGGAGGATTAGCCTGGTGAGCCGCGGCGCCGGCTTAAGGTTTCTTTTGAAAGGCAAAGTTGGGGGGTGGGTAGAGACTATCTCTTCCATCTGCTGGTTCACTCCCCAAATGGCTGCAATGGTCAGGGCTGGGCAGGCCAAACCCAGGAGCCAGGAGCTTCTTCCTGGTCTCCTACATGAGTGTGGAAGCCCAAGCACTTGAACCATCTTTGGGTGCTTTCCCAGGCACATTAGCAGGGAGCTGGACCAGGAAGTGGAGCAGCCGGCCTTGAGCTGATGCCTGTATGGGATGCCAGTGTTGCAGGTGGAAGCTTAACCTGCTGCACCACAATGCTGGCCCCTCTTAAAATCCAAAATAATCTTTGTTTTTGGCCAAAGTTAAACAAAGGGAAATATGAAACCAGCATGGACACCCATGCCTACAGCACAAAGCAGACGTGTGTTCTGATGCACCTCTCAGAGAAGGAACAAAGCATCGCTGCTGTGGTGCTCACGCCGACACGCGTGGGGCTACAAACCGGCTTACCTGCGTGCTGAGTGAATGCTGATCGTCTCCGGTGGGCTAAGGGTTCCCTGGCTTTAGGAAGAACACCCCCTTTCTAGAAGTATCAGTGTTTCCCAAGGGGGCACGAGTGAAGTGACAGACCAGGCTGGTGCAGAGTGAAGATGGTCAGACCAAGAGGAGAGCACGGAGAAGAGGAGAGAAAGGTGGGGAGCAAGGGGAGGGAAGGGTATGATGCCAACAGCAGGGGAATGAAGGTAAGGGGTACAGGGGCAGTCACTGTACTCTCAGTTTTTCTATGGGCTTTAAAGGTTTTTAAGTTAAAAAAAGAATAAAGTTGAACACGTCACTAGAAAGATGATCCTAGGCTAGAGGTGTTACAAGTAGATGAGAACCTCCACAAAGGCTCCCACACAGTAAGCCCATAGGCAGAAGGGGTGCAAGCCTCTGGAGCATGCAGAGCGTCCACCCTCTCTGGCTGTGTCCCCCTGGGCAGCAACTGGGGCACCTCAAGGTGGAATGGCAACACGAGACCGAGTAGCCACCAGACGAAAGACACACGGGCGCCCCTTGCTAGGAAGGACTGTCCGCGGCTGGCTGGAGGTGCAGCCTACCGTGTGGGATTATTTGTAATACACAGGAGAGTCAACACAGCACTTTCTGCTCTGAAACATCTGTTACACCAAATCCTTCTTTCTAGCGGAACTGATCTTAATGAGCTTACTTTTGGAACTAAAATGAACAAATGTAGGTTATCAGGGATAACCACTTTAAATAATCCCATTTCCTAACTCCAGTAATCTAACGGCCTCTCCTTCCTTACGGAGGACGGAGGAAGAGCACGGAGCCTGTGAGCTAAGGAGCCTTGCTCTTCCATTTCCACCCAGCCTCCCGACTTCACTTCTGGCTCCTGGGCCCCAGACTTCAGGTGCAACGTCTGTTCACATGACTCCTCCCACACTACTTTCCAGCAGATGGGGCCGTGCTTAGGAATCTCAGAATCCTGCGATACCAAGCGTAACCATGCCAGGCCCACCTAGCTACCTAATTTTGGCACCTTGCTCACACGCTCTCTGCAAATGAGGCACGAAAAGCCACCGTATTCACGGCAGCCTTCAACTTTTGCCTCCTTGCTCATAACCTAACACACCCGGCACCCTTTCGCCTGCTGGTGCTTCTGCAGAGGTATTCAACCGTTTCTGAGGAGACAGACCTCAGCAGAGCTCAGACGCGACAGGATGCGCTCTCCACAGCCACGTGGGGGCACAGCGGAAGGCCCTGTCCTGGCAAACACGAGTACCACGTAATTTTGAAGGAATCACAAGAGCTGTAGGTGCTCTTCAGGGAGAAGAGACATTCTTCATTATAAAGGTACAGCTGACTTAGGCAGCGCAGCCCTGGTTCGGTGCTGAGATGACCAAGTAGCCTCTGGTACACGCCCAGGCAGCTGGTAGGTACAGCTTCCACAGGCAGGACTGACCAAATGGCGGGACACAGACCACTTACAGCCACAGCGACTGGGAGGCTCACCCTGATGCGAGGACAGGTCAGCACTACCCCAGCCGAGGTGCAGTGGCTGAACCAGGGCCCAGAAGTTCTAATGCAGTACGATGAGATAAAACAGTGCCTTGGCTCCAAGCCTCCACGCAAGTGGAAACAGGTTGGAGAGGGAGGCCTCCTACAACCCACATGCAAGGTTTTCTTTTTATGCACACTTGGTCCTTACCTTGGAATTCAGCATAATTTCTGGAGCCCTGTACCAACGTGTGGCTACATACTCTGTCAGGAATCCTGTGTGATCATGGTCCGGATCTGCAACGCGGGCCAGGCCAAAGTCACAGATCTGAGAGGGAAAAACAAAACACAACACAGGACATGTCTTAAAGATTCTAAACAGCCTGATGTCAGAACAGCATAAAAATAAAAACAGAGAACAGCAATAATACTAACAAAAAGTTGTTTCTTCTATCACCACGCAGCAGACACTCGGTGCCAAGTCTACAAATTCACGATTATTTAATCCTCCCAACAATCAGGAAGGCAGCGATGATGTTCCACGTGTCAGGGACCAGGAAACAGGCTGAATCAAGAGGGCACAGTGTAAGGGGCTCTCCCTGCTTTCACTGTCTGCACACCACAGTCTTGCTTGGGTGAATTGAGAAAAATGGTTCTGGCTGAAGTTATGAAGCTCTTGGGGCCCTTTTTTGGCCCTGTTCTGCAGGGGCTCCTGGGATCATCACTGCCAGGACGCCCACTTGCCTTCTATTTCTCAAATTCCCGTTGGCCCATCAGTAGGTATTACATGGTTGCTTTCCACTTCCTTCCCCTTCTATGTAGTCAAATCTACTCCCAAGGCGCGGCCTTTGATGGGGATCAGCCTCCAGTTCTAACTTCTGCTGGGCTCGGCGGAGACTTTCACTGCACGTGCACCCCACTTGCTTCTCTAGAGCCTTTTCCACTGATTGCCGTGAAGCCAACTGTGAAGGGCTGCCAGCAGTCCTGCCTAGGAGGCTCACTAGCAACACCGTCTCTTCTGGCCTGCTTCCAGCCAGAAGCACTGAAAACGGATTTTCTCTTCTGCCAGAGGGGAGTCCTTGGAGCCGCTCAGAGCCACCCCCAGCCATGCTGGACTATCACCCACCCATTGCAATCCTCTGTGACACACAGTTTCTCTCTTTTTCAGGGCTAACACTTTATCTGTACATATACTGCATGGGCCCGGCCTTGACCCCTGGCTTTGCATGGCTCGGCGGACTCACCTAACAAATCCCAGAGAGAGGTTTTTTAAAAACATCAGGATATAAAAAAATCCACAGATCAGAGAGGCCACATATTGAGGCTGATGTTTCCACATTCTTCCAGGAAATGTGGACAAAGAAATCAAAATCTTTATCTTACAGGGCTTGGTAAGATTCTTAAACATCTACAAACACAGTTGGTAAAGAGCAGTGAGTGACTTTAAACACAAATGTGGTACAAGCATTTTCTAAAGATTTATTTTATTTATTTGAAAGACAGAATTACAGAGAGAGGTAGAGAAAGAGAGAGGTCTTCCATCTGCTGGTTTACTCCCTAGATGGCCACAATGGCTGGAGCTGTACCAATCTGAAGCCAGGAGCCAGGAGCTTCCTCCAGGTCTCCCACGTGGGTGCAGGGGCCCAAGCACTTGGGCCATCTTCTACTGCTATCCCAGGCCATAGCAGAGAGCTGGATCAGAAGAGGAGCAGCCGGGACTAGAACCAGCGCGCCCATATGGGATGCTGGTGCTTCAGGCCAGGGCTTTAACCTGCTACGCCACAGTGCCGGCCCCAAGCATTTTTTAAAGAGGGCCACACCAACAGAACCCATATTCTTACAGGCTCTCCAGGTGAACCTGTGTTGAGAGGTGGAGCTGGGACAGGCAGTTAGAGACGCTGGTGTCCCACATCCGAGTGTCCGCCTGGGCTCCAGACTCCAGCATGTTGGCTAATGGGACCCCTGGGAGGCAGTGGTGATGGCGCAAGTAACTGGGTCCCTATGACTCATGTGGAGGACCTGGGTTGAGTTCCTCTTGGCTCAAAGCTTTTGGCATGGCCCCAGACATCATGGGCATTTGGAGAGCAGACCAGCGTGCTCTCACTTGTCAAATTTTAAAAATTAAAAAAAAAAAAAATTAAAAAGGATGTAGAGTCTACCTGTTCTCTTGAATCTGGGTGAACCTTTTGTGAACGCCTGAACCAAAATAATACAGTGTGTGTGTGGCCGGCGCCGTGGCTTAACAAGCCAATCTTCCGCCTTGTGGCGCCGGCACACCGGGTTCTAGTCCCGGTTGGGGCGCCAGATTCTGTCCCGGTTGCCCCTCTTCCAGGCCAGCTCTCTGCTATGGCCCGGGAGTGCAGTGGAGGATGGCCCAAGTGCTTGGGCCCTGCACCCGCATGGGAGACCAGGAGAAGCACCTGGCTCCTGGCTTTGGATCAGCGCGATGCGCCGGCCGCAGCGGCCATTGGAGGGTGAACCAACGGCAAAGGAAGACCTTTCTTTCTGTCTCTCTCTCTCACTATCCACTCTGCCTGTCAAAAAACAAAACAAAACAAAACAAAACATACAGTGTGTGTGTGTGTGTGTGTGTGTTCGCTTGGTTATTGGGGTACTGCATCCCAGGTCCCTATGGAGGTGAGCAGAGGCACCGAAGCCTGCTGGGGGATGCAGCATCCACATGCAGCTAAGAGGGAGCATGAGACAGGGACAGGGACTAGGTGTGAGGTCAAGAGGAAGTCCTTGTAGTTCATTCACAGAGGCAGAGGCAGAGGTTTGGAATTTGAACTGGACGGTACTGCACAACTCCACTAGGGGATCGCTAAGGAGTAACTTTCCTGACTGTATACTTCTCTGCCTGTATTAGCCGGTACTCTAAGCTACCACCGGCAAGGCAGGCATTCCATCTGGGCACTGGTTCAAGTTCTGGCTGTTTCTGACCCAGCTCCCTGCTAATGCACCTGGGAAAGCAGAGGAGGCCTGGATGAAGCTCCTATCTTCAGCCTGGTCCAGCTTTGGCTGTTGTGGCCATTTGGAGAGTGAACCAATGGGTAGAAGATCTGTCCCTCTTCTCCCTCTCTCAAATAAATACAGAAATTAAAAAAAAAAAAAAAAAAAGTGAGGGGGCTATGGTTCACAACAAGGGCTACCAGTTTATCCTGAAGTGCTGACTCTTGTGGATTCCACTCTGGGAAGAGAGGAAAAATGTTTAACCCTTTCTCTTTAGTTCCCAATTCTCAGAGTAGTGAGCTGGTGTGAGAGGACCACATGTTACCATTTACAGTACCTGTACACAGGGCACAGAGCCCCAGCCATTCTAAAAGAGTTATTGGCTGTAATTTAAAAAACTTAACAAGGGAAATTTGGAATTCAGGCCTCAAAAAGACCCACACCTCCTGGGGCTGGTGCTGTGGCGTAGCGGGTAAAGCTGCTGCCTTCAGTGCTGGCATCCCATATGGGTGCTAGTTCTAGTCCCGGCTGCTCCACTTCCAATCCAGCTCTCGGCTATGGCCTGGGAAAGCAGTAGAAGATGGCCCAAGTCCTTGGGGTCCTGCACCTGTGTGGGAGACCCAGAAGAAGTTCCTGGCTTTGGATCGGTGCAGCTCTGGCCCTTGTGGCCAATTGGGGAGTGAACCAGTGGATGTAAGACCTCTTTCTCTGTCTCTGCCTCTCCTTCTCTCTCTGTGTAACTCTTTCAAGTAAATAAATAAATTAAAAAAAAAAAAAACACACACACACACACAACTCTTTTCAAGACTCAAAAGAAAGCTTGTTTCCTTTTTCCTTTTTCTTTTTCTAAATGCTACACCAAAGGTCAACCAAGTCTACCTGATACTACTCAGTCAAGTGCCCAGGCCACAAAACGTGAGAGCAGTGACAGGGAGTGCTCCACACAACACAGAACATGAGGGCAGAAACGGTGTGTGCTCCATGCCATGGAAGGGAAACTTGGTTAATCCTCCACCTGTGGTGCTGGCACCCTGGGTTCTAGTCCCAGTTGGGGTGCCGGATTCTGTCCCAGTTGCTCCTCTTCCAGTCCAGCTCTCTGCTGTGGCCTGGGAAGGCTGTGGAGGATGGCCCAAGTGCTTGGGCCCTGCACCTGCATGGGAGACCAGGAGAAGCACCTGGCTCCTGGCTTCGGATCAGCGCAGTGTGCCGGCTGTAGCAGCCATTTGGGGGGTGAATCAACGGAAGGAAGACCTTTCTCTCTGTCCCTCTCTGTCTAACTCTGCCTGTCAAAAAAAAAAAAAAAAAAAAAAGAGGATCTGGAAGAAGAAACACGGAATCACCCCTTAAACTTCAGCAGTCCTGTATGTCTATCTTCTGGGCTGAATAAATACAAACTTCGTTACCACTAAGGAAACCCAGCCCCAAAGACATTTTGTGTCTCCTAGTCCTCCTCCAAGCAGGCCCAGTACCACGTGTTCAGATCCCTGCCTCCTGTGCTTCCCTTGGGACTTCACTTGTCAGTCCAGCAAAGGCAGAGGGCACAGCCTGGTGCAGATCACAGTCTCCCCTAACCCCCTGGCTCCCTGCCCTAGATCGGCTGCAAACATGGCAGCGGGGAACAAGCCAGTAGAGCGCGGGTGGAAACCAGAAACCAAAGCCAGCTTTCTGCTGCGAGCCTACATGGGGCTAAGCACCAAGGACAGCTGACGTCCTGAGCGTCAAGAGTAGGGAACACTTCAGCAACACGGAAACTCACGGTAAAGGGGAAGAAATGACAGAACTCCCTGCTTGAAAACCCAGCAGGACCTTAACAGTGCGAGGTCGGGGGGCTACAGGGCCTGCAGGAAGGGTGTCCGTCACCACAGGGACTGAGCGTGTGAGTCTGAGACTAAGGTTCCAGACAGCAGAAGCCCCCGTCTGTCAGCAGCACTTCGTCCACGGCACGCTGGATGCTGGGCCGTATGCACCCTGTCCTATCTGGACGTGCTCACTGCGACCAATCAGTGACTTCAGTTCTCACTGCCTTCTCTCCTGAATGGTTAGACACGGGTGAATGACATGCACTCCACACGTATGTGAACTGCAATGATTTAAATACCTACAACATCCTGTGTGGGGCTGGCATTTGGCACAGTGGTGAAGACACGGCCTGGCACGCTGCTATCACATACTGAAGTGCCTGCTTAGAGCCCCAGCTACTCTGTTTTTTTTAATTAAAGGAATTATTTATTTGAAAGAGTTACAGAGAGACAGGGAGAGACATGGAGAGATCTCCCGTCCACTGGTCCATTCCCCAGTTGGCCACATGGGCAGGCTGAATCCAGGAACTATATCTACTAGGTCTTTCATGTGGGTGCAGGGGCCCAAACATCTGAGCCATCTTCTGCTGCTTTCCTAGGTCATCAGCAGGAAGCTGGATTGGAAGTGGAGCAGCCGGGATTGAACGGGCACCTGTATGGGATGCTGGAGTTGGCTTTACCTGCTATGCCACAATGCTGGTCCTGCTACTCCACTTCTGATCCAGCCTCCTGCTAAATTCACAACTTGGGAGGCAGAAGTATTTCAGTGGTTCAAATATTTAGGTCCCTGCCATCCACTTGGGAGATCCGAATTCCTGGCTCCTGGCTTCGGCCTGGCCCAGCCCTGGCTGTTGTGGACATTTGGGGAGTGAACCAGCAGATGGAAAATTTCTCTGTTTTCCTCTCTCTGTCTTTCAAATAAAATGAAAATAAAAACTCAGTACACACATACACACACATACACACACACACTCTATATGTAGATACATAAATACCCAGTTGTGTTTCTATGTGTTTAATTTTGAAAATCATGCCTGGATTAAGCAGATGATCAACTATATATACATATCAGTGTGGGTACAGCATTTGACAAATAGATGAATAAAATGGCCCTAAGTAAAGACAAGCCCATCAACAGTGAAGAGATAACGGCCGGCGCCGCGGCTCACTAGGCTAATCCTCCGCCTTGCGGCGCCGGCACACCGGGTTCTAGTCCCAGACGGGGCACCGATCCTGTCCCAGTTGCCCCTCTTCCAGGCCAGCTCTCTGCTGTGGCCAGGGAGTGCAGTGGAGGATGGCCCAGGTAGTTGGGCCCTGCACCCCATGGGAGACCAGGATAAGCCCCTGGCTCCTGCCATTGGATCAGCGCGGTGCGCCGGCCGCAGCGCGCTACCGCGGCGGCCATTGGAGGGTGAACCAACGGCAAAAGGAAGACCTTTCTCTCTGTCTCTCTCTCTCACTGTCCACTCTGCCTGTCAAAAAAAAAAAAAAAAAAAAAAAAAAAAAAAAAAAAAAACAGTGAAGAGATAACAAAGTATTTTGGTTTTGACTCTTATTTTTAAGGATGAACCGTTTTCAAGTAAAAATAAGAGCCAATTTTTTCCCTAAAATATTATATACTGAGAATGTCTCTCTAAAAACAAACAAAAGCAATCTGCTGTATCAGGGGGGTGATAAGACACTGCACGGAAAAAAAAGCACAAGGAAACATTCAAATATTTATTATGATTTTATAAGAAAATCACTAAAGGTCAAAAACCTAGTATAGCCATTCCTAAAAGCAGCTCCGTTCTTCACGCGTCCACCTGGCTTTTACTTGAACAGGGAAAGGAGCAGGTGCCAGCCTGGGCAGAACAAGTGTGCAACAGAAGGCTCCCAAGAGCGGACAGCATCCCATCTCCCACCCACGTGTGAGGTGAAGGAAGCCACCCTCCGTACCTCCTTACTCAACACCAGCCACGCGGCTTCAGAGAGGAGTACGTACACAAGCTGCCCACGGCATGACAGAGCCCAGCGCGTCGCTGAGTCGCAGCAGACTCCGCGATCTACTTCCAAGCGCCTCTCCGGCTGGGAGTCAGGGACGCCTCACCCCTCACCCACTGCTGCGGTCACGCAAAGGAAGACTCAACGTTCTGTGCACCAGGCCCTCATTTCGCATCTTCACGCCTACTGTGTCCTTTGCTTACCCGAGGAAAAACTGCTCTTGCCCAGAGGGCCGGCATACACATCACCTTCCTCCTGCTGCCTCTCACAGCCCCAGGCACAACCAGCCCACCTCTGGGCTTTGCTTTTGCACACTCATCTTGTTTTATATTTTCACGACTGTGGGCTATCACCTCTGACCCATTGGTGTCCAGAGTTCAGGGACATACGCTCGTCTCCCTTCCTGGTGTGCCTTTCACAGCTCCTCGTAGGAACGTCTGCTCCCTGAACTGGGAGAAGTGACTGCTGCTATACATCTATACGTACTTTTGTAATGGCTTGAGATATAATTCACATACTGTATAATTCACCCATTTAAAATGTACAGCTTCGATAACCATGAAATCATAAAACCATTCCCACTATCCAATTTGAGAACATTTTTATCATCTCAGAAAAGAACTAGCAGGCCACTCCACTCTCCCCCACACCAATCAGTCCTAGAGAACCACCACGCTACCTCTGCTTGCACAGATTTGCCTGCTCCGGACATTGCACATAAGCGCCATGTTTTCTGACGTGCTTTTCTCCCAGGCACCGTGTTTGCAAGATTCAGCCACATGTTAGTCCTACTCCATTCCTCTTTATCCCACTGCATGGACCTACTGCACTGTATTCTTCCATCATCACATGCCATCTGGATTGCTCTCACTTTTGGTCATAAATTAATACTCTTATGAATATTTGCGTGCAAGGTTTTGAGTGGACACACGCTTCCATTTCACCCAGACTACTAGAGTGGAATCCCTGCCACCATCACTGATTATTTGGCTTTTCAATTGTAATTATTCTAGGGAGTGCAGAGTGGTATCTCATAGTGACCTTTGCATTTCTCTACTGACTAATGACATCAAGCATCTTTTCATGTGCTTGCTGGTCCTCCGCACTTCTTCCTTAGCAAAGTGTCTGTTCAGATCTTTAGTTCATTTTTAACTTCAGCCATTCCCTTTTTATTAGAGTTCTACGAGTCCTTCATATACTCTAGTTGTAAATCCCCTATGACAAATATGATCTGCAAACGTCTTCTCTCACCCAGTGGGTTGTCTTCACTTTCTTAATGAAACCACTAGGAAACTTTGTACGATAATTTTGAGGAATCCATTTACCTTTTTCCTTTTGTTGCTTTGAGTTTTTTGGTGTTGTGTCTAAGAAGCTTTACCTAACACAAGATCATAAAGATCTACGTCTGTGTGGTTTTTTTTTGGTTCAAATTTTGTTTACTTATTTTCATATTATTTGAAAGGTGGAGAGACAGAGATCTTCCATCTACTGGTCCACTCCCCAAATTCCCACAACTACTGGGGCTGGTTCAGGCTGAAGCCAGGAGCCTGGAACTCAACCTGGGTCTCCCAGGTGGGTGGCTGGGACCCAAGTACTTAAACCATCATCTGCTGACCTCCGATCCAATTTCCTCTTTCTTCTGTCTGTGGTTATTTAGTTGCCCCAGCACCATCTGTTGAAAAGACGATTCTTTCCCCAGTGAGCAGACCTAGCATCCTTGTGAAAAACAGTCAACCATCGACATAGAGGCTTCTCTGTCTCAGGAGTTTCAATTTATTTCAGAGACAGACACGGACAGAGATGGACAGATAACACCGATAAGACAGAGAGCGTGCTTCCATCCTCTAGTTCATTTTCCAAGTTACCCACAATGGCTCGGGGTTGAAGCTGGGAGCCAGGAGCTTATTTCAGGCCTTCCCTATAGGTAGCAGGAACCCAAGTACTTGAGCCATCACCACTGCCTCCCAGGGTTCACATTAGCAGGAAGGAGTGAAGAGCCAGAGCTCGGACCTGAAAAAAGGCATTGTGAAATGGGATGCGGGCGTCTTAAGCCAATGCCTGGCCCCTTGTGTATGTTCAGTAGACCAAATCCACAGATCTTCCTCGTAGTTAGCTCTGCCATCTATTAAAACAGAAACAACGTCCTACACATCTTCGGAAGAAATCTGAGGACTGTAAAGACTCTGGGTTTTCCCATTTATCTGGAATACCTTAGTACATATTAAAATCAGGGAGGTTACATTTCCTACTGATGGTTTTTTCTTTTTTCTTTTCTTTTTTTTTTTTTTTTTTGACAGGCAGAGTGGACAGTGAGAGAGAGAGAGACAGAGAGACAGAGAGAAAGGTCTTCCTTTGCCGTTGGTTCACCCACCAATGGCTGCTGTGGCCGGTGCACCGCGCTGATCCGAAGCCAGGAGCCAGGTGCTTCTCCTGGTCTCCCACATGGGTGCAGGACCCAAGCACTTGGGCCATCCTCCACTGCACTCCTGGGCCACAGCAGAGAGCTGGACTGGAAGAGGAGCAACTGGGACAGAAACCAGCGCCCCAACTGGGACTAGAACCCAGTATGCCGGCGCCGCAGGTGGAGGATTAGCCTATTGAGCTGCGGTGCTGGCCTTATTAATGGTTTTTTAAAAGATTTATTCATTTACTTGAAAGGCAGAATGATTTGCGGGAAGGGGCAAACAGAGAGAGAGAGATGCATCTTCTGTCTACTGGTTCACTCCCCAAATGGACACAACAGCTGGGACTGGCACCAGCCTGAAGTCAGGAGCCAGAAACTCCATCTGGGTCTCCCACATGGGTGGTAGGGACTCAAATACTTGAGCCATCAATCAGAGTTTCCAGGAGCATCATCAGGAAGCTGCATCAGAAGCAGGGTAGCCAGGATTTGAACCGGCACTCCAAAGCATGGAACGCAGGCATCCTGTATCTGAATGCCAGCTCTGCTTCAGACTCCAGCTTCCTGCTACTAAAGAGGCAGCAGGTGATGGCTTAAGTGCCTGGGTCTCTGCCACCCATGTGGGAGCCCTGGACTGAGTCTGGGGCCCTGGCCTCAGCCTGAGCCAGCCCTGGCTGTTAGGACATTTGAGGAGTGAGTCACCACTGGATAGAAGACCTGTCACTGTCACTTGTTCTCTTGCTTGCTCTGCTTTTCAAATAATAATTCTTACTAATGCAGAATCTCAGATCTCATCAAAACAAAGCATTTTCATTAACATAAAAAAACCTTAGGGTTCGTTGCTATGGCGCAGGGGGTTAATGCCCTGGCCTGAAGCGCCGGCATCCCATGTAGGCACCAGTTCGAGACCTGGCTGCTCCACTTTCAATCCAGCTCTCTGCTATGGCCTGGGAATGCAGTAGAAGATGGCGTGGGTCCTTGGGTCCCTGCACCTGCGTGGGGGACCTGAAGAAACTCCTGGCTCCTGGCTTTGGATTGGCGCAGCTCCAGCCGTTGTGGCCAATTGGGGAGTGAACCATTGGATGAAAGACACCTCTCTCTCTCTGTGTGTAACTCTGGCTTTCAATAAATAAATCTTTAAAAAAAAACCTTACATGCAAAATACATATTATTATATATGCATATATTTACAAACATGAAGTATAGCACAGGCAAAAAACTGGATGAAGGTACACCAATCTGTTATGGTGGTTAGTTATCTCCAGGGAGAAAAGGGTAATGAGATGGATGAGGAAGAAGAGGACTTGCATTTTTTCCAGAAATGCCATTTTCACGTATTTCTGGTATAATTGTAAACACAAATACAACCATGGCTTAGCAAGTGTTCCCCCTATTTTCCCACATTATCATGCAGGAGTCCCACGCTGGCTGACCTTGAGATCACAGGTGGTGTTGAGCAGCAGGTTGGAAGGCTTGAGGTCACGGTGCAGAACGTTGGCTGAATGGATGTATTTTAACCCTCTGAGGATCTGGTAGAGAAAATAGCAGATATGGTCGTTGCTGAGGTGCTGTGTCTTCAAGAGCTTGTAAAGATCTGTTTCCATGAGGTCCTGGACTATGTATCTGTTTGCACAGGTTAAGTCCAAACATGATGGCAAAGCAGAGCAGACAAAACGCATGTCACTCCACTGTCGCGCTGCGAGTTCTGAAGGCAAAGGAGAAACTGAGAAAGACGTGGTGTCCCTTCCACAAAGGACTCTCCAGTCGTCTGGACTAGACAACAGGCACAGAGCAGGCTGGCGGACCCGGCTAGCCGGCCATCCACTGCCAACAAGCACCTGCGCGGCTTGCTGGAAGAGGCTGGGAGAGGCTGGCGACACCCCAGGCTGCTCCTCTGTCCCAGCAGTTTGGAATTTCACTGCTCTTTCTCCCTCCTTCTTGCCCCCGTCTCCACCAAGATCAACCACCAGACGTTCAGAAAGACCAGTCTAGGGATACACTGCTGCTGAATCCTGTCCGCAGTTTGCTCTCTGGCTCCCTGGAATTCTGGGAAGTCAGGGGAGGCTTGCGCTGGTTTTGCTCCTCATGCTTCCTTGCCCTGCCCTGCATCTCAGCACCCAAACCTGAGTTGCACTAGCAGTCTTCTCTCTTACAGAAAGAAAGGTAAAAGCCGGAGCTTTTAACTCCACCCTAATAATTCAGTTAGCAGAGCCTATGGGCTTCTTTTATTAATTTCCACGCAACTCCTTTCTATTTGCTGTCTCCTACAGATTCAGGCCAGATGAGAAGCAGTGTGAGCGTGTAACTACAAGGAGGCCTGACTTAACCCCTGTCCTCTGCCAGAGACTTTTTTTCACCCTTCTCCTTCTCTCAGAAGGGCCTTTCTCTACCCAGGCAGCTTCGTCGGGGCCTCCTCAGTGCGGGTTTCTGAACGCTGGTAGAGATCACCAGGTCCTTTCAGGGCTGGGTTGCCTTAATGAGGCTGAGTCCTACAGAGAGGGTACGCACGGTCTGAGATCAGGACGGAACTGATGGAACCAGTGGGCCGTCCAGGATCTCCTTTCCTGCTCTACTGCTTTTTCCGTTTCCCCAACCAAGTAACTCGTCCCTGTGATGACCGGAAACAGCATTCACCAAGATTTCCCATAACCACACTTAGAGCATTTCTCCTTTACCCCGGTACACCCAGGAGATTTCAAGTGGTATTCACTCAACAAGGTGAGACCGAGAATGGAGTCAGTTGCCAGGAAAGGATACACATCTTTCATTTGCTCAATGGTTGGGGCTCGAATAATGTCATTGATTCCAATGATGTTCTCGTGTCTGAAGCGCAGTAAGATTTTTATCTCCCTCAGGGTTCGCTGGCAGTAGGTCTGGTGCTCAAAAGGACTGATTTTCTTGATAGCCACTCGAACTTTGTTGACATTATCATAAGCAGAGCTTAAGAGAGAGAGAGAGAGACAGCATTAAAAACAGCACACAGAATACACAAACCGATGAAGCACTGGATCTTCAGTACAGTGCCCAGGTATCTCCTTCACACTCGTGAAGGCAGCACAGCCACAGAGAGGCCTCCCGCTCGGGCAGAAGCTGCTGACACAGGACAGCACAGACCGCACCTCGAGCTCCGCCCCGGGGCCTGGCCTGAGCACTGGGCGCGTGCCCCTCTGCATGATCAGAGACACAAGCAAGCACATTGCAGCCACACGGATCACCCTGCCTCCAAACAACTTCTGACTGTTGGGTCCAACTCCTCGGACTCCGCAGAAACGTGCACGTGACCATCAACCACGCGTCTGTGTCTGTCCCTATCAAAACCAACCCAGGTGGAGACCTTGATTGTTTCTGCCAACTCTGTCTCGCCTGAAAAATGAGGCATCTGTTTTTCCCCTCTACGAAACTGAACCATGATGTTTGTGTAGTTTTATGATAAAATCTAGAAAGTATTCTTTAAAAAATACTTTCATAGCCATAACATGCAGCTAGTTCTTTCCAAGTTGTCCGTAAGGCCTGACTTAACAGAATTCCAAGTAGAAGCAATGATAAAGAAAAAAAATACTTTCAATTTTACGATGTATTACAATTCTGAATATTACTACTACTACCTCCATGAAATATTTCCTGTAAGCGCTTTTGCTATTAAGGAACGTCAGTATCTGATCCATTCACCAAAGGAATGAAACAACACTGACAGGCGCTGACGTCACTTCTCATGCTCGCTGGCGAGGTTTCAGAATGTAGGAGTGCAGGGTCTCCGCTCTCAAGGCTGTGCCTCTGTCAGGACCTGCATCAGTCCCTTCTCCTGGAGGCATTGCTGCTCTTGTCAGACTCTGTCCCACGGCTGCGCCGGGAAGACCTTCCACAACACCATCACTACACTATACACAGGTGCTCCCAAGTATCTGGAACAAAACCTATTCTTTAAATACAAGAATCAAGTCTATTTTGCTTTGGTTTAGTGCACAAAGGTCTAGCCAGTGACTTTCAGGCAGGCAGGCAAAAGGAGTAGAGTTTAATTAAGCTTATTCACTACTGGAAGCAAGTATCTTTAGGAATAAAAACTTTTTTGGTAATTCAGAGCACAGAAAGACCACTGAGTCAACCAAAGACAGCACAGATCAAAACAGTTGCAGGGGCCGGCGCTGTGACGCAGCGGATTAAAGCCCGGGCCTGCAGTGCCGGCATCCCATGTGGGTGCCGGTTCTAGTCCCGGCTGCTCCTCTTCCGATCCAGCTCTCTGCTAAGCAGCAGCAGATGGCCCAAGTGCTTGGGCCCCTGCACCCGCATGGGAGACCTGGAAGAACCCCCTGGCTCCTGGCTTCGGATTGGTACAGCTTCGGCTGTTGCGGCCATCTGGGGAGTGAATCAGTGGATGGAAGACCTTTTTCTCTGTCTCTACCTCTGTAACTCTGTCTTTCAAATAAATAAAATAAATCTTTAAAAAAAAAAAAAAACAGCTGCAGAAGGGCAGGCTTTTGGTCAGCAATTAAAACCATCACTTGGGACCCTCACATCCCACACTGGGAGGCAGCAGGTTCCTGCCGCCCACATGGGAGATCTGGGTGGCACTCCCAGCCCAGCTGGGCTACTGTGGGGGTTTGGGGAGTGAACCAGAGAGAGGGTGGCAGCTCTTTTTATCTGTCTGATCTCTCTATTCTGCCTATCAAACACAAAGTAACATTTTTTTTTTCCAAGAGTAGCTCATGGTTACCGTGCCCCTGTTTTATCAACACTCAGTGATGAAATGAATAACCACCTGGCGCCTCCTCTTAGGTGGGAGTGAAGTCGTTCTCCTCCCATCCAACCTGAAAAGAAGGGGAGGCCCTGTCCGCTGAGTGTGGTCTGCTCCTGCCTGGCCGGTTACCTGCCCACTGTGCTGCCTTTGTTCACCCAATCACAGAGGTCCTCACAAATAAGCTTCTTCTTGATTTTCTTTGTTATGCATTCCTTTCACCATGGACTTATCAGCTTGTGTCTTCAAACCATTGTGCGTGGCTCCCTGCTTTCCTTCACCTTTGCTCATTCACCTTTTCTCCCCGCGGACGGACGGCCAGACTACAGCTTTCTGCAGTGTTCCTGGATCAGTTTACAGCTACAGTTTGGTTCTTAATCCAATCCATAACTGTATAGTCTTCGGATGGGTTAACTTTAACATATTTACATTTTTTTCTTTAAACTGATAAATGTGATCTTTCTAAAAATAAAAATTCAAAGTTAAATAAACTGTTCCAGGTTAAGACAATGAAGAGTTTCTTAACTCATCCCTATAAGGCCAATAATCCCTGTATTGTACAAACATGACTAGGATATAACACACAGACAGATGATGAAGGTTTAAAAGAAAAAACATTCTAAAGACAACTCCACTTTCTAAGCACAAGCTTGAAAATCAACTGAAAACAAACAAGCAGACATGATTTCACAACACAGCAAGACAACACATTATGAGCAGGTGGTCATATCCCAGGGATCCACAGGTGGTTCCCTCAGACAGACGTCATGTGGAACAGCCATTTCTCCACAGAACATCTACAGATAGCCAAGCAGCACATGAAAAGACACTCCATGTTACCAATCAGTAAAGAAAGACAGCTCCAGTGACCGGCCACTTCACACTCCTCAGAAACAAAACCAGAGCCAGCAAGGGTGCAGAAATCAGGACTTTTGCACACCTTTGGAGGGCACCTACAATGGCTCCTGAAAAATGAAAACCTTAACTGCCATATCATCCAGAAATCTCCCCTTTGGTTATATACCCAAAAGAACTGACACTAGCACACCACACCCACTGCATCACTATGCACGATAGCCAAGACATGTCGGGCAGGTGTTGGCCGGGCGGTTACCTGCTGCCCACGTGAGTGCCTGGCTTAAAGTTCCAGCTGATGGGCACCCTGGGAAGCAGCAAGTGATATCTCAGGTAGGTGTGTCCTGTCACTCACGTGGAAGATTGGATGGACCTCCTGGCTCCTGGCATCAACCTAGCCCAGCCCTAACCACTACAGGCATTTGGGGGAGTGGACAGCCAGATGCTGTCATGGGGGAGGGGGAGGGGAATAGGTTGAGCATGCTCTAATAATTAAACACGGCATGCTTGAATACTGCAACAAATATTACTCAGCCTTTAAGAAGGAAATTCAACATCCTTTCATGATTAAAAACTCTCAAGAAATTACGTACAGAAGGAACAAGAAAGCCCACATCTAACATAAACTCAACAGTAGAAAGCCGAAAGCTTTTCTCTAAGATCAAGAGCCGCGTGGGGTGACCATTTGCAACCTGTATTCAAGAAATCAGAGCAACTAGACAAGAAATAAAAGGCATCCAAACTGGAATGAAGGTTGAATTGTCTGCAGATTATGTGACTGTATATACAGAAAATCCTAAAGACTTCATCAAAACACCATTATAATAAATGAATTAAGTGAAGTAGCAGGGTATAAAACCAACATACAGCATTAGTTGTGTTTCTATACAATAACAATCAAAAAATAAAATTAAGAAAAGAACTCCATTTCCAACAGCATCAATAAAATATTTAGGAATAAATTTAGCCAAGAAGGGGAAAGATCTGTATACTGAAAATGATGTCACTGATTAAAGAAACTGAGAAGACACAAATAGTCAAAGTCATCTCGAACAGTAAGAACATAGGCAGAGGCATCATCCGACTTCAAAATGTGCCACACAGTAATCAAAAGTAATCAAAAGGGGACAGGGACAACAGGAAGATGTCACAGGATGAAAAGTTCGAAGATATGTTCATGTAATGGACACTGTAATGTATCAGATACTATATCAACACTGTTAGAGATCAAATCTTCAATGTTTCAACACAAAAAATGAGGTGATGAATAATACTAGCTTGATTTATTTCTCAGCATACATATATTATCAAACACGTTGTATGCTGTAAATACAGCTTTTATCGGTCAATTACATTACCTTAATAAAACCAAGGCAGGAGTAGAACTAGTATGCTACTTGTGGAGAGACATGCAGGCCAGTGCAAACGAGAGAATAGGGAGGTCAGAAATAAATCCACAGGGCTGGCACTGTGGCACAGTAGGTTAAACACCTGCCTGTAGTGTTAGCATCCTAAATGGATGCCAGTTTGAGTCCTGGTTGCTCCACCTCTGATCCAGCTCCCTGCTAATGAGCCTGGGAAAACAGCAGAATATGGCCCAAGTGCTTGGGCCCCTGCATCCGTGTGGGAGACCCAGAAGAAAAGTTCCTGCTTCCTGGTTTTGGATGGGACCAGCTCCAGCCATTGTGGCCATCTGGGGAGTGAATCAGCAGATACAATACCCCTCTCTCCCTCTCTCTGTCTGTAATTCTGCCTCTCAAGTCAATAAACAAATCTTGGGGTTGACACTGTTGGCAACAGGTAAAGCTGCCGCCTGCAGTGCTGGCATCCCATATAGGCACGGTTTGAGTCCTGACTGCTCCACTTCCAATCCAGCTCCCTGGTATGGCCTTGGAAAGCAGCAGAAGATGGCCCAAGTTTTTGGGCCCCTGCACCCATGTGGGAGACCTGGAAGAAGCTTTTTGCTCCTGGCTTTGGATCTACACAGCTCACACCGCTGCAGTCATCTGGGGAGTGAACCAGCGGATGGAAGACCTCTGTCTCTCTGCCTCTGTCTCTCTGTAACTCTGCCTTTCAAATAAATCTTAAATACATAAATAATTAAATCTTAGAAAGAAAGAAATCCATGCATTTATGGTCATGCAATCTTTGACCATGATGCCAAGAACACACACTGGAGAGAAAAGTCTTCAATAAATGATACTGGGAAAAGTGGATTCCCACAAGAAGTATGAAATTAGATCCTAATCCCACATCATATAGAAAAATCAACTCAAAGTAAATTAAAGATTTTAACTAAGATCTGAAACCATAAAACTTCTAGGAGATAACAGAGAAAAAGCTTCTTGGCACTGGTCTAAACAATGATTTTTGGGTATGATCCTAAAAGCACAAGCAACAGAAACAAAAATAGACAAATGGGATCACATCGAACTAAAAAGCTTCTGCACAGCTAAGAAAACAATCAACAGGTTGAAAACAAACTCTACAGAATGGGAGAAAATATTTGCAAGCCACTTATCTGATAAGGCGTTAATAAGCAAAATATAAAAGGAATTCAAACAAATCAATTGTAGGAAAACAACTGGATTAAAAAATGAGCAGAGAATGTGAACAGAAGGATCTCCAAAGACGACAAACATATGACCAACAGGCAAATAAACAAAACAAAAAAACCCTCAACACTAATAATCAATAGAAAAATGCAAATCAAACTCAACGGTGAGACACTCGCTCACATCTGTTAGAACAAAAACGACGAAACATAGAGCAAGTGCTGGCAAGGATGCGGACTTAAGGGAACCTCTGTACTACTAGTGGAGAATGTAAGTTAGTACAGCCATTACAGAAAACACTACAGGGTTGTCTGGAAAATTAAAAAACCCTGAGTCGGGGCCGGCACTGTGGCACAGTGGGTTAAAGCCCTGGCCTGAAGCACCGGCATTCCATATGGGTGCCGGTTCTAGTCCCGGCTGCTCCTCTTCTGATTCAGCTCTCTGCTATGGCCTGGGAAAGCAGCAGAAAATGGCTCAGGTCCTTGGGCCCCTGCACCCACGTGGGAGACCTGGAAGAAGCTCCTGGCTTCAGATGGGTGCAGCTCCGGCTGTTGTGGCCATCTGGGGAGTGAACCAGCGGATGGAAGCCTCTCTGTATCTACCTCTCTATAACTCTTTCAAATAAATAAAACAAAAATCTTTAAAAAGAAAAAAAACAAAAACAAAAACAAACTAAGTCATCTTAACAAATCCACAGGTCCCAGATGAATTCTATCCTAAGCTCCATAAATGGTGGGGAATGAGAGGAGGTCAAGACAGGGAGTGAGCACACGCATCGTCTCAGTTCTCAAAACACTCCTACCATCTGACAGTAAAACAAACTACCGACATAAGCAGCACAGATGAATCTCAAATAACTGTGTGGAGTGACGCCAGACCAAAAGAAAAGTATATCCACATATATGAAATATATACTACTGGGAAGGTTGCCTGGGGCTGCCACAGAGCAGGGGTGGGGATGGAGGGGCGGGGAAGGGGCCCACAATGAAAACCAAGTCACCTCTGGAAATGATGAACATGTTCATTCTCTCAATTGTGCTTATCGTTTCACAGGGGTACAGTGCGTCAAAGCTTATCAAATTTTACACTGTGGGGCTGGCATTGTGGCATAGCAGATAAAGCAGCTGCCTGTGACACCAGCATCCCACACAGATGCCAGTTCATATCCTGGTTGCTCCACTTCTGATCCAGCTCCCTGCTGATGGACTGGAAAAAGCAAAGATGGCCCAAGTACTTTGGCTACTGCCACCCACATGGGGGACCCAGATGGCTCCTGACTTCTGGTTTCAACCTTGCTCAGCTCCGGTTATTGCAGCCTTTTGTGGACCAGTGGATGGAAGATACCTCTCTGTGACTGTGACTTCCAGATAAATGAGTAAATCTTTTGAAAAAAATTTTACACTTTAAATATGTGCAATTAATTGTGTACCAACTACTTCTCAACCATGGTTCTTTGGATCCCCAGTCCATTTCAGGGCTGGGTGGGAACACAGAGATTCCAGAAGCATATGATCAATAAATTTGGAAGCAGAAGTCCATAACATCCTGGAGTAGATTATTTAACCAGTGTTTTGTGATCACTCGGGAAAGAAAAGGGAACAAGTGTGAGTCAATCAGGCACAAGCCATCCTACACTAGCTGCACTTCCTGTTTTTAAAGGGTTTCCACAACAACACAGGAGTGAGGCCAGAACTGTGGTGGACTCAGGCCACGCTCCTTCAGCACTTCCCACTTGCAACACTTGGTGTTAAGGTTGGCGGCAAAACAAATGATGATCCAATTCGTAAGATTTAGTGGGGCGTGGGAGACCCAGAAGAAGCTCCTGGCTCCCGGCTTCAGATCAGCTCAGCTCCAGCTGTTGCAGCCATTTGGTTGTAAACCAGCGGATAGAAGACCTCTCACTCATTCTCTCTCTGAAACTCTTTCAAATAGATAAAAAAAATAAATTTTTTTTAATGTTTAGTGGGGGAAGGAGACAGGAATATTTAACACTCTTGGCCTTTTATCACAGTAAAACACTTTGGAAATACAAGGAGAAGGTGGGCAGACGCACTCCAAGTAAGAGTATTCAGGGATGGGACCGGTATGGTGCAATGGGTTTAGCTGCTGCCTGCAACCACAGCTCCCGTATTGAATTGCCAATTCAAGTCCTGGCTGTCCTGCTTCCAATCCAGCTCCCTGCTAATGTGCTTCAGAGAGCAGTGGAAGATGGCCAAAGTACTTGGACTCTTGCACCCATGTGGGAGACCTGGATAGAGTTCCTGGCTCCTAGATTTAGCTGGACCCAGTTCCAACCAAAGTGGCCATCTGAGGATTGAATCAGCAGATGGAAGAGCTCTCTCTCTCTGCCTTTCAAATAAATCTTTTTTTTTTTTAAGTTATAGACCAAGGGAGAGGCAGAGAGAAAGGTCTTTTTTTTTGACAGGCAGAGTTAGACAATGAGAGAGAGAGAGACAGAGTTACAGACAGTGAGAGAGACAGAGACAAAGGTCTTCTCTCTGTTGGTTCACTCCCCTATGGCCGCCATGGCCGGTGCTGCGCCAATCTGAAGCCAGGAGTCAGGTACTTCCTCCTGGTCTCCCATGTCAGTGCAGGGACCCAAGCACTTGGGCCATCCTCTACTGCCCTCCTGGGCCACAGCAGAGAGCTGAACTGAAAGAGGAGCAACTGGGACAGAACCGGCGCCCAACTGGGACTAGAACCTGGGGTACCGGCGCTGCAGGTGGAGGATTAGCCTGATGAACCACGGCGTCGGCCACTTTTTTTTTTTTTTTTGTAAAAGTATTCATGGACAGAGTAACAGAAAATGAAGCCCATATAAACCATGTTGAGGATGAGTAGGCTTTTGGCAAAGAAAAGTAAGAGCAATCACGTGAGGAGGACCACTGGTCCTGCCCCATTACAGCCCCTCCCATGAGAGGCTTATTGGGTCAAGGAAATATGCTGGACGCAGAACTCCCTGCCCCAGAGCTGGGTGGGCCTCTGTCTCGCAGCTGGGCCGAGAGCAGAATGCAACCCCAGCATGCACTCTGACCGGTGGCCAAGCGGCAGCAGATTGTGGGAATACACAGCACCTGGATCACGCGTGCGTGCACACATGCACATGAGCTCACAGCAGGGCACGGTGCTGCAGAGGGGACGTGGGGTTCCTGGAGGCCTGCTCGCCTGGCACGAGATGCTCAAATGAACCCAACCTTCTGGGTCACTATGAGGCTGTATGGGTCACAGGAGGAGAACACATTCTATTTAATGTTTCCCGCTTGATTTTCACGGTATGTGGGCTCCATGTGTATTCTCGATCCAGGCCTTGCAAACACGATGGGCCTGGGTAGTAGGAAGTGAAGACTGGGCAGGGGCAACAGTTTTAAATGCCCTGATTTGACGACGTGGTGTATCTGCCCGTGATTCAGACCAAGATGACAGTTCTGCCCTTCCTCAGCAAGAAGAGGGAATCTGCTGTGGTTTGAGTATTTGTCCCCGTGAACTCAGCAGTTTACTTCCCCAAAGACTTGAGTTCATCGCCCCAAGAGAGTGAAACTTGATCCCATTATGATGTTGGGTGTGTCCCTGGACTGGATCATGAAGGTGGAGCTCTGTGATTAAACCCTGATGGATTTTTTTTTTCTTTTAAAAAGATTTATGTACTTGAAAGGCAGAGAGAGAGAGAGAGAGAGAGAGAGAGAGAGAGAGAGAGAGACAGAGATCTTTTGTCTGCTGGTTCATTCCCCAAATGGCAGCAGCAGCTGGAGCTGGGCCTATCTGAAGCCAGGAGCTTCCTCTGGATCTCCCACATGGATGCAGGGGCCCAAGGATTTGGACTGTCTTCTGCTGCTTTTCTCAGGTGCATCATCAGCAGGGAGCTGTATTGAAGTGGAGCAGCTGGGACTCAAACCGGTGCCCATGCTGGATGCCAGCGCTGCAGGGAAGGTTTTAACCCACTCTGCCACAGCACTGGCCTCCTTGGTAGCTTTCTTTTGCTTTTTCTTTTTTTAGATTTTATTTATTTATTTGAGAGGTAGAGTTACAGACAGTGAGAGGGAGAGACAGAGAAAGATCTTCCCTCCATTGGTTCACTCCCCAAGTGGCCACAACAGCCAGAGCTGCACCAGGAGCTGAAGCTAGGAGTCAGGAGTCCCTTCCTGGTCTCCCATGCAGGTGCAGGGGGCCAAGAACTTAGGCCATCCTCCACCGCCTTCCCAGGCCATAGCAGAGAGCTGGATCGGAAGAGGAGCAGCTGGGACTAGAACCAGTGCCCATGTGGGATGCTGGCGCTGCAGGTAGAGGATTAACCAAGTAAGCCACAACACTGGCCCCATCCCCTGGTAACTTTCTAAGAGACCCCCCCCCCCACACACACACACACACACTCACTCTCTCGGGCTCCTGGTCTCCTGCCACATGATTCTGGGACACTGGGGCTCTGCCAGCAAGAACACCATCACCAGAAGCCAAAATCAACTGGTCTTGCCTGATCTTGAGACTGTAAGCTTCCAAAACTGTGGGCCAAAATAATTTTTTTTAAAAAAGTTTTATTAGGGCCAGTGCTGTGGTACAGCAGGTTAACACCCTGGACTGAAGCGCCGGCATCTCATATGGGCGCCGGTTCTAGTCCCGGCTGCCCCACTTCCCATCCAGCTCTCTGCTGTGGCCTGGGATAGCAGTGAAGATGGCCCAAGTGCTTGGGCCCCTGCAACCACATGGGAGACCTGGAAGAAGCTCCTGGCTCCTGGCTTCGGATCTGCACAGCTCCTGCCACTGTGGCCATCTGGGGAGTGAAGCAGCGGATGGAAGACCCCCTCTTCCCCCACCTCTCCTCTCTGTGTAACTCTTTCAAATAAATAAATAAATCTTGAAAAAAATAAAAAAGTTTTATTTATTTGAATGGCAGAGTTACAGAGAGACAGAGGGAGAGAGACACAGAGAGAGATTCCATCTGCTGGTTCACTCCCCAGACAGCTGCAATGGCCAGGGCTGGGCCAGGCAGAAGTCAGGAGCCAGGAGCTTCTTGGGTTCAGGGGCCCAAGCACTTGGGTCATCGTCTACTTGTTTCCCAGGTGTATTAGGAGAGAACTGGATGGGAAGCGGAGCAGTCCAGACTCAACTGGGTGCCTGTATGGGATGCTGGCATTGCAGACAGTGGCTTAACTCGTTACGCCACCATGCCAACCCCTAAAATAAACTTTTTATAAAGTGAGTCTGCCTCAGTTGTTTTACATAAAATACTAACACAGAATCCTTGACAGAAGCCACAACAGAGAGCACCGCTGAAGAGAAACGACACCACAAAGGACAGCACTCGGAAAGCAGAAAGAGCACAAGGAGCTGGCTACGGAGGACGAGAACAAGAGCAGAGAGAGTGCATCTATTTACTAAAGGGTAAAGAGCATTTGTGGGAAACCTTGGTGAACAACTGAGAGAGGTCCAGGGGGTTTCAAAGGCAGTGGGTGAGGGGAAGCCCCTGGTGGCTGGCAGGGGTTGCAGCAGGAGCTGGGCCACATTCAGACATCTACACCCTGATCTTGGGAAGCCTCCCAAGCTGCCATGTAGGCAGCTCCAGCATGGCAGCCTTTCTGTTTTATCACGTTCCTCAGGTAGCAGCTAACTGAGAATGGAAGGCGGAGGATGGCGCACCAGGTGCTCTGGGGGCAGGGAGATCCTGTCAGCCCACCCAGGACGACAGTGGGAAGCACAGCTCTGGATCAGGGAGCCTAAGGCAGACCCAGAAGACACTGGTGCCTGGTTCACAAACCTCACACTTCCTAGCTGGGTCCTGTTCCTGTGAGACAAACTTCCTCAGAGGAGGAACAGCACATTCCAACCCGCACTTGTCTCCTTCATCAGTTGTAACCAGGTCTGCAGAGAAACAAAATACTGCTCTGGTTATTACCTCTCCCGGGGGAAGCCTGGCTAACAAGACCCTACAGGTGAGCCATGAATGCCACAAGGAACAAGCTAACAGCCACAAGTATGTTGGTCTGGGGATAACGCAGCGTTCATTTGTGCCAGCCCCTAGGCCACTCATGTTCAAGGATATTGCAAATGCAGTCTTGAGCCCATTCCACACATGGTGGGAGCCAGCCAGACTTAAAGACTTATTTTCTCAAAAATGTAAATTGGCAAGGGAAGAAATAGTTCCTTCACAGTAGAGAAACTCGTAACTAAGGGGTCAAGGTTAAAATCAGCAGTGCTATATAACATGGGTAACAGAACTCCCAATGTGATGAGACAAGGGGGCATTTCCCATCTGTAATACTCCTCTCCTCAAAGCTCCTAACTCCAGCCAAAAAGCAAAATATTAGGCAAGGGGCTGGCATTGGGGCACAGTGGGTTAAACCACTGCCATCCTATATAGGTGCTGGTTCAAGGCCTGGCTGCTCCACTTCTGATCCAGCTCCCTGCTAATGAGCCTGGGAAAGCAGAGGATGGCCCAAGACACTGAGACCCTGCATCCATGTGGGATACCTGGATGGTGTTCAGGTTCCTAGCTTCGGCCTGGCCCAGCACCAGCTGTTGCAGCCATTTGGGGAGTGGCCCAGTGGAGGGAGGATCTCCCTTTATCCAGCACTCCCCCCAACCTTGCTTTGTAACTCTGCCTTTCAAACAAATAAATTTTTTAAAAGATTTTTTATTATTTATTTGAGAAGTAGAGTTACAGACAGTGAGAGGGAGAGACAGAGAGAAATGTCTTCCTTCTGTTGGTTCACTCTCCAAATGGCTGAAACGTCTGGAACTGCGCTGATCCGAAGCCAGGAGCCAGAAGCTTCTTCCGAGTCTCCCACGCTGGTGCAGGGGCCCAAGCACTTAGGCCATCTTCTACTGCTTTCCCAGGTCACAGCAGAGAGCTGGATTGGAAGAGGAACAGCTGGGACTAGAACCAGCATCCATATGGGATGCTAGCGCCGCATGCAGAGGATTAACCTACGTGCCACGGCGCCGGCCCCAAAACAAATAAATTTTTTAAAAAATAGGCAAACCTGGCCGGCGCCGCGGCTCAACAGGCTAATCCTCTGCCTGTGGCACCGGTATACCAGGTTCTAGTCCCCGTCTGGGCGCTGGATTCTGTCCTGGTTGCCCCTCTTCCAGGCCAGCTCTCTGCTATGGCCCGGGAAGGCAGTGGAGGATGGCCCAAGTGCTTGGGCCCTGCACCCCACGGGAGACCAGGAGAAGCACCTGGTTCCCGGCTTCGAATCAGCGTGATGCGCAGGTCGCAGTGTGCCTGCCGCAGCGGCCACTGGAGGGTGAACCAATGGCAAAGGAAGACCTCTCTCTCTGTCTCTCTCTCACTATCCACTTTGCCTGTCAAAAAAAAAAAAAAAAAAAAAAAAAAAAGGCAAACCCAAATTGAGAGACATGATACAAAACTGACTAGAGCTCCTCAAAGCTGTCAAGGTCATTGAAAAGAAAGCAAGACACCACCACAGACCAGAGGGAGACTACAGACAAGGAAGAGCACATGGTATCCATGGCTGGACTGGGTGTGTGTGTGTGTGTGTGATGGGGGGGAATCAGTGGAAAAACTAGTGAATTCTAAATAGAGTCTGGAGTGTAGTTAACATCAACACAGCGCCACTGGCAGTTAAGATGCAGCACCTCACGCTCGAGTACCTGGGCTCCACCGCCAGCTTTGGCTCCCAACTCCAGTGCTCACGCAGTTCATCCTGAGGCCTGAGACAGCAAGTGACAACTCAGTAACTGGGCCCCTGTCACCCATGGGACACACCTACATCAAAATCCTGGCTACTAGCTTCACCCTGGCGGGGCCTCAGTCATTCCAGGCATCTGGGGGAGTGAACCAGTGAATGAGAACACACTATCTTGTCTCTCTCTCAAAAATAAATAAATAAATAAATAAATAAATAAAATTAAGATAAAAAAATCAATCCACTAAATGATACCTCTAAAACTGATTATAATTAGTACACAGGTGACTACAGCTTAATTTAATAATTAGGAAGAAACATTTAACAATGAGCTGCTTTAATATCCAATAAAAATACAGATGAATTCTTGATGGAATAAAAACATCCCTGAAAAGATGGAAAGCTTCACCTAAGCGAATCTTGGAAGTCAAAGCCCACCTCAATCATTCGACAAACATGTACTGAACATTTACAATAGCCTAAACACGCAGTGGAAGCTGAAACAAGTAAGACATAACCGCACCTGCCTCTCTCTGAGCATCATTAGAGACAAGATGTGAGGCTGGCGCTGTGGAGCTGCAGCTTGTGACACTGGCACCCCACACTGGAGCGCTGGCTCGCATCCCAGGTGCTCCACTTCTGACCCAGCTTCCCGCTAACACACCCAAGAAAGCAGCAGATGGCCCAGGTACTTGGGCCTCTGCCACCCATGTAGGAGACCAGGATGGAGTTCCTAGATCCTAGCTTCAGCCTGGCTCAGACCTGGCTGTTAGTCATTTGGGAAGTGAACCAATGGAAGAATGCCTCTCCCTCTCTCTCTGTCACTTTTTGTTGCCTTTCAAATAAATAACTAAATATTTAAAAAGAAGAAGAATACGGATGTGAGGCAGGTGGTGTGGCACAATGGGTTAAGTCCCCACTTGGGACACTGGTGTCCCATACCAGAGTGCTTGTTTGAATCTTGGCTCCTCAGCTTCCTGCTAACACACCCAAGAGGCTGCAGATGATGGTCCGAGTTCTTGGTTTCCTGCCATCCACTGGAGACTTAACTGGAGTTCCTGGATCTGGGCTAGCCCAGCCCAGGCTGCTGCAATTTAGAGAAAACCAGCAGATGTATGAAAGTATTAACTAAAGGTAAGATTCAAAATGAAATCAGCTTGCAGTTTAAAGATAGTTACATAGGGGAAAGCACTTGGCACAGCAGTTAGAATGCCGCCTGGGATGCCTGCACCCCATGCTGGAGCGCTGGGTTCTAGTCCAGGCAGTTCTCCGTTCCAGCTCCCTGCTAATGCACACCATGGAAGCAGGTGGCAGTCACGTATCTGGGTCCCTGCCACCCACACAGCAGATGCAGACTGAGTTCCAGGCTCCTGATTTTGGTCTGGCACAGTCCGGCTATGGTGGGCATCTGGGGGTGAACCAGCAGATAGAAGCTCTTTGTCCCTCTCTACCTTTCAAATAATAAGAAAAATCAAAAACCAATTATGTACAAGGAGGCAATTTATAAAATAAACTTGGGGGATGGCATAAATTTAAATTTCTTCTCCATTCCAATGGGAGGAAAAGTAACCAATAAATATAGATTATGTGAAACAATACAGCTTAAAATAAGGAAATCACTTGGGTTTTTATGTAAGTTCCTGAAGTTATAAATATCTTTGAGGCTTCTACTTTGAGCCTTGATGGAGAAATGGACTGATTTACTCTCCTGCCTGCACAACTGAAAAAGCAGGCAACACACACACAAACAACGGTTTTCTGACACTGAAGGGCAGCAAGTTCAGGCCCACGAGGCATCTCGGCTGACGGTCCTGTAGAAGGGAAAGCCCAGTGGGGCCTGGTGGCCTCCCTGGAGGGCCTGGGCAGCATGCTGGGGAGATCCGCGAGGCGTCTCCTCGGAGTCTCCAGGAGTACTGATTGGAGGAGGAATCCCAAGGCTGGGCAAAGGGCAGTGAGAAAGGGCCTGTGGACAATCCAAGCACAAGGTGGGAATAACCCCTGTCCCATTAGCCAGAGGACACAGGGCTCCTAACCCAGGATGCAGCAAGTGAGACCACAGCAGGGCACTGCCTCTGTACTGGGGCCAAATCAGTGTCCGGCTCAACGCTGCTCTGGACCTGCCTGAGAATGCCTTTTGGGATCCAACTCTGCCAAGAAAACCTAATTGCACCCTAGGCCCCTCCCCCACCTCAAAGGTCCAGAAACATTTAAAGGAATACCAGAAACTATCTGGTACTCAGCAGTGTACAATTCACAGTGACTTGTAAAATTCATGACCAAAACTTACCAATACCCCAAAAAACAGGTAAATATGACCCATAATCAGGAGTAAACCCCACCAAAAAACAGACCCAGAAACCACACTGATGACAGAATGAGTAGACAAAGTTAAAATTATAAACACACTCCGTATTTTAAGAAAGTGAAGAATTCTGAATAGGGAGATAAACAGAAGCTCTACAAAAAATCCAAATTAACTTCTGGAAATGAAAAAAAAATGCAATGGCTGTGATTAGCAATGGATTCTACACTGAAGAAAAAGCTGATGGAATACAAGATATAGGAACAGAAACTACCCAAAATTTAACAGCCAGAGAACAAAGACAAGCGGCCCAACACACATGGAATTACAGTTTCAACCATCTTCATGTCCCTAACATTTGAGGGGAAGGAAATACTTATTTCCATAAGACTGCTAGTGTCAAGGGAAAATGAACCACGCAAGTGCTGCCTCAACACTGGCTTCCATGAATAGCTGAAACTGCTCTTAACCAGACGGCCAGCACACTCTGACGTTCGAGTCTGGCGGCCCAGGCCGGCTGCAGTCAGACACCAACAGTGCCCTCTCAGACTGCAACAGAGGGCAGTCACTTTCCAACTTCAACTGTGCAGATTCTGGGCTCTCCCTACACACGGCACTCCCTTCCCATCCAACAGCTAGGACTGACCGCACTGTCCTGTGGTGTGTGTTGGGGGATGAAAGGCCTCGCGCAGACTGCCATGTAGGCTGTGCATTTTATACCTTACAGAGCTCAGGAGCCAAACTTCCTCTCTGAACTTTATTCCTCTGAACAGCCTTACTTGAGCAGTCCTTTGCCCATTTTCCCTAATGTTCATTCTCCACTGCCTCACAAACCCTCATGGCGCACCTGCCTTTGCTACATACATGCAGTCTCTGCTCACGTCCTGGAAGGCAGAACAGCCATTCTCCAGTGCTGGTAGCATCCACACA
Organism: Lepus europaeus; assembly: GCF_033115175.1. NCBI lineage: Eukaryota > Metazoa > Chordata > Mammalia > Lagomorpha > Leporidae > Lepus > Lepus europaeus. The sequence goes on from NC_084849.1 coordinate 27,840,707, forward strand.
CGACCAGGAAGCAGCCAGCCAACTTCATCCCACAGCTAGGCTCCCAACACTGCCAATGCATTCTTTTTCTTTCTTTAAAGATTTATTTACTTGAAAGGCACAGTGTGAGAGAGAGAAAGATACCTTCCATTTGCTGGTTCACTCCCCAAACGGCCACAACAGTCAGGGTTGGCTGAGGCTGTCCAGTGGGCCTGGGGGTCTGCGGGCCCCTCAGACATAGGCAGCATGTCCTTCACAAGCAAGCTGTCAGCTGTGGCTGGAACACTTGTCTCCAGACCGACCAGCATCTCCCCTCACTGACAGCTTCTTGTGCTGCATGAGTGACTTGAGGCTTTAAATCACACGGGGTGGGGGGGGGGATGCAATCTTTCACCCAGTGCTGGGGCGGAGGGGAGGCTGAGCCCCTGGGGAGATTCAGACTGGCTCTAGGAAATCGCAGCTATCTTGTGTGACCCTTGTGGTTTTGAATCACAGCTTCAAGTCAGTTGCAGTCTTTCACCCAGAGCCAGCAGAGGAGGGGGCCGAGCCCCTAAGGAGACTGACTGTCTCCAGGAGACCCTTGCTATCTCCATGAGCACCAAGCCAATCAACACACAGTATATGAAATCCTTGTCCAGTGGGCATGCCCACAGACTGACTCAATTAAAAAAAAAAAAAAAAAAGTAATGCCTTAAGAACCCGGGACACTTTCTCAAAGCCAGTGTCCCACTCAGGCACTCCGCCTGGTCTCCTCTCGGACCAGATGCTTTCTCTGTCACTTCTGCCTCTTTGCAAATTGTTTCCCGGCTTTTTATTTCTATACTAAGCTGAGGAAAAGGACCCACGAGACTCACTCCGGCAACCACCCTCCCCTCTGTGACTGGTAACATTGGGTCAGGCCAAAGCCCAAAGCCAGGAGCTCCATATGGGTTTCTCACGTAGGTCCAGGGGCCCAAGCACTTGTAGCACCTTCCACTGCTTTTTCCAGGCACATTAGCAGGGAGTTGGATCAGAAGTTGAGCACCCAGGACTCAATCAGGTGTTCATTTGGGATGTAGGCATTGTAGGCGGTGGCTTAACGTGCCACGCCACCCACAACAGTGGCCTTGGCAACCATTCTTCCGCACACTGCCTGCGGTACTGGGGTGAGCAGCCCTCTCGACAGGCTGGCTCACAGCAGGACTCTTCCCACTGTTGATGACTGACAGCTGAGGCTGCCGGCCCCACCTCCTCCTTTCAATGCTTTCAAAGCCGCATTCCCTGCTGTGTGAGAAGCAGCAACTGTTAAGAGGGTCGAGGGAGCACTTTCCCATCTTATTTCTCCCTACATCAAAGACTGTTTTTGCTCAAAAAAATGAGAAACATTCAAACTGAGATCAGAACTAAGCAACCGTTTACTGATTTCACTTCACATTCTCGCTGATACAATGCCCTGCTTGGTTCAAAGATGTGTATTAGTTCAACTGTTTACAGCCCGTTCACTGGGGATGAAGTAGTTGGGAAGCAGGAGACAGCTAAGGGTTAACTTAGGAGGCTGAGAAACACAAGTTCTGAAACTCCTTCCTGGTTGGGCTCTTTGTCTGCCTCCCCCACCCAAGGCTTTGAGGCAGGGGCCGAGAGAGGGCTGACTGGGAAACCCGAGGACAAGAGCCTGCAGGCTTGACAGCCCCTCACTCAGAGCTGTGTAAGGGAAAGGATAGGGGCCAGAGGACCTCTACACCTCTACAGCCCCTCACCTCTACAGACACTTTTCACACGCAGGGCCTCAAGTTTCAGCCTCAATCCGAGCTCTGATTCTTGGCCCGCTTCTACTCTCTTAGAAGTGTACTTTTGGGGGCCGGTACTGTGGCATAGCAGGTCAAGAGATCCAGATGAAGCTCCTGGCTTCGGTCTGACCCAGCCCTGGTTGTTGCAGCCGCTTGGGGAGTGAACCAGCGGATAGATCTCTCTGTAACCCAAATAAACAAACAAATCTTTTTTTTAAAGTGTACTTTCCTATAATAAACTTTTGCTCTTATATTTACTGTCTGTGTGACCGTCGTCTCATTCATTGTCGGAGGCTCCGAAGAGCACGTCCCTGGTCCTCACCTTCCTGATCTCTACTCCCGTGACAGAGGTAACACTGAAAAGGAGTTTTGTGAACAGTTCTCACTGAGTAACAGCTGTGATTTTTTAAAAAGATTTACTTATTTATTTGAAAGTAAGAGTTACACAGAGAGAGGAGGAGAGGCAGAGAGACACAGAGAGAGAGAGAGTCTTCCATACGTTGTTTCACTTCCCAACTGGCCGCAACAGCCAGAGCTGCACTGATCCGAAGCTAGAAGCCAGGAGCTTCTTCCAGATCTCCCACGTGGGTGCAGGGGCCCAAGGACTTGGGCCATCTTCCGCAGCTTTCCCAAGCCACAGCAGAGAGCTGGATCAGAAGTGGAGCAGCCGGGCCTTGAACCAGTGCCCATGTGGGATGCCGGCACCGCAGGCAGCGGCCTTACCCACTATGCCACAGCGCCGGCCCCACAGCTGTGGTTTATTAACTGCTTCTTACAAGTCAAGTATTGCCATGTTAATATCTACAGACCTGGGGCCTATGCTGGGGTGTAGTGGGTAAAGCTGCCTGTGGCAACCAGCAACCCAAAGGGGTACCAGTTCATGTCCCTGCTGCTCCTCTTCCGATTCAGCTCTCTGCTATGGCCTTGGAGGGCAATGGAACATGGCCCAAGAGCTTGGGCCCCTGCACCCGCATGGGAGACTTGGAAGAAGCTCCTGGCTTCAGATCAGCCCAGCTCTAGTGGTTGCAGCAGTTTGGGGAGTGAACCAGCAGATGGAAGACCTCTCTGACTCTCCCTCTCTCTGGCTGTAGCTCTTTCAAATAAATAAAATCTTAAAAAACTGTGGACTTCTCTTTCAGAAGGCAGGATTTCCACAGTGCCTTAAAATGCAGAAAGGAGTTCCGCAGGCAGTCCATGAGAAACACCAGGACTGCAGCAGGGAAGAGCTGTAGGTGCCAACCATAGGAGACTGAGTACAAGGGCTGGACAGCTGAACGTGGCTGGAGTTCACAGTCTGTTCTGAGGGAGAGCAAAAGCTGACATCAGAGTGAGAAATCTGAATCTTGATAATACTAAGTGAATGCAGTAACAGAGGTACAGGCCAGGACTGACTGAGAGAGGCTGAACCCAGAAACAGGACGACCAATGAGAAGATCACACCTGTAATTCTCAAAGCTTTTATAATCATCCCTTCTCTGAGTACACAGCAGCTGCCACCTGCAGCCTGACACTGCTATTGTAAAGCATTAATAAAGAAGCACATATTAAAGATTTCTTTTCTTGATTTTAAAATTTCTTTAATCAGTGGGGCTGGTGCCATGACACAGGTTAATCCTCCACGTGCGGCGCTAGCATCCCATATGGGCGCCAGTTCTAGTTCTGGCTGCTCCTCTTCCAATCCAGCTCTCTGCTGTGGCCTGGGAAAGCAGTGGAAGATGGCCCAACTCCTTGGACCCTTCCACCCACATGGGAGACCAGGAAGAGGCACCTGGCTCCTGGCTTCGGATCGGCACAGCTCTGGCCATTGGGGCCATTTGGGGAGTGAATCAACGGAAGGAAGACCTTTCTCTCTGTCTCTCCCTCTCACTGTCTAACTCTCTCAAATAAATAAATAAAATCTTAAAAAAATTTTTCTATTAGTGTAGGGGCCAGAGCCTTAGGCGCCAGCATCCCGTATGGGCACCGGTTCGAGCCTCGGCTGCTCCTCTTCTGATCCAGCTCTCTGCTATGGCATGGGAAAGCAGTGGAAGATGGCCCAACTCCCTTGAGCCCCTACACCCAAGTGGGAGACCCAGAAAAAGCTCTTAGCTTCGGATCAGCTCAGTTCCGGCCACTGTGGCCATTTGGGGAGTGAACCAGTAGATGGAAGACCTCTCTTTGTCTCTACCTCTGTAACTCTTTCAAATAAATAATACACACACACAAACAAATCTAAAGGGTCCTTGGTGGAAAAAAGGCTTCAAGTTTCTCCAACCCTGGCCTAAAGGATCCAAAACACAAAAAATACTGAGAACTCTCAGGACAATTTACAGATTCAGTAGAAATGTTAGAGACAGGAAACTTGTACAGAAGTCTATATTCAAGGGAAAGGCATGTGTGTCAGTTTGGGATCCTGAAGAAGACACACAGAGTAACTTAAAAATATTCAGGTATCAGGGGCCAGCATCCTGTGTGGGCATGGAATCCTGGCATCCCCACTTTCAATCCAGCTCCCTGCTGATACGCCTAGGAAAGACAATGGCCCAGCTCCAGCCATTGTGGGCGTTGGGGGAGTGAACCAGCAGATGGAGGATCTGTCTCTTCCATAACTCTGCCTTTCAAATAAGTAGGGGCCAGTACCCCATATGGGCACCAGTTTGAGTCCCAGCTGCTCCAGTTCTGATCCAGCTTGCTGCTAATGCGCCTGGGAAAGCAGTGGAGGATGGCTCAAGTTCTTGGGCCCCTGCACCCACTGAACCAGGGGATGGGAGATCTGTCTCTACCTTTTCTCTGTAACTCTGCCTTTCAAATAAATCTTTTTTTTTTTTAAAGTAAATCTTTTTTTTTTAAAAAAATGACCCAGAACTATTTAAAGACGAAATATTTAGGCCGGCGCTGCAGCTCACTAGGTTAATCCTCTGCCTGCGGCGCCGGCACCCCGGGTTCTAGTCCTGGTCAGGGTGCCGGATTTTGTTCCAGTTGCTCCTCTTCCAGGCCAGCTCTCTGCTGTGGCCAGGGAGTGCAGTGGAGGACGGCCCGAGTGCTTGGGCCCTGCACCCCATGGGAGACCAGGAAGAAGCACCTGGCTCCTGGCTTTGGATCGGCGAAGCGCCGGCCATTGACGCCATTTAGGGAGTGAACCAGTGGAGGGAAGACCTTTCTCTCTAACTCAGCCTGTCCAAAAAAAAAAAAAAAAAAAAAAAGAAGAAGAAGAAGAAGAAGAAGAAATATTTAAAGATTATGAATCTTTAAAGAAATTCAGATATTAAAGTCCCTTTATCAAATATTAATTATCTGCACTGCATTAGGCACTGTGTACAGCAGTGAAATCTACTTACCTCATGAACTTCATGAGGGACAAATAAAGAGACCTAACTGTTGATATATAAATAGGATACCATTATAGATAGATGCATTTACAGTAGATGTTAAGGAAAATGCAAATAATACAAATCAGTGCTGTTAAAGACAACAGGGGCCTTAGTTCTTCCTCTCCAAGGAAATTAGAGACATCTACTGCCGACCTGAAGGGGAGCAGGAGTTGGCAGGGTCGAGGGCTGGCCAAGGAGGCAAGCTTTCTACTACAGCGGTGTGGGGGTGAAGCTGGAGCACTTGCGGACCCTCGGAAGGCAGTGTGGCTAGCTAGAGTGCACCAAGCAGAGAGGCCATGGCTTTCATCAAGAATAAAGATACAGGCAGTGAGCTGGCAGTTAGTCCAAACCCTGGAATAAAAGCACCTAATTTATATCTTTAAAAGATCTCTCCAGCTAAGATGGGAACTGAACTGTAAGGGGGGGGGGGGGAACCTTTCAAAGCACGGCCATAGAACCAGCAAGAGATGGGCGACAGCAGTGTGGACCAAGCAACAAGCACATGACTGGCATCTTAAGCAGGCTGGCACCGTGGAAAAGCATCCTACCCACTGCAGGAGCTTGGGACCCCAGCCCAAGGGCACGACGAGCCAGCCGCACTCCCAAGTGAAAACAAAAAAAAGAGAAAAACCACTGCCTCTCTGAAGAGTGTGCCAGAGCGCTGGCAGGGGACACAGGAGATCCGGGAGTGACAAGGTGAGTGAGCAGGAGTGGGGGCCACACGCAGGGCTTGGAGTTAGAGTATATGAAGAACTCGCAGAACCTCGAAATGAAATGGCAGGCAACTCAACATTCAAGATAGGCGAAAGGTAAGAATAGACTTTCTGTGTATCAACACACAGAAAATGTGACACAGAAATTAAAACCATAAGCCATTGGAGCAGCTAAAATAAAAATGACTGACCATACAGAGTTTTGGGCGAGGACACAGAAAAGCTGAAACCACTACATTTCGCAATTAGGACAGCAAAATGTTACACACACTACAGGAAACAGTTCAGTATTTCCTGAAAAATACACTTTCCATACAAGCCAGCAATTCTAAGCCTAGGTAGTTACCCAAAACAAATGAAAACATATGTCCATGGACATGTATACAAATGTCATTTATTCATAACATCCCCAAACTTGGAACAATGAAAATGTTCATCATTGTAGCGTAGTGAGTAGAGTCACCACCTGTGATGCTGACATCCCATATGGTTACCACTTCACGTCCCGGCTGCTGCTCCACTTTTTTTTTTTTTTTTTTTTTTTTTTTGACAGGCAGAGTGGATAGTGAGAGAGAGAGAGAGACAGAGAGAAAGGTCTTCCTTTTTGCCATTGGTTCACCCTCCAATGGCTGCTGCGGCCGGCGCATCGTGCCGATCCGAAGCCAGGAGCCAGGTGCTTCTCCTGGTCTCCTATGCAGGTGCAGGGCCCAAGGACTTGGGCCATCCTCCACTGCCTTCCTGGGCCATAGCAGAGAGCTGGCCTGGAAGAGGGGCAACCGGGATAGAATCCGGCACCCCAACCAGGACTAGAACCCGGTGTGCTGGCGCCGCAAGGTGGAGGATTAGCTTGTTAAGCCACGGCGCTGGCTGCTGCTCCACTTCTGATCCACCTCCCTGCTAATGCACCTGGGAAAGCAGAAGATGGCCCAAGTTCTTGGGCCCCTGCACCCATGTGGGAGACCAGGAAGAAGCTCATGACTTTGGACTGGCCCAGGTCTAGCCGTTGTAGTCATTTGGGGAGTGAACCAGCAAATGAAGATCTCTCTCCCCCACTCTGGCTCTCCCTCTCTGTGACTCTGCCTTTCAAAAAATAAATAATTCTCAAAAAAGAAAAAAATCAAAGGTCAAAGTGCCAGCATTGTGGCACAGTGCTTCAACACCAGTTCAAGTGGCTGCTCTACTTCCCAACCAGCTCTCTGCCTGAGAAAGCGAAGAACATGGCCCAAGAACTCAGGCCCAGGCCACCCCGTGGGGGACCTGGATGGACTTCCAGGATCCTGGCCAGCAGATGGAAGATGTCTAGCTCTCTCTCTCTCTCTGAAAACTCTGCCTTTTAGGTAAATACAAATAAATCTTAAAAAAAGGTAAGAGTCCTAGCTTTGGCCCCCTCTGGCTGCTGTGGGTATTTTTAGTGGAGGGAACCAACAGGTGGGAATTCTGTCTCTTCCCCTCTCAAAGAAAAAAACAAAAACAAAACAGGGAAGGGCAGGGCAGCTTTCAGCCTGGTGCTTAGGAAGCTTGCCTCCCAAGTGGGAGCACCTAGGCTTGATCCCAGCTCTGTCTTCCTGCTAATCAGACCCTGGGAGACAGAGGTGCTGGGTCCACCACCTGGGTTCCTGCCACCCTTGTGGGAGACCTGGTTTGAGTTTCTGGCTCCTAGCTTAGTGTGGTCCCAGCTCAGCTGGTTCATTTCCTAGATGCCTATTGAGGGCATCTAGGAAATGAACCAGCAGATTGGAGCACTCTCTCGGCCTCTCAAATTATTAAAAACAAAACAAAACAAAAAAACCCACTTTTTAATGAAAAAATACAGGGTAACCAAACTGTGGGATACCCATACAGTGGAACAGTCCTCAGCAACAACAGAGAAGCACTACTGGTATAGGAAACAAAGACGAATCTAAAGAACACTATATGAAGCTAAAGGCTTCAGACACAAAGAACACCTACTTTATTCCATTTCTATGAAATTCTGCCGAAGTTAAACCTAACCAATAGTGACAGGAAGCTGGTCTCTGCTTGCCCGAGGCTCCGTCTGACCGCAAAGGTACACAGACAACCATCTGAGGTGATGCAATCCTTCAGTGTCTTTGCTGTGGTATTAAAATTTAAGTTTAACTTGGTGCAAAATAATTTTGAAATCTATGCACACAGGAGGTCTTCCAAAAATTCGTGAAACCTTTCCTTTCGGCTGCGTGCGGTGGCAAGATGGCGGTACAAATTTCCAAGAAGAGGAAGTTTGTTGCTGATGGCATCTTCAAAGATGAGCTGAACGAGTTTCTCACCCGGGAGCTGGTGAAGATGGCTACTCTGGAGCTGAGGTCCGAGTTACACCAACCAGGACAGAAGTCATTATTTTATTGTTTTTTAAGATTTATTTATTTATTTATTGGAAAGTCGCAGTTACACAGAGGAGTGGCAGAGAGAGAGGGAGGGAGGGAGGGAGGGGTCTTCCATCCTATGGTTCATTCTCCAATTGGCCGCAACGGCCGGAGCTGCACTGATCCGATGCCAGGAGCCAGGAGCTCCTGGTCTCCTACGTGGGTGCAGGGGCCCAAGGACTCGGGCCATCTTCTACTGCTATCCCAGGCCATAGCAGAGAGTTGGATGGGAAATAGAGCAGCCAGGACATGAACCAGTGCCCATATGGGATGGCAGCGCTCAGGCCAGGGCGTTAACCCGCTGCACCACAGCATGGCCCCGAAATCATTATTTTAGCCACCAGGACACAGAGCGTCCTCTGTGAGAAAGGCTGGCAAATCCGGGAATTGACTGCCGTCGTTCAGTAGAGCCTTATGCTGAAAAGGCGGCCACGAGGGGCCTGTGTGTCACTGCCCAGGCAGAGGCTCTGCGTTACTAACTCCTAGGAGGGCTTGCTGTGTGGAGGTGTGTTGCAGTTCACCACGGAGAGCAGAGCGAAGGGCTGTGAGCTCCTGGTGTCTGGGAAGCTGCGAGGACAAAGGGCTAAGTCCATGAAGTTTGTGGACAGCCTGAGGATCCACAGCAGGGACCCTGTTAACTACTATGTTGACACCGCTGTGCGCCATGTGCTGCTCAGATAGGGTGTGCTGTGCATCAAGGTGAAGATCATGCTGCCCTGGGACCCAAGTGGTAAGACTGGCCCCAAGGAGCCCCTGCCTGACCACGTGAGCACTGTGGACCCAAAGATGAGATCCTGTCCACCACCCCCATCTTGGAGCAGAAAATGGGAAGCCAGAGCCATCTGCCATGCCCCAGCCAGCCCCACAGCATAACAGGGTCTCCTTGGCAGCTGTATGGAGTCTGGATGTTACCTTGTAAAGATCTTTAATAAAATCTTGTACAAAGAAAAAAAAAAGTTTGTGAAAAACGAGTATTTTGAAGAAAGTGTTTTGGACATCAAAAATGTCTTACACCAAAATAAATTTATCCGTCAATTTTTCCATGACCTTTTTGATGTCCCCTTATATATACATTTGTCAAGATTTCACTTAACTGTACACATACAAAAGATGAACCTTACAACACGTAAATTATACTTCAAAAATATGGTTTTTAAAAATTTGAGTTTTGCTTAAAAAAAAAATTTGTGATTGATTTTCTTTCCCAAGTTCATAAAGCACAGAGAAGGCAATTCCAGGGAAAATGCTGCAAGCAGGCTTTGGGTAACGGCAGTAGGATCAGTAGGATCCAGCCTTCCACAACTGTGACACAACACTCCTGCTCCGAGCAGGCTTTCTGCCCATCCTCCTGTGACCACAGCCAGATCTCGGAGCAGAGGCGCAATAACATGTGTGGACGAGGAAGGCTGTCACATAAAGCAGACGTCTATCCCGCACGAGCACCATTTACCTTACACACTGTTAGGCAACTAAAGTGCCACCTATCAACTGTGAATGGGTTATTTTTAGAGAACGCTATTAAGCTGTTCTCTAAGCTACCCACTTTGGTGAACTTTAATTATCTGAACACAAAACTACAGTACTTCATTTCACAGATAAAAATTAACTTGTCATCAGATGCTAAGTTAGTTAAACTGATCCAAATTAATGTTCCAAAAATAGACAGGTAGACGTGCTAATGAGTGCTTTAACAGAAAATGGATTCCTGACTTCAGCTTTGTTCTTCCCCAATTCACAACCAAGAAAGCCAGTGCAAAGGTTTTTTAGAGGGTGCAAACCATTAAGTGAGCAAATGAAAGTTTCAGCAATGAAACCAGCAGTCGTGGCTGTTCTGTATTTACCCCTACTTTTTGAAACGTGAAGAGTCAGTGCTCCGATACACCACAGGGACCAGGGCTCAGACTCCGATGTCAGTGATGTGGATGTGGTCGCCCAGGACAAGGTGCTGTGGAGAGCACAGGGCTCCAGCAGACTTGGTAGCTGCACCTGAACCTTTCAGTCTCTTCAGTAACAAGACAGAGGCCAAAGACCCAGGGACAGTTCTTATTCCACCCCTAGCCTTTCACTCTAACACCTCAAGTGGCCCTAGGCTTGGCCGAAAAATCAGGAAAGATGAAGGGCTGTGAGGGTTACAGACACAGCAGACACAGGCTGAAAGACAGCGGCCTTCCAGAAATGGTGATGTGGTCTTTTAAAAATTATTTTATTATCATCTTACTACATTTTTCATGGGATACTCTAAAAAGGAAGTAATATCAGAAAAGGACCAGACTTTACATCAGGAGGTCTGAGTCTTAGTGCTCGCTCAGCCATGGCCTACCTGTGTGCTCTCACAGTGCTGGCCAACTGACAAAAAGAAGATTGTCCTGTTCCATACGCAGGCTTCTTTTGAACATGAGCCTAACAAACCCAAACATTTACTATGCACAAAGGTTTGTGCACACGTATGTGTGGACACAGACAGAAACAAGGACTTGCAGCAACCTACATTCAGCAGAGGTTTCACAAAGCTTTGGCGGACTGAAGGACACAAATTATTAAAAGAAAAACTAACGTTTGTCTCCTCATGAATAGGAAAAATAAGTCTTGTTTCACTAGATCTAAGATATCCTGACAATCCACCATGCTTTCAAACCCACAGCCAAGCGTCTTTATTTGAAGCACAGCCACACTCGGTATTCTACACCACAGGAAGTCTCCAGTCCAAAGCAGAACTCCAAGTAACCCTGTGCCAGCTGTGCTCCCAACTTGTTGTGAGACAGAAATGTCGGTCCCGAGGAAGTAGACAGGCCACCTACTTAGTGATAACCCCCCACTTCCTTCCTCAGCCCTCCCTCCTCCATGCTGAAGAACTTTACAAGGTGGCACAAAGGGCTAAGCTGCTGCCCCTTACCCGGGCATCCTAAATCTTTGAACCCAGATTCAAGCCCCAGCTACTCCACTTCAGATCTAGCTCTCTGCTAATGTGCTTGGGAACACAGCACACTTATTGGCCCGTGACACCCACGGGGACCATTTGCGGAGTGAACCAGTAGATGGAAGATCTGTCTTTTCCTCTCAAGTAAGTAAATAATAAAAAAAAAAAAAAAGAAAAGAAAAAGAATTTTACAACAATCCAAGTGAGTCTAGTTAGCAGTGAGCTGCTGTTAGTGATATCAACAAAGACTAAGAACAAGCATTCAAGTGTAGCAGCACGGGCAGCTCCATGTACCTCTGGACCAGGAGCAGGTAACAAAATAAAAAAGCAACTCAGTAATCCAACGATCATGGTCTCTGGCACTAGTGCTAAGTTTAGAAAAACCATCTTCTATGGAACACAGTTCCTACTTTATAGAAGAAGAAACTCAGGCAGACAGAAACTGTACTATTCCCCAAAGTATGCTACCCATGTGGAAGGTCCTAGCTGCTATTCAGGTAATTTTCCCCAGAATAAGCCTGAAACAAGAGGCAAACGTGTTCTGTAAAGGGGCGTGGGAGCGGGAGAGCAGGTGTAAAGGTAGAAGACGTGACTACAAAGCAGACACAGCAAGGTGAGGAAGAGATCCTAACAGGCAAAGCTGACCATGGTGAAGATGCAGCGGAAATCAGAATCCAGAGATGCTTACTGATGTCAGTCATGACAGGGGACCTTCTCAAGCCTGTGAGCAAACCAGACAACAGACACCAAAGACTGGCAGATCAAGAGGACGGAGAATCTGGTCTGTGGAGTGGTCAGCAGACAGAATCCAGAGTGCGGCCAACAAGGACCAGCCCACTGAGAAAACCGTAAGGGCAGAGGGCTGCAAAGCAGGCGCCCACTTCCCAAGGCGCCCCTGCCAATGACAGGTCAAGGGGAGATGCTCAGATGGCTGACCACTCACTGAAACATGAAGGGGTGGTGAGTAAGAACCGCCTTCCTGTCAGAAATACTGCACAGCTGCCTCAGACACGTGCACACTGACTCCAAGACGGGGGAAATGGTCACCTGGAGGCCTCAGCATTGCTACCTAGACTGGAAAGAGCGGCCTGCTCAACTAAGCAGGTGGCAGGATGGTACACAACAGACGCTAAACTAAGTAAAGCAGAAAAATGGAACCCATAATTATCACTCCCAAACGCCAGCAAGAAAGTCTCCAGTTAGCTCTGGAAAACTAATGCCACTTCTTTCCATTAAAAAGTTTCTGCAGTTGAAAGTTTCTATAACCCGTCATGAAGAGGAAGTAGACAAGAAAAGGGAAGATCCTCAACAGAAACTGGTAACCACCACACGTATGTGAAGTGTTACACGCAAGGAGCCCTCACGCATCGCTGGTGAGAATGCCAACAGCACAACCCTTCTGGGGGAATTTGGCAACAGCTAAGGAAACTATATATGTGCATCTCTCTGTAGATCAGTCACCCCGCTCACAAGAACACTCTGGAGATAAACGTGCAATGACAAATACACACGTGGTCCAAGGTATTCACTGCAGAGTACTGCAAACATTGTGAATATCCACACATCACACATGGAGGGGGTTGGATATACTGAAGTAGCCCCCAGGATAAAACAATGTGTAACTGGAAAAATGAACCAGGAAGATCTCTAAGAACTGATGGTGTGACCTTCGAGACACACTGTGGAGTGAAAAGTCCAAAAGGGACTTAGGTTATGATGTGTGTTGCAGAGAAAAGGAATAATCACAAAATACTCATACATCTGCTTCTATGTACAAAACACACACAGGCAGGAAGGAGACTGGAGACTGGAGACTGGCTACCAGGGGCCAGTCAGGACGGGTGGAAAGGAGCAAAGGGCGGAGGTGCAGGGGAGGCGGAAACTCCTCTGATTCACATTTCTGTAGAGTTCTGCAGAACCCTGGTCAAAGACCACACATTCAAACAAGTAAAACCAGGGCCGGGGCTGCTCCACTTCCGATCCAGCTCCCTGCTGATGTGCCTGGGAAAGCAGAAGATGGCCCACATGCTTGGGCCCCTGCACCCGCATGTGAGACCCAGATGAAGCTCCTGGCTCCCGTTGCTGCAGAAATGTGGGGAGTGAACCAGCAGATGGAATCTCTCTCTCTGTGCCTCTGCGTCTCTGCAACTGCGCCTTTCAAATAAACAAACAAATCTTTAAAAAATAAACCCAAAAACTAAAAGTGAAACCAATCAGGATGTGCAAGGCACGGAGCACGCTGTGACAGTAACAAGCACAGGGAGGAAATCCTGGAAAGCAGCGCTGTAACTGGATGCCGTGAAGCCAGTCGGAAAGGCCCGCAGTCCGCTAAGGCTGTTTCTCACAAGGAAATGGGTCAGCAATTCTGAAACCACCACATCCACAGGACTGACCAAGTAAGAACGGGAAAGACAATGACAGCCGACTTGGCAACAGCATTACAAAGGTCCTCCAAAAAAATCTGTAGAAAAATGGGATCACAAGGTAAGTTTACCTTGGTATGCATTTTTTACTATTTGAAGACCTCTCATATGTAAGTCACAATAAATGGAGAGAAGCTCATTCTTCCTTACAGGAGTTAAGTAAACAGAAAATCGCCATTAGGCAAATTCCACAGTAATAACCAGATTAAGTGGAAATGTTATCACAGTCTCAAAGCACATCTGTCAAGATATTCATGAACTACAAAAGGACACAAAAGGGCTGCACTATGGTGTAACAGGTTAAGCTATTGCCGGCAGGCATCCCATTTGAGCTCCACTTCCTATCCAGCTCCCTGCTAACTTACCTGAGAAAGATTCTCCTGTCTCTATCACTTCCTCACTCTCTGTCACTCTGCCTTTCAAATAATTTTTTTAAGTGTGTAATCTCAGGCTGGCGCCGCGGCTCACTAGGTTAATCCTCCGCCTTGCGGCGCTGGCACACCGGGTTCTAGTCCCGGTCGGGGCACCGATCCTGTCCCGGTTGCCCCTCTTCCAGGCCAGCTCTCTGCTGTGGCCAGGGAGTGCAGTGGAGGATGGCCCAAGTCCTTGGGCCCTGCACCCCATGGGAGACCAGGATAAGCACCTGGCTCCTACCATCGGATCAGCGCGGTGCGCCGGCCGCAGCGCGCCTACCGCGGCGGCCATTGGAGGGTGAACCAACGGCAAAAGGAAGACCTTTCTCTCTCTCTCACTGTCCACTCTGCCTGTCAAAAATAAAAAAATAAAAATAAAAAATAAAAAAAAGAAAGGCACTATTCCCAATAAAGTTCCAAACATTAAAAAAAAAAAAAAAAGTGTGTAATCTCAGACAAACCTCAACTGAGTCTATACAGTAACAGTCCAGTGACTCTTCAATAGCACCACGATCACAAAGGGGAGGAAGAGACTCAGGAGATGTAACAACTAGATGTCACAGGAGATCCCAGAAGAGAAAACAGGAACATTCAAACGAGGTCATGTCCTGCTAACAGCAGCATGACAGCGGTTCTGGGGTGGGTAAGAGGCCACTTGTACACTGCATCCCATACAGGCAGCCGGGTGCAAAGCCAGCTCTGCTCCCTAGCACAGCCTCCTGCCAATGTGCAATGTGGGACGCCTCCCAGATGCAGGTAACAGCTTCAGCAGCTGGGTCCCTGCCACCCATGCGGGAGACCCAGAATGAATTCTGACTCCCAGCTTGGCCCTGGCTGTTGTTGTCATGAGGGGTAAACCAGAAGGTGGGAAAGCTCTGTCTTTTAAACAAATAGAAAGTTTGAAAAATCTTATTTCCTTGTCGGATAATGTTACTACAGATATATAAGACATAAATATGAAGGCAAGGTGGTATATGGGAATTCCCTGTACTAACTTGGCAACTTTTTAGTTAAGTCTGAAAGGATATACAAATCAATAAAAAGTTTTTAAAAAGTACTCCAAAGATGGCCCAAGTGCTTGGGCCCTTGCACCCTAGTGACAGACCCAGATGGAATTCCAGGCTCCTGTCTTCAGCCTAGCTCAGCCCCAACAACTGTGGTCATCTGGGGACTGAACAAGCAGATGAGCGATCTCTCTAACTCTGCCTTTTCTTGAAAAAAAAAAAAAAAAAGCTGATGTTAAGTTATATATGCACGTGTATATACTGGTTTCTAGGTGTTCTGTGTGTGTGTGAATGTGTGTGTATGTGTATGTGTATAAAACAGATATTTAAAAGAACAGGGGGCCAGTGCTGTGGTGTAGCAGGTAAAGCTGCTGCCTGCAGTGCCGGCATCCCGTGTGGGCACCGGTTCTAATCCCTGCTGCTCTGCTTCCAACCCAGCTCTCTGCTGTGGCCCGGGAAAGCAATAGAAGATGGCCCAAGTCCTTCAGCCCCTGCACCCATGTGGAGACCCGGAAGAAGCTTCTGGCTCCTGGCTTCGGATTGGCACAGCTCTGGCCATTGCAGCCATCTGGGGAATGAAGCAGCGGATGGAAGACCTCTCTTTCTCTCTCTCTGCCTCTCTGTAACTCTAACTTTCAAATAAATAAATCTTAAAAAAAAAAAAAAAAAAAAAAAAAAGCAAGCAAACAAAAAGGCTATCACACTACCTTAAAATCTGTACTAAATGAATGTGTGCTTTAAAAAAAAAAAAAAAAAAAGGCTGGCACCGTGGCTTAACAGGCTAATCCTCTGCCTTGCGGCGCCGGCACACCGGGTTCTAGCCCCGATTGGGGCGCCAGATTCTATCCCGGTTGCCCCTCTTCCAAGCCAGCTCTCTGCTATGGCCCGGGAAGGCAGTGGAGGATGGCCCAAGTCCTTGGGCCCTGCACCTGCAAGGGAGACCAGGAGAAGCACCTGGCTCCTGGCTTCGGATCAGCGAGATGTGCCGTCCGCGGCAGCCATTGGAGGGTGAACCAACGGAAAAAAGGAAGACCTTTCTGTCTCTCTCTCTCACTATCCACTCTGCCTGTCAAAAAAAAAAAAAAAAAAAGCCGGCGCCGTGGCTCAACAGGCTAATCCTCCGCCTTGCGGCGCCGGCACACTGGGTTCTAGTCCCGGTCGGGGCACCGATCCTGTCCCGGTTGCCCCTCTTCCAGGCCAGCTCTCTGCTGTGGCCAGGGAGTGCAGTGGAGGATGGCCCAAGTGCTTGGGCTCTGCACCCCATGGGAGACCAGGATAAGCACCTGGCTCCTGCCATCGGAACAGCGCGGTGCGCCGGCCGCAGCGTGCTACCGCGGCGGCCATTGGAGGGTGAACCAACGGCAAAAAGGAAGACCTTTCTCTCTGTCTCTCTCTCACTGTCCACTCTGCCTGTCAAAAAAAAAAAAAAAAAAAAAAGGGGGGGGGGGGGAAGACCCAACAAGGAACAGGACAAAAGGACATGAAAAGCAGAGCGACACAGGTAAAACTGAGAAATAACTCGTGACAAAAGGCAGTAGCAGAGGAAACGGGGAGGAACACGATAAATGACAGTACACACTCCTACCATTGTCTAGCACAAAGCCAATGTGCAACAAGTGTTTCTGATTCCTTTAGTTCACTTACTAGTGAACTAAATGTTCACATTATTAGTCCTTATTACTTTAGTTCGTCTTGTTTAGCCTCACGCAAATACAAAGTGATTCCTTTTCTCACATGTACTGGAATAAAGTGATTTCCCAGTCTGAGGAGGCATTGTCATCATCCAGGGGACATCTTCAAAGTGTGGACACTCGGTTTTTATTTCACATCTACCCACAGAACAAAACCTCTGTGACAGACACCTTACCGCGGGGGTACCTGCCCAGCCCACAGCACCCTTACCCACTGTCCCATCTTGTCTGTGCCCTGTCAGAGTACTGCTCCTGATCCTGGCGATGCGGTCACACCCAGCCGTGACAGAACCCATCAAAGGCAGAGCTGGACCAACCTGCTCTTCTCTCAGAGAAGCAGAGCTGTCAGCCAGGCTGGCAGAAGGATGTCTATGTTGGGGACTGAGGATGCTGGGATGGGCCACACGCACCCAGACTCGAGGCCTTGGCTCCTGATGACATTCCAGCTCCTCAATCCAACCCTCCAGCCCTTAGGTCCTGGCTTGAGGTTCTGCACTCTAATAACCTGTGCATGTTCACAAAGGATCCCCAAAGGACGGCAGAAGCCCACGAGAATTCCACAGGGGCCTGCTCAAGCAGAATTACGAGGGCTTGTAAAACTGTTCAAAACTTTGTACTGTCCAAGTGACTATGGAAATCTGACATCACTTCCTTTTCTTTTCTCTCCATGTTATCTCTTGTGCAATAAACACATCTGGTCCCTAACACAATGAAAGCACTGCACAGAACCACTGGCAGAGAAGGGGCAAGGCTGCAGCTTTCAGCCTGCCCCAGAGGATGGCCAGGCCCACACGCGGACAGCCACTCTCTGGACAACTGCTCAAACTCCTGCCAGATTCACTCACCCCAAGATACCTACCGAAGTGACAGATAGTTTGTATTTGAAGAAATAACCCTAATATTAGTCAAGGGGCCAGCATCCCATATGGGCACCAGATTGTGTCCCAGCTCCCTGCTAATGGCCTGGGAAATGCAACAAAGATGGTCCGAGTACTTGGGCCCCTGCCACCCACATGGGAGAGCCGGATAAAATTCCTGGCTCGTGGCTTCAGCCTGGCCCAGCACTCACTGCTGCAGCCATCTGGAGAGTGAAACGGCGAACGGGCAATCTCCCTTTCTCAGTCTCTCCCTTTAACTCTGACTTTAACATAACAAAATACAACTTTAAGAAAAAAAAAATACTTATCAAGTTTTATTTTGGGTTCACTTACAAAGCCCTGGTTTTGGATCCTAAAACTTGAATTCAAGTTCTCACAGTCACATTTCTGAGCTTGTAACTCTCTTCCTCTCTCTCTTTTTAAAGTTTATTTATTTATTTATTTTAAGATTTATTTTATTTATTTGAAAGACAGAGTTACAGAGAGAAGTAGAGACAGATAGAGAGGTCTTCCATCCGCTGGTTCACTCCCCAGATGGCCGCAACTGCTGGAGATGTGCTGATCTGAAGCTAGGAGCCAGCCAGGCCACAGCAGAGACCTGGATCGGAAGTGGAGCAGCCGGGACTAGAACCGGCACCCATGTGGGATGCTGGTGCTTCAGGCCAGGGCTTTAACCCACTGCACCACAGTGCCAGCCCTAAAGTTTATTTATTTACTTGTTATAGAGACAGAGAGAACCTTCCTCAATCCACTGGTTCACTCCCCAGATGGCCACAACAGCAAGTGCTGGGCCAGGCCAAAGCCAGGAGCTTCATCTGGATCTCTCACGAAAGTGCCAGGGACCCAACACTTGGGCCATCTTCTGCTATTTTTCCCAGGCCAATCTTCTCCATCTGAAGTGGAGAAGCTGGGACAGACACCAGTGCCCACTGGGATGCCAGCATCATAGAGGGCAGCTTTAGCCCATATTGCACAAAGCCAGCCCCTGGGACAACTCTCTTATCCTTGCTGAGTTTTACTGCCTTTTTCTGTAAAATGGAAAGAATGGGGGCTGGCACTGTGGCGTAGTGGGTTCAAGTCCCAGCCTGCAGCGCTGGCATTTCATATAGATGCTGATTTGAGTCCCGGTTGCTCCTCTTCCAATCCAGCTGTCTGCTATGGCCTGGGAAAGCATAAAATGGCCCAAGTCTTTGGATCCCTGCACCCGCGTGGGAGACCCGGAAGAAGCTCCTGGCTCCTGGCTTCAGATCAGCTCAGTTCTAGCCATTGTGATCATTTGGGGAGTGAACCAGCAAAATGGAAGATTCCCCCCGTAACTCTTTCAAATAGATAAAAATAATTCTTAATAAAAAAGGAAAGTGCTCATCTCTCAAATATAGGGTTATTTTGAATAAGTATCTGTGAATATGCTTCATAAATTCATTACAAACACAAATAATATCACTTGCCACCAAGAAAATTTATCACACCTTCACCAAAATAACCTCATTTTCATTATTTTATCATTTTAAAATAATCAGTTAACAATTTAATAATCACCATTACCTTTTCAAAGAGTCACTGTAAACTGTACACTAGCTTCCCTTGTATTTCATTAATTAGAATTATGTCTGCTTTTTAGAACATAATAGTCATAGAAAACTTTTTTTTTTTTTTAATTTTTTTTTTTTTTGACAGGTAGAGTGGACAGTGAGAGAGAGAGAGACAGAGAGAAAGGTCTTCCTTTTGCCGTTGGTTCACCCTCCAATGGCCGCCGCGGTTGGCGCGCTGCGGCCAGCGCACCGTGCTGATCCGATGGCAGGAGCCAGGGGCTTCTCCTGGTCTCCCATGGGGTGCAGGACCCAAGGACTTGGGCCATCCTCCACTGCACTCCCTGGCCACAGCAGAGAGCTGGCCTGGAAGAGGGGCAACCGGGACAGGATCGGTGCCCCGACCAGGACTAGAACCTGGTGTGCCGGCGCTGCAAGGCGGAGGATTAGCCTAGTGAGCCACGGCGCCGGCCTCAAACAAAACTTTAAAAGCATTAAAGTCCTACCTTCGAGTCTAAGTGGCTTAGCCAAAGTCACCCACTGAGGGAGCCAGGACTGACCCCTGGCTTTGCCTCTCAATTCTCTTTTTTCCACTATAAAGACACACCCAGAAGGGCTGTGGTTCCCACTATATGGACGCACCCAGTAGGTCTGAGGTTCCACTATATGGGACGTGCCCAGAAGGTCTTACACAACAACTCTGGGAAGAGCTCAGAGAGAAATGGTACAGAATGTCGCCTCCTTCAAAACCCAGCAAAACAATCATGCTATAAACAAAGAACAAAGGTCAGTCTCAACAGCTAGAACACAGTAAGCACATTTTAAAGGGCAGCCCGGGAGCAGGGAGTGGAAGCTGGGCACAAACCACAGAGGCCCAGGAGCAAAGGAGCAGGCCTGGCAGCATTCAGTGTCCAGGAGCAGAGGCAAGGGTGGAGCAGAGCGAAGGCCTGTCTGCATTAAGGCACCACACAGGGGCACGTGAAATAAGAACATGCTTGCACAAACTCCGAACTGCGATGGACTGGGGAAAACAGGATTGAATACGCTGGAGGCAGCAAATAGCAGAAACAGAATACAAACAATGAGCAAAGCAGAATGTAAATTATAAATGGCTGATACTGTTGGTTAATCCTCCACCTGCGGCGCTGGCATCCCACATGGGCGCCAGGTTCTAGTCCCGGTTGCTCCTCTTCCAGTCCAGCTCTCTGCTGCGGCCAGGGAGGGCAGTTGAGGATGGCCCAAGTGCTTGGGCCCTGCACCCGCATGGGAGACCAGGAGAAGCTCCTGGCTCTTGGCTTCGGATCGGCATAGCGGCTGTGGCGGCCATTTGGGGGATGAACCAATGGAAGGAAGACCTTACTATCTGTCTCTCCCTCTCACTGTCTAACCCCATCTGTCAAATTAAAAAAAAAAAAAAAAAAAAAAAAAAAAAGGCTTATATTGTAATGACAGAAAACAAAAACGATGAAAAAAATGCAGGTGAAACCATCAGTACCTAAAACTTTAAAAGTAATTAAACAGGGGCCAGTGCTGTGGCGTAGCGGGTAAAGCCGCCTCCTGCAGTGCCGGCAACCAATATGGGCACCAGTTTGAGATCCGGCTGCTCCATTTCCGATCCAGCTCTCTGCTAAGGCCTGGGAAAGTGGTGGAGGATGGCCCAAGTCCTTGGGCCCCTGCACCGGAAGAAGCTCCTGGCTTCAGATCGGCGAAGCTCCGGCTGATCCGGCCATTTTGGGAGTAAATCAGCGAATGGTTCACTGCCTTTCAAATGAATAAATCAATCTTTTTAAAAAAAAAAAAAAGACATCCACATCCTGTATCAGAGAACCCAGGTTCAATCCCCACCGCTGGCTCCTGACCTGGGAGGCAGCAGTGAGTGGAAGCCCCTGGGAAGCTCCAGCATATGGGTTTCCGTCATCCTCCTGAGAGACCTGGACTGAGTTCTTGGCTCCCACTTCTGGCCGTGGTCCAGACCTGGCTGTTGCAGGCTTTTGGGGAGCCAATCAGTAGATGGGAGCTCTGTTTCTGCCTTCCAAAGGAATAAATTTAAAACATAAGAATTTATAAAGAAAAAAGGAGGAGGGGTTAAAAAGTCTTAGTGAACTCATCAACCCTGAGGCAATCAAAGAACACAGTAAATCAGCTGATGGGTTTCATTACACAAGTATTTCCCAAGCTTTCAGAAAATAAAGACTAAAACCAAGCTATGGAAGGATAAATGGTCCAATAATCTGAATACAGTCTAACTGTAAGATAAATGTTTAGTTTTACAGATAAACCAAAACAAGTTTAAGGTACCATCTTACTTATCTTACCTCAAGTGTAATATTAAGGCCATGCTGTCTAGCAAGAAGGGACAAGGGAGAAACGAGGAATTTTTAAAAATATTAATAGCAGCATAAATCCAAATGCTGTTTCTGGAGAATAATTTGGCTACATGCAACAAAGTCTTATATTTTGGTTGGGGGGGGAAGAGAGAAGCCTGTTATCCTAAAAATATTTACAGCTGCATCATTTAGACAGGGAAAAAATGCAGATTAACAGATGGGGAACAATCAGATAAATGACCTGTTTCTAATAAAACTTCATGTTGGCATTACCTGTTGGATTCATAGATATGTGAGGGGCGGAGGGGCTAGGATGACAGCACAGGATGGGCATTAAGTAGGTGTGAAGAACAAAATGAAACAAGTCTGTGCTGAGGTCCAGCACAGCAAGTGGAGTTTTAGACTGAAATGGGAGGGAACAGGCAGAACAGGGGGCAGGGACCTGCAGGAGAGAGAGAGAGAATGATGCCTTGAAGGGAAGTGGAGGCTTAGCTTTGTTTTATTTTTAGGACAGCACAGTCATCAGCCCCTAGGAATCTGGATGAGGTCACCCAGAGAGACTGTACTGAACAGAGAGTGTCCAAGAACTAAGACTTGGGAAAACCAGAGATGCCTCAGCAAAGAAGCAGCGGCTTTTTTAATGGAAAATGGTGGTTTACAACATTAAATGACCCAGAAAAAACAAAAACCTTGATAGGGGACGAGATAGGACTTCAGGAAAAAGCCACCAGTCCAGAAAAACCTGAGCTGTAAAGACTGGACGCATTCGGAGTGTGCGATGTCAGCTGGGGAGGGGGAGGCGCTGCAGTTCGGCAAGCCCAGGGCCAGCAGAGAGCAGGACAGGGCATTCCGGAGAGAATTTGGCTATGAAAGACAATCTTGCAAACCTGGGGGGGCAGAACATTCATCAGCCAATTAAAAAGTACTGGATATGGGCTGGCAGCAGGTTAAAGCCCCGGCCTGCAGTGCTGGCATCCCATATGGGGGCCGGTTTGAGCTCTGGCTGCTCCACTTCTGATCCAGCTCCCTACTATTGTGCCTGGGAAAGCAGTGGAGGATGGCCCAACTTCTTGGGCCCCTGCACCCTGGTGGGAAACCCACATGAAGCTCAGCTCCAGCTATTGCAGTCATTTGGGGAGTGAACCAGCAGATGGAAGACCTCTCTCTCTAACTCTTTCAAATAAATTTTTAAAAATCTTTAAAAAAAAAAAAAAAAAGTGCCAGACAGAGGTAGGCGTGGTGGTGCAGCAGAACAGATGGCCACTCCCACAGTGGAGCACATGGGTCTGAGTGCCTGCTCCTCCTGCAGCTCAGCCTTGCTGATGCACACTCAGAGAGGCTGCAGGTGAGGGCTCCCGTAGCAGGGGCCCTACTACTCAGGTGGGAGATGCTACTGGAGCCCCAGGCTCCGGCACCAGTCCTAGCTGCTGGGGGCATCTGAGTGAACCAAAAGACAAACAGCTCTCCCTGTTGCTCTGGCCTCCAAATAATAACAATAATAATAGGACAAAGAAAAGTAGTCAAGTTAACAAAAACTGCTATCTTTGATAAATGACAATAAAAACTTACTTTTCCTGATTTTGAAAATTTTCCATGGGGCTAGCAAGATGTTGGTCACAGGATACTTTTTTATAAACTTTAAATATCAAACTAATACAACCTCAAAAAATTGAAAGTATGATTATAAAATAAAATTTAAAAATCCCTGCACGAATCTTTAGTCTCTAGGAAACCATTTCCCTTTCATGATCTTTAAAAAATAAAAAGCTGATTACTCAACAAACCAGGAAGGGAGAGCATCCACCCTAAGGCCCACCAAACATCCTACACAGTGGGGGAGGACTGGCTGTCATCCACCTAAACCACCACTTCTCACCAACACTGTACTTGAGGGTTCTGGCTAGGGTAATTAGGGACAAAGAAGAAGTAAAAGGCATCCAAACTGAGAAAGAAGTAAAACAATTTGTAGATGACACAAATTTTCACACAGAAAACCACATAGAACGTGTCAAAAAACCTACAAGAATAAACATGTTCATCGAGGTTACAGAACACAAGGTCATTACACAAAATACACAGTAGACAGTAATAGAAGAGTTTGTGGAAATGGGATTAAAAGTTTATTTTGGTGCAAATATAGCTGAAACCCAAGCACAGTTTTCTATAACATGCATTTTCACAAGCTTTTTGAAGGCCCTTGTGTGCCTGGATTTCAGACTTCTCTGCACCAAAATAAACTTTACATTTCCTTCTAGACTACACAAACATGCAACAAACAATCCAAAAATTAAAATCAAGAAAACAATTCGGGCCCGGTGCTGGGGCGAATTAGGTTAATCCTCCGCCTGTGTTGCCCACATCCCATATGGGCGCCGGTTCTAGTCCTGGTTGCTCCTCTTCCAGTCCAACTCTCTGGTGTGACCTGGGAAAGCAGTGGAGAATGCCCTAAGTATTTGGGCCCCTGCACCCGCATGGGAGACCAGGAAGAAGCTCCTGGCTCCTGGCTTCGGATTGGCGTAGCTCTGGCCATTGCAGCCATTTGGGGAGTGAACTAACGGAAGGAAGACCTTTCTCTCTGTCTGTCTGTCTGTCTCTCTCTCTCTCTCTCTCTCACTGTCTGTAACTCTACCTGTCAAATGAATAAAAAAAAAAAAAATTCAACTCACAATGCCATCAACAAAAAAATAAAATACTTAGGAATGAATTTAACAAAAGTACAACATTTGTACTCTGGGCAATCCCTCCCAGCACCCCAACTTTCTTCTTTGCAGAAACTGGTAAGCCAACCCTAAAATTCACATAGAAACTCAAGAAATGAGAACAGCCACAATAAGCCAGCAATTTAAAAGAACAGGGACAGGCACCAGGCTAGTGATCAGAGACACTGCTTGGGACACATGCACTGTACGTGGAGCGTCTGGATTCAAGTCCCCGCTCCACTCACTCCGGGAGGCAGCAGATGGCTGAGAAGCCCAAATGTCCGAGTCCCTGCCACTCAAGTGGTAGACGTGCACCGACTTCCAGGCTCCTGGCTCAGGTCTGGCCCAGCTCCTGTGTTGTAGGCATTTAGGGAGAGAACCTGTCAATGGGAACTTTCTCTCTCTGCCTCTAAAAAAAAAATTTTTTTTAAAGAGAGTTCATTTTTAAAAAGAAGGCCTATAGGCCAGCATTGTGGCATGGGGGTTAGGCCGCCGTCTGCAACACCAGCATCCCACGTGGTGCTGGTTTAAGTACCTGCTGCTGGCTGCTCCAGTTCTGACCTAGCTCCCTGTTAACGCACCTAGGAAAAACAGCCGAAGGTAGCCCAAGTGCTTGGAACCTTGCACCCATGGGGGAGACCCAGATGAAGTTCCTGCGTCCTGGCTTCAGCCTGGCACAGCCCTGGCTGTTGCAGCCATTTAGGGAATGAACCAGCAGACAGAATCTCTCTCTCTCTCTCTCTCTCTCTCTCTAATTCTGCCTTTCAAATAAATAAAACACATCTTTGGGAAAAAAACAAGATCTAATCTACAGGACTCAGTGCCGAGCTTTGGCAAATTAAATCAAGAAAGTAAACATGACAGCATGGTACTGGCACAACAAAAGATAGAGACCAGGGGAAGAGGATTTTACTTCCCAGGGTAGAAAACACACTAGATGAGCTTGGAGCAGTTTATAGTGCCAGAAAGCTAAGGTCCTAAGGATGATAACAAAAGTTTTTATTAACTGAATCGTGGAAGCAAAGAGGGATCCAAAAGGACAGAGCAGCCAAGTCCAAGAGCTCCCAGTGGCTAGAGCGGGAAACAAAGCCTCACTGGCACAGTGGCTCAGCCAGTGCACTGAACCTCCAGGAGTCCACACGGGCCCAACACATGGGGAGAAGAGGCAACTCTCCCCAGGAGAACCCCCCAGAATCTAAGTAGATTAGATACTTCACTTGCTAGGAGGTGAGTAACTCCCTGCTCCTGCAGTGTAGGAGGTCCACTTAATGACTCCCTTCCAAAGACGCTACAGAAAGGAGAGAAGCAGGTAACTTCCTAAAGGAGACTTCTGACAATCGGCACGTCTGCTGGTGACCACGGTCAACACCAACAGTGTTAAGTGGGCAGTATGGACTACTTCTCTGTGGTCTTCCTCCGCAACTTCAGTCTCAGCAGGAGAAAAACGTCAGACAAATCCCAACTGAGCGACAGTCTACAAAGCATCTGCCAAATCCTCCCCCAAGATGACCACGGTCCTCAAACACAAGGTAAGCCTGAGAAACCATCACATCCCACAGGGGCGGGAGAAGACGTAACAGCTGAGTGCAATATGGGATCCTCGACAGCATCTTGGATCAGACAAGGACCTCAGGCAAAACTCTGGGAAAGTGAATAAACCACAGGCTTTTGTTAGTAACAATGATTCAACATTGGTTCATTAATGTGACAAATGCACCATACAAGGACCTGATTATTGGTGGAGGGTGGGTGTAGGGTAAATGGAAAAACACTATTACCTTAAATTTCTCTATAAAACTTTTAAAAAGGAGCAAGTGCTTTTATTTTTTTAAAGATTTATTTATTTGGCTTGCGCTGCGGCTCACTAGGCTAATCCTCCGCCTTGCGGCGCCGGCACACCGGGTTCTAGTCCCGGTCGGGGCACCGATCCTGTCCCGGTTGCCCCTCTTCCAGGCCAGCTCTCTGCTGTGGCCAGGGAAGGCAGTGGAGGATGGCCCAAGTCCTTGGGCCCTGCACCCCATGGGAGACCAGGAGAAGCACCTGGCTCCTGCCATCAGAACAGCGCGGTGCGCCTACCGCGGCGGCCATTGGAGGGTGAACCAACGGCAAAAGGAAGACCTTTCTCTCTCTCTCTCTCTCTCTCTCTCTCACTGTCCACTCTGCCTGTCAAAAATAAAAATAAATAAAAATTTTTAAAAAAAGATTTATTTATTTAGTTGAAAGGCAGAGTTACAGAGAGACAGAGGCAGAGAGAGGTCTTCCATCCACTGGTTCACTCCCTACATGGCTGCAATGGATGGAGCTGCCCTGATTCAAAGCCAGGATCCAGGAGCTTCCTCTGGGTCTCCCACATGGGTGCAGGGGCCCAAGGATTTGGGCCATCTTCTACTGCTTTCCCAGACCACAGCAGAGTTGGACTGGAAGTGGAGCAGCCAGGACCGGCGCCCATATGGGATGCTAGCACTGCAGGTGGCAGCTTTACCTGTATGCCACAGCAATGGGGAACAACTGTTTTTAAGAAGTTACGCCCTGGCCGGCACCGCGGTTCACTTGGCTAATCCTCTGCCTGCGGCGCCAGCACCCCGGGTTCTAGTCCCGGTTGGGGTGCCGGATCCTGTCCCGGTTGCTCCTCTTCCAGTCCAGCTCTCTGCTGTGGCCCGGGAAGGCAATGAAGGATGGCCCAAGTGCTTGGGCCCTGCACCCGCATGGGAGACCAGGAGAAGCACCTGGCTCCTGGCTTCGGATTGGCGCAGCACGCTGGCCGTGGCAGCCATTTGTGGGGGTGAACCAACGGAAAAAAGGAGGACCTTTCTGTCTCTGTGTCGCTCTCTAACTCTGCCTGTCAAAAAAAAAAAAAAAAGAAGAAGAAGAAGTTATGCCCTTGTTAGTTTAGTATTTAAACACACTGCTTTTAATGTAAATTATACATTTTAAAATTGATGGAGGCCTGGCATTGTGGCATAGTGGCATCCCACAGACACTGGTTCATCCCACAGACACTGGTTTGTGTCCCAGCTGTTCCACTTTCAATCCAGCCCCCTAAAAACCTGGGAAAAGCAGCAAAGGATAGTCAAATACTTGGGTCCCTGCCACCCACGTCAGAGACCCAGATGAATTTCCTGGCTTCTTGACTTTGGCCTGGCCCAGCAGTAGTTGGGACCAGCTGGGGAGTGAACTAGCAGATGGATGACCTCTCTCTCTCTTCCCCTGTATAACAAATAAATAAACCTTTAAATTTTTTTTAAATTTTAAAAAATTTTTAAAGGTTTACTTATTTATTTGAAAGTCAAAGTTACACAGAGAGAGGGGGGGGGAGGGTCTTCCTTTCGCTGGTTCACTCCACCAGATGGCCACAATGGCTGGAGCTGCGCCGATCCGAAGCCAGGAGCCAGGAGCCAGGAGCCAGGAGCCAGGAGCTTCTTCAGGGTTTCCCACGCGGGTGCAGGGGCCCAAGCACTTGGGCCATCTTCTACTGCTTTCCCAGGCCATAGCAGAGAGCTGGATCGGAAGAGGAGCAGCTGGGTCTCGAACCGGCGCCCATATGGGATGCTGGCGCTTCAAGCCAGGGCGTTAACATGCTGTGCCACAGCGCCGGCCTCCAAAATTTTTGACAGTTTTAAAAGTATATTTAGGCTGGCACCGCGGCTCAATAGGCTAACCCTCTGCCTAGCGGGCCGGCACACCGGGTTCTAGTCCCGGTCTGGGCGCTGGATTCTGTCCCAGTTGCCACTCTTCCAGGCCAGCTCTCTGCTGTGGCCTGGGAAGGCAGTGGAGGATGCCCCAAGTGCTTGGGCCCTGTACCCCATTGGAGACCAGGAGAAGCACCTGGCTCCTGCCTTCGGATCAGCGCGGTGCGCCGGCCGCAGCGGCCACTGGAGGGTGAACCAACGGCAAAGGAAGACCTTTCTCTCTGTCTCTCTCACTGTCCACTCTGCCTGTCAAAAAAAAAAAAAAGTATATTTAGTGGCTGAGAAAATGCATATATATTAGGTTCAAGAATCAGGACACCGGGGCCTAGGAAAAGCAGCAGAAGATGGTCCAAATGTTTCAGTCCTGCTACCCATGTGGTAGACCTGGACTAGCTCCTGGCTTCGGCTTGGCCTAGCCTTGGCTATCTGTCATAGCCATCTGCAGAGTGAGCCAGAGAATGGAAGATCTTTCTTTAAGTCTTTAAAAAAAAAAAAAAAAAAAAAAGAATCAGGACACTGAAGGACATGAATGTATACAATACAATTCCAATTTTACTTAAGGAAAAATGCCTCAGATGTTGCTGCAGGGGCTGGCACTGCGGCACAGCAGGTAAAACTGCTGCCTGTAGTGCCGGTATCCATAAGGATGCCAGTTCGAGTTCTGGCTGCTCCACTTTCGATCCAGCTCTCTGCTCTGGCCTGGGAAAGCAGAGGAAGAGGGCCCAAGTCCTTGGGCCCCTGTATCCGCATCAAGACCTGCAAGAAGCTCCTGGCTTCAGATCGGTGCAGCTCAGGCCATTGTGGCCATCTGGGAAGTGAACCAGAGGATGGAAGACCTCCCTCCCTCCCTTCCTCCCTCTCTCTCTCTCTCTCTGCTTCTCTGTTACTCTGCCTTTCAAGTAAACAAATAAAATCTTTGGGGGGAAAAAAAAAAAAAGAATGTTGCAGCAGATAGCTCTGGGTAGTATGACAAATGCTTTCTGTGGACGTGCTTTCTGCATGTTTTAGATATTCTACAAAAAAAAAAAAAGCTGACTTGATTATCAAGTGTGCTGTTTATCTGAGCATTACAAATTGTAGGATTTCAGGAGAAGCAGAGTCATTCGTCCTTAAGCTGAGTCCTTAGAAGGGGAGCTATTTCAGAATTCAGTGTTTTCCAGACTCTAGGAAGGTAACGGAGTGCATGCATATGCATCATACAGCACTCCTGGCAAGGTCAGGGCCACACTCAGCAATTCAGCACTGATGTCGCTGCAAACATGTGAATACATACGCCAGTCAGGAAAAATAAAGACGACAAACAGCCCAAGTTCAGTTCTGCTCTAAAACCCTAAGCTGTAGAGAAGGCTCCTGAATGAGGAACAAATTCCAACCCTTAGACCCAACTACACTGACAGGCCCCTACCTCGCGGTTTCGCTGAAGTAAGAACTCGGTATTCGCGATGTGAGGGGTCCAGGCTGTACACAGGACACTTGGAAATGATGAGAGAACAGTGGCAGAAGGGCAGAGAGAAGTCACTTCTTAGCCAAGGGCAAGACAGAGGTCTCCTGTTGGGGGATGGGGGGGTTGCGCAGCAGCCACCAGGCAGCCCTCTGAGGATCACCAGCTCCACTCGGTCCACCAAGGGTGCACCTGACATGTGTGAGAACTCTCCTGAGCCCTGGCATTTTTTACTCTGCTGAACCTTGGATATCCAGTCGGGATACATACACATTTTTTAAAATTTACATATATATACAGGGGCTGGTGCTGTGGCATAGCAGGTAAAGCTGCTGCCTGAAGTGCCAGTATCCTATATGGACACTGGTTCGAGTCCTGGCTGCTCCACTTCCAATCCAGCTCTCTGCTATGGCCTGGAAAAGCAGTAGAAGATGGCCCAAGTGCTTGGGACCCTACACCCTCATGGGAGACCCAAAGAAAGCTCCTGGCTCCAGATCGGTGTAGCTCTGGCTGTTGTGGCCATTTGGGGAGTGAACCAGCAGGTGGAAGGCCTCTCTGTCTCTCTCCTCTCCCTCTCTGCCTCTCTCTCTCTATAACTCTGCCTTTCAAACAAATAAATCTTTAAAAAATTTATATATATATACATATATTAGAGATTAAAAATACAAGGATTAGTACTTTTTTAAAACAGTGACACAGAAGGGCCAGCACTGTGGTGTAGTAGATTTAGCCTCCACCTGCCACACCAGCATCCCATATGGGCGCCAGTTCAAGTCCTGGCTGCTCCATTTCCAATCCAAGTCCCTGCTAATGTGCCTGAGAAAGCAGAAGACGGCCCAAATGCTTGGGCCCTTGCACCCAAATGGAAGAACTGGGAGAAGCTCCTGGCTTTGGGTTGGTACAGCTCTGGCTGTTGCGGCCATTTGGGGAGTAAACCTGCAGACAGAAGACCTTCCTGTCTCTCTCCCTCAAAAAAATAAATAATCTTTAAAAAAGAGAGAGACAGACAGACAGAAACAGAGAGACATATTCCAACCACAGGTTCATTCCCCAGATGGCTGCAATGGTCAGCACTGGGCCAAGCCAAAGCCAGGAGCTTCATCCGTATCTTCCACAAAAGCGTAGAAACTCTTGGGCCTTATTCTGCTTTTTCCAGGCCATAAGCAGGGAGCCAGATGAGAAGTGGAGCAGCTGGGACATGAACCAGCACCCGTATGGGATGCTGGCATCGCAGACAGTGGCTTTACCCTTTACACCACCTGCAATGCCTGCATCCCATATGGGTACCGGTTCAAGTCTCGGCTGCTCCACTTCTGATCCAGCTCTCTGCTGTGGCCTGGGAAAGCACAAGATGGCCTGGGAAAGCAGAAGATGGCCCAACTCCTTGAGCCCCTGCACCCACGTGGGAAACCTGGAAGAAGCTCCTGGCTCCTGCCTTTGGATTGGTGTAGCTCCAGCCATTGCGGCCAATTGGGGAATGAACCAGCAGATGGAAGACCTCTCCCTCTCTCTGCCTCTTTTCTCTCTGTGTAACTTTGACTTCCAAATAAATAAATAAATCTTTAAGAAAAAAAAAGAATAATTCTGAATCACGTTAACATTTTCCCACCAAAACACACATCCCAAAACAAAAAACCACCCCAATCTGGACTACTTTACAGGTGCATTCTACCAAACCTTTCAGGGATCCCAATTTTACAGAAATATTAGTAAGAAAAAAGTGAAAAGCAACACTTCCTAACCCATTTTGTGAGAGTTAACTACTTTTGATACCAGAACTGATTTGGGCCAGGTAGGGAGTCAGTGACCATGGGCGCAGAGAGGTTTCCAGCAGTCGCTGTGTTGCAGCCCTGCACCGCTAGGAAGAAGAAAAGGTGGACTTTCCTCCATGCCAAGTCAGCAGACCCACACCTGAGCCTCCAGCATGAAGATGCCATGAACAACACATGTGCACTGAGTTCTGCATGGAGACGCCATGAAGCTTTCCCAGAGATCAGCACAATCACTGAGCCCCACACAAACTTCAATTCAATTGGGGCGCCACCCACTACCCAATAAAGGGGGCACATGCACGGGCAGTCAGGCAGTTCTCCCCAGGGGGCTGCCCACATTCACTTCTGAGTGTGCTGCCCTTTTGATCTCTTTAAGTGCATCCTGCTCCTACACCTGCACTTTATCCACGTCTCTGCTTTCAATTCCCCTCTGACACCAAGACAAGAATTTGGAATAAACACAGCTGGGGACACCTAATCCCACAACAGAACACCACATGGAAAATCCAATTATCTATCAGCAAACCAAATCCAGCAATATATAATGATAATACATCATGACCAAGCTGGGTTTAATTCAAGGAATGCAATACTGGTTCAGTTAGAGAACCTATTAACATAATCTCAAACATATAAAAGATCAAAGGAGAAAAACCACATGAAAATTCCTATAAATGGAATAAAAAAGCATCTGGGAGCAGGCATTGTGGCACAGTGGGTTAAGCTCCTGCTTCAGATGTCGACATCCCAAATCGGAGCACTGGTTCAGTCCTGGTTCCTCTGCACTTCCAATCCATCTCCCTGCTAATGTGCCTGAGGAAGATGATGGCCCAAATGCTAGCGTCCTTGCTACCAAGGTGGGAGTTGCGGATCCCGATGGGAGTTTCAGGCTTCTGGTTTCAGCCTGGCCCGACCCTGGCTGTCAGACGCATTTGGGAAGTGAACCAGCAAATGGAAGATCTCTTTCTCATTCTCACTCTGACTTCTGAGTAGATGAAAAAAAATTTTTTTAAATTCCATCCTTGGGGCCAGTGCTGTGGTGTAGCAGGTAAAGCCACCGCCCGCAGTGCCAGCATCCCATATGGGTGATGGTTCAAGTCCCGGCTGCTCCACTTTCGATCCGGCTCTCTGCTATGGCCTGGGAAAGCAGTGGAGGATGGCCAGAGTCTTTGGGCCCCTGCACCCACGTGGGAGACCCAGAAGAAAACCACCCCAATCTTCTGGAGCCAGAAGAAGGTCCTGGCTTCAGATCAGCCCAGCTGAAGCTGTTGTGGTCATTTGGGGACTGAACCAGCAGATGGAAGACCTCTCCCTTTCTCTTCCTCCCTCTATATATAACTCTGCCTCTCAAATAAAATCTTAAAAAAAAAAAAAAAAAAAGATGGTAGACATTCAATTCAATCATTCAGGATAAAAAAAATTTGAAAAAACCTGAAAAGAAAACTTATGGGATGGAAAACCTACAGCCAGTATCACTCAATAAGAGATTATATTTTTAAAAAAGATTTATTTATTTGAAAGGCAGTTACAGAAAACGAACAGGGAAGAAAAGGGGTTTGGGCTGATCTGCTGTGCACTCCGCAGATGGCCACAGTGACCAGGGCTGAGCCAGGCCAAAGCAAGGAGATCTCTCACATGGGTGAGGGGCCCAAGCACTTGGGCCATCTTCCACTGCTTTCCCAGGAACATTAGCAGGGAGTTGGATTGGAATTAGAACAGTTGAGGGGGTCGGCAGTGTGGTGTAGCACGTAAAGCTGCTGCCTGCAGCTAGGAGCCAGGAGCCTCCTTCAGGCCTCCCGCGAGGGTGAGGGGTCCAAGGACTCGGGCCGTCTTCCATTGCCCTCTCAGGCAGCTGGGATTTGAAGTGGCACACATATGGGATGCCAGTACTGCAGGCAGCGGCTTTACCAGTTGTGCCACAGTGCCAGCCCCTTTAAGAGCTTTTAACCTCAGAACAAGTCAGGAATGACCTCTGTAACCACAGTTCTTCAACTCTAATGGAAGAAGATCTAGCCAGCACAGGTGAGAGACACAAGAAATCTACATAATGAAAAGGAATAACATGACCAAGATTTTCAGATGGCAGGCTTGTCCTAAAGAATTTAAACACTAATTACTGGAACAAGAGTCAGCAAGTTCACTGCACATAAAAATCAACTTATAAAACCCAAATACAACTATAGAAACCAGATATAAAGAGATGCCACATATAATAGCAACAACAAATGCAAGGTATCACGGAATAAATTTAACAAAAGATGTACAAGAATACAATGAAAAACTACTGGAGAAACAACATAGGGCCCAGCTCTGTGGCGCAGCAGGTTAAAGCCCTGGCATTCCATATGGGCACCGGCTTGAGTCCTGGCTGCTCCTCTTCCAATCCAGCTCTCTGCTATGGCCTGGGAAAGCAGTAGAAGATGGCCCAAGTGCTTGGGCCCCTGTGCCCATGTGGGAGACCCGGAAGAAGCTCCTGGCTTTGGATCGGCCCAGCTCTGGTTGTTGTGGCATTTG
The DNA here is from genome assembly GCF_033115175.1 of Lepus europaeus. Lineage (NCBI taxonomy): Eukaryota > Metazoa > Chordata > Mammalia > Lagomorpha > Leporidae > Lepus > Lepus europaeus. The sequence continues at coordinate 27,874,193 of NC_084849.1, forward strand.
GAGAGCGAACCAGTGGATGGAAGACCTCTCTCTGTGTGTCTCTACCTCTCGCTGTAGCTCTTTCAAACAAGTAAATCTTAAACAATGACATACTTAAACAATGATACTTGCAGAGCAGTGACAATGAGTAACTATACTCAAATATTTAAAACAATGAGTAAGAAGTTTTTTTCAAAGCATAAATACAGTACAATTTCACTCATAAAATTCCAAACCAGAAAATACTCTGTCCTATACTATTTAAGGATAAACACATAACAGTCATGAAACGCACGTGAAGGAACCTGGTGATAATTAGCGCTCAGAACAACAGCTGGCAAGATGGCGGCTGCAGAGAAGCAACCGGAGGGGCAAGAGAGCAGTGACAGAGACTGGGCAGACCAAAAGTCTAAAAGAACAAAGCCACCAACCACAGGGGTAGTCCCAATGCAGAAGACAATATCCAAATTCTAGGATGCAAGTGTAACAGTAAGCCCTAACCCTGACACACTGCACAAAAAAAGATACTACAGACTTCCACTACTTTCATGGAGGCAGAAAAGACATTTGACAAAACTCGCCTATTCTGGACATTTCCTTAAGTAAACAAAATACACTTCAGCCCAATGCCAGCATCTGATTGAAGGGGAACAGAAAGCACACATCACCTAAGGCTAAAACAGTCTCCAATTTACATCTTTCTGGCAAACATTAACTTCTGTGACAAGAGACCAACATTTATCAGTCCTGAAAGCTGAATTTCACCCTGCTGGGACAGCAGAAACTACACGACTCTGGCCCTTTTAGACACTGTTTCTGCCTTACACTTTCACAGCGGCAGCAAACTAATGGGTCTTCCTAATAATTAGGTCAGAGTGAGCAGAGAACCATGGATATCTCTTTTTTTTTTTTTTTAAAGATTCATTTATTTATTTGAAAGGCAGAGTTATAGAGAGGGAGGGAGGGAGGGAGGGAGAGGAAGAGGTAGGGGAGAAGGGGGGGAGGGGGGAGAGGGGGGAGAGGGGGGGAGAGGGGGGAAGAGGGGGGGAGAGGGGGGGGGGAGAGGGGGGGAGAGGGGGAGAGAGGGGGACAGCGAGCGAGCACTATCTTCCAATCTGCTGGTTCACTCTCCAAGTGCCCAAAGCAGCCAGGCTGGGACAGACAGAAGTCAGGAGAATCATCCAGATCTCTCCCGTGGGTGCACTTGGGCCATCGTCCACTGCTGTTCCAGGTGCATCAGCAGGGAGCTGAATTGGAAGTGCAGCAGCTGAAACTCAAACTGGCATTCCTGTGGGATGCCGGTTTCCCAGAAGGCAGCTTAACCCGCCAAGCCACAGCACTGGCCCCCAGAATGTCTTGTCTTCCCATCACCTTCCTCAAGAGCACAGCCAGGATCAAGACTCCGATCCTCACTTCTGGGCCTGTGCTCCTCTGGCTGGCTGACTGCGGTCTTTCACGGTTCCTCCCCAGATTTCTACAAACCCTCCTGCGAGCATCTTCGTGACAGGGGCTCATCAGCTTCAAACAGCACTGAACCTCAAACCACACAGAAACTCCACGCGTGGGCCATCCTAGCCAGTGTGGCAAGACGATGCCTCACCACCTCCTACTCTTTACTGTGTGTTTCCTATAAATAAACAGGCCCACTTGCCCACACACTGAGAGCCATGCATCGAGGCACTCTACTCCTGAGCCAGTGCAGGAGCAGGGAGCTCTCAGATGCTCAGTGTGGAACCAGTCCTCGGTCTGCTCTCGAGCCTCACGATCGACCTTTTGGAGGACTACAGGCCAGAATCCCGTGGAACAGCCTCAAAGCAGGCTCTGTCCGATGCTGCCTCACCATTAGATTTGACTTGCGCACCAAAACTCCTGGCTGCCCCTCTTCTAAAGGAGAATCTGAGAATGCTCAACGGTCTGGTATCAAAAATCAAACAGGGAGAGTTTAAACAGCAGGCAAAGACAGGCCCAGACTCCACCAAAGATGACATGCTAATGGGCCCACCAAAAGATGCTCGGCACCATTAGCACGAAGGAAATACACAGTAAAGCCTGACAAGCACCCAGCGTCACCGACAGTGTGCAGAGCTCTGAACCCTTCACACGCTGTCAACCTAAACGTGAAATGGCAGAGCTACTTTGGAAAATAGGGGTTTCTTAGAAAGTTAAAAACTCGCCAATCTGCAAAAGCATCAAGGCCATTAGAGCCAAAGAAGTCTAGGGTGTGCTGCAGACTGGAGCAGGCCCCGGATGACAGAGCAGACGCAGCGTGCAGTGCTGTCACGGCGACGCACTGAAGTGTCTGCGATGAAACTGCACACTCAAGTGTTCAGTAAGATGGAGCACTGCACCAGCAACTTACTCTCAAATGGCTCAGGCAGGGACCGGCGCTGTGGCAGAGCCGGTAAAGCTGATGCCTGCAGCGCCAGCATCCCATATGGGCGCTGATTTGAGTCCTGGCTGCTCCACTTCCAATATAGTTCCCTGCTACGGCCTGGAAAAGCAGCAGAAGATGCCCAAAGTGCCTGGGCCCTGCATCCACGTAGGAGACCCGGAGGAAGCTCCTAGGTCCTGGCTCTGGATCAGCCCCAGCTCCTGCTCTCTGTAACTCTGCCTTTATATGAAAGACAAATACATCTTTAAAACTAATAGCTCGGCCGGCGCCTTGGCTCAACAGGCTAATCCTCCATCTAGCGGCGCCGGCACACCGGGTTCTAGTCCCAGTCTGGGCGCCGGATTCTGTCCCAGTTGCCCCTCTTCCAGTCCAGCTCTCTGCTATGGCCCGGGAGTGCAGTGGAGGATGCCCCAAGTGCTTGGGTCCTGCACCCGCAAGGGAGACCAGGATAAGCACCTGGCTCCTGCCTTTGGATCGGCACGGTGCGCCGGCTGCAGCGCGCCGGCCGCAGCGGACATTGGAGGATGAACCAACGGCAAAGGAAGACCTTTCTCTCTGTCTCTCTCTCTCACTGTCCACTCTGCCTGTCAAAAAAACAAAAAACAAAACAAAAAAACCTAATAGCTCATGCAAAAAAGTTCTTTGTACTGTCCTCTTAACATTTCTATATATTTAAGATTGTTTCAAATTAGGGCGAAAAAAGTATTGTGTTAAATATTTTGAATTAATATATTACAGAAAAAATATCCTCCCTTTCCATTCTATACTCTTACCATTTCTGTTTTCCTCACAGCACTCACCAATAAGTGAAACAATACGGACACACGATGGCCTGCCTTCTTCACCACCAGAGGCCAGGATGCAGCTTTTGCTCACCACCCCTCACTGAGTGCCTGGGACAGTGGCCAGCACACAGGGTACTTGTATTTTTTTAATTAATTGATTTGAAGTCTTATTAATGGTTTATAATAAAACTATCTCACCATTTGCCCCACTCCTCCAAATCATACACATGTCACTACCCCGTGACCTAGCAACTATACTCCTAGGCAGTCACCAGAGAGAAAGGGAAACACACGTCCAGGGGCTGGTGTTATGGCACGGTGGGCTAAGCTGCATTCAATACCAGAGCATCAAGTCCCGGCTGCTCCACTTCAGATCCAGCTCCCTGATAATGTGCCTTGGGAAAGCAACGGAAGAAGGCTTAAGTGCTTGGGGCCTTGCTACCCAGCTGGGAGATCGGATGGAATTCCAGGCTCCCAGCTTTGGCCTGAACCAGCTCCAGTCATTGTAGCCATTTGGGGAATGAACCAGCAGATAGAAAATCTCTCTGTCCTCTCTCCTCAACCTCCGTGTCTCTCACTCTGCCTTTCAAATAAATAAATCTTAAAAAAATATATATATATATATATGTCCAGAGTTGTAAATGAACACCACTGTTCATAACAGACAAGAACTGGAGGCTGGTGTCGTGGCTCAACAGGCTAATCCTCCGCCTTGCGGCACCGGCATACCGGGTTCTAGTCCTGGTCGGGGCACCGGATTCTGTCCTGGTTGCCCCTCTTCCAGGCCAGCTCTCTGCTATGGCCCAGGAAGGCAGTGGAGGATGGCCCAGGTGCTTGGGCCCTGCACACCATGGGAGACCAGGAGAAGCACCTGGCTCCTGCCTTCAGATTGGCGCGGTGTGCCGGCCGCGGCGGCCATTGGAGGGTGAACCAATAGCAAGGGAAGACCTTTCTCTCTCTCTCACTGTCCACTCTGCCTGTCAAAAAAAAAAGAACTGGAAATACTTCAAACACCCATTGTCTGGTAAATCCACTCAATTACTATCTGAAGACATAAAGCAACAAAGTATTGACCTGAGCAACCCTATAGGAGAACAACAAAAAATACTGTAAGTGGGGAAAAAAACAGATACCAAAACCTACATCTTGCCTGATTCTATTTTCATGAAAGTTCTAGAAAAAGCAAAACAGAAAGCAGGCCAGGGGTTGCCTGGGGGTGGGATGGAAGTGGGAGTGGGAAGCAGCAGCAAAAAGAACTCTCTGGGACAACAGTGCTCTAAAACTGGATTGTGGCGATTGTTGCACAACTCTGGAAATTTACTAAAAATCACTAAACTCAGTCCTTAAAATGTTATGCTATATCCCTGAAGCTATTTTAAAATAAAAGAAGGCTAAAGACAAGTTTCTTTTGCTTGATGTTTGGTCAGTTTTTAAAAAAAATCTGTGTAGTATAAGCAGCTAATGAGGCTTCATTTTGTAAGGGGCGCATGAGCATTTTAATACAACCTTTTAGCCCAAATCCAAGTCCAAACTGCACACCGGAGGACCCTGCTAACTGCTAGGAGCTGCAGGGTTCACAGTTTCCCAATCTGTCTCACCCCTCAGGTGTACCTGGAAGGGAATTCTCACAATCGCACCAAGCTCAAATTACAGCCACCACTGCAGCACCAGGGCTTGGAAACACAAACCTGTGGATTCCAGCAATTAAAATAACCCTTAAATTAGGACGACAAACTTGCGCAAAGGAGCATGGCTGGCTGTAAATAAACTATTAATTTTGGGGTCAGAATGTCTCACCAAGTTTTTATTTGTCAATCACTCATTTTATTTCTTACAACAGACTATGACTCCTAAATGGGAGGGGGGAATTATGCCTTCTAATTCTCAAAATTTTTAAGGGACGTAGATGAGAAAAATCAACTATAATCTGCTTAGTGTAGAACAGTTGAGAGGCTTCATGTCCATTTAACAGAATAACTTAGAAATGGTTCAGCTGCCTTTTTCAGTTTTTAGTTTTGCAACAAACCGAGGTGGGTCATTTAAAATTAAATGCCATTGTAAAGAGACCTTGAGAAACAGCATTTTAATAGTGTGTTTGTGATCAATGCTACAAAAAGAGAAGGGCAGTAGAGGACATCAAGGTGTCCTGACCAAGCACCCCCACTGGACCGGGCCCCCGCAGACTGCACTGTTCACCAGTGCTCTTGCAGCACTTAGAACGTCGCCCAGCACAGGCAGAGGGTGTAACTGGGCAATCAGGGACAGTGCAGCCCGGAGGCAGCTAGCCGCTCCGTTCAGAGTGAGCTCATAACAGTGTTTGTGCTTCTGTTAAAAGCACAAACCATATCACATAGTAATTTATTTCCTTATCAGGCTGTCCTCAACACCGCAGCAAAACATTCTTGAGGGAGGGGAGGAACGTGACCCAGAGCCTGGCATGGGAGATGCTCTCTGATACGGAACTCAGAGAGGGAGACTGAGCTGGAAATCCACCCACGCAGAACTCAGCACACAAGTCTAGTGAGGGCCCATCTGGGTCCCGACAGCTCCAGCCACTCCATCAAGGGCTGAAGCAGCTGAAGCGTCAGCCCTCAACACCACACGGGACGTGTGTGGCAGCCTCAAAATGTGCATGGGAGATGCATGTTATGAAAAAAACAAAACACGTGGATTTCAATGGGGTGGGCACCAAAATAAAACTCGTGCTGTTAGAACGTGTCTGTGCTGAGCTACTAAGACAGACTGAGACATTAGTTTGAAAAACAATCAGACTAATTCTGCTAAAGCTGAAGAACACCAAATTGATGGTGAAGCTTGGATGGTAGCAAAGGGACATCAGATGTCACTGATGCGTTAAAAACCGTCAAGAGGGCAACACCCCAGAGAACCAGCAGCTTAAAAGCCATTAACTGGCCGGCGCCGCAGCTCAATAGGCTAATCCTCCGCCTTGCGGCGCCGGCACACCGGGTTCTAATCCTGGTTGGGGCACCAGATTCTGTCCCGGCTGCCCCTCTTCCAGTCCAGCTCTCTGCTGTGGCCCGGGAAGGCAGTGGAGGATGGCCCAAGTCCTTGGGCCCTGCACCCCACGGGAGACCAGGAGAAGCACTTGGCTCCTGCCTTCGGATCAGCGCGGTGCGCCAGCCGCGGCGGCCACTGGAGTTCAAGTCCCAGCCACTCCACTTCCTTTTCGGCTCACTACTAATGCGCCTGGGAAGGCAGTGAAGGATGGTCCAAGTCTCTGGGCAATGGGAGACACCAATGAAGCTCCTGGCTCCTGACCAGCTCTGACCGTTTTGGCTATTTGGGGAGTGAACCAGCAGTTGGAAGACCTTTCTCTGTGACTCTGCCTTTCAACTAAATAAATCTTTGAGACAATATATTTGAATATACACACATATATGCACCCTGTCATGATTCAACCTTGAGGCTCCACCCAGCTTAATCCAATCACCTCTCAAAGTCCCCAGCCTCAGACACCATAATCGAATCAAGCTTCCACCCGACTCCAGCAACCATCAGCATTAACCCATTAACATAAGACTCTGGGGTTTAAACATCTGCCTGAGTCCGAAAGGCCAAATCCTGTTCAATCCAAAGGAGATGAGGATGACAATGAATTTAAAACCACCTAAAGCAAGGCAGACTCCCAACTGACATTAGTCAGCTGGTCTCGGCATGTCTCCAGCAGACACCTCTCCCCCACTCCACTTTCTGGTTTTCAGTTCCTATTAGCCACAGGGTCAGAACCCACAGACTACCCTACGACTGAGAATTTGAGAGGGACTTTGAGAGCATTTTTTTTTTTTTTTTAAAGATTTATTTGAAAGAGCCACAGAGAGAAAAGGGTCTTCCATCTGCTGGCTTACTCCCCAAATGGCTGCAGCACCTGGAGCTTAGCCAATCTGAAGGTAGGATCCAGGAGCTTCTTCTGGGTCTCCCATGTGGATGCAGGGGCCCAAGGACTTGGGCCATCCTCTGCTGCTTTCCCAGGTCCATTAGCAGGGAGCTGGACCAGAAGTGGAGCAGCAGGGACTTGAACTGGAACCCATATGGGATGCGGGTGCTTTAACCCGCTGTGCCACAGTACTGGCCTTTTTTCTTAAAAAAAAAAATATATATATATATATACATATATATATATATATATATATATATATATATATCTGAAAGGCAGAGTATAGAGAAGAGAGAAAGAGAGACACAGAGAGAGGTCTTCCATCTGCTGGTTCACTCCCTAGATGGCCGCCAACAGCCACGGCTGGGCCAGACAGAAGCCAAGAGCTTCTTCAGGGTCTCAAACGTGGGTGTAAGGGCCAAAGCACTTGGATCATGTTCTGCTGATTTCCCAGGCACATCAGCAGGAAGCTGGATAGGAAGTGGGGGAAAAAAGGACTCAACCGGCGCCCACATGGGATCCCAGCACTGCAGGCATCAGCTTAACTTGCTACACCACAAGGCCAGCTGGATTGGAGGGCATGGATTCTGATTTTCAAAGCAACTGAATCTTTTCCCAAAGGGACTGTTACCTAGTAACAGTAATCCTAGTAAGTATGTAACTTGAAGATGACATCAGAATGAAAGGGAAGAAATAGAAGGGAAGGAGAAGGGGGTAAAGGGAATAGAAAAAACAGCAGTGATTCAGTTAAGGGGGAGAACAACCCTGGCTTAGGGGAGGCCTGCGCCTCTCAGAGGAGGATGAAGAATCACAGAGTCCAATCCTTTCATTCTGTGCTCGAGAAACAGGAGCCCAGCCATCTGCCATAAACCTACTCAGCTGCCTGTGGTTCTGCTTGGATTCAGAAAACCTGGGGTCAGCATCCTCCTGCAACCTCTTCCCCTACCTGGCACGGTGTAGGCCATTTTCAAAGCCGAGGGGGACCCTTTGTCATGGGAGCAGAGATAGAGCCATGGGATGCACTCCCAGGCACCTCTCAGGATGGGGGCCCCAGGAGGTCAAAGGGAAGAAAAGTGGAGCGCTCTGGATGTCCGTCAGGAATGAATTTTTTTAAAAAATATTTATTTATTTTTATTTGCAAGTCAGAGTTACAGAGAGGAGAGGAGAGGCAGAGAGAAGAGAGGCAGAGAGAGAGGGAGGGGGAGAGAGAGAGGGAGGGGGAGAGAGAGAGGTCTTCCATCCAATGGTCCACTTCCCAGTTGGCCACAATGGCTGGAGCTGCGCCGATCTGAAGCCAGCAGCTTCCTCCAGGTCTCCTACACGGGTGCAGGAGCCCAAGGACTTGGGCCATCTTCTACTGCTTTCCCAGGCCAAAGCAGAGAGCTGGATCAGAAGTGGAGCAGCCAGGTCTCAAACTGGCACCCATATGGGATGCTGGTGCTTCAGGCCAGGGTGTTAACCCATTGCGCCACAGCACTGGCCCCTGAATTGGTTTTCTCTTTTTTTTTTTTTGACAGGCAGAGTGGATAGTGTGTGAGAGAGAGAGAGAGAAAGGTCTTCCTTTTTGCCGTTGGTTCACCCTCCAATGGCCGCTGTGGCCGGTGCATCGCGCTGATCCGAAGCCAGGTGCTTCTCCTGGTCTCCCATGCGGTGCAGGGCCCAAGCACTTGGGCCATCCTCCACTGCCTTCCCGGGCCATAGCAGAGAGCTGGCCTGGAAGAGGGGCAACCAGGATAGAATCCGGCACCCCAACCGGGACTAGAACCCGCTGTGCCGGCACCGCAAGGCGGAGGATTAGCCTGTTAAGCCACGGCGCCAGCCTCTGAATTGGTTTTTAACTTGAAGGCACAATGATGTGACCAAGGTAAGAATAAATTATACACCATTCTTGGGAAAACACCATTCTCGGGAAAACTCAACTTGGACGCTTTTCACAAAAATCATTTTACAAACACCTAAACTGAGAATACACAAATTCATGGGAAGAACATTTAACAGCTAACTACCCACCAGGAACACATTATTAGGAATGCTACTAATACCAAAATTAATTTTGTTCTGAGTCTTACTTGCACCCCAGACTCTGTTCAGATACACTAGATTTCCCGCTGTCATGAAGTTTGGATCTTTTAGATCCAAAAAGCACACAAGAGACTTCTTTATTAAAAGTTAAATTAGCAGTTAGTAAACAAAACTAGGAATATGAATCCAGAGCTGTCCAGCCTTTACGTATGACACTGGTGAATGAGAACAACTACTGCTGTGGGTCTTGTTTTCCAAACAGGTGGTGCAAATGTCCAGCAGAGGCCCAGGGAGAATGGGCAACAGGGAAGAGTTTACAGGGGTAAACCTAGTGGAAGGCAGGACTGGGACAAGGGTGGCCTAGAGGGATGGTTCCCCAGTGGAGGACCTCCAGCACGATTCACAGGGAACATACTGAAGGCTAGCAACACCTCCCCCCATCACTTGACAACAACAATGTCCACCACACTTCAAATGTCCTTGGAGAACGGAGGTAAAAGCCACCCCTACTGAGTGCCACTAGGCAAGCTGAGAGAGAGACTAGGCACGGTGGGAAACAGTGTAAGAGACCAAGTGGGCAAACGGCAAACATGTGATAAGGAGCTGGATGCTGAGGAGTAATGACTCACTCACAAGGTCCAGTCCCAGCTCCTCAGCACACAGCCTTCGGGACTCGCCAGCCTTAGCTGTCTTAGCTCCAGCCTTGTCCCTAAGGCGCCCTAACAGCGTGTGGTCTTCCCGGCCTGATGGGCTATTGTCATACTTCTGTGCTTCTGCACGTACCTGCCCCTCTGCCTTGTCACACAGCACCCGACCCAAGAGTCCGTGAAAACGGAGACGCCTGCACCCCATACTGCAGTACTTGACCCCAGCTTCCTGCTAATGCAGGAACCCTGGGAGGCAGCAGCAAAGGCTTAAGTGACGGGGCTCCTGCCCCCAATCTGGACGCCCTGGACTGAGTTCCCAGCTTCCCGGCTTCCACCTGGCTGCTCAGTCCTGTCCATGGTGGGCACGTGGGGGGCCAACAGTAACAAAAGTGTGTGAGGCCCTATCAAGTCAGCCCGTGTCACTCAGGCTTGCTTTCTCTCACACCACTTCACACACCCTTCCTGGATAGCACTGGTACAGTCCCCAACTCCATCCCATTGTCTGGACTGAGAATTCCTACAGGGCAGGGGCCATACGAAGCCTGGCACATTAGTGCTCCACCATGTTTTCTGAGCAAATAACCTGGCCCCGTAAAGGTTTTAAATGCTAAAAAGTGATAGAAGACAACAGATATCTTTTGTTCTTGAGAGCATCTGTCTCCTCAATTCTAATCTTCAGGTATCACTAAGGAACCAGACAGGTGGGGCTGCTCTATCACTTCCTATTTGCGGGTAACTAAGAAGTTCTTTGGGGTCAGCATTGTGGCATAGCAGGTTAAGCAGCCACCTGCTGTGCCAGCATCCCACATGGATCCTGGCTGTTCCACTTCCCATCCGGCTACCTGCTAATGAACCTCGGCAAGCAGCAGAAGATGGCCCAGGTCCTTGGGTCCCTGCACTTACATGGGAGACCAAGAGGAAGCTCCTAGCTCCTGGCTTCAGCCTGGTGCAGCCCTGGGTGTTGGGGCCACTTGGGGAGTGAACCAGCAGATGGAAGATTGATCTCTCTCTTTCAAGTAAATAAACAAATAAGTAAATAAATCTTAAAAAAAAAAAACAAACTCTGTATCTAAATTTCCTCACTGGTATAAAAAACAAATAAATAAAATAAAAAGAACAACCAGTTTTGCAAACTAGAGTTGATGTACAGGGGACAAAACATCCGGAAAGTACTGAATCAGTGCTAGTTCTACTTGTCTGCTATAATCACAAAAACCTGAACAGACTGGAATATTGTATCATCAGGAATGTGATCACAATGTTTTTTAAGGAGAGTCTTCGGATGCATTCTGTTTGCCTTCCACAGGGTTCGATAGCAACCCTGAAATGTCCTCAGATACTGCCAGGACAGTCCTGGCTCGCTGTCTTCTTCCGGAACTTGCCCTCTGTGGATACCTGAAGGCAGGCGTCCCTCTGGCTCGGTTCTCAGATCTTTTCCATTCTTGTCCACTCAGCAGGCCTACGAGGATAACTCCGCGATCTCTGTCATGTTCAGAAACATCTCAAGCTCAAGCATCCAAAGCAGACCCTTCTCATCTCGGTCCGTCAGATCAGCAAGCACTTGGCTTCAGCTTCGCCTTTCTCACTCCACCTCGCCCCTCTCGTCGTCCATTGCGCATCTCAACAACCCTTGGGTTCCTCTTCCTTTGTCTACCATTTAAGCACACATCTGCCAGTCTCCTCTTTGGTCCTTCCATTCTATCTTAGTGGTTCTTAACCCTTCTGGGACAACAGACTCCTCCGATAATTAGCTAATCCACAGCAACAAATGCTATCGAATATTTACCAAAAAGACGGAAATACAAAATGCATGCTTGCTGACTCACCTAACCAGTGACCCCAGTAATGATCTGTGCTCGCCCACTCCAAGCCTTTAACTACCATTTACACAGATTTTCATCCCAGCTCCAGATGCCTTCTGGACAGAAGCTGGGGGGGTGGGAGGGAGGACGTCCACGACATCACCTGGTCTGGCTTTGGCAAGGCAAACACAGGTGGGACCTGAAATTCAAAAAACCTTTACCAGGCTGATTTTTAAGTCGATAATTTTATATGGCCTGAGAAACCTGCATGGCTACAGCCAGCATCCCCTCTGGATCATGGCACCGCCAGCCTCCCAGGACTCCTGGACGAACAGCTATTTCGTTCCCTATCATTCGTAAGGCCCTGCCTCTCTCCATCTCAGAAATTCCCCAGGGGCAGGATTTGGCACAGCAGTTAAGACTCCACTTGGAAGAGCTGCATCCCCTATCAGAGTGCCTGGGTTCAAGATGCTACTCTGCTTCTGATCCGGTTGGGAGACCCAGAAGCAGTTCCAGGCTCCCAACTCCTGCCTGGCCCAGTCCTGGCTGTTGCAGGCATTTGGGGAGTCAATCAGTGATGAAAGATCTCTCTTTTTCTGTGTCTCTCTTCCTGGTTTTCAAAAAATTAAACCTTTAAAAGATACAAATTCCACCTCCCTGGCCCTCACACTTTGCTTCTGCTCTTGCACCTTCCTACGACTCTCAACAAGAGCCCCTGTTAGAGTCCGTCTCCGCACAGCCCCTCACCCTATCCTCTGCCTTCCCCTGGATACCGCTCCTCGGGAGGGAACACGGCCTAGCACCCTACTGCTTTTCCCTATCGTTCCCACCAGTTCATCGCTCTTTCTCAAAAATTTGAAACTGACCAAGTGACTGCCTCTTTCAAAAACATTAATACTTGCCCACTGCACAAATACACTGTTAAACTCAGGTTTCTAAGAGTGCCCTGCAGTTTGCCACCTAAGCACGTTCCCAGGATTAGACTCCACAGCTCAAGCTGTCACTTGCTCCTATTATCTGCCTGTCAAAAACACACCCACTCTTAAAGGCCCGACTCAAACCCCATTCTTCATCTTTATAGCCTCCACATAATGATCAGAGAAGGGCTCTGACCAAAATAAGCAGAATTCCTAAGAAACTAATTCAAAAATTGAAAAAAAAAATTGCAAAGAAATAGCCAAAACTCCAAGTATTTCTAGAAGCACTGTTGTTTTTTTAAATCGCTATTCAATATTAACATTTTAACCACAAAGTCCTCCATAACCCCAGCACTGTATTTATCAAAAGCCAAACACTGTGCAGTATAGATTAACACCAGGTTGTATCATCAACTTGCAGGGAAAAGACTGTAATCTGGGCCCACGATTCAAATGTCAATTATATTTGTTTTATTTCAAAAGGGAAAATTACAGCAAGAGAACTTAGCACTTCAACTGGAGACAGAGGTCGGATTAGTCTACAGCAGTGACAGAAACAGCTTCCAAATCGACATCACCCTCAGATTAGTTGAAAAAAATCTTATCAGCTAAGGGAAAAAAATGCTTTCAACTGACATAACCTAAAGATTTTTTTTCAGTTCATATTTTATATAATTAAAGGGGGGAGGGGTGTCAAAGGGCATGACGGGCAATCCTGAGCCTCTCACGAGACAGTCACTGGTGTACTCACCAGCAGGTGTGACAACAATGACATGTGTGACACAGAAGGGATACTGGGGGCAGTACTTTCTCTCCAGTACTTTTTCAGAGCCTGATTTCTTTCAGGCCTGACCTAATTTCTCTTTTCACTTCTTAGCTGGGGTTGGGGGGGGGGGGGTCATGCTAATTTTCACAGCTGTATACTGGGGAGCAACTTGCTCCTAAAGCAAACCAAAACATGCAGGATTCAATTATTCAAAAATAATTCCAACTACTTCTATGTAGTCAAGGTGATTGGCAAAGCATGCGCTCGGGGGCATTTCTGAAGTCATCAGCACTCAGATGTGCACCCGCTTCTGAAACAGACTCGCACGCCGCAGTAAGAGGCTAAAAGTCCCGAAATTATCACTGATGCTGGGTGTACCACAAAGATCTCCGGCTTCAATCTCAAGACTGACACTTTCTTCTATGACCTTAGAAAATTGGCACCTAACAGAGGGATAGTACCAGCTCTTCCTCGGGGGTGGAGTGGGGGGCTGTTCAAATCAAATACGGGATGTGGCACACCGTAAGGGGCACGAAGCAGTCCACAATGAGTGCTCAGTTACTTCATTCATCAGGAAAAGACACACTCATGAGACCGAGAAGCAGGAGAATCGACTTGTGCACGAAGCGCCTCTTCCGAGGGAGCCTTGTGTGTGACTGTGCAAAAAAAGTCCCCGAAAGGCGGAATGTATACACTGACCGCTAAAATACCAACAGCAAAAGCCTCGGTCCTCGGGCCAGCACGACAGGATGCACCTATACTGGTCAGAGAGCTCACCTGAGAGGAGGGAGCAGAGGGAGGGGGGGAAAAAAGAGCAAACTGGGCCCAATTGCAAGCAGAGATTTAATAAACCAAGAGGGATGCCGGGTGCTTCTTTCTGAAACGCACGATAAGACATGCATGCCCGTTTAAACATTAAAACAAAACAAAACAACTGCAAGACAAATTCTTCATACAAGCCACACTGCCGACCTGGGTGCTTTTTCGGAAGGCCTGCTCAGGAGAGCACCAGCTAACGACCGCTGAGGGACACTTCACGCACAGCCGGCCGCCGTTCCGCACACATGCGGGGTCCAACCGCGTCCAAGCCCGGGGCCACGCATCTGACGGCATTCCCGGCTCCGCGAGCACCCCGGGGCGCGACGGATGCTTCCGTTCCCCTCCTGGGCTGGGGATCGGGGATCTGGGCTTGAAATCTACATTTCTGAAATCTTGGGGGGTGGGGTGGGGGAGCTGGGCTGGAAACCCGGCGGCTATCCGGTGCAGGGCGTCCGTGGGTCCCGGCCTCCGCCCCCCTGCGGCGAGCGAGGGCCCGGCCCGGGCCCGGCCACCGGCCACGAGCAGCGACACCTTAAACCTCGAGCCGGGGCCCCGCCCGAAGAAGCCCGGGGCTGGGGTCGAGCGTTGCGCGGGAGGCCGAGGCGCGGGCGAGGCCGCGGCGCAGCCGCTGCAGCCCCGGGCGGGGGAGCGGGCCAGGCCTGCGGGGCGGGCGCCGACACTCACCACACCATGCCGTAGGCGCCCTCGCCGATGTACGAGAGGTTGGTGTAGCGCGGCCCCACGTCGAACACCTGCCCGCGGACCATCTCCGGGCCCGCGCCCGCCGCCGCCGCCGCCGCCGCCATGTTGGCTGCCGGGCCGCCGCCGCCGCCGCCGCCGCCGCGCTGGGCTCGACGCTCCGCGGCCGCCGCTCCGCTCCCGCCGCGCTTCCCCAAGGGACCGCGCCGCCGCCCGTGCAGCCGCCGCAGCTGACCGCCAAAGAGGCAGGAGGGCGCCGCTGTCGGGGAAGCGGAGAGCCGACGTCCGCTCGCCCCGACTGCCCGTCTCACTGACTGACTGACGGGCGGGCCCGCGGGCGGAGGGAGGGGCGCGCGCCGAGCGGGGCGCCGGGGCGGGGCCGAGCAGCGTGCTCGAGGATTGGCTGCCTGCGGCTGGGGGCGGGGCCGCGCTGGCCGGCGGAAGCGGCGAGCTCAGGGCGGAGCACTGCGGCGGCGGCGGCGGCGGCGGAGGAGGCGCCGAAGGGCGCGGTCACGTGCGTTCGCTGGGGAGTCGGCGCGGGAGGCGGCTGAGGAGACGCTGAGAGCGGGATGTGGAGACGGGGCGTCACGGGGCTGACCCTGAGGGGCCGGGGCCAGGGCCGGGGTGGACGGCGAGCTCGGGCAGTGCGGGGGAAGGCGAACGACGCTGCACACGTGGGCTTCGGGCCCTCGGGGGCCCAAACGCTCTGAACAACTCAGGAGGCCTGGAGACTACGTTAGGAGCCAGAATACGTGGTCCAGACCGAAGAAGAGATTTGAGTACTGAGAACGTGTGAGACAGGAGAGACGGGGTGGGTCTGCCCTTAGATCCGCCCTCGTAGAAGATAGCTTCCGGAGAGAGGTGTCTCAGGCTGGGGTGCATTCTATGAAGAAATGTCAAGCAGAGTGAGGGGACAGAGAGGAGTAGGTTGAGACACCTGAGGAAGACTCGAGTTGCCACTGTGAGAGACGGAGACCCATGTTAGGCCGGATGGACATGAGCTTTGAGACGTAGGACGTACTGAGCTGGAAACACAAAGGTGAGATCGCTAAAACCAAATAGCCGCAGACACATGAGAGGCTGAAAATTAAAAGACTGGAATCTTGAAGCAGACGGATGCCAAGGAAGCTCAGGCCACGCGGTGGAAGATGGGCCAGCCACCGCCTCGGAACTATTTCCTTGCCGTCTGCAGAGGGAAGAAAGAAGGCAGACTCCCCTCATAGCCTTCAGAGCTGCTAACTCGAGACGGCTGGAACTCAATAAAGATTAGCCAGTCAGTCTCGGCGCGATAAAAACCCTGTGGGAGAGAGGAAAAAAAAATAGTGTTACATAAGGGAAAAAAAGTGCTACACCCAAAAGTGACTTCAAATGTCAGTCCGTGAAGCAGAACCCAATTTTGAAAACACCTAATTCTTATTCTTGATTCTGAAAGGACATTGCATCTTTTTAAAAACATGAGGGACTGGCATTGTGGCACAGCAGGTAAAGCTGCCGACTGCAGTGCCAACACCCCAGGTGAGCACTGGTTTGTACCCCAGCTGCTCCACTTCTGATCAGGCTCCCTGCTAACAGCCTGGGAGAAGCAGTGGAAAGTGGCCCAACACCTGCCAGGACGTGGGAGACTAGGAAGAAGCTTCTGGTTCCTGGCTTTGGCCTGGCCCAGCCCTGGCTGTTGCAGCCATCTGGGAAGTGAAACAGTGGATGGAAGATCTGTGTGTGTATGTGTAACTCTTGACTTTCAAATAAATGAATGAATCCTTAAAAAAAAAAAAAAAGGCTGAAGTAAATGGAGAGTATCATGAAATCAAAATCACAATAAACAAGACAAAAGCAATGGTTGAAGGAGTTAAAAGAAGACTTGATAATACAAAAGGGCGAATCAGCAATGTAAAAGACAAATGTGAGGAGATATTTCAAGAATATAGAACAAGTGATGGAATTTTTTTTTTTTTTTAAGATTTTATTTATTTGAGCGGTAGAGTTACAGACATTGAGAGGGAGAGAAGCCAGGAGCCAGGTGCTTCCGGTCTCCCATGTGGGTGCAGGAGTCCAAGGACTTGGGCCATCTTCTGCTTTCCCAGGCCACAGCAGAGAGCTGGATTGGAAGAGGAGCAGCCAGAACTAGAACCGGCACCGATGTGGGAATCTGGTGCTACAGGCGGAGGATTAACCTACTGCACCCAGCGCTGGCTCCGGTGATGGAATTCTTTAAGAGAAAATATAATGGCGATGGAGAACATCATGAGGATTCAAATTGTAAGCTTCCCCCCCCCAAAAAAGAGCAAATCAAGTAGAAGCAATAATCAAAATTATAATAAAAAAAAACTTGCCCTGGGGCCCAGTGGTGGGACATAGTGGGTTAAGCTGCTGGCTAGGATGTGGTGCATCCCATATGGGTACTGGTTCATGTCCTAGCTGCTCCATTTTCAATCCAGCTCCCTACTGATGCACCTGGGAAAGCAACAGAAGATGGCCCAAGTGCTTGGGCCCCTTTTGCCCATATGGGAGACCTAGGTGGAGTTCTAGGCTCTTGGCTTCAACCTGGCCCAGCCCTGGCTGTTGTGGGCATTTGGAGAGTGAGCCAGCAGAAGTTTTCTGTCTCTCCTTCTCTCTCTAAATCTGCTTTTTTTTTTTTTTTTTTTGACAGGCAGAGTGGATAGTGAGGGAGAGAGAGAGAAAGGTCTTCCTTTTTGCCATTGGTTCACCCTCCAATGGCCGCTGCGGCCGGCGCATCATGCTGATCCGAAGCCAGGAGCCAGGTGCCTCTCCTGGTCTCCCATGCGGGTGCAGGGCCCAAGCACTTGGGCCATCCTCCACTGCCTTCCCGGGCCATAGCAGAGAGCTGGCCTGGAAGAGGGGCAACCGGGATAGAATCCAGCACCCTGACCGGGACTAGAACCCGGTGTGCCGGCGCCGCAAGGCGGAGGATTAGCCTGTTGAGCCATGGCGCCGGCCTAAATCTGCTTTTCAAGTAAATAAATAAATTGTTAAAACAAGAAAAAGAAAACTTCCTGGGACCAGTGTTGGAGGTGCAGTAGGCCTGTAATGCTAGTATCCCATGGGTACTCATTCCAGTCCCAGCTGTTCCACTTCCAATCCAGTTCCCTGCTCATACACTTTAGAGAAGCAGTTGAAAATGGCCGAAGTGTTTGGGCCCCTGCCACCCACGCAGGAGAACCAGATGGAGTCCCTAGCTCCTAGTTTCAGCCTGGCCCAGCCTCAGTTTTTGGCCATTTAGGGAGTGAAACCAGCGGCTGGAAGATCTTGGTCTTTCCATCTCTGTAACTCTGCCTTTCAAATAAATGGTTTTGTTTGTTTGTTTGTTTGTTTGTTTTAAGATTTATTTATTTATTTGAAAGGCAGAGTTATGCAGAAGCAGAGAGAAAGAGGTCTTCCATCCACTGGTTCACTCCCCAGATGGCTGCAATGGTTGGAGCTGAGCCAATCCAAAGCCAAGAGCCAGGAGCTTCTTCCTGGTCTCCCATGCAGGTGTAGGGGCTCAAGCATTTGGGCCATCTTCTGCTTTTCCAGGCTATAGCAGAGAGCTGGTTTGGAAATGGAGCAGCCAAGACTCGAACTGGTGCCCACATCGGATGCTGGCACCGCATGGATGCCCACTATGCCACAGCAGTAGCCCCGAAATAAATGTTTGTTTTTTTTTTTTAAATAGAAGTATCCTTAGATCTGAAAAGATCTTAGAGGTGAAAAATTGAGTAGATTCATCAGGATTCAGAAATATAAGCACAATCCAACCTCTAGACATAATCTGCAGAAAATGCTAGATTTTAAGGCTAAAGAACACATCCTAACAGTGTGCAGTGCCATGTATGGAAGGAGATTATTTATAAAAGGAGCTAAAATCCTAGCTTTCCTCAGATGCCCTCTCTGCAGAAGTTAAATGCTGAAAGAAAATGGAAGAGAACTGATAGCACTCCCTGGGTGATTACATTCGCTCCAGTGCCTTAGTTCTTGTCAGATCTTGAGCTGATACTCAGCATCCAGCTCTTGAACCTCAGGTTATCCTATCATAAGGACAGTGCTGTGTGATTCCCACAGGTGCTTCAGCTCCACAGAGCCCAACCTCCAGTGGCAGCCGCCCGAGATCTGTGCCTAGACTGCCAGAGGGTTTGAATCGTGGCTGCTCCACCTGCCACCTGTGTGACCTCGGCCTCAGTTTCCTCGGGCTTCAGTTGGGTATTACAATAGTGCCTACCTCATAAATAAGTTGTACAGAGTAAATGAAATGTGACGAGCTTCACACATGGTACGTTATGTACCCAATAAATATTATCTGTTGTTATTATCTACCCCACCCAAACCTGTTCCACATCTTGAATCTATGAAGAGCATCACCTTCACCCAGACACTCAGGCTGCCAGTTTGGCCATGATCGTCAACAACATTTTACCTTACTCCTGACAACACCCACCCCCTCCAACCCCCATCCAACCAATGAGAAACTCCTGTGAGTTCTTCTTTAATGTTTGAGAAATCTTTACAACTCAAAGCATCATCTCCAGAAGAGCACCTTTAGCTTATCTGGGAGTTTGTTAGAAATACAGTCATCTCGGAGCCAGCATTATGATGTAGCAGGTAAAGCTGCCACCTGTGACACTGGTATCCCATGTAGGCACCCAGATAAATCCTGGCTGCTCCTCTTCCAATCCAGCTCCCTGCTGATGGCCTGTTTGGGCCCCTGCCACCCACGTGAGATACCTGGATGAAGCTCCTGGCGTCAGCCTGACCCTTGGAGCCATGAAGGAAATGAAACAGCAGATGAAAGATTCCCTCTCCCTTTCCCATCCCCCCCTCCCTCTCTGTCTTCCTCTCCCTGTCAGTAGCTCTGGCTTTCAAATAAATCAAAAAGGAAAAGAAAAGAAAAGGAGCATCTTAGGCCCACCCCAGACCTACTGATCTGCATTGGAACAAGATCTCCAGGTGATATGTATGTGTATTCCACTTGAAGAACCACTTCAACCTCACTGTCACTCTGTCCATCTATTTTCTTTTCTTATTTTTTTTTTAAGATTCGTTTATTTTCTTTGAAAGAGTTACACAGAGAGAGGGAGAGAGAGACACACAGAGATCTCCCATTCACTGATTCACTCCCCCAGATGACCTCAATGACTGGGGCTGGGCCAGGTCAAAGCCAGGAGCCAAGAGCTTCTTCAGGAACTCCCATGCAAGGACTTGGGTCATCTACTGCTTTCCCAGGCCATGGCAGAGAGCTGGATCGGAAGTGGAGTAGCCGAGACTTGAACCAGCACCCACGCGGGATGCCAGCACTGCAGGCAGCAGCTTTACTCTCTACGCCATAGTGCCAGCCCCTTCCCTCCCCTTCTTAAAGCAAACCTTTGGTCCCAGTTACACTCAGTGAGACCTTTACTAACTACCCCTCCACCCCAATCTCTTGTTCCTCTCCTCTCCTTGCTTTCCCCCTGCCAGCCAGACTAGACTACCCTCAATTCTTTCCTGTCTTTTGGCCTTAGGTGTATCAACTTCTCACCCTGTTAAGATGACCTCTCTGCATCTGTCCGGTGTTTGAGGGACATTTTTAAGCAACCACATTGCCATGGCATGATGGATCTGACCAGAATTTTCTCCAAAGAACTCCTCTTGCCTGGTTCCATAGCCCTGAGCAACCTTAGGATGAGAGTTTGGGTCTACCTATGGTCTTCTTCTTTTTTTTCTTTTTTTTTTTAATTTTTTTTTTTTTTTTTGACAGGCAGAATGGACAGTGAGAGAGAGAGAGACAGAGAGAAAGGTCTTCCTTTACTGTTGGTTCACCCTCCAATGGCCGCTGTGGCCAGCTTGCTGCGGCCGGCGCACCGCGCTGATCCAAAGCCAGGAGCCAGGCACTTCTTGTCTCCCATGCGGGTGCTGGGCCTAAGGACCTGGGCCATCCTCCACTGCACTCCCGGGCCACAGCAGAGAGCTGGACTAGAAGAGGGGCAACTGGGACAGAATCCAGTGCCTCGACCGGGACTAGCACCCAGGGTGCCGGCGCCACAGGCGGAGGATTAGCCTAGTGAGCTGTGGCGCAGGCCCTACCTAGGTCTTCTGAGCTCAGGAGAGCCTGTGCTGGTCCTGTGACAATTAATGATTATTCTAAGATAGGGTTTAGTGTCATCAGTGTCTGCTGAATCAGATTAGCATGAGCCAGGCCCAGGTGCACTGACAATGACAAATTTCTGAAAGCACAAAGCTGAGAATTTTCCAGAACACTGTGAAATCATACCAGGCTACCATCAAAGCCCAGCTTAGATGGTGGCCAGCTGCCTACCTGGATGATTTCCTTATTGTGTGTCCAGAGTGCCAACAATCACAGATATGCAAAATCTTAGCAAACTGGTGTTTTGGTCCGAAACATCCAAGGCTAGATAATTTCTGAAGGATAGAAGTTGCTTTGGCTCATGGTTCTGGAGACCATGAACCATATATAAAGAGTCTGGTGCCAGCATCTCTCAGCATATGGAGAGACTGAGCAAGCTTGCTAGAGAGAGAGCTTACTTTTATAACAAAGCCACTGCCACAAGAACCCATTATTCCATGAATGAAGATAATCCTTTCACTAGGGTAGAGCCCAGTCAGTTGCCAAAGGTCCCACCTCTAGGTCGCACTAACATATAACTGGAGATTCAATTTGCAAGATATCAAATGAACACATAGCAAATGTACATCTGTTATTTTTGCCTGTCCAACATGGACTCTTTGTTCTGGTAACAAGTACCCAATTTTTCTTTGGTGACCTGTCCCTTCTGCACTTGGTTGGCTGAACCCCCAAGCTCCAAGAGCAAGCAATGACCCATGGCTCCCTAGTCAGAATCACAGATTGTTGGTCCAGGGAGGATGGACATGTGACCTGATCCAGGCCAGTGACACTCAGCTCAGACTTGGCAGAAACGTTTGGGAAAGTGTAGTCTCTTTCTGCTGGAGTGCTAGGGTAGTGACTGTTGAGTCTGAGGCCAAACATGCTATGATGATAGAAATGTCCTCTGAGAATGATGGGGAGACAGCAGAAGCAGAGTTAGAGGCAGAACTAATTTCTTCCTTTTTTTAAGATTTTTTTTTCCAAGATCTATTTCTTTATTTGAAAGGCAGCTACAGAGGGAGGCAGGGAGGGAGGAGGGAGGGAGGGAGGGGGAGAGAGAGAGCGCGCGCTTCCATCCACTGGTTCACTTCCCAAATGGCTGTAAGAGCCAGAGCTGGGCTAATCTAAAGCCAGGAGCCAGCAGCTTCTTCTGGTTCTCACATAGGTGCTTGGGCCATTTTCCACTGCTTTTCCAGGTGCATTAGCAGGGAGCTGGATTAGAAGTGGAACAGCCAGTACTCGAACCCATATGGGATGCTGGTGCCACAGGCAGAGGCCTAACCTGCTATACCACAGTACCAGCCCCTGGAGCTAATTTCTTGATGCCATAGTTTGAGGCTGGATTTAGCTGAGGCCAGGCTTGATGGGTTCATATGTTAATATATTCTTTTTTTTACTCAAGTCAATTGGAGTTAGGTTTCTGTCATTTTGAAACCATGAGAGTTCTGACTAATACCCGCCCAGTTAACTCCCTTTTCTGCAAAAATCACTCAGAATTGTACAATAAATTACTGAGGCATGAATCAGAAACTCATGAATGATGAAAAGAGAAAAAGAACTGGCAACAAGCCTTGAAACTTGCTAAAGATACAGAGATAACTGAATAAAACCACCACTCAGTAGAGAATGTTAGATACTAATAAGTTGAAATAATTGTTGTTGCTATGGTAACAAACAAAATGCAAAAGAAAAAATTGAGAAAAGGGATTTTTTAAAATCTGCTTTTTAACCTCAGATTATGTAATGAAAACCAGAGAGGAAGAAAGGGGGAAAAGCAAGACATTAAGTCTTTGTTTTAAAATGAGGATAAAAGTTATTTTGAAAAATAGTATAATTTCTTTTCTTTTCTTTTCTTTTTTTAATTTTTGACAGGCAGAGTGGACAGTGAGAGAGAGAGAGACAGAGAGGAAGGTCTTCCTTTTTGCCATTGGTTCACCCTCCAATGGCTGCTGCGGCTGGCTCATCGCGCGGATCCGAAGCCAGGAGCCAGGTGCTTCTCCTGGTCTCCCATGCGGGTGCAGGGCCCAAGGACTTGGGCCATCCTCCACTGCCTTCCCGGGCCATAGCAGAGAGCTGGCCTGGAAGAGGGGCAACCGGGATAGAATCCGGCACCCCAACCGGGACTAGAACCCAGTGTGCCGGCGCCGCAAGGTGGAGGATTAGCCTGTTAAAGCAGGGTTATTTCGGGGCTTGGGCCCTGCACCCGCATGGGAGACCAGGAGAAGCACTTGGCTCCTGCCTTTGGATCAGTGCGGTGCGCTGGCCGCGGCGGCCATTGGAGGGTGAACCAACAGCAAAAGGAAGACCTTCCTCTCTGTCTCTCTCTCTCTCACTGTCCACTCTGCCTGTCAAAAATAAATAAATAAATACATGCATACATATAAGAAAATAAGCCAATAAAAATAAATAAATATAAAAAAAGAAAGCTAGGGACTGGCACTGTGGCATAGCAGGTAAGGCCACCACCTACAGTGCTGGCATCCCATATGGGCACTGGTTTGAGTCCCTGCTGCTCCTCTTCCAATCCAGCTCTCTGCTATGGCCTGGGAAAGCAGTGGAAGATGGCCCAAATCCTTGGGCCCCTGCACCCACGTGGGAGACCCAGAAGAAGCTCTTGGCTCCTGGCTTCAGATTGGCTCAGCTCCACCCATTGCAGCCATCTATGGAGTGAACCAGCAGATGGAAGACCTCTCTCTCTCTCTCTCTCTCTCTCTCTCTCTGCCTCTGCCTCTCTGTAGCTCTGCCTTTCAAATAAATAAATACATCATAAGAAAGGTAAATAGCTAACATTCCTATGTAAAACATGGAACTCTCAGATCACAACAAAGGGAATATGTATTCTGAATATATACTGTCGCTTAAAAGATGTGGAGAGGGGCAGACATTTGGCATAGCAGTTAAGGTACAGTTTGGGACCACTGTGTCCAGTGCCCAGTGATAGTCCCAGGCTCCTGTACTTCTGACCAGCTTCCTTCTCATGCACAGACCGGGAGGCAGCAGGTGATGGCTCAAGGACCTGGGTCCCTGCCAGTAATGTGGGAGATGTGGATTGAATTCTGAGCTCCTGGCGTTGGCCTGGCCCAGTTCTGACTGTATTTGAGGAGTGAATCAGTGGGTAGAAGATATATCTCTGTCTCTTTGTTTTTCTCTGTCCCTCTGTCTTTAAAATAAAATGGAAATAAATTATTTTAAAAGAAATATGTGCATATATGGGGGCCGCGCTGTGGCGCAGCAGGTTAAAGCTCTGGCCTGAAGCGCTGGCATCCCACATGGGCACTGGTTCATGTCCTGGCTGCTCCTCTTCTGATCCAGCTCTCTGCTGTGGCCTGGGATAGCAGTAGAAGATGGCCCAAGTCCTGGGGCCCCTGCACCTGCATGGGAGACCTGGAAGAAGCTCCTGGCTCCTGGCTTCAGATCGGCACAGCTGTGGCCATTGCGGCCATCTGGGGAGTGAACCAGCGGATGGAAGAGCTCGCTTGCTCTCTCTCTCTCTCTCTCTCTGTCTCTACCTCTCTCTGTAACTCTTTCAAATAAATAAAATAAATATTTTTAAAAAAGAAATATGTGCATATATATAACATAGCAACACAAAATACAAAGCACAAATCTTCAGAAAGACAACTTTTAGAACGTTAAAGTAAAATATATCACACATCATTATCAGACTGTGAAAGAAAGTAAACAAAATTAGGAATGGGTTGAACAGAATTAACATGGCATAAAAAACATATTCTAGGGGCTGGCA
Organism: Lepus europaeus; assembly: GCF_033115175.1. NCBI lineage: Eukaryota > Metazoa > Chordata > Mammalia > Lagomorpha > Leporidae > Lepus > Lepus europaeus. The sequence continues at coordinate 27,898,752 of NC_084849.1, forward strand.
CTGAACTTAGTAGGTTAAGCATCCACCGGCAGTGCCAGCATCCCATATGTGCACTGGTTCATGTTCTGGCTGCTCCTCTTCCAGTCCAGCTCGCTGCTGATGGCCTGGGAGCAGTAGAAGATGGCCCAAGTACTTGGGCCCTTGCACCCATGTGAGAGACAAGGAAGAAGCTCTGGGCTCCTAGATTCAGACTGGCCCAGCTGCACAGCTGCAGCCATTGTGGCCATTTGGGGAATGAACCAGTGGATGGAAGATCTCTCTTTCCCTCTCTCTCTCTCTCTCTCTCTCTCTGTGTCTCTCCCTCTGTCTGTTAACTCTCCCTCTCAAGTAAATAAATCTTAAAAAAAAATTCTAAGTTCTATACACACAAATATATGTATATATATATATATGTATGTACATATGTATATATATATACACACACTAAGGGGTACTTGAAAAATTTCACAGAGGAGTTTGTGCTGTGGCATAGTGGGTAAAGCCATCATCCCATATAAGTTAAGTTTGAGTTCCAGCTGCTCCACTTCTGATCCAGCTCCCTGCTAATGTGCCTGGGAGAGCAGTGGAGAATGGCCCAAGTCCTTGGATCCCTGCACCCACATGGGAGACCAGGAAAAAGCTCCTGGCTTCTGGCTCCTGGCTCCTGGCTTCAGTCTGGCACAGCTCTGGCAGTTGCAGTCATTTGGGGAGTGAACCAGAGGATGGAAGATTCTCTCTCTCTGCCTTTCAAATACATAAATAAATCTTTTTAAAAAGTTCATGGAAAATGCAATTAAAGAAGTTTATTTCAGTGCAAAGAAATTTTTAAATCCATACATAATTTTCTTGTAATACATACTTTTCATGAACTTTTAAAAGATCTCTTATACATAAACCCTCTCTCCAAATATCCCTGGAACATTTACAAAAGCTTTTTTGGGGGGCCAGTGTTGTGGTATTAACAGGTTAAGCTGTTGCCTGTGATATTGACATCCCATATGGGTGCCAGTTCATGCCCTGGCTGCTCCACTTCCGATCCAGCTCTCTGCTGTGGCCTGGGAAAGCAGTGGAAGATGGCCCAAGTCCTTGGGCCCCTGCACCCATGTGGGAGACCCGGAAGAAGCTCCTGGCTCCTGGCTTTGGATCGGCTCATTTCCACCCATTGAGGCCATTTGGGGAGTGAACCAGCAGATGGAAGACCTCTCTGTCTCTCTGCCTCTCCTTCTCTGTATAACTCTGACTTTTAAATAAATAAATAAATATTTAAATTCAGACAGCTGGATCAGAAGTGGAGCAGACGGGACTCAAACCAGTGGCCGTGTGGGACTCCAGCACTGAGGGCGGCGGCTTTACCTGCTATGTCACAGCGCCTGCCCCAGCTAGTGTATTTTCAGTGAAAAATCTCTTCCATGTTCTCTGGGCTCAGCCAGTGACTTGATGAGACTGCAATGAATGGCTCCCAAGAGGGGGAAAGTGAATCGATCCTATCTCTTTAAATCCTCTTGTGATCTGGACACTGTTTCTACCCGTGAGTGTTGAGATGAGGGCTGATCTGTCGGTGATCAAACCCACGGCGCTGTCTGATTCTGTTTTTTTCTAAAGATTCACTTATTTATTTGAAAGAGTGACAGAAATACACACACACACACACACACATATATATAAAGAGAGAGAGAGAGATCTTCCATCTGCTGGTTTACTCCCCAGGGGTCGCAACAGCTGGAGCTGGGCCATGCCAAAACCAGGAACTCCATCCAGGTCTCCCACGTGGGTGGCAGGGCCAAGTATCTGAGCCACTGTCTGCTGTCTCCCAGGCTGCATAGCAGAGAGCTGGATTGGAAGTAGAACAGCAACTGCAGCTGAAGCCAGCACCCCGATAATTTCATAGCTAAGTATACAAGCCAATATTATTGTGCTTTTGATTTGCTATGTAACTTCTTTGTCTTATATTATTTTTGAAGCTAAATGCAAAAATAATAACTATAAGTCTGGGAATGCAATGTATAAGATGGGACTTATGCAAACATATGCAGAGAGGAATAAGATAGACAGGGGCAGAGTGCTCATATACTATTCAAAAGAAATTTGTATAATTCAAACTAGATTGTTACAAGTTGAACATGCTAATTGTAATTCCCAAGGATTATATCAAAAAACATATAAGTCACACTGACAATAAATAGCTAAATGGCCAAATTAAATCCTTCTTTATCAAATTATGTTCATTGGTCAAAGCATTAAGCTCTATTAAAAGCCAGAAGGTCAGGGAAGGCATTTGGCCTGGTAGTTAAGACTCCAGCCGGGGTGGTACCAATGCCATCTTACTAGTTGAAGTGATCATTTTAAGTGTGTAACTGATCATATAGATAGGAATAAGTGTCAGAGGGATCACATAAATAAGACCAAGTGTCTGCTAATAACAATAGATAGAATTAAAAAGGAATGATCCAACATGGGAAGCAGACCACACAGCAGACTCATAGAATGACAAAAGCCCTAAACAGCACTATGGCCTCAGAATAAGCCCTTAAGGCATTTGGATTTGGCTAAAAAGCCCATGAGAGCATTTCAGGCATGAAAAGCCATGACGCTACAGTAAAAAATGACCTACATGGGGTCCAGTGCTGAGCCATAGTGGGTAAAGCCGCCGCCTGCAATGCTGGCATCCCATATGGGCACCAGTTCAAGTCCCGACTGCTCCACTTCTGATCCAGCTCTCTGCTATGGCCTGGGAAAGCAGTGGAAGATGGCTCAAGTGCTTGGGCCCCTGCACTCCCGTGGGAGACCCAGAGGAAGCTCCTGGCTCCTGGATTCAGATTGGCACAGCTCCGGCTGTTGCGACCATTTGGGGGGGTGAACCAGCGGATGGAAAACCTCTCTCTCCCTCTCTCTCTCTTTCTCTCTCTCCCTCTCTCTCTGTAACTCTGCCTTTCAAATAAATAAATAAATAAATCTTTAAAAAAAATGATCTACATGAAGGATCTCTGTGAGACCCCAGTGGAAAGAAGGGGCCATCAAAGAAGGAGTACCTTTCTCTGAAAGGAGGAGAGAACTTCCACTTTGACTATAGTCTTGTCTAAGTAAGGTCGGAGTTTGTGGACTGAAGAGGCTTCCATAGCCTTGGCAGCTCATGACAAGAGCCTCGGGTAATCACTGATGTAATAAATGAGAGTGTCAAATGTTAAGTCAACAACAGGAGTCACTGTACACTTGCTCCACATGTAGGACCTCTGTCCTTAATGAGTTGCACTATGAGAATTAATGGTAAAACTAGTCTTCGAACAGTACTTTATACCATACTTTGTGTGTCTGTGTGGGTACAAATTGTTGAAATCTTTACTTAGTATAGAGCTGGTCTTCTTTATATAAAGATAATTAAAAATGAATCTTAATGAAGAATGGGATGGGAGAGGGAGTAGGAGGTGGGATGGGAGTGGGGGTAGGATGGCGGGTATGGGGGAAGAATCATATATTCCTAAAGCTGTACCTATGAAATTTATATGTATTAAATAAAAACTTTCTAAAAAAAAAAAGAGAGAGAGAGAGAGAGAGAAAGAGACTCCAGCTGTGGTGCAGTGAGTTAATCCTCTGCCTGCAGTGTTGGCATCCCATATGGGCGCCAGTTCGAGTCCCAGCTGCTCCTCTTCTGATCCAGCTCTCTGCTATGGCCTGGGAAAGCAGTGGAAGATGACTCAAGTTCTTGAGCTCCTACACCCACGTGGGAGACCCAGAAGAAGCTCCTGGCTTCAGATCAGCACAGCTCCTGCTGTTGCGGCTACCTGGGGAGTGAACCAGCAGAAGGACGACCTTTCTCTCTGTCTCTCCCTCTCACTGTTTGTAACTCCACCTCTCAAATAAAAATAGAATCTTAAAAAAAAAAAAAAAGACTCCAGCTGCAATGCATGCATTTCCATATTGGAGTGCTGGGACTCAAGTGGCAGCCCCATTCCTGGTTCCAGCTCCCTGCTAAGGCAATCCTGATGGCTCAGAGGGTGTGTTCCTGCCCACCCGCCTGGGAGACTGGGGCTGAGTTCTAGGCTCCCGGCTTTGGCACTGCAGGGATTTGGGGAATGGCTAGGGGATGGAAATTGCCTGTTCATCGCCCAGTCTCTGTCCCTGCCTGTCAAACATGACAGTCAGCATGTAGCATCTGTTCTTATTAAGTCTGTAGGGACTCACTTTTTTTTTTCTTTTAAAGACTTACTTTCTATTTGTTTGCAAGACAGAATTGCAGAGAGGAGAAACTGAGAGAGAAGTCTTCCATTCACTGGTTCACTCCCCAAATAGGTGCGACAGCTGGGGCTGGGCCAGGCAGGAGCCAGAAGCCCGGAGCTTCTTCCAGGTTTTCCCACGTGGGTGCAGGAGCCCCCATCTTCTGCTTTTTTTTCCCCCCAGGCCATTAGCAGGGAGCTGGATCAGAAGTGGAGCCTTCTATGCCACAACACCAGCCCCAGGGACTCACTCTTGATGGAAAGACACAAAGATGATGAAAGCCAAAAGACCAAAAAAATATGTTGCATGCCAATGGAAGCAAAAAGGAGTTGGAGCGGCTTTTTAAAAAGAAAATTTTCCAAGAGATAAAAGACACTGTACATCGGTAAAAAGTTTCCAGACATCAACAGTGTGTAAGAATTATAAACGCATCTGTCCTTGACTAAGCAGAAACGGACAGAACTGAGGGAGAAGAAGAAGGTTCTGTAGAAGTAGCTGGAGTTTTCCATACCCACTTCACTAGTGGAGACAACACGAGCTGGTGCTGTGCCTGTGACGCCAGCAGCCCATACTGGAGCGTCAGTGAGAGTACCAGCTGCTCCTCTTCTGAGCCAGCTCCCGGCTAATGCACCTCCAAAGGTGGAGGAAAATGGCCCAAATTCTTGGGTCTCTGCTGTCCACGTGGGAGACCCAGATAGAGTTCCTAGCTCCTGGCTTCAGCCTGGCCCAGCCTCAACCACTGTGGCCATTTGGGGAGTGAAGCAGCGGATGGAAGACCTCTTTGTCTCTCTGTCTCCCCCTCCCCACATCACTCTGTTTTTCAGATAAGCAAAATAAATACTTTTGTTTAAAAAAAAAAAGTATATTGGGAAGAAAGACCAGACAGGAGCACAATAAAGAAACAGAGAATCTGAAGAACACTATAAACCAAATACACCTACAGACACAAACAGAATATTTCATTCAACAGCAACAGAATATACATTCTTCCCAAGTGCTAACAGAATGTTCTGCAAAGGCCATATGTTGGGCCACAGGCAAGTCCTACTAAATATTAAAGGACTGAAATTATTCAAAACACCTTTTGCAGTCCTAATGGAGTGAGATGAGAAATAAGTAACAGAAGGAAAACTGGAAAACCCACAAGTATTTGGAAGGTAAGCACCATCCTCTTTATAAAAGAGAGTGGTTCACAGAAATCATAAGGAGAATTAAAATATGCTGTGGGGCAAATGGAAATCTAAATATCAGGAAACTCAAAGGATACAGGGAAAATAGTGCTTGGGGGGAGACATTATATTACATATAATTATATACATGTAAATATACATTATATACTACACCCAAAGCAAATAACAACCACGAGAGTGGGGATGAGTAGAAAAGCAATAACCAATGAAACCCAAAGGCCATCCTCAAGAGCAATCACCAAACTGAAGGCCACTTCTCTAGATTGAGGACAAAAAAGAGAGAAGACACAAACAAAATCAGAAGTTAGGGGCCGGCACGTGGCACAACGGGTTAAAGCTGACGCCTGCAGTGCTGGCATCCCATGTGGGCGCCAGTTCATATTCCAGCTGCTCCACTTCTGATCCAGCTCTCTGCTGGGAAAGCTGTAGAAGATGGCCCACGTGCTTTGGCCCCTGCACCCGTGTGGGAGACCCAGAGGAAGCTCCTGGCTCCTGGCTTCAGATCAGCTCAGCTCTGGCTGTTGAGGTCCTCTGGGGAGAGAACCAGCAGATGGAAGACCTCTCTCTCTCTCTCTGGCTCTACCTCTCTGTAACTCTGTCTTTCAAATAAATAATAATTGAAAAATCAGAAATTAAACCAGAGCCAGCCAATACCACCAACCTTCAAGAGACAGACGGGTTACAAGAGAGGACTACAAACAAAGGAATGCCAACAAATGAGATAATCTACGAGAAACAGACAAATCCCCCAAAGCACACACATTACCTAAACACAAGAAGAAATAGAGAATCTCGACACCTCTGAAACTTGTAAAGAGATTGAGTAATCGAGCAAAACCTCCCAACAAAGAAAACTCCTGATCTAGATAACCTTCCTGGTGAATTCTACCACACATTTAAGGAAGAATTGACACCAATCCTTCTCAAACCCTTCTTAGCTCATTAATCTGCTGTCAAAGCAAGATAAAAACATCCCAAGAAAGAAGATTATAGACACTGATGAGTATGCCACAAAAATCCCTAACAAAATAATAGTAAATCAAATAAAACATATTAAATGATTACTAACCATGAGAGTTAAGATTTATGCCAGGAATGCAAGGATGGTTCAACATAAGAAAACTTCTCAATGTAATACATTAATGAAGGAAGAAAACTGTGTGATCCTCTCAATAAATGCAGAAAAGGCATTTGACAAAATTCAATACTCCTCATGATAAAAAAAAAAACAACTCAGCAAACTAGAAACAAGACAAAGCTATGTCAAAATAGGAAAAGCCATTTATGAGGAATCCACAGGTAGCATCATACTTAGTGGTTAAAGACTGAAATATTTTCCTCTGAGATCAAGGATGAGCCAAGGTTACCCTTTTTTTTTTTAGAGTAGTTTTTTTTTTTAAGGTTAACCATTTATCTATTCGAGAGACAGATTTACAGAGAGAGAGAGAGAGAGAGAGAGAGAGAGAGAGAGAGAGAAGAGAGACATCTTCCATTCACTGGTCCACTCCCCAAAGGCCAGAGCTGGGCTGATCCAAAGCCAGGAGCCAGGAGCTTCTTCTGGGTCTCCCATGCAGGTGCAGGGCCCAAGGACGTGGGCTGTCTATTACTGCCTTCCCAGGCCATAGCAGAGAGTTGGATCAGAAGTGGAGCAGCCAGGACATGGATCGGTGCCTAGATGGGATGCCAGCTCTGCAGGCAGAGGCTTAGCATACATTGCTACAGCGCTGGCCCCAAGGATACTCATTTTTGACACTTCTATTTAACACATTCCTGGAAGTTATGGCCTAAGAAATTAGTCCAGACAAAGAAATAAAGGGCATCCAAATTGGCATGTAGGATGTAACACTATCTCTGTTCTCAGATGATATGATCTTAATATGACTAGCACAGAGAAGGATTTAACTAACAAAGTCAGCACAGTAAGAGGATGTAAAATTAACAGGCAAAAATTAGGTACATTTAATTCTTTTTCATTTGGGGAAGCAGAGGGAGAGAACCTGCTCCTATCTTCTGGTTCACTCCCCAAATGCCCACAATGGCTCCAGCCAAGCTAGGGGCTGAAGTCAGGAGCCAGGGACTCAGTCTGGGTCTCAAGTCTCCTATGTGGGTGGCAGGAACCAAACTACTTGAGCTATCATCGCTGAATCCAAGGGTCCACACTAGGAAGAAGCTGGAGTTGGGAGCAGAGCCGAGTACCTATCCAACCCAGGTATTCCAATATGGGATACAGGCATCTTAACCAGTGTCCTTTTTTAAAGATTTATTTATTTTTTTAGGTCTTATTTTTTTTAAGGTTTATTTATTGGAGAGGTAGAGTCACAGACAGAGAGAGGTGAGACAGAGAAGTTCTCTAAACATTGGTTCACTCCCCAGATGGCCACAACGGCTGGAGCTGTGCCAATCTGAAGCCAGGAGCTTCTGTGCCACACTACGGCTGTCCCTGATCTTAGAGTCTTTCACCACTGAGTGTGCTGTTACTTGTAGGTGTTCCATGTTTTGCTTTTATCATATTGGAGATAGTTTCCTTCTATTCCTAGTTTTTGTTTGTGATAGATTTTCTCAAGTGGTTTTTTTGTTTGTTTGGTTTTTGTTTTTTTTTTTTCATCAATTGAGATGATTGTGTGACTTATTCCTTCATGTTATATGATTTTATTTTATTTATTTGTAAGACAAAGAGAGAGAGGAGAAAGAGGAGAGAGAGAGAGAGAGAGAGAGAGAAGAGAATCTTCTATCTGCTGGTTCACTTCCCAAGAGGCTGTAACATCCAGCATCCAGGTCTGGGCCAGGTTTAAGCCAGGAGTCTGGAACTCCATCTGGGGCTCCCATGTGGGTGCCAGAGGCCCAAGTGCTTGTACCACCATCTGCTGCCTCCCGGGCACATGAGCAGGGAGCTGGACTGGAAGGAGGACTTGAGCCCAGTCCTCCAACCTGGGATGTGGGTGTCCTGAGCGGTGGCTTAACCTGTAAGCTGTGCAGTCACCAGACCCCTGCACTCACTAGGCCATGTCAATTATGAGAGGTTGTTTTCATTTTCACCCCCCCCCTAAATATTTTCTTTCTTTCTTGTAACTTCTTTGATCCATCAGTCGCTTCAGAGTTTTTGGCTTAAAATAATCCAGTTAAGAAACCAGTAAGGGGGGCTGGCGTTGTGGCGTAGCAAGTAAAAAAGCTGCTGAGCTGCTGCCTGGGGCCGGCGCTGTGGCTTAGTGGGTAAAGCCGCCACCTGCAGGGCTGGCATCCCATATGGACACCAGTTCTAGTCCCAGATGCTCCTCTTCCGATCCAGCTCTGTGCTATGAGCTGGGAAGACAGTAGAAGATGGCCCAGGTCCTTGGGCCCCTGCACCCACTGGAAGAAGCTCCTGGCTCCTGATTAGCGCAGCTCTGGACATTGCAGCCAATTGGAGAGTGAACCAGTGGATGGAAGACTTTCTTTTCTTTCTTTCTTTCTTTTTTTTTTTTTTTGACAGGAAGAGTGAACAGTGAGAGAGAGAGAGACAGAGAGAAAGGTCTTCCTTTGCCATTGGTTCACCCTCCAATGGCCGCCGCGGCCTGAGCGCTGCGGCCGGCGCACCGCGCTGATCCGAAGCGAGGAGCCAGGTGCTTCTCCTGGTCTCCCATGGGGTGCAGGGCCCAAGCACCTGGGCCATCCTCCACTGCACTCCCTGGCCATAGCAGAGAGCTGGCCTGGAAGAGGGGCAACCGGGACAGAATCCAGTGCCCCGACTGGGACTAGAACCCAGTGTGCCGGCGCTGCAAGGTGGAGGATTAGCCTGTTGAGCCATGGCGCCGGCCAGATGGAAGACTTTCTCTCTCTCTCCCTCCCTCCCTCCCTCTCTCTCTCTCTCCCTCTCCCTCTCCTTCTCTCTGTGTGTAACTTTGACTTTCAAATAAAAAATAAATCTTTACAAAATAAAAAAGCTGCTGCCTTTGATGCTGGCAACTCATATGGGCGCTGGTTCAAGTCCCACTGCACCACTTCCAAACCAACTCTCTGCTATGACCTACAAAAGCAGTGGAAGATGGCCCAAGTGTTTGGTCCCCTGCACCAATGTGGGAGACCCAGAAGAAGCTCCTGGCTCCTGGGTTTGGATAGACCCAGTTCTGGCCATTGTGGCTGTTTGGGGAGTGAACTAGTGGATGAGAAATCTCTCTTTCTCTGTAACTCTGCCTTTCAAATAAAGAAATTAATTTTTAAAAAATCAGCAAAAGACCTGACTAGATATTTCTCCAAAGAAGACATTAAAACAGGCAATGGATATGTTGCAAAGTGCTCAACCTCATTGCGGATCAGGGAAATGCAAGTCTAAATTACTATGAGATGCCACCTGACACCTGTTAAGTGATCTTATTGGGGCTGGTGCAGTGGCACAGAGGGTTAAAACCCCAGCCTCAGCGCCAGCATCCCATATGGGCTCCAGTTGGAGTCCTGGCTGCTCCTCTTCCGATCCAGCTTGCAGCTATGGCCTGGGAAAGCGGTATAAGATGGTTCAATTCCTTTGGTCCCTGCACCCACGTGGGAGACCCGGAAGAAGCTCCTGACTCCTGGTTTCAGATTGGCTCAACTCTTGCCTTTGCAGTCATTTGGGGACGGAACCAGCGGATGGAAGATCTCTCCTCTGTCTCTCTGGCTCTACCTCTCTCTGTAACTTTATTTTCTTTAAAAAAAAAATGCTCTTATCTGGGTAGGTGTTTGGCATAGCCGTGAAGTTGAAATAAAATCAAAATAAATAAATGAAACAAAAATAAATACATTTAAACCAATTTTAAAAGTTGTTCAGGCTAGCGGTCAAGACCCTTTAGTCCCCCATCAGAGAGCCTGGGTTTGGTTCCTGATTCTCTCTACCGCTCAAATAATAATTTAAACATTGCAAGTTAAACTTCCATAGAAAAAGAGGGTAGAGGCCGGCGCCGTGGCTCAATAGGCTAATCCTCCGCCTTGTGGCGCCGGCACACCTGGTTCTAGTCCCAGTTGGGGCACCGATCCTGTCCCGGTTGCCCCTCTTCCAGGCCAGCTCTCTGCTGTGGCCAGGGAGTGCAGTGGAGGATGGCCCAAGTGCTTGGGCCCTGCACCCCATGGGAGACCAGGAGAAGTACCTGGCTCCTGCCATTGGATCAGCGCGGTGCGTCTGCCGCAGCGCGCCTACCGCGGCGGCCATTGGAGGGTGAACCAACGGCAAAAAGGAAGACCTTTCTCTCTGTCTCTCTCTCACTATCCACTCTGCCTGTAAATAATAATAATAATAATAATAATAATAATAATAATAAAAAGAAAGAAAAAGAAAAAGAGGGTAGAATGGTGGCTACCAGGGCCTGGGGTTTGGGAGAAATGGGAAGATATTGGTCAAAGTGTACAAACTTTTGGTTATAAAATGCTTAAGTTCCTGAGGTCTAACGCAGAAGCATGGTGACTTCGTTACTAACAATATATCATAGACTTGAACTCTGGTAAGAAAGTAGATCTTACAGCGCGGTGCGGCGGCCGCAGCGCGCCAGCCGCGGCGGCCATTGGAGGGTGAACCAACGGCAAAGGAAGACCTTTCTCTCTGTCTCTCTCTCTCACTGTCCACTCTGCCTGTCAAAAAAAAAAAAAAAAAAGTAGATCTTAAATGTCCTTACTCACCCTCCCCCCCACACCCGCCGAATCATAACTATGTGAAGTGACGGATTTGCCCATTGGTTTGTGGTAATGTTGCTTCATGACATATACATATACATATACATATACATATACATATACATATACATATACATATAATCATCACCACGTTCACCCTAAATATCTACAGTTTTTATTCATTGACCACACCTAAATAAAGCTGAGATGGGGAAAAGAGTATGCTGTTGGGACTGGAGTTGTGGCACAGTGGGTTAGGCTGCCATTTGCAATGCCAACACGCCAAATCAGAGCACAGGTTCGAGTCCTGGCTGCTCCACTTCCAATGCAGCTCCCTGCTGATGCGCTTGGGAAAACCATGGACAATGGCCCAGATACTTGGGCTCCTACCACCCATGTGGGAGACCTGGATAGAGTTCCTGGCTCCTGGCTTCAAGCCTGGCCCTGAGCTGGCTGTTGCGGCCACCGGGGGAGTGAAGCAGTGGATGGAAGATCTCTCTCTCTCCCTCTCTCTCTCTCTCTCTCTCTCTCTCTCTCTGAATCTCCCTTCCTCTGTCACCATATCTTTCAAATAAATTAATTTTAAAATAAAAGAGTATTTTTAAAAAGGGCTTATTTATGTAAGAGCCAGAGTCACAGAGAGAGAGAGAGGGAGAGACAGAAAGGTCTTCCATCTGTTGGTTCACTCCCCGAAAATGGCCCCAACAGCTCCAGCTGGGCCAATGTGGAGCCAGAAGCCAGGAGCCAGGACCTTCTTCTGGGTTGCCAACATGTATGCAGGGGCCTAGGCACTTGGGCCATCCTCCGCTGCTTTCGCAGGCCATCAGCAGGGAGCTAAATGGAAGTGGAGCAGCTGGGACTCAAACTGGTGCCCATATGGCATGCCAGCGCTGGAGGCAGAGGGATTTTTTTTTTTTCCTTTTTACAGACAGAGTGGACAGTGAGAGAGAGACAGACAGAAAGGTCTTCCTTTTGCCGTTGGTTCACCCTCCAATGGCCGCCGCGGTAGCGCGCTGCGGCAGACGCACTGCGCTGATCCGATGGCAGGAGCCAGGTGCTAATCCTGGTCTCCCATGGGGTGCAGGGCCCAAGGACTTGGGCCATCCTCCACTGCACTCCCTGGCCACAGCAGAGAGCTGGGATTTTTTTTTTTTTTTTTAAATTTTTGGACAGTCAGAGTTAGACAGTGAGAGCGAGAGAGAGACAGAGAGAAAGGTCTTCCTTTTTTTTTTTTTTTTTTATTTTTGACAGGCAGAGTGGACAGTAAGAGAGAGAGACAGAGAGAAAGGTCTTCCTTTTGCCGTTGGTTCACCCTCCAATGGCCACCGCGGTAGCGCGCTGCGGCCGGCGCACCGCGCTGTTCCGATGGCAGGAGCCAGGTGCTTATCCTGGTCTCCCATGGGGTGCAGAGCCCAAGCACTTGGGCCATCCTCCACTGCACTCCCTGGCCACAGCAGAGAGCTGGCCTGGAAGAGGGGCAACCGGGACAGGATCGGTGCCCCGACTGGGACTAGAACCCGGTGTGCCGGCGCCGCAAGGCGGAGGATTAGCCTGTTGAGCCACGGCGCCGGCCAGGTCTTCCTTTTTCTGTTGGTTCACCCCCAAGTGGCCGCTAAGGCTGGCACGTTGCGGCCAGTGCACTGTGCCGATCCGAAGCCAGGAGCCAGGTGCTTCCTCCTGGTCTCCCATGCCGGTGCAGGGCCCAAGGACCTGTGCCATCCTCCACTGCACTCCCAGGCCACAGCAGAGAGCTGGACAGGAAGAGGAGGAACCGGGACAGAACCGGCGCCCCAACTGGGACTAGAACCCAGGGTGCCGGCACCGCAGGCAGAGGATTAGCCAAGTGAGCCACGGCGCCGGCCTAGGCAGAGGTTTAACCCACTATACCACAGCACTGGCCCCAAGAATATGTTGTTTAGCTTCCACAAACCTGTGATTTTTCCTTTTTTCTTTGCTATGTATCTTCATCTAACTGTGGTAGAAAGAGATATATTACGAGTCTATCTTTTAAAAGATATTGCTATTTAATTTGCAGTCTAACAAGTAAGCCATCCTGGAAACTGTCCTAGGTACCCTTGAAAATAGTGTGGGGTGGGCTTCTGGCCTAGCTGTTATGATGCCATTGGAGGGGCTGGTGCCCTTGACGGCATCCTATATGCGTGTCAGTTCGAGTCCCTGCTGCCCCACTTCCGATCCAGCTCTCTGCTATGGTCTGGGAAAGCAAAAAAAGATGGCCCAAGTCCTTGTGTCCCTGTACCCACATGGGAGACCTGAAAGAAGCTCTTGGCTCCTGGCTTTGGACCAGCCCAGCTCCTGCCATTGTGGCCATCTGGGGAGTCAACCAGCAGATGGAAGACCTCTCTCTCTCTCCCTCTCTCTCTCTCTCTCTGTAACTCTACCTTTCAAACAAATAAATAAATCTTTAAAACAATTAAAAGGAAAGGAAAAGATGCTATTGGAACACCTGTGTCCCGCAGCAGATAGCCCAGGCTGGACTCTTGGCTCCTGTCTCCAGCTTCCTGCTAATTCCCGCCCTGGAAGGCACTGGTGATGGTTCAAGTGGTTGGGATCCTGCATGGGACTGACTTGAAGTCAGAAGCCTGGAAGTGCATCCAGGTCTCCCATGGCGGCGGCAGAGGCCCAAGCACGTGGGCCACCTTCCGTTGCTTTCCCAGGCGCATTAGCGGGGAGCTGAATTGGAAGTGGAGCAGCTGGGACTTGAACTGGGATGCTGGAGTCACAGGTGGCTACTTAACCTGCTGTGCCACCCAGACAGAGACAGAAACAGACAGTAATCTTCCATCTGCTGGTTCACTCCCCAGATGCCCACAACAGCCAGGGCTGGGCCAGGCTGAAGCCAGGAGCCTGAAATTCAACCTGAGTTTCCTACATGCGTGGCACGGACTCAAGTATTTGAGCTCATATCCTGTCCCCCAAGGATATGCATTAGCAGGAAGCTAGAGTCGACATTCAATTTTCTTCTCATTTCAACATAAATTAAAATAGAGCTGTAAAAGTACTGGGTGCCAAGCAGGCTCTGTCTCAGCCTGCATCCATGTGGAGACCCAGGCCATGCGTGGCTGGCTGGAGGCCACAGACCCGATGCTGTGTCCTTCCTAGTGTAGCACGTCAGCAGGCACAAGGCGATGAGTTGCTGATGGTGCTAACCACAGTCCCAGAGTCACCGTGTGTCCACCAGATTTTTCCATCCTGAAGCTGTCGTTGGCGTGAGTGTTTGGGCTCACAGTGAAGGTGCCTGCATCCCCCTCTGAAATGCCGGGGTTCCACTCCCAGCTCTGGCTCCTGACTCCAGTTTCCCACCAAGGCAGACTCTGGCAGGCAGCATGATCTCCCTGCCATGTGGGAGACCTGGATTGGGTTCTCAGCTCCTGGCCCTGCCCCAGCCTCAGCAAGGGTGGCCATCTGGGGAGTGAACAGGCAGATGGGAACTTTGTCTCTCTGCCTCTCAAATAAATAATACAAATTATTCTAAAAAGATTCAGTGTTCTCCTTTGCACTGGATTAATTAGGAAGATGCTTCAGAAGGCTTACGGAAAATGGAATTAAAATTTAAATTTTTGGCTGGCATTGTGGCGTAGGTTAAGCCACCGTCTGCAGTGTGGGCAATCCCACTTGGGTGCTGGCTTGAGTCCCGGCTGCTCCACTTCGGATCCAGCTCCCAGCTAATGCACCTGGGAAAGCAGTGGAGGATGGCCCAAGTGCTTGAGCCCCTGCACCCACTTGGGAGACCTGGAAAAAAACTCCTGGCTCCTGGCTTCAGTGGCCACTTTGGGAGTGAACCAGCAGATGGAAGATCTCTCTTTCTCCCCTCTCTCTGTAACTGCCTTTCACATAAGTAAAACAAGTCTTTAAAAAGAAAAAGAAAAACAAATTTATGGGCTGGTACTGTGGCTCAGTGAGTTAAGCCATTGTTCACAATGTCAGCATCTCATACTGGAATGCTGATTTGAGTGCTACCTCCTCCACTTCCATCTGGCTTCCTGCTAATGTGTTTGGAAAGGCAGTGGAAGCTTGGGCCCCTGCTACCCATGTGGGAGACCAGGATGGAGTGCCTGGCTCCTGGCTTTAGCCTGGCCCAGACCTGGCCGTCTGGGGAGTGAACCAGTGAATGGAAGAATTCTCTGTCACTCTTTCAAATAAGCAAACCTTAAAATATGTGTGTGTGTGTGTATCTCCCCAAATGGAAATTCATGCAAGAGTTTTTCATAATATGGACATCCCATACAATGTTTAAGACCCTGCATATTTTGTGGAGGGGTCTTTGTGAATATGCCAATGCTCCAGCTGTCCATTTTAATTACTTATAAAAATACAAAACTAAAATAAATTTACAAAGACATATGCACGCGTGTGCACACACACTCACACATGCACACACACAGAGAAAACTCCCATCTGTTGATTCACTCCCAAGATGCCCACAATGGTCAGGGCTGGGCCCAGGGTCTGGGTGGAAGCCAGGAGAGCGAGCCAAGTCTCCCCTGCGGGTGGTAGTAAGTAACGCAGCTCCCTGAGCCATCACTGCTGCTTTGCTGGGTGCACACTGGGAGGAAGCCGGAGTTGGGAGGTGGAGGTGGTCTCTCCTCCTGATGGGCACGGGGCAGGAGTGCGACAGATTTTGTGGAAGCCAGTATTTGAAAATACCCCCTAGATTTTGCAATATTCTGTTATCAAACCTCCACTCAGCAGCCTGGGCTCCCATGAATCCACAGTTCTCCTGCCGGATCCAACCCACTGCCGTGACACCTCCCAAATGGCGCTTTCTCAGTTGCGTCACCCCTTCTACAGCCACCGGGCGCCCTGCCGCGTGAGGGAGAGCTTTCCTCCTCTCCAGTCCGTAAGGACTCGTGGGTGTCTGTGTTTGTCTATATGTCGATGCTCCAGCTGTCCCAGACTTGATCAGTGACAGTCCCCTCAGGCTCCTGTACGTGTGTGTGTGTGTGTGTGCGCCAAAGCGTTTATGGAAAATGCACAGTGTCTTTCAGTTTTGTTTTCTCTCACACACACACATATGAAGAGTCTTCAAAGAAGCTCATGGATGGGCTGGCGCTGTGGTGTAGTGGATATGGCTGCTGCCTGCAGTGCCAGCATCCCATCTGGGTGCCGGTTCGAGTACCGGCTGTTCCACTTCCGATCCACTCCTTGCTAATACACCTAGGAAAGCAGAAGATGGCCCAAGTCCCTGGGCCCCTACACCTACATGGGAGACCTGGAGGAAGCTCCTGACTCCTGGCTCCTGGCTCCTGGCTTTGGATCAGCACAACTCCAGCCGTTGCTGCCTACTGGGGAATGAACCTGCAGGTGGAAGACCTCTCTCTCTCTCTCTCTGCCTCTCCTTCTCTCTGTGTGTAACTCTTTCTTTTTCAGGTAAAATAAATAAAATCTTAAAAAAAAAAAAAAGACTTGGCTTCTCTACTTTTGATCCAGCTCCCAGCTAATGTGCCTGGGAAGGATGTGGACAATGGCCCAAATACTTGGCTCCCTGTCGCCTACGTGGGAGATAGAGATGCAGTTTCTGGTGCCTGGTTGTGGCCTGGCCCGGTCCTGGTTGCGGTGGGCAGTTGGGGAGTGAACCAGTGGATAGAAGATCTCTGTCTTTCCCTCTCTGTTGCTCTACCTGTTCAAGTAAACAAATAGATAAATCTTAAAAACAAACAGCTCCCATTCACTACTTCACTGCCCAGATGCCCTCAACGGCCTGGGCTGGAGCTGGGAGCTGGGAGCTACACCCAGGCCTCCCGCATGGGTGGCACAAACCCAGGTGCTTGACCCATCATCATCATCTCCAGCAGGAAGAGCCAAGTATCGAACCCAAGGACTCTGATGGGGGACATGGGTGTTTTTATTTCTAGGCCCAAAGCCAGCAAATTTTGTGCAGTGTCCACATACACAGAGAGGGGGAGGGAGATGAGAGAGACTGAGGTCACACCGGCCTCCTCAGTGCCTTGGGGCTCCAGCTAGCTTTCTCCTGGCTGTGTCTGCAATTTCCCTCCCCAGCACTGAGAAGCCTGGCTTCATTACCCTCAGTATACTGGGCTCCATTTTCCAACTACACCAGCTGCCTCCTTGGCTCCCAGCCTGTTGGCCCCTCAGAAGGAAGAGAAGGCAGAGGGAGGGAGGGGAGGGGACAGGAGCAGGAGGCGGGTGAAAGTGCCGTGCAGCCTGGCCCTCCACCCGACCCGACCCCCTTATTGCTTGGTCCCGCCCACCCCCCACGGCTCACCAAGCCTCGCAGCCTCAGGCAGCCCTGGGCTCTCCCTGCCCCAGCCCCTTCCTGGGCACACTCATTCCCTCAGCTTCCAAGAGGGCTTCCTGCCCTTCTTCCCTCCTTCCCTCCCTCCCTCTCTTTCTTTTTGTTCTTTAAGATTTATTTATTTATTTATTTAAACAGCAGAGTTACAGAAAGAAGGGGCAGAGACAAAGACAGAGATCCTCCATCTGCTGGTTCCCTCCCCAAATGGCTGCAATGCCAGAGCTGAGCCAGGACCTTCATCCGGGTCTCAGGTGTGGGTGGCAGGGACCCACGTCCTGGGGCCATCGTCTGCTGCCTTCCCAGGTGCCTTGGCAGGAAGCTGCATCAGAAGTGGAGCAGCAGGGCTGGTGCTGTGGCATAGCGGGGTCAAACTGTCACCTGTGGTGCCATCATCCCATAGGGGTGCCAATTTGAGTCCCGGCTGCTCCACTTCTGATCCAGTTCCCTGCTAATACGCATGGGAAAGCAGTAGAAGATGGCCCAAGTGCTTGGGACCCCACAGCTCTACGGGAGACCTGGAAGAAGCTCCTGGCTTTGGATCAGCTCAGCTCCAGCGGTTGCAAATGGGGAGTGATCCAGTGGACAGAAGATCTTTCTTTCTGTCTCTGCCTCTCTGTCTGTAACTCTGCCTCCCAAAGTGAATAAAAAATATTTTTAAAAAAGTTTATTTACTTACATTTACTTAAAAGGCAAAGTGACAGAGAGAGAGAGAGAAATTTCCCATCTGCTGGTTCAATTCCCCAAATACTCACAACCACCAGAGCTGGGCCAGGCTGAAGCCAGGAGCCAGAAACCCCATCCTGGCCTCCCACGTGGGTGGCAGAGACCCAATTGCTTGGCCGGTCACCTGCTGCCGGCCAGGCTGTGCATTAGCAGGAGCCAGGACTGAAACCAGCACTCAGAGAGAGATGGGCGTGCCGAGTGGTGACTCCACCCCTGTGCCAAGTGCCCCCCACCCCAATGTGTTAAGGATGCCGTGGAGGGCACGGGGGGAAGGGGAGTCACTTGGCAGTTTCTGATATTATTTCTGCCATCTCGTCCCTGAGCTTATCACACCCAAGTCTCAGATGCTCAAATCTTAGTAAAGGAAAAAAAAAAAAAAAAAAAAAAAAAAGGAAGAGGGTGTGGGAGGTGCATGGTGACCTCCGCGGGAGCTCCAGGGGAGACGGGCCAGGCTCTTCACTCCTGAAACAACACTGCTGCAGCTCTGCGGCCCAGCAGTGGGGAGTCGGGGGCGGCCTTGGGCCCAGCAAGAGGGGCCAACCCCAAGGTCAGGTGCGTGCACTGCGTCCCAGAACCTCAGAGGTGGTGGAGGCAAAAGAAGAAAAACAACAAAAACCAGCCCCGGCTCCCCCCAGGCCTAACCCAGCACGGAGGGGTGCCCAAGGCCACGGAAGTTGACAGAGCTGCGCTCCAGGCCAGGTCTTTGCCTTCTGCCCCTCTGGCTGCCTGCAGATGGAGGAGTCCCCCGTGGCCTCGCCCGCCTTGGTGAAGCACGAGTTTCACCTGGTGGACGTGATGGACTCACGTGGACACCACCTCGGGGGCAGGCCCTGGGCGCAGGACGGATAGACGAAGAGAAGGTGGCCCTGTTTTGTTTATTTCTCGGTTGTGGAGGCCGGGCAGTCAGGAGTGTGTGGCCGGCATCCAGGGAGGGCTCCTTGTGAGCTTGGGTCCAGTGGGGAGCTGGATCTGAAGTGGAGCATCTGGGACTCAAGGTGGTGCTACCATACGGATGCCGGCAGCACAAGCAGCAGCTTAACCCGCTGGGATGGGGGGAGGGTCTTAAGTGCTACATCAAATACCCACTTCTAGGTTTTGCATCTGAAACTGCATTTTTAAAGCTAATAGAAAAACAATTCTGAGATGCCCTAAATATAGTGACAAGAGCTGCAGGGTTTGGGTTGGGGGTGGGGACAGAGATGGGGTGATCAATTTGTTAGCAGACGTGGGCAAAACCAACAAGAACACTGGGTGGAAAACTTGACTTAAAACACCATCAAAGTGACCACGAGGGCGGGCCCCCGTGCCCTGTTTATGCTTTTGGGATGGTGCAACCCAACCAACCCGAGAGCAGTGCTCACTTGTCCCGGACTGGGGCCCTCCAGTCCCCAAGATGCCCTCCCGCCTGGCCCCTTCTGTCTGCAGCCAGCAGGTCACTGGAAACCACTTAGGTCTTCCTTCCCACATTTTCATGATTAAAAAAAAAAAAAAAAAAAAAAAAAGCTTAGTTCTAGACCACAAGGATATTTTTTCCAACTCCTACCTGGTCTTGCTGCTGGAAGCTGGAGGGAATTTGTCCCAGGCCCTAGCTAGCATCTGCAGCGGTTCAAGAAACCCATTCAAATAAATTAAAAAGTACATATATATATATAGATATATATATGTCTATATATATATATATATTAATAGCAGAGAGAGAGAGATTGCCATCCATTGGTTTAGTCCCCAAAAGCCAGGGCTGGGCCAGACCAAAGCTAAGAGCCAGGGACTCCATCCGGAGGGTCTCCCATGTCAGTAGCAGGGACCCAAATTCTTGAGCCAGCAACTGCTGCCTCCCAGAGCGCGCATTACCAGGAAGCCGGACTCGGAAGCAGAGCAGGCACTCTGATACAGGATGCAGGCATCCTAAGCAGTGTCTTTTTTTTTTTTTTTTTTTTTTTTGGACAGGAAGAGTGAGAGAGAGAGAGAGAGAGAAAGGTCTGTCTGCCTTCCGTTGGTTCACCCCCCAAATGGCTGCTACAGCCGGCGCACTGCACTGATCCGAAGGCAGGAGCCAGGTGCTTCTCCTGGTCTCCCATGGGGTGCAGGGCCCAAGGACTTGGGCCATCCCCCACTGCACTCCCGGGCCACAGCAGAGAGCTGGATTCAAAGAGGAGCAACCGGGACTAGAACCCAGGGTGCCGGCGCCGCAGGTGGAGGACTAGCCAAATGAGCCATGGCGCCAGCCTCCATTTCAGCCACCTTTTAAAGTTCCTACATGTGATTTAAAAAAAAAAAAAATTTTTTTTTTTAATGTGAGAATTACAGAGAAAGGGAGAGGGACAGAGACAGAGAGAGATATTCCATCCACTGGTTCACTCCCCAAACGGTTACAACAATTGGGCCAGGCCAAAGCCGAAAGCCTGGAACTCCATCCTGGTCTCCCTACATGGGTGCAGGGGCCTGAGCGCTGGGGCCATCCTCCGCTGCTTTCCCAGACACATCAACAGGGAGCTGGATCGGAAGAGGAGCAGTTGAGACTCAAACCGGCGCTGGTGTTGTAAGCGGCGGCTTCACCCACTGTGCCGCAACGCCAGCTCCCGTTCATTTTGTATTCCGACCAGAAATACCGGCGTCACAGCAATCGTCTGTGTGATGCACTGCAGTTAAGGCTGCATGGCGCCGGACTGCACGTACCGGTCACAGAGCTGGGTGTGAAGGGAAAGTCGCCAGGGTCCGCGCACTACAGATGACGGGGCTGTGGTGTGCAGGTGCTTGGATTCCCCCCCCTCCGGGCCCGGTGCTCGGCCAAGAAGAGGGCCATCACCAGACACTGCCGGGGTCTTCAGCACGGACAGAAACCTGAGCCTGGAGGGTGCGTGAGGAGGTCTGCTTGGAAGCGCCGCGGGGGAGGGTGGGCCCTGCGCTGCTCCTGGAGCTGCCGCCTTCACCCAGTCGGACACATCCTCAGGGCCGGCTCCCAGGGCCAGATGTTCAAGGCTCCAACCAGGTTAAGTCCCAGGAAACAAGATCCCAGGGTGCTCTGAGAGCAAAGGCCCTTCTGAGGGAACCTCGTCCTGGATTGGATTCAGAGTCTGGCTGTGCCCCAGACCAGCCAACTGGGATGCAAGGAGCCTACAGGGCCAGTGGGGGTCCTGGGACCCCGAGGGGAACTCTGGGAGTGGGCCAGACCTCCGCCCTGCCTCACTCCGGAGGGAACTGGCTCGTGGGATCTCTTCGCCAGGCTGAACCTCCCCCTTGACGGGCACGAGGCCCAGTCCCTTCTACCCCAGCAGGTGCCCTGTCCTTGGCTTGGCGCTGGGCCTCCTGGCAGGAGCTGGCTCACACCCCCTCACCCCCCACTCCACCTCCACCTGTCATCGCAGTGGGCTGGTCCCACGGCCGTGTTCCCTCCGTGACCTTGAGACACAGGGCTGCCCGGGCTGTGTGGCAGTGAGAGCGTGAAGCCACCATCTGGTGTGGAGACAGACACCTGAGACCACGCGCTGGGAACAAACAGGACAGAACCCCTGCCTTGTGCGGTGAGGGAGCCAGGGCGGGGTGGGGGGAGGCTTCCCTGGCTGCAGCCTTGTGGCACTGTCTGGGGTACAAAGGTCTGGGCTGCAGGTCACAGGGCTGGCGCTCAGGGAGGAAGGTGATAGGCAGTCCCTGACACTTGGTCAGATGCGGTGACCTGGAGGTGGGTTCCTGGAAAGCGTCCAGGGAGCCAGGAGGGTATAGTCCCTTCCGGCCACAAAGCCACCCTCCATCAGGAATGTGAGCTCAGGAAGCCCCGCCCATCTGTGAATCCCCCGTGGATGGGAGGCTGGATGCTCCTGGGGCTCCCCAATGTTGTGCAAGTCTCCAGGGGCCTCACCCCCTCTCTGTCCTGCTTCTGCTGGGAGGGAGGGGTCTGGGCGTGGCTGGCAAACTCCCCCAGCTCCTCAGCACCCTTCGCACAGCCTTGTGGGTGCTGCTGGGGACCGGACGCACAGGGGTGAGCGAAAGGAGACCAGGATGCGGGTGCCAGGGTTCCAGAACGCGGGGTTTATTGACACCTGGGCACGGTGGGCCCTTCCATCCCGGGACGCAGGCGTTTGAGACTCCCCGCCGCGCCTCCCCGGGAAACCCACTCTGGCGCGTGCGCAGAGACCCTCGGCAAGGTTGGCGTGGGCACATGAACGGCGAAGCTCGGCGCATTTGGCAAAGCTGTGGAGCCGTGGCAGGCAGCACGGGACTCCGGCAGGAGGGGGCGGGGCAGGAGAGGAGGCAGAATCCAACCAAACCAGAAACAGCTTATTGTAGGTAGGCTCCCCTGGCTCCTGGGAGGCCTGGGACACTGCTGAGGTAGCCGGGACACTGCGACACGGGGTGGGAGGGCAGGGGCTCGCCTGCATCTCTCCTCACCCCGCCCCTCTCCCCAGAAAGCCACGCCCATTTCCTATGCTGGGTTCTGAGGGCCGGGCCAGACTCCGCGGGGATTCCTAGCGGGGTCTGAGCAGAGCCCTCAGGGGAGCTGGGGAGCTGGACCGCAGCCTCCCCCCGGGCCCCCCCCCCCCCCCCCCCCGCAGCTGTACCTGCGAAGGCGCGGCTGAGCGCTCCAGCTATTGTGTTCCATATAAGGCGCTGGCATCTGCAGCTCGGCTCTTTTCCAACCCACTTAATTTTAAGAATAGACACTAATAATACTTAATCACCCCTCCCCACTGGCAGCGCGGGAGGGGCCTCTGTGCTGTGGTGCCAGCATCGCCCCCCCCTTCGATGGAGCCTGGCTCACCCCAAGGATTCCCTGCAGATCAGAGCTGCCAGAGGCTCAGGAGCCCCCGGCCCCTTGCAAAACCATCTGCCTGGCTCGCATGGATGAGCTGGTGGCCATACTGAGATCTGAGAAGGGTTTCAGAATATTCCAGACCATTGTGCCTGCCTAGCGGGGCGCAGGAGGTTCTGCGGCTGAAGATACCTGGGCCGAGCCGCACTTGAGGCTCCCTCTGCTCCAAGGCAGGGAGGGGCAGTTGGCAGAGCTGGCCCCAGGCCTCTGCTGGGGTGCAGCTGTCCCCACGGGCCGGGGGAGGGGCTTCCCTGCAGCCTGGGGCCAGCGCAGGAAGGAAGTCCCTGTGGTCCAAACCTCCTCGCTCGCTCTTGGTAGCAGGAACAGAACGAGGTCATGCACAAAGCAGACAGGAGTCGCGGGCTCCTCCACCAAGGTCCTGCCCATGGGAGGGACGGGCTGGGCTGGGGGTGACGAGTGGAGCCACAGCCCTGTGTCCCGACAGGGCATGGGGAAGGGCCCTGGTTTCCGGCCCCCAGGAAGCAGCAGGGCCTCCAGTGGCCTGGGCCACACCCGCTCTCTGAACAGACAGCCACTGTAGAAGCAGTGAGAGTACTGCGGACACTTCCCGCTGGGAGCCCCACAGCAAGGGAGCAAGGCATGGGGCGAGCGCAGGAGGGCTGGGTGCCTGTGCACCCGTCCTTTCTGTGAGCCGTGAGCCTGGAGGCTCCGTGACCTGCAGGCCCTCACGGCCACACCTCTCCCCATCCCCATGAGCTAAGCCACTCACTGCCCTGCTCATCCCCCGGCCCTCTGCCCGGCACCCTTGCCCAGCACTGCCACCTGCAGCTTCACGTGAGCCCCACGGCGTCCAGGGATTGTCCAGGGCTGCTGCTCAGGCTGCAGGGGCAGGCCAGGGGTTGGTGCCAGCCGTGAGGGCTGGGGCGTGTGGCCTGTGCCATGGCGGCCTCCAGACCAAGGCAGAGACGGGCAGGCAGCCTCTGGGCATCTTTCCCAAGGAGGCCAGCGTGGTCACAAACATACAAGCCACTATCCCACAGCAGCCAAGGTCCCTTTCTGTGCCTGGGATCCAGCCAGGGGCTCTAGCAGGAGGGCTGAGGTGGGGGGATGGGCAGGCCCTCGGCACAGCCCCAAGGTGCCTGTCATGCCTCTTGGGGGGTATCACAAAGATGCAGGAACCCTGCTTCCAGAAAGATCTCCCTAACCCACTGTGCGTGCCCCACGCCCCTGCTCAGCACCCCACCCAGCCCCGGCCCTTCCACCCTCCTCTAAGCTGGTTAAGGCACTTGAGTGGCTTGTTAACACTACCTGGAAAAGTCTGTTCTGCTCAACAAAACATTCAGTAATACTGCAAAAGAGAAAAAAAAAGTTTCCCAGAAAAATAGTTAAAAAAAAAAAAAAACAACCAAAAAGTCAATACTTAAGCTTTCTAAGGAATAAAATAAAGGCTAAACTCTGCTTAAATTATGTGACGCAACAGGGTCACGTTGGCACTGAGAAAATAAGGATAAAACCTGAAATACTGCTTGAGTTAAGACTCCCCTGGAGAAAGCTGGCTAGCAGAGACACCGCGAGGCTCCTGCCGGCTCCCGGCTTCGCCCCACCAGGGCCCGCGAGGCCCAGCCCGCCACAGGGTGCGGTGGAGCGAGCAGGTGGGGTGCTCTTGCTTCCCAAAGAGGCCGCTCTCCCCCTCTTTGGGATGCTGGCGCGGCTGCTCCGGACCTGCCTAGCAGCAGCCACAGCCATGAGACACCCCCCCCGCCCCTCCCCCTCTGGCAAGACCTCAGGGCGCACTTGAAGCCGGCCAGGACTCCCGGCCCCGCCCCAGGGTCCTACAGACCCTCCCACACCCCACTGCTCCACCTTCCTCTGTTCTGGGTGCCTGTGGCCTCTGGTCCTACCCAGGGAGCTGCTGGGCACTGAGGTGGCTGACTGCCCCCCCCACCCCCCGGGCTGTCCCTTTGGTGAGGCTTCCTTCTAGATTCGCCTGCCACCCTCTGGCTCCCAGGGCCACCAGGACAGCACCACAAGTGGCTCGGGGGTGCGGGCGAGCAGTGTGTGGGTGGCCACCCCTGCTCACTGCAGCCTCTGGTCCCTAAGGCCTCTGTGGGGGAGGGGAGTGGAGAATCTCATGGATGGGGGAGGGTGGCGGGGCGGGGCGGGGCGCGGACCGCCTAGCTTCTCTGTGGAGTGCTGGTCTCAGGCGGGTCCTGGCTTCCCAGAGGCTGCCTGGCAGGCCCCCGCCCCCTGGGCCCCGCCCTCGAGCAACTCTCGGGGGTCCCTGAAGAAGATCACCATGACCGTGATGTTGTCGTGCGAGCCCCGATCCCGGGCTGCGGCCACCAGCTCCTCGGCCACGAGCAGCCCACTGCCCTGCTGCCTGACCAGGTGGCTCTGGACCAGGCCGGCCACTTCCTGGTGGGGGACGACGTCGAAGAAGCCATCGCAGGCGAGCAGCAGGTAGTCCTCGGAGCCCGTCAGCTCCCGTGAGGCCGCGTCTGCCTCTCCCGACACATAGGGTTTCTGGAAGATGTCCCCTGGGCACGGGACAAGAAGAGCCATCCGTCAGAGGGCTGTGCTAGCTACTGCTTCCTCCCCGCCTGCCCAGGCCTGGGCCCGCCCTTGCTGGTCACCACCCCTCTTGCAGGGCTGCCCAGTGCTTCCTGTGGTGCTCAGAATCACAGGCCCCTCCCTGCCCACCGCCCACCGCCCACCGGGGTCGGGGGGCAGCCCTGCCTGCCTCCCTGTCCCCGCGTGCTCCTTAAAGTGGCTGTGGCTGCAGCGGCAGCAGGAAGTGGGGCTGTGAGGAAGGCAGCGCCTTTGTCGAGGACAGAGCAGCTCAGGAGGGTGGGGTGCAGAGCCCCATCGCAGGGGTTGGCCAGGGAGGGAGTGCCTTGCAAATCCCAGCTCCAACCGCAGCCATCGCTCGCACCAGATGCAAGCCCCAAATCCGCCCCCTTCCCCACAGGCTGCCCTAGATGGCGGGGTGGTCCCTGGATCCCCACCCCTCCACCCCCATCCCAGCCGCTCGGCACCGCCCCCTCACCGATGGCTCTGGAGACGGCCAGGGTCCCATTGACTCTCCAGCAGTCCATGTGAGACACGAAGCCGCCCAGTGCCTCGATGCGTGCCCTCTCGTCCTGCGGGGGAAGGCGGCTGAGGTCAGGAGCCCCCTAGGGCCAGGCTGCCCCCAGTGCCCTGGTGTCTGAGACGCGCTGGGAGCACACAGGAGGCTCACAGACACAAGGGCATCAGGTCTCATCACAGTTATCAGTCACCCAGGTGCCCGTCAGCCAGAGGCGTGGCCGAGGAACGGCTGCTTCAGGAACCAGAGGACCCCAGGCGGGGGTCCCTAAGCTGTGACTCAGGGTCAGGACGGTGTTCCCGAGAGACGGGGGTCCCTAAGCTGTGACTCAGGGTCAGGACGGTGTTCCCGAGAGACGGGGTCCCTAAGCTGTGACTCAGGGTCAGGACGGTGTTCCCGAGGCGGCAGAGAGACGTGAGCCCCCAGCCTAGGCCGGGGCTCCTGCAGCTCCCTCGTCTCTCGGGGAGGCTGTGCCTACCTTGAAAGCTGCTGAGACGGAGAGGAATTGTGTGTGGGTGCACGGCGGGGCCCTCGAAGCTGAGCTAGGCCCTGGGTGCAGCTCTCAGTTCCTCCTCCTCCACCCGCCCCAGCCCCAGCCCCAGCCCCAGCCCCAGGCACTGTCTCCGCTTGCTTGTGGGCGACAGTGGCCTGGCCTAACTTCCTCCATGCATCTCAAGTTCCTTTAAAAAGCCCTGGGGGGCGGGGAGGGGAGGCGATGCTGTAGCACAGCGGGTCAAGTCGTCGCTTGCTGTGCCAGCATCCTGTATCGGAGCACGGGTTCGAATTCTGGCTGCTCCACTTCAGATCCACCTCCCTACTGATGCATCCTGGGAGGCAGCAGAAGATGGCCCTGCCACCCATGTGAAGGACCCGGCTCAGGAAGGGTGAGGCAGAGGGTCTCGTGCTCCTGAAGTGACGCTCAGACGCACTGTGCCAGGGACAAACGACCCAGACATCTGCCCGGTGACAGCCTCCTCACTGCTCTGAGGTGCGGATCCCGGGGGCGGGGGGCTGGGCGGGACTGCTGGGGAACGGTCTGCTGGCATGAGCCAGTCTGGCCACCTAACAGACTCCACGCACCAGTTCCTCCCCAGCCAAGCCCAGTGCCGGGAAGGGGCTCTACAGAGCCACCAGACCCTGAGCAAGGGCAGGGATGGTGGTGCCAAAAGACTGGCGAGGCCTCGGTGTCCATGCATGTGAGCCGGGATGATGAAGGGACGGCCTCGTGGCCACGACGGAGGACGGAGCTGTCTGCGTGCTGGCAGAAAGGTGGGGTTTGGCGGGGGCAACACGGAGGAGACGGACACCCTGGGCAAACGGGGCCCAAAGTCAGGGACGCCATCCTCACATCTCAGTGAGGACCCTGGGGTGCAAACAAGTGGGTGACGGCAGAGTCCCAGCATGGGCTCTGCCTGACCAGGACCACAGCCTGGCTCCTCCCGACCCCGCGCAGCATCAGCTCTGGGCCCACTCCCCGCCCACCCGTGTACAGGCTCAGGATCCCCCCGAGTGTCCCATCTGTCGCTGGGATGCCCGCCTGGGGCCTCCTGACATCATTCTTTCCCCAGCGGTCCTAGGACCCCAGGACCACAGGGCCAGGGAGGTCACGGGCTTGGGTGGAGGGCGCCCCCTACCTGTCGCTCGGGCTTGTGCGGCTCCATCAGCTTCACCACCTGCCCCTGCTGCACCAGGATGACCTGCGAGTCTCCGAGCCAGGCAACGTGCAGGGTGGTGCCCGTGACGAGCGCACACACACCCGTGGTGCCACTCTGCAGCCGCTGCGGGGAGAGAGACCGTGTGACGTGAGGCAGGAGGGGTGAGCCCAGACAATGAGGTGTGGATGCAAACTCGGGAAAACGCAGACTCCCCCCAAGTAGAAGAGCAGCTGGGGGGGGGGGAGGGGCAAGGACCAGAAGGGTCCTGGAGCTCCAGGGGGTGCTGAGGGCTCTGTGCAGGGGTGTGTACAGGTCCCAACTCAACAAATAGCAAGCCCTAAGTAACCTGTTGTGTGTCAAACACCTGCTACATAGTATCCACTCTACCCCCAGGGGCAGCCCTGAACTCTGAGGCCTTGTTTAGCTTTGGGGGTGGCACAGCCGCTGGGAGGGGAGGGGCTTCAGCTCCCACTGGCTCCCCCCCCCACTCCTGTGGCAGATTGGATGCAGAGGCCCGCTCCAGGCTCAGAGCAGCCCTGCCTGGGGGGTTTCCCCACAGGGGCGGGTCTTTTAAGCCATCTGAGCCTCAATGTTCCAGCCTGGGAGGTGGTCATGAAGGAAGTGTCCACCTCGCAGGGCAGCCGGGAGTGAAATCCCGCGGGTGTGGGGCTGGGGGACGGCTGATGGGACCTTCCTGGCCGCCTGCTGGGACCCACCAGGACGAGCAAGGGCGGTGGTGCGAGATGTTGGTTCCGGCTTTCCTCTTCTGTAGCCGACCGCGCTTCCACAGCGCCAGGCCTTGCTGGTCTCCCAGGGCAGCTACTTGCTAGAGGCGGTAAATGCTTCCCTCCGTGGGTGGGCCTTTCCCTGGGCAAGCCAGCGAGTGGGGTGGAGCCCACGCCTCACCCACCAGGCTGAGACGCCCTTGCAGCTCAGAGTCTGGAACTGGCCGGCACCTGCCTGGCCCTGCCCCCAGCAGCTGCTCTCTCCCCTGGGCAGGGGCAGCCAGCTACTGACTCTCACCTCGCGCTTGGCTTTCCTGAGAAACATGTCGTCAGTGTGCCGGAAGGCCGCTCTCAGCGCTCCAGCGGGGTCCGTGGGCAGCTCCGGCCGGCGGGCGGCGTTGGCGTGCACGTGGACGGCGGCGTACCTCGCGGCATCCACGCCTCCGTGCCCATCAAACACAGCGAAGTAGGCGCGGTCCACGGCGTCCTGGTGGAGAATGTGGTGGGAACCGTGCACCTGCTGGCCTTGTGCCCGACAGGGGTTGTCGGGGACACCCCAGCCGGCTGCTGTCAGCTGGGAGGGGGAAGCTGGGATAGTGCTTGGGTCTGGTGTGTCACCGGGATGTCAGGTGTTGGAAACATTAACCCCCTAAGGCACCTGCTAATGGTACTTGGAGGTGGGACCGTACTGGGGTCTAATCAGGGATAGACAGACTACAGAGCCAAGAGCTTTGTTACAGAGCTTCAGCTGCAGCTAGCAGCCCTGGCACCCTGTCCCGCCCTCCTAGGTGGTCCTGGTGTGGGATCTCCTCGTCCTGGGACCTGGCAGGGGGAGCACTCACTGACAGGCCAAAGAGCTGGTTGAAGGCAGGCAGGCACACGTGCCGGTCCTCCATCTTGCGGCGAGTGTTCCGGATGGCGTGGACGGAGACCAGCCACTGCCGCTGTGGGACCCGGGCCGCCAACGGCACCTGCTTCTGCCACTGGCTGCAGACTTCCCAGAGCTGGTTGAAGAAGCTCCGCGCCAGGCCTCTGGCGTCTAGCACTGTTGGGCAATGGGAGGAACTGTCAGGAGAAGCAGCCGCCGACCAGCTGAGGCTCTGCCTGGCCCTCCCGCCTGCTGTCCCCATCATGAAGCCTGCACTGGCCTCACTGCCAGTCACCTGCTGGAGGCATTTTTTTTTTTTTTTTAAGATTTATTCATTTATCTGAGAGGCAGAGTTGGAGAGCGAGGGAGACACGGAAAGAAAGGTCTCCCATTCGCTGGTTCACTCCTCAAAAGGCTGCAATGCCCATTGCTGGGTTGGGCTGAAGCCAGGAGCCGAGAGCTGCTTCTGGGTCTTGCACGTGGGAGCAGGGGCCCAAGCACTTGAGCCATCCTCCACTGCCTTCCCAGGCACGTTAGCAGGGAGCTGGGTCAGAAGTGGAGCAGCTGGGACTCAAACCGGTGCCCGCATGGGATGCTGGTGCTGCAGGTGGCGGCTTAGCCTGTTACGCCACAGCGCTGGACTGGGGCATTCTTTTGATCTGGCAAGCCACACCTGACAGCCTGCTTTCAGCAACCGGACATGTCTGACTTGGCAACCGGTACCACGAAGTCTCCCTTCCCACACGGAGTGGCTCCACTCACAGGAACTCGTCAGAAACACAAAGATAACTGAAGCGCAAGTTCCCGATCCTTCGCAAATGCTCATTCTCTAAGGACAGAGGAATAACTAAGCGATGGTTACCTTCCTGAGGAAGAATCAAGCTGCTCTTAGAAAAAATCGTTTTCACAGCCAAACATTGCAGCCGCCGCTGTACAAGCCAGCAACTGCACGAGTGGGCGCTCACCCCAGAATGAAGGATATGCTCACGCAGACACGTGGACGTGGCTGCTCTCCGTAGCCAGCATCCACAGTG
This sequence comes from Lepus europaeus, assembly GCF_033115175.1. Taxonomy (NCBI): domain Eukaryota; kingdom Metazoa; phylum Chordata; class Mammalia; order Lagomorpha; family Leporidae; genus Lepus; species Lepus europaeus. Next base: position 27,928,881 of record NC_084849.1, read on the forward strand.
GGACCAGGTGTCCAACAGCGCGTGAACCCTGAAGACAACGGGGCCTGGGAACGCCAACCGGCGGCAGAACAGCAGGAACGACCACTGTTAATCTCCACAGACAACCACGCCGACGCCGAGTGGGAAGCTCCCACGGGGCTGGAGCTTGGTGCCGAGACTGCGTTCTGCTCGGGAGGCCCACATCTCGCACAGGAGTGCCTGGGTTCGAGTCCCGGCTCCTCCATTTCTGACCCACCTTTCTGCACATGTGAACCCTGGGAGGCAGCAGGCGACGCCTCAGACCACTGGGTCCCTGCCACACAGGCGGCAAAGCCCTAGGCTCCTGGCTTCGGCCTGGTCCAGCCCCCACTGTTGTGGGCATTTGGGGGGGGAACCAGTGGATGGGAGATCCAGTTCCTGCCCAGGGCTGGAGGCTGTGGAAGAAAAGAAGAATCAAAGAAAGTCTGAGGTCCGAGCGGGGTCCAGGAGAACCCACGCACCCAGGCAGCACAGGGAGCATCAAGTCAGCCGCCGCCGCCACACCCAGGACAGGAATCCACGCGGGCATCTGCAAGCACTGGGGGACTGGCAGGCCCGGGCTGACGGGCTGTGGGGTGACAGAACAGGCCTGGGAGCCAGGTCCAGCTCTGGGCAGGCCGCTCCGCGCGTTAGCCGGGGAGCACTCTGCTACCTTCCTTGATCAACCAGTCCTCCCCCGACCCCCTCGCTTCTCTCCTCGCTGGCCCCAAGAGCACAGAGCGGCATCCCAGCCTGCTCTCCCTGGCCTGGGGTTCTGCTGCTGTTTGCCGTCCCCATGTTTAGACTCGAACGAGGCTACAAGCCTCCTGGTGCTGCGCAGGCCACAGGGGCCGCGGGCCCAGCACCCGGGGAGGCGCTGGCATCTGGCCACAGAGGGGCTGTAGCCACATCTCCGCCCTCTTGGCTGTGACCCTCACACAGTGCCTGCCCTGATGCCCTTTTGCAGGAGTGGCTTGGAGACTGCACTTTCCGACCCACGTGTCTTTCTGCGTTCCGTTCCCATGACAGGGAGGACGGGATCCGGCCGGGCGGCTCCCCGGGCCTGCATGGGGCTGGGATTTCCTCCTGGCTGCGCGCCTCCTCACTTCACAGGCCTGTGGCAGCCCCAGGCGCTGGGCTCCTCCGGCGCCAGCCTCAGCAGTTCTCCGTCCTACCAGCAGGCGTCGCCGCCTCCTGCCCGGATCAGCAGAGAAGCCGGGGCGCGGTGGGAGCGGGGGGCGGCGCTCCCTTTGTGCGGCGGCGGCAGCTGCCACCGGCCGGAAGCCTGCTGGCTTTGCAGAGAACAATGGCTGCCTGTCACTGTGGACAGCTGTCTCCCGGGCGCCCATGTGAGGCTGTGCTGGGGTGGAGGGCGGGCGGGGAGCCAGGGACCAGAGAGAGGGGGCAGGGACTGGCCGGGCCCCCGCGGATGCTGGAAGCTTCGCGTGTTTTTCTCCTCCTTGGGCCCTCCCCTCGTCCCCGGCTTTCCCGTGGGTGCATGCCCTAACCAGAGGAAGCGGGAAATTTGCGGAGACGCCCAGTGCCAGTGCGGGGGGGGGGGGGGGCTGCCCAAAGGGAAATTTCCAGCAGGGAGGGCCCCGGCCCTGCTGGCCCCTCCCCTGCTGCCGCCTCTCGATGTCTGTGCTGCCTCACTAGGAATCAACACTTTGGTGAAACACAGTGAAGGGGGATTAGGAGGACAACAAAAGGCAAGCAGAACACGCCCCCCCTTTAATGATTTGTCTGTCAAGGGCTCTGCAGGCCTGAGCCTCTGCTCCTGTGCCTGGTCCCTGCCCGCACTGCTCCCGGGCCTGGCCCCACAGGCCGCTGTAGAAACAGCCAGGGCAGCTGAGCCCCCGGGCTGCGGCCCCACGAAGCTCACTGCCGCGGCTGCACCCTGGTATCCTCCACCGTCTGGAGAGGACGCTGCCCCCCACCCCCACCCCCGAAGCGGCTGCACCGCTGCCACTCGGCAGCTGTGTGTCTGCGTGGGCAAAACGGGACAAGCGTCCATTCCCTGGGCTGTCTTCGCAACTTAAGAGGACGGGGTGCAGGAGCACGCCACGGGCCTGGGCTCCTGGGCTGAGTGCAGGCTGTGTGCAGAGGCTCCCGGCTCGCCCCGGGTTAGTTGGTGTCACCTTCTCAGCACCTCAGGCCTGCTGCGGCCCAGTGCTCTGCTGACAGCCCCCGGCCCTCCTCCTAAGCCTGGCCGAGGTCACCAGGGCAGGGGGAGGGGACACTCACGGATCACAGGGGCCTTCTCCTCTTCCTCCTCCTCCTCCTCCTCCCTGGGCAGTTTCTGGAATTCAGACAGGTCTGTCTGAAGCAGCTGGGAAAGGGCCTCGTGGGCCAGAGGCGCGGCAAGTGGTGGCGGAGCGTTCCTGGGGACGGGAAATGAGACAGCACTGCTGGGGGGGGCGGTGCAGAGCTGGGCGCTGCGCCCTTGGCCTCAGTGGCCTGGCAGCAAACCGGGTGGGGCACTGGCCCCTGTGCCAAGCAAGACGAGAGGGAGCGAAGGGGATCCCAGCCCCGTATTCCCAGGCTGCGGCCCTAACTCCCAGGACCGCTGAATGGGATCTTGTTTGGGGTCAGGGTCACTGCCGACAGAACGACACCTGCTGGAGATGCGTGTTCACAGGAAAGAGGAAACGTGGACTCACATCGTGTACACACACACACACACACACACCGAGGGACTGGGCAGCAGGATGCCGAGACCCTGAGGATGAGGCTGGAGGCCAGGGAGGGCCCACAGACCCCCAGAGGGCCCAGCCTTGGCCCTGGGCCTCAGATGTCTCCAGAACTACAAGACGCGAGCCTCTGCTGTTTTATCCAGCTCGAGGAGCTTTGTCACTGCTTCCTCCGGAAGCTCACCTAGGGGCATGGGATCAAGCGCTGCATTTTGGGAAAGAAAGAAAAAGCCGAGCTGAGGCTGGCGTAGGATAGCCACATCCCACATCAGAGCACCTGGCTCGAACCCCGGACCCCCACTCCTGATCCAGCTTCTTGCTAATGCACCTGAGAGGCGGCGGATGATGGTTCAAGCACATGGGGCGTTCTGGGCTCTTGGCTTCAGCCCAAACCTGGGGTTCAGCCTCATGGCTTCAGTCAGGCCCAACCCTGACTGCTGTGGGCACTTGGGGATTAAACCAGTGATGCAGGTGTCCTCTCTCTCTTTCTTTCTGCCACTCTGCCTTTCAAATCAATCTTAAAAAAAAAAAAGCTGTGTACAATCAGCAGAGGGAGTGGCCACGTACAGCCCATGGTGTCCCTGGGTAGGTGGGGCCACTGGGCAAGCTGTGGGGAGTGTGTGTGTTGGGGGGCGACAAGAGCAGCAGGTGGGTGGAGTTTTACCGCATGCATGGCTACATTGAGCGCTCGGACCCCCTCGGATGTGGGCAGGGAGGATGAGCTGAAGGTAAATACTGGGGGGAGGGGCGGCCAAAGTCCAGAGGGGAGTGGCCATGCAGGCGAGGGGGTGGCGTGGTGGCCAGGAGGGTCAGAGCAGGGCAGTCCTGGGGGAGGAGGGCAGGGATGGCACCTGGGGATCCATTCTGAGCATCGAGGGGAAGTGGAACTGACGCAACAGAGCAGGGCTGGGGGAAGGGATGAGTGAGGGGCCTGGCTTCGCTGGCGACTCGCAGATTCTCTTGAGGTCAGGGTCTGGGGGGCTGTGGGAACAGGGTCCAGCAGGAGGCGGAGCTGTGGGGTGAGTGGGGCCAGGGAGTGGCTGGCGAAGGGTAGGACCCCAAAGGTGGCCTCCCAGGAGGGAACAGGTGTGCCACCTGATTGCAACAGCTCAAGTCCCTGAAGGCAGCTGCAGAGTGGAGAGGGTGCGGGGTGGAGGAGGAGGTCGCTGCCGGCTGCAGGCAGAGAGCCTCTGTGGGTGGGTGGCGCAGAAGAGAGATGGGGCCGAGGAGTGCGTTGGGACACCGCTTACAATCCTGCCTTGCCCCGCCCCTCCACGCAGGCCCCACACCTGGGGAACCTTCCCCACCCCCCAGCTGCCACTTCCGGGGGAAGCGCTCCTTGGCTGTCCTGGGCAGAAGGGGCAGCTCCTCCTGATGGCCCAGAGGCCTCTGGGATACACCCAGCTCCGTGCAAGGATGCACAGGCTCAGCTCTGTGCCTGGTCCCTGACCTTGGGGACAGCACAGCTCTCTGACGGCCAGGTCTTGCCCTTCTCGGGGACTGCGCGTCACAGGCACCCACGCTGGTCTCAGTGGTCTGGGGGTAGGAATTCCTGATGTTTTTAGCACGAGTGGGTGACTCAGAGGAGAAGCCTCTGGAACTGCCTTTGCGAACAGGCAGCTACAACTTCAGAAATGAGTTCCTCTGCCCTTTGAGGGTTTCCTGCCAACCTCCGGGTCTTCCCTGTCCACGAGGGGGGGGAAGGAAGGAGCCTGAACTCCTCGGTCCTGGTGAGGTCATGCTGCGGCTTCCTGTCCGCCCACGGCTGCTGCTGGGGGCAGGGAGGCAGCTTCTGGCCAGGGCGACTCAGACAATGCCTGGCTGTGAGCCACCAGCATCCCCTTCCTGGACACTGCTGCTCCTGGTGGGAGGGTCCATCCCGGGACTCAGCCCTGGGAATGGCACCTTGCAAGTTCACCCTGACCCTGGGCCCTGCAGGGTGGGGCTCCAAAATGCAGCCAGAGGATGTCCCGCGCAGAGAAGCCAGCACCTGCCTCACCTGCGGGGCGGGGTCTACAGGGGTTCAGTCTAGCAGCAGGGATGAAAACCGCACACCAACGGCAGGGTGCGCCAAGCTCGACGTGGAGCCCACAGAGGGGACAAAACCACGCACAGGGCCCTGCACAGTGACGGAGCCAGTCAAGCCACTGCCTGCGGCACCGGCATCCCACATGAGCTCCTGCTGCAGACCCGGCTGCTCCACTTCCGATCCAGCTCCCTGCTTATGTGCCTGGGCAAACAGAGGAAGATGGCCCAAGTGCTTGGGCCCCTGCACCCGCGTGGGAGACCTGGATGGAGTTCCTGGCTCCTGGCTTCGGCCTGGCCCAGCCCTGGCTGTTGTGGCCATTTAGGGAGTGAACCAGCAGATAGAAGATATCTCTCTCTCTGTGTCTCTTCCTAACTCTACCTTTCAAATAAATAAAATAAATCCTTAAAAAAAAACTTAGAAAAAGCCCACTCAGATGGCCAGAACCTATGAGATCTTCGGGGGGGGAGGGTCCCCCCCCCCCATCAGCCATCACCACTAGCAACCTCAGACAGAACCAAAGGCCACGCACCACCAGCAGATCCCTGGGGCCGCACCTGCCTCTCTTGGGCCCATGTCCTCCCACGGCTTCCGTTTCTGCTCTCACTGCTGTGAACCCAAGACAAGCCCCGTGGGTCCCGGCTGCTGGCTGTGGGGTAAGGGGGGGCCCTCCCCTCGGCCTGCTGGGAACCAAGGCCCACATCAGCTTGAAGACGGCCCCTCTGCTGCGAGCCCCACAGACTATGCCTGGTCCCCCGCACGAGCCGGGCTCTCCTCCCTGCTGCCCGGGGTCGGGGGCAAAGGCAGCCACGAAGCCTCTTGTCCCCTCCTTTCCCCCAGCGCCCACTCTATAACTGGCTGTCCCCAACGCCCAGGGCTTATTTCCCGTTCATACCACCTCTTTCCGTAAGAATCTCCTGAGTGAGCCCACGCCAGCCCTGACATAAGCCTCACCTACTTTGGAACACAGCCACGGGGGCTTCCCCACGAAGGTGCGGCTGGGTGAGCGTGGCCCGAGCACGCAGAGCGCTGTGGGCGTGGCCTCACCGGTCCTGCGGGGTGTGGCTCCAGCGCCCTGCAGGTTCAGGCTGCGGTTCTAGCAGCACATCACTAATGTGCAGCGCCAGGGTCCGGGTACCATGACAGGCAAGCAAGGAAGCACAAGGCCGGGGGCGAGGGAGGGGGTTGAGATGGCAGCCGCAAGGCCTGCGTCTCCGTGGGGGTGGTTGGGACATACCGTGGGGTTACAGGAGCTGTGCACACCCAGGCTATGCGGAAACACCGTGGGGAGGGACCGGGACTGGGACGTTGCCGCCACACAGCCCACCACCGTGAGCCAGGGACGAGACCTTGTCTTTACAGAATGTGTGCATCAGTGGAGGGGCAGGAAGACCCCCAGGCCCAGGCGTGGCCCTTCTGAGAGGGGGGCCTCTGAGGTCAGCCTGGGAGACCCGCTACTGTGGGGTCAGTGCTGTGGAGCAGTGGGTTAAGGCAGGGCCTGTAGCGCAGGCATCCTACACGGGCACTGGTTCGAGTCCCAGCTGCTCCACTTCTGACCCAGCTCCCTGCTAATGCGCCTGGGGAAGCAGTGGAGGATGGCTCTAGTGCTTGGGCTCCTGCACTCACATGGGAGACCTGCCCTGGCTGTTGCGGCCATCTGGGGGATGGAAGTCTCTCTCTCTCTCTCTGTAACTCTGCCTTTCAAATAAATAAATCTGTAACAACGCCCCCCCCCCCCCCGGGATGTTCATGTCCTTGGCAGTGGTGGGCAGGGGAAGCCGGGTACCCGGACACAGGCAAAGGTGAGAGGGCAGGGCAGGTGTGCGAGCCAGGGAGAGCTGAGAAGTACACACCAGAGCCCAGGGCGAGCCCCGGCACAGGACACCCCCCCCCCCCGCCACAGCCTTCAAGAGACCCAGGCCCAGCTCAGACTGGCAGCTTCAGAGAGCAATGCGTCAGTCCCCCCACCCAATCCGAGGTCTCACTTTGCAAGGTTCCACAAACCTGCAGTCAACTGTGGTCCAGAAACTTCCATCGGGAAAATGACGGAAACAAACTGCATGCGTGCGTGGCCTCGTGGCTTCCGGCTCTGCTGCACCCCAGGACGTGCAGAACCAACCCCCGGCCCAGCCACGCATATGCTAACCGCCATGAGCCACTTAGTGTCACGTGGGTTATCAGGTCACAAGTCCTTGTGATCGAGTGACCTGCAGTTTATCCCTGGGGGGCGGTTTCAGCATCCGGTTCGTTTCACTTAATACATCAAGCCTCACCGTAGGCATGTCCGCAGAGGAACCACACAGTCTATGCACGGAATTGCCACACGGCCGAGTGCCAGTCATGGCTGCAGACTTGCACTGGGGGTCCCTGCACACGGCCCTCATGGATCAGGGGAGACTGACTGTCCCTCTGACGCAGTGATGGGGATCTGGATGGGCCGGGAGTGTGCCAGGAGCAGCAGCCACGGTCAGGGCTGGGGTGTGGGAGACACGGCCCCCCCGGCCCCCCGCCTCAGCCCCTCTGAGTCGCACGGGCCTACCTGCTGAGCAGGAAGCTGAGCGCCAGCTCGGCTAGCTCGCCTTCCGCCTCCTCCTGGCTGATTGCTGTCCCCGGCGCCTTCCACGGCAGCGGGCTCTCAGGGCTCAGCGGGGCCGGGAAGTCGCGGAGGAGGGCGTCCAGGAAGCTGGGGCTCTCCTCGGTGCTGCAGGCCATCTGGCCGCTCTTCTGTGGGGCTCCCGAGGCCATGGCCAGAGCATCCCGGGGCAGAGCCGGGCTTGCAGCCGGGCCTGGGGCAGGAGGGTCCCTGGTCGGTTGTCACTCTGGGGGGCGGGGAGGAGAGACATCAGAGGCGGTGAGGTCACACGGCGACAGGTGCCTGGGATGCAGGATGCAGGTGGCCCTGTTTCGCCCCTCTCCCCTGCAAAGCCTCGTGTGCCAAGGACACTACAGGGGCTGGTGTTCCGGCCCAGGTCCAGTTCGCAGGGCGGGAAACACAGGTGGCGAGGACGTCTCAAAGGAGAGGTGACAGAGGAGGTGTGTTCCCGGCACAGCGTGAGCAGTGTGGCCAGAGGAGAGAGGGACACTGCGGCCAGGCCACTGAGGCAGGAGAAGGGCTCAAGCCGGCAACCAGGTCACGTGCCGCCGGACCTGTGGGCCCGGAGGTGGTGACCAGTGGGAGGAGGGACGGCCGCTGGCGCGACAGTGGTGGTTCTGGGAAAGGCCACTACACAGGACCAGAGTGGGAACAGGAGGGTTCTTCAGGGGCTGCCAGGCCAGGAGGTAATGGGGGCAGGCAGGTGGTGCCCTGGGCGGTGGTCGAGCCTACATGCTCTCCGGGGGGGAGGGCACCTGTGAGCTTAGAATGGCTCCAGCCCCTAACTCCTGCCTGGAGGAGAGGGGCAGCGGTCGGCGGCAGCTCCCAAGCCCGTGTCTTCAGGAACGCCCAGGGCTGACTTGTTGCCAGGCCCCCTGGTAGCCCTCAGCACCCCAGGGACCGGGATGAGTCCCGAGGCTTGGCCGTGCAAGTGTCTGGGGACGCTGAGAGGCACCAGGTGGGAAGTCTCAGGATGGAGGAGGGAGCCCAGAGCCAGGGCTCGGCCCGCCCTACCCTGATGCCCTCACACACGGTGCCCAAGGGCCTTGCCAGCTCCAAGCCGGCCAGCCGTCACTCACACTGGGCTTTCACACGCCGGAACCCCTCCTGGAGTCCCTAATTCAGCCACCTCCTTACTCAGTGATGGCTGCGTGGACCCCTGCCTCACGCCCACAGCACTGTCACCCTCAGGCATTGGCCTCGGGGTTCCCCCAGTGCTGCAGCCAGCCCCGCCTTCCTACCACACACACCAGGGCGCATTACCCCCTGCCCCTCCCTTCTGGCTTGCAGGTGCCCCTTCGGGCCAGCGGCATTGCCACCTGCTCCCACTGAGCCCACCTAAAGCCAGGATACCCCTGTGGGCTTCCCCTCACCTCCAGGTGTTCACCGCCCCTTGACAAAGTGACCACCAGACACGAGATGCTGAGATGCGCCCCAAGCACCAAGTGGGAGAAGCAGCAGCAGCCCGTTTCCCCTCTGGATTACCACGGTATGGAGGAGGCAAAACCGCACGTCAGAAGCTTCTAGAAACTTCCAGAAGCCTTGGTCTTAGGAGGGCCAGGCTGGGCCTCCAGACTCCGCTAGACAGGGTAGGGGTGTGAAGTTGAAGGGTGAAGGGGCTGAGCACTGCCCAGGAAACACTGCTGAGGGCGGGGCGGACCCAGGGAAGCATCGTTCCCTGAGGACAAGTCTTCTGGATGAAGCCCCAGAGAGTGGGGAGGGTAGAGGGTCCCTCCCCCCCCCCCCCGGCAAGTCAGATGTCTCACTAATGACAGGCACCTGGGGCACTGAGGGCACGGGGTGTTAACTGAAAAAAAAACACCCCAAAAATCAAAGCCTTCTTTCAGGGACAGGAATCCAACAATGATTTCAGTAGACACATATGAATAATACGGAAATAGGGGCCCCTGAGGATAGTGGGTAGAGTGGCATCCCATATGGGTGCTGGTTTGAGTCCTGGCTGCTCCACCTCCGATCCAGCTCCCTGCTAATGAGCCTGGGAAGAACAGAGGAGGACAGCCCAAGCGCTTGGGTCCCTGCACCCATTTGGACCACTGGGAGGAAGCTCCAGGCTCCTGACTTTGGATTGGCCCAGTTCTGGCTGCAGTGGCCATTTGGGGAGTGACCCAGCAGATGGAAGAGTTCTCTCTCTCTCTCTCTGACTTTCAAATAAATAAATCTTTTGAAAGAAAGGGGCACATGCGATGGGCAGACTCAAGTTCGCTGTGATGCTTCCCACTCACGAGTGAGTGCAGCAGAGGGGGGTCAGCCGGGGTCAGCCGGAAGGAGGTGGAGCTCTGGCCTTGTAACCGCCAAGGCAAGACCTTGTGAATGGGGTGGGGGGGGGGTGGGGGAGTGAGAACCAGCTGGGAGCGGAAGCAGGGCCAACAGAGGCGACAGCTGCAGCCCATGGAGGTTAAGCCACGCAGAAGACAAGAGGATGCTGAGGAATCTCCCAGCGGGCTAGGGAGCCCTTGAGCGGGGACAGCGGCCAAGCCCCCAGTGGGTACCGCTGAGCTGCCCCTGCCTCCTGGTGCTTAAGGGAGAGGTGGGCGAATACCGCAGAGCTGTCCCCAGGAACTACGGGCGCAGGTTTGAGAAATAAACGAACGCTGCCCCCCTGGGTGCCCCCTGCTTCTGAGCCACCTGTGCACTGACATCCAGGCCGTGCAACGTGCTCATGGAGATGTCTGACCAGCACCCAAGTGAAAACACAGCAGCGCGCCCTGCCCCCACCCCGATATGCAGAGGAGTGCTCCACAACACAAAGCCCACCTTCAAGTCCAGAACTCAAGGCTCCTCCTCTTGGATCCCCCTTGCTGACGCCACCTGCTGCCAGACATTCGGGACAGTAGGCACCTCCCTCCCAGCTGCCAGCTGCCCGTCTTGGGGTGCGTTTCAGGTGCCTAGCGCATTCCCCACCAAGCCTGCATGATCCCATCCAAGGCCACCTGCACCTGCCGAGCAGGGGCTGGGGAGTGAGGCGATGCAGATGAAGACACTCCTGCATTGCCTGGCTGCTTCTCAGGGCTGTGCCAACGGCTTTTTAAAAAAATTATTTATTTGAAAGGAAGAGTTACAGAGAGAGGGAGAGAGAGAGATCTTTCATCTACTGGTTCAACCCCCAAATGGCTGCAACAGCGAGGGCTGGGCCAAGCTGAAGCCAGGAGCTTCTTCTAGGTCTCCCACGCGGGTGCAGGGACCCAAGCACGTGGGCCATCCTCCTCTGCTTTCCCAGGCACATTAGCAGGGAGCTGGATGGGAAGAGGGAGCGGCCGGGACTGGAATCCGCACCCAAATGGGATGCGGGCACTGCAAGCAGTGGCTTTACCTGCTATGCCAGAGCTTTTTCTAGAAAGACAGGATGCTCGCTGGGTGCTCACCCAGCTTCATTCCTGCATCCGGGGCTCAGAGAGAGGGAGGGACCGGACCACAGCCTCCTTCCCCTGGGGACCCAGCTGGGGTAAAGGCTGAGGACTTGGAGAAAGACAGGAAGATGTTCGGAACCCCATGGTGGGGGACCCAGAGGCAGAGCCGGGAGTGCCTGGGGAGGAGTGGCGGGGACTCAGAGGGGGGAGACAGTTTCAGGAAGGGACCTGCAGGGGCACACCGGGGAGGGAGCTGTGCAAGCCAGTAAGGGCACCGCAGGGACCCTGGGCTCCCAACCCCAGTGCTGCCCGCCGCCTGCCCGCACATCTCATCAGCTGGAGGCTACAGCAAACATGTGCCAGGGCCCTGGGGCGGGGCCACTGCTCTACCCTCAGTCTCACAGCCGTGCTGTGACTGCCACACTCCCCTGCTTGCCCTGCTCCCTGCCCTGAGAGCCTGCTGAACTCCATTTTTTTTTTTTTAATTATTTACTTATTTGAGAGGGAGAGCTGCCCTCTGCTTCGCTCCCCTGCCAAAGGCTTGGGAGCCCGGGGAACTCAACCCAGGTCTCCCACGTGGGTGGCAGGGATCCAGCTGCTGGCTGCCTCCCCAGGGTCTGCAGCAGCAGGAGGCACCAAGAGGCGCGAAGGCGGGTTCAGCGGGTTCAGCGGCCGTACCTGCACCTGCGACATCCCGCCCCAGTCCTCCAGGGCGCCGCCACTACGAAAATGCATTCTTCTAAATTTCAATTCTTCCTCCGTACTTTTTCTAAGGCGGTCTAGTCAGTCAAAAGAGCTGGTTGCCCAGCCTTGCTTCCTTTTAGAACCTCGGGAAGCAGCGATCTTCCCGCAGGAAACTGCAGCATGGTTACCAGTCACCCAGCGCCTCCGACCCGCTTCTCCCCACCAAGGAGCATCTTACTTCTCTACTCTCGGGTCCCTGGGAGCAGCATGGTGAACATCCTTCCGGCATCCTTCCCTAAATACTTTTTCAAATTGTGGTTACAAACTAATCACCTTAATTGACCGCTTCAGCCAATTTTTTTTTTTTTTTTAAGCATCCAATTCGGTGGCATTCAGCACTTCCACCACAGCTTTGTAACCAGAACTTTTGTTTTCCTGAGCTGGCCACCACCAGGGAGCCCACCCTGACTGGCCTTTCTGTGCACGGCAGGTGGTCGGCGTGATGGAAGAGTGAGCGCCAGCTGGCTGCGGGTGGGGGATTCTGCAAATGCACTTGACTGGTGGCCAAACAGCTTTCAAGCCGGTGTTCGCGGCTGCTTTCTCTCACAGCCACGCGGAGAATTACAGAGTCCTGCCACGTCCCAGAGGGGGAGCGCCCCACCCCGGCCGGAGGCTCACGCAGCTGGGAAATGGCCAAGTGGGCTCCCGTGGGGGTCTCCTGCGGCCTTCGGGCCACTTGGCCCTCGGTTACAGAAAGCAAGAAGGCGAAATTGGACAATGGGACGGATACGGGCGGCAAGGCCGGAAACAGAGCTGGAGGTGGCCTGAGTGCCGGCCAGCCTCACCCCCACCCCCGGTGGGTGAGAGCCACAGCTGGGCTCGCTCAATCTGCAGGGAGGCTGCAGGCGAGGCCACCACCACCGCCAGCACCACCAGCACCTTCGCCGGACCTCTGCTATAAACCCCACCGGCGGTCCGGTCGGGTGGCCGGGTCCCCTCTGCAGCACAGCACCGAGGGGTTCCGGGACCTGCCCGAGGCCACAGGGCCTCCAGGCTTCGAGCTGTCTGTGCTCCGGCGCCCAAGGCTCTATCTAAAGCAGGTGCAAACCAAGCCGACGCTCGCTTTAAACCCAGCCGGAGGGCCCCGGTGTGTGTGGGGGTGGACTCGCTCCAAAGACAGACCCCTCCCCCGCGGCTCCTGCCACGGAAGGTGCACGGAGGGGGTAGGGGTCAGGGCCTGGGCACACACGTTCCTGCGGGCGGGCCGGATGCTGGGAGGTGGGGGCACTGCTCTCCCCAGCTCGCCGTTCTGCCTCGCGACCCTCGGTTCCCGCCGGGCTATGGCCTCGGCCACGCACACACCCCGCCCCTCGCCGCCGCCGCTGCCCGAGACCCCCTCGATCTACTCCAAGCCCCCGATTCCCAGCCCCGGGTTCCCCAGCTGCTGTCCCGGTTCTTCCGCGCCCCCCAAGACCCCCGCCCCCAGCTCGTCTCGGCCTCCTCGCCTCCCCGCGCGGCCCCTCCGGTCCCCTCAGTCCCACCTCGCCCTAGCACACCATGGCTCCCTACGCGACCCTCCGCTCCAGCCCCGGCAGCCCCACAGTGCCGCCTCCCCACAGCCTCCATCCCTGCTCCGCCTCACCTCCGGGTCCCCGCGGGCCTCACCTGCCGCCCCGCAGCTCAGCGCCCCGCGCCCCGCGCCCGGCCGGCCCCGCCCACTTCCCGTCCTCAGCCGCCACGGGCGCCGCGCAGGCGCAGTCGGGCCCCCGGGCGGGCGGGCGGGGCCGGGCCTCTGCTGCCCCCTGGCGGCTTTGTGGGCGGTGACAGAGGCGCTCCGTCTTGCGTTCCCAGCGCCATGCCCTGGAGCCCTGGCGGGGCGGCTGGACCAGTCCTTGCAACAGCTGGTGAGTGGCAGAGAGCAGAGATCCGAACCCGAGCTGCCCGGGGCCACCCGTCGGTTGAGTTGGAGCACAGCTTTCCGTGAAACTCGGGAGGTCAGAGGGCCGCAGGGTGCGTTCTTGTGTGGGGCGCAGGCTGTCCCCTTGCCTTTCCCAGCTTGGAAAGGCTGCATTGCCTGGTCTACGGTCCCTTCCTCCGACTTCAAGGCCAGCAATTCTCAACGCTGCCGTCCCTGCTTTGCTCCTCTAAGCCCCTAGGCTGCTGGCCATACCCTTGTATGACTCTGGCCCACCCAAGTCACTGGGGGTGACTTCTCAATTTATTTATTAATATTTATTTATTTTACTTGAAAGTCAGTTACACAGAGAAGGAGAGGAAGAGAGTGAGCGAGAGGTCTTCCATCCGCTGGTCCCTTCCCCAAATGGCTGCAACGGCCAGAGCTGAGCCAATCCGAAGCTAGGAGCCAAGAGCTTCTTCCAGGTCTCCCACGTGGGTGCAGGGGCCCAAGCACTTGGGCCGTCTTCTGCCTTTCTCGGGCCATGGCAGAGAGCTGGACTGAAAGTGGAGCAGCCAGGACTTAAACCGGTGCCCACAGAGGACACCGGCACAGCAGGTGGCAGCTTTACCTGCTATACCACAGCGCCGGCCCGACCTCTCAATTTTAAAAGGCAGCTGATTTCAACCATCACTCCCCCTTGTCCTGTCACCTGCATCCAGTAAAGGCACTGGGACAAGGACATCCTTTGGAACCATTTTTTCTGTTAACATGGAAGTTTTGGTTTTTTTTTTAAACTAGCACGCATGAACTTAAGATTTATTTATTTGAAAGTCAGAGTTACACAGAGAGAGACAGAGAGAAAGGTCTTCCATCCACTGGCACACTTCCCAAATGGCCGCAATGGCCGGAGCTGCGCTGATCCAAAGCCAAGAGCCAGGAGCTTCATCCAGGTCTACCACGTGGGTGGGAGCAATTGGTCCATCTTCCACTGCTTTCCCAGGCTATTGGCAGGAAGCTGGATCACAAGTGGAGTGACCGGGACTTGAACCAGCACCCATATGGGATGCCAATGTTGCAGGCGGTGGCTTAACCCACTGTGTCATAATACTGGTCCCTAAACTATTCAGAGCCAATGTTTCTTTCTTTCTTTCTTTCTTTCTTTCTTTCTTTCTTTCTTTCTTTCTTTCTTTTTTTTTTTTTTTTTTTGACAGGCAGAGTGAAAGAGAGAGAGACAGGGAGAAAAAGCAATTTATAGATTCAATGTGATACCAATCAAAATACTGAAGACATTCTTCTCAGATCTGGAAAAAATGATGCTGAAATTCATATAGAGAAACAGGAGACCTCGAATAGCTAAAGCAATCTTGTACAACAGAAACAGAGCCAGATGGCTGGCGCCGTGGCTCAATAGGCTAATCCTCCGCCTTGTGGCGCCGGCACACCGGGTTCTAGTCCCGGTTGGGGTGCTGGATTCTGTCCCGGTTGCCCCTCTTCCAGTCCAGCTCTCTGCTATGGCCCGCAAGTGCAGTGGAGGATGCCACAAGTGCTTGGGCCCTGTACCCCATGGGAGACCAGGATAAGCACCTGGCTCCTGCCTTTGGATTGGTGCGGTGCACTGGCTGCAGCGCGCCGGTCGCAGTGGCCATTGGAGGGTGAACCAACGGCAAAGGAAGACCTTTCTCTCTCTCTCTCTCTCACTGTCCACTCTGCCTGTCAAAAAAAAAAAAAAAAAAAAAAAAAAAAAAGAAAAGAAAAGAAACAAAGCTGGAGGCATCACAATACCAGATTTCAGGACATACTACAGGGCAGTTGTTATCAAAACAGCATGGTACTGGTACAGAAACAGATGGATAGACCAATGGAACAGAATAGAAACACCAGAAATCAATCCAAACATCTACAGCCAACTTATATTTGATCAAGGATCCAAAACCAATCCCTGGAGTAAGGACAGTCTATTCAATAAATGGTGCTGGGAAAACTGGATTTCCATGTGCAGAAGCATGAAGCAAGACCGCTACCTTTCACCTTACACAAAAATTCACTCAACATGGATTAAAGACTTAAATCTATGACCTGACACATCAAATTATTAGAGAGCATTGGAGAAACCCTGCATGATATAGGCACAGGCAAAGACTTCCTAGAAAAGACCCTGGAGGCGCAGGCAGTCAAAGCCAAAATTAACTATTGGGATTGCATCAAA
Organism: Lepus europaeus; assembly: GCF_033115175.1. Classification (NCBI taxonomy): domain Eukaryota; kingdom Metazoa; phylum Chordata; class Mammalia; order Lagomorpha; family Leporidae; genus Lepus; species Lepus europaeus. Next base: position 27,944,342 of record NC_084849.1, read on the forward strand.
TTGAGAAGTTTCTGTACTTCAAAAGAAACAGTCAGTAGAGTGAAGAGGCAACCGACAGAATGGGAAAAAATATTTGCAAACTACACAACAAATAAAGGGTTGATAACCAAAATCTACAAAGAAATCAAGAAAATCCACAACAACAGAACAAACAACCCACTTAAGAGATGGGCCAAGGACCTCAATAGACATTTTTCAAAAGAGGAAATCCAAATGGCCAACAGACGCATGAAAAAAATATTCAAGATCACTAGCAATCAGGGAAATGCAAATTAAAACCACAATGAGGTTTCACCTCACCCCGGTGAGAATGGTTCACATTCAGAAATCTACCAACAATAGATGCTGGAGAGGATGTGGGGAAAAAGGGACATTAACCCACTGTTGGTGCGAATGCAAACTGGTTAAGCCACTGTGGAAGTCAGTTTGGAGATTCCTCAGAAACCTGAATATAACCCTACCATACAACCCAGCCATACCATTCCTTGGAATTTACCCAAAGGAAATTAAATTGGCAAACAAAAAAGCTGTCTGCACATTAATGCTTATTGCAGCTCAATTCACAATAGCTAAGACCTGGAACCAACCCAAATGCCCATCAACAGTAGACTGGATAAAGAAATTATGGGACATGTACTCTATAGAATACTATACAGCAGTCAAAAACAATGAAACTGGTCATTTGCAACAAGATGGAGGAGTCTGGAAAACATTATGCTGAGTGAATTAAGCCAGTCCCAAAGAGACAAATATCATTTGTTTTCCCTGATCGGCGACAACTGAGCACCAAAGGGGAAACCTGTTGAAGTGAAATGGACACTATGAGAAACAGTGACTTGATCAGCTCTTGTGCTGACTACTGATGTACAATGTAATACTTTATCCATTTTAGTATTTTTTCTTTGTTTTGTTCTAGTACTATTGGTTGAACTCTGTAACTAACACACAATTATTCTTAGGTGTTTAAATTTTAACTGAAAAGTGATCCCTGTTAAATATAAGAGTGGGAATAAGAGATGGAGGAGATGTACAATTTGGGACATGCTCAATCGGACTTGCCCCAAATGGTGGAGTTAGAATCGTGCCAGGGGATTCCAATACAATCCCATCAAGGTGGCATGTACCAATGCCATCTCACTAGTCCAAGTGATCAATTTCAGTTCACAATGGATCACACTGATAGGTCTAAGAGTCAAAGGGATCACACAAACAAGACTAGTGTCTGCTAATACTAACTGATAGAATCAAAAAGGGAGAGAAGGATCCAACATGGGAAGCGGGATACACAGCAGACTCATAGAATGGCAGATGTCCTAAATAGCACTCTGGCCTCAGAATCAGCCCTTAAGGCATTCGGATATGGCTGAAAAGCCCATGAGAGTATTTTAGGCATGGAAAGCCAAGACACTCTGGAAAAAAAAAAAAGAAGAAGAAGAAGAAGAAGAAGACCTAAATGAAAGATCTCTGTGAGTGAGATCCCAGTGGAAAGAACGGGGCCATCAAAGAAGGAGGTACCTTTCTCTGAAGGGAGGAGAGAACTTCCACTTTGACTATGACCCTGTCGGAATAAGATCGAAGTCGGCGAATTCAATAGGCTTCCATAGCCTTGGCAATTCATGACTAGAGCCTAGGGAGATTACTGATGCCATAAACAAGAGTGTCAAATTGTTAAGTCAACAACAGGAGTCACTGTGTACTTACTTATTTGGGATCTGTCCTTAATGTGTTGTCCAATGTGAAGTAATGCTATAGCTAGTACTGAAACAGTATTTTACACTTTGTGTTTCTGTGTGGGTGCAGACTGATGAAATCTTTACTTAATATATACTAAATCAATCTTCTGTATATAAAGATAATTGAAAATGAATCTTGATGTGAATGGAATGGGAGAAGGAGTGGGAGATGGGTGGGGTGCGAGTGGGAGGGAAATTATGGGGGGGGGGAGCCATTGTATTCCATAAACTGTACTTTGGAAATTTATATTTACTAAATAAAAAAAAAAGAGAGAGAGAGACAGGGAGAAAGGTCTTCCTTTGCCGTTGGTTCACCCTCCAATGGCTGATGCGGCCAGCGCACCGCGCTAATCTGAAGGCAGGAGCCAGGTGCTTCTCCTGGTCTCCCATGCAGGTGCAAGGCCCAAGCACTTGGGCCATCCTCCACTGCACTCCTGGGCCACAGCGGAGAGCTGGCTTGGAGGAGGGGCAACCGGGACAGAATCCAGCGCCCCGACCAGGACTAGAACCCGGGGTGCCGGCGCCGCAGGTAGAGAATTAGCCTATTGAGCTGCGGTGCCGGCCAGAGCCAATGTTTCAATACATAATATGTATGTATGTGTTTTTATACCAATGCAGTTGTATAATTAAAGAGAAAAAAAACACACTTTCAAAAGATGGAAAATGGGGCTGGTGCTGTGGGGTCGGGGGCCCCCCACTCTCCCTTCTTAGATCCTGCTCAGTGCAGTGGCCATGAGCAAGGCTGGAAGCAATGTCTCATCACCTGTGACCCATGGGGAACATTCCTTAGCCTCCCTTAGCCTCAGTTTCCTGGCCAGGAAATGGGCACAGTAGCAGCCAACCTATCTCCCGGGGGTCAGGAGTCTCTGGGCGGGCCTGGGACTGCTGGTTTCAGAGCAGCTATGGAAGACCTGAGGTTGGGTGGGTGTGGCAGGTCCTATGGTCACAGTGAGAGCAGACTCCTCTTCCAGTTTCCCTCAGCCACGGCCCCACTGGACCCCTGAGCGCGGATGTCATTGATGGCGGTTTAGAGCTGGCGGCAAGGCGAGGCACCAGGACATTTGGCTCTGCTGGGCTCCGTACACACCATGCCTGTGCTTACTTGTGGCCAGAGGCTGTGTCCACACCTCTCTGCCCATCCCATCACACCCCAGCTCCAGGCCCTTGTTAAAGGAACCACCGAATGTGTCAGCCTCCCCACCCCATCTGGACTCTTCTGGTTGACAGCTGTCTCCTTCCAAAATCCTGCCCCGAGCCCGCTGCTCCCAACATCTCCTTCCTCCTCAACTTTTCAAACCACCTGCACTGCTGGATGCAGAGCGGGCCACGGCACTCGTCAGGCTGCCCATGAGCTACACTCTGCCGGAGGGACACACAGGGGCAGCGGGCACTGGGACCTCAGGCGGCAGGCAGGGGGTCCTGCCTGCAGCTGCCGACTTTCTCGGCCTTGGGAGGGCACGGGCAGAAGCTCCCAGAATGCCCTCTTCAGCTCCCCAGGAGCCTGCCCTCAGGGTGGCCACTGAACAGACATCTCTTCATTTTCATCCACCTCGTGTTTCCAAGAATCCCAGGGCTGGCTCCTTGGGAGGGATCGGGGACAGTGGGGACTGCGCATGTGAAACGCGGCTGACCGCTGCATGGCCGCCACAGCTGGCAGTCTGTAAAGTTCTCTTGCCAAGCTCCTGCACAGAGCTAACACAGGGCCCCACCTCGGGTGGTGCAGGACGGAGCCCTGGTCAGAGGGGCAGCCTGCAGCCTGCGGGGGGGAGGGGGTGTGCGTGTCTCCTGAGCCCGGCAGGCAAACAGCTTCCGTGGGGCACCAGGCTGCCGCCGTCTAAGACAATGAGGGCTTGTTATGAGATCAGGAACCAGAGGCGGCCCTGGGAGGCTGCCAGGCGCACACACAGGCACCACATCCAGCTGGGGGCAGGAGGGCGGGCCCCCAGGCAGTGGGCTGGAGCCAAGGCCCAGGGATTTCGAGAGCCAAGTGCAAGGAGGACTTTGCCCAGCTCTGCCTGCCCCGAGGGGCCTCTCTCCCACAGCACCTGCGGCTTGTGGGGCTGGGGCTGCCTCCTGCTGGCACGCAGCTCAGCGATCCCACACAGTGCACAGGGGCTCCATTCCCCCTGGCCCAGACCTGGTGGTCTCCCCGTAGGCCCACGCAGGGCAGGGAGCGCTTCGGCCCTGTACACGGAAGGGAGATGCAGGCGGGGAGAGGGAGCGGCATTGGCGTAAAGGCCCCAAGCCTCTTGCTCTGGACACGATGTGTTTTAATGGTTTCAGTGGCCTAAAGGCCACGTGTGTGAGGGCGACAGGGCTGTCACACGAAGTAGGCAGCCAGGGCGGACATCTTGTCCTTGGGCCGCCTGGGGTTGGGCTTCCCGGGAGGCCGCCGGCCCCGGGCCCGCCCCCGGCCCTGCCTCCGCCCCGGCCCACCACGGTGCATGGGGTGGCAGGAGGCCGCGTGCTTCAGCTCCACCAGCTCCTGGAAGACAGGGTCGCAGAAGACGCAGCCCGTGTGCTGGGTCTCGTCGCCCGGGAGGGGGCACTTGGCCTTGTTGAAGTCCACGTGGAGCAGGGCGGCCTCGCAGGCGGGGCAGGTGTCAGCCGAGACCCGAACGCGGTGTGCATTCTCGAAGCAGTGGGCTACCACGTTGCACTTGTTGCACGCCACCTTCCACTTGGGGCCCGAGGTGGCGTCCAGCACCAGCACCCCACGCTCGCACTCCACGCACTGGCCGATGCCCAGCATGCTCAGCGAGTGTGGGCAGCTGGGATGCGTGCACTCGTTGCAGCCCATGCCTGGGGGAGAAGGAGCCTGGTGAGGCAGCCAGCCCTGCCCATTGCCCCCACGGCCCCCGGGGCCCTCCCCCCGGCAGAAAGTGCTCCACGGGGCCTGGCACTTGGGGACGCCTTGGCAGCCAGTGCGACCACACCCCCATCCTGGTCTCTGTCAACCTTTAAGGCCCTCCAGGCTTCCGTCCTAGTGCACCCCAGCCGAGCCCATCCCCTTTGCTCCACTTCCACGGCTTATCACCTGAACCCCACCTGGCACCCTTGTCACTGGGCCCCATGGGGCCGTGGGGGGGTCTCAAAGCCACTGCATGGCGGGTACAAGGCCTCCTTCCCCAGCCTCCAGCCCCGGGGTGAATGTGAGTGGATGCCACACTGCTACAGCTTCCTGGTCTGCGTTTGGGATGGCACCGCCCCAGGAGGCCATGAGAGACAGGAGGGCCCCGGCCCCTTCAGCCCAGGGCTCAGGGCCGGTGAGTGCAGGCAGGGCTGGGGGGGGGGGGGGCCTGGAAGCCACTCCCTGGACAAGCAGCAGGAGGGCAGGCCAGGCTCACCCTTCTTCATGTCTCGGAAGGGCGGGTGGTTGTAGCAGTAGGGGCACAGCGGGTAGGCCTTGCCCCGCGAGCCCGACGACCACAGGACCAGCTCGAAGTCATCGAGCGGGCAGCGCAGCTCCTTGTAGAGCTTGATGGTGCCGTTCTGGGGGAGGGTGTAGGTCTCGTCGCAGTGCGAGCAGTGCAGGCGGCTCGGCTTAGCCTGCAGCAAGGCAGGGGTGGGGCGTGAGGGCCTTTGCCTGCCCTCTTTCCCTGCCCCTGGCCGCGAGCCCTGTGGGTGGTGCTGGCAGAGCCGCTGTGTGGCAGCCAGGACGAGGGCCATCACTGCCGCACCGGGTCACCCCACCTACCTGGATGTACTTCATGAAGCGGTGGCACTTGCCGCAGCGCGACAGGGGCTTGCCGGTGGCCGCCAGGGGCGAAAAGGACACCTCCATCAACTCATCCATGCCTGGGGGCGGGCGGAGGGAGGCGTCATGGGGGAGGGGGGAGAGGGGCTGCTGACCGGCTCAGTGGGGGTCCCTGGGGGCTGGAAGCAGCAGCACTCCCCTGCGGACAGTGGGGCTTCCACTATGAGGGCAGGCGAGCAGGGCGGTGCGTGGCCCAGGCCCCGCGTCCACGCCGTGTGAACAGCCACCCCCTCTGAGGGTGCCTGAGCCCAGATCTGGAGCTAGTCTTCCACGGGTGGGCGGCGCCTGGTCCCGGTGCCGGGCTGCTGACACAGGGAGCTCTGCTGGGGGCAGGGAAGAGGCGGGCCTTACCGGCGATGGAGTCCACGAAGTAGTGGAACTTGCGCTTGAAGATGTCCAGGGTGTGGCCCAGGACCTGGCGGTAGTCGGCCTTGCCCTGGGCGATCAGGTTCAGCTGCTTCTCCACGGCGCTGCGGATGGTGGGCAGCACCAGCTCTGCGTCTGGAAGCAGGGGAGGCCGCGGCCGCGTCACTAGGCAGGACCAGGCTCACGCACTGCCCCCTCCTCCTCCTGTCCACTCAACCAGATGATGGCACCAGGCTGCCTCCTATGCCCTGCTTCCCCCCCACCCTGCCCCAGAAATCTTGGGCAACGCGGCCAGGGACATGTCACTCCAGGACTCACAGACGAGCCGCTCGCCATCCCACGCACAGGCCCGGGGAGGCTCACCGATCTTGTAGTAGCCGTGCACCAGGACGACGCCGAGGTTGGTGGGCTTGAGCCGGCGCCCACTCTCCACGGTGACGTAGTTGCGCTGGCAGATATTGTTGATGTGCACGGGGATGCTGGCGTCAGTCCCTAAAGCACACGGCAAGGCCCTGGCTGTGCCTCGGCCGGCCCCCCACTCTCCAGGTCCTACCCCAACCCCATGGGCTCTTGGTCTTTCCTTTCCATGCTGTGCCGGGCACATGGGTGCCTTTCGTGTCCTGCTCTCATGGCCCAGGGTGCTGATTCCCGCCTTACCATCGAGGGAGGCTAAGGAACTCTGCCCAGGCCACAGAGCTTATTCTGGGCGTGCCAATGTCACCTCCTGGGCCTCTCCTACCTGGACCCTGCGACGCCCAGCCCCCTCTCAGACCCCCCGTCTCCCCCCAGCAGCTCCACGAGCGAGTGTCTGCTGAGGCCCCAGGACCCACAGAGAAGGCTGGGGTTTGAGCCCCCAGGGCGGTGGGCTCTGCTCAGGTGCCCCTTACTACAGCCCATGGGCCTCTGGCCGTGTGTACTACTGGGCCGGGCGCTGCCTGGGGTGCGGCTGCCAGGAGCCAGGGCGTGGAAGAGGCGCCTAAGCCACGGCAGAGCAGAGCAGAGCAGTGCCCACTCCACGGCAGGCAGCTCCTTTGAGAGCAGCAGCACTGGGAAGCCCCCGGCACCCCAGGCTCTCGGGAGCAGCAGGCCTCCGGGATTCCAGGACAGAGCTGGACTGGCTGGGAGGACTTGGGAAGACGCTGTCCTGACTCTGGGGATAGCTGGGCCATGTGGCTGGTCCCTCGGGGTGCGTGGGTTCACAGCGAAGGCCTGCCTGGCTCTGGCGGGGCGTGGGCCCCGGCGGGCGCGCTCACCAATGCCATGCTTCTCCATGAGTGTGATGAGCTCGGCCTCGGTCAGGTAGTCGGGGGGGCTGGTCTGCTTCTCCAGCATCTTCACCTCGGCCACGGCGAAGGTGTCGCCCCTCTGGCAGGTGGGCAGGCTCTCCTCCAGGGGCACGCTTTGCCAGGGCATGATCTCCGTGAAGCCTGGCGAGAGGACGGTCTTCCCCGAGCAGGTGAACAGCTCAGGGCCGATCCGGAAAGAGATGGTGGTCTGGAGATACTTGCAGTCGTGGCTCACCGTGGCAATGAAGTGCCTGGTGATGTACTCGTACAGCCGCCATGCGTCGCCGCCTGCAACAGGCCTGGCACTCGTCACCCTGTGAGCTGGGCCGGGGCTCCCACTCGGGCACTGGATTCCAAAGCCCACAAACAGGAAAGCGAATGCACCCAAGGGAGATGGGCTCCTGTGCCCACCAAGTCCTTTTGGGGCCCCTCTGCCCAGCTGCTGCCCTGTCCTGGTCCCATGACAAGGGCATACAGCCAGGTGGTCCCAGGGCTACCAGGGGCCTGATCCTGTCCAGTGGGGGCCGTGTAGCTGGAGGAATGTGGGGGGGAGGGTGTGTCGGGATAGGGCCGGGAGCACCTGGTACCTAATTCGGCCTCCGTGGCAGACCTCATGGGGGTGATGGGAGGGTGGTCGCCAGCGTCATGGCCTTTGCGCGGGCGGTTGACACCTTCAGCTAACAGCCGCTTCACCTGCAGGAGAGGACAGAGAGGGGCCACATCGGGGCATGGGTTTGGCCAACGTGCCAGACAGCAGTCCAGGGCTTAGTGATGGGACGGCGGGGGCAGGCTGGCTCTCCTCACCGTGTCGGCCCAGTAGGGGTGGTTGGCCTGCTGTCGCAGGCAGCCCTTCAGGTCGAAGTTCTCAGGGTAGTGGGTGGTCTCTGTCCGCGGGTAGCTGATGTAGCCTTGCGTGTACAGCCGCTCGGCTGTCTGCATGGCGTGCTGTGGCCCCATGCCTGCAGGAGACAGGAGGCTCAGCACCCTCCCAGAGGGCTGCCCACAGGCTGCGTGCTCAGGCCCCACATAAGGTAGGCCTCTGAGCGGCTGGCTGGGGGGCCCCTGTCTGAGGCTCAGCTGCCCTCCGGGCCCAGGAATCACTGCCTGATAGGTGCTGAGCCCAGGGGTGGGGGTCAGCCCCGCCTGCACCCCTGGGGCTGAACGGGATCATCTCGGTGCGTCCCAAGCAGTCTTTGGGGGCTCTAGAGAAACGCCCTGCATACCCAGAGAAGAGCTGGCCACACGCAACATCTCCACGGTGTTCAGGGCCAGTGGCCTCTGCTTGGCCTTCTCCTTCCTGCTCGTGGCCTCCACCTGCAGGACGGGACGGAGGCAGTGATGCGGAGGTGGGAGGAGCCCGAAGAGAGGCAATCGAGCACGGGCAAGGGGCCTGCTTTCCTTTGTCTCTCTGCTTCTCAAACCCCCTCTTCCCTGCAGTCTGCAGGCTGGGTTCAGTGCTCGTTTGGGACCGGCAAGGGACACACAACAAGGCCTCTTTTCCAGACAGTTGTCTAGGAAAGAGAAAACCCGGAGGAGTGAGCAAGAGGCGGGAAGAAGGGGCTGCAGGCACGGCTGGCAGGAAGCCAGGACTTCACGTGCCATCACACAACTGTTCAGTGTGGACGACTCTCTTGAAACTTGCAGCAACGCCACGCAAGACCGACGGGGATCCATCTGTGGGCTGTGCTGGCTGGTGAGCTCCCCCTTCCACCTCTGGAAGGCACACTCATCAGAAGACAGGGCAGAAACAGTCCCAACGACTCTGCCCAGGGCCTGGGCCTCGGCCAATCCCCGGCCACGCCGGATTCCAGGTCCACAAACGTGGGTGCTAATGCTGAGGCTGCCTGTGGGTATGCAGTAGTGGAGCCCAGGGTTACGCAGGGTGATCTGGAGGCGGAGCTGGAGCCTCTGCAGGAATGCGACCCATGTGAACGCCTTCAGAAGTTCTGGGGCCTGAGAGAGCTGCATGGGTGGGCCAGCTGGCACGCAAGGAAGGGCAGGGTGGCTGAAGGTGGCCTGGCCACACCTCGATGGCTCTGGCAGCTTTCAGGGCCACGGGGCATCTGCAGAGCACGCCCTGTGCCCGTCACCCCACCCTCTTCCTGAAAGCGAGTCACACACACTCTGAGCAGGAAATATAACACCATGGAGATGCCAGGCGGATGGATCCCAGAGAAGTCCCCAGCTTGCTGTGTGGCCCTGGCCAAGCTCATCACAGAGGTCCCTCTGCAGCTACTAGCCCCCCCCCGAGATCACAGAGAAGGGACACCTGTGACATCTGCCCACTGGGTCACGTGGGAAGGGCCTGGCAGGTCCCAGGTGTGGACATGGGTGCCCCACAGCTGCCACGTTGGGAGAACTATCTTAGGAGTGGATGAATGAGCCAGGGGGACAGGTGTGGGTGGGGCGGGGCCATACCTGGGCTTCCTTCTCCTGCTTTGTCATGTTTAAGAACATTTGTGCGATCTCCCGGTCGAACACTCTCACTCGGTCCCAGTCCAGAAGCAGCGACCTGTCTTTGTCGGCGTTCACCTGCAGGACGGAGGACAGGAGGTGAACACACGAGGAGAAGCGGGCGGCGAGCCCAGCGCCTGGGTGGGCCTTGTGTGGGAGCCACGCAGCCCTGGCGCTGGTGTCTGCACCTGCTCCGGTGTGCTGATCCCGGCCTGAGCCCTGGTCTTGCTCGGGGTGGGCGGGGTGGCAAGGCTGCCGGTATCACATCCTCAGCAGCACCTGAGCCTCTGCTGCCCACCCAGGGTCCCTGTGTCAGCCCCAGCAGCTCCAGGGTCATGTTACGGATCCTGCAGCACGCGTCTGTGGAGGGTTTTATTTGAGGAAAGCGCCCTAGGACTTTCTAAAAAAATATTTTTGTTTATTTGAAAGGCAGAGAGACAGAGATGAGATCTCCCACCCGCCGATTTCGCTCCTCAAATGCCTGCCACAGCCGGGAGCTGGGAGCTCAAGCCGGGTCTCCCAAGGGGGTGGGGGGACACAGGTGCTTCAGCCATGACCACTGCCTTCCAGGTGGGCAGCAGCAGGACGCTGGGACGGGGAGAGCCGGGACCCACACCCGCCACTCGTATATGGACAGGGAGGCAGCGTTCGCAGGACTGTCTGACCGCTACACCCGGCCTCCCAGAATTTCCAAAAAGCTTAGAAGCTCAGGGCCCTGGTCCAGTGATCAGATGTGATTTTACCCTCGATTGCCAGAGCCAGCCTTGTCCCCACTCATCCAAGTTCAGCGTCCCCAGGCTCAGCCTAGCCGGGGCACCATAGGCCCACAGTGGCACCCTTACCCCTGAGGCCTGCAGGAGGAGGACGATGGTGATGACACAAGGCTTTCAGAGTCCACCCCCCAAACCCGGACACACACACACACACACACACAAACACACACAGAGCAGAGGCGGCACCTTGGCCTGCAGCACCCAGGAGAGGCCCAGTACACACACACACACACACACAGGAGGCACCTTGGCCTGCAGCACCCAGGAGAGGCCCAGTACACACACACACACACACAGCAGAGGCGGCACCCTGGCCTGCAGCACCCAGGAGAGGCCCAGTACACACACACACACACACAGAGAGCAGAGGCGGCACCTTGGCCTGCAGCACCCAGGAGAGGCCCAGTACACACACACACACACACACAGAGCAGAGGCGGCACCTTGGCCTGCAGCACCCAGGAGAGGCCCAGTACACACACACATACACACACACACAGAGCAGAGGCGGCACCCTGGCCTGCAGCACCCAGGAGAGGCCCAGTACACACACATACACACACACACAGAGCAGAGGCGGCACCTTGGCCTGCAGCACCCAATAGGCCTCCGGCTTGAAGGACTGGATTTTGTCGTGCCTCTCCACACAGAAGCCCAATGTAGGAGTCTGGCATGGCCCGAAGGAGATGAGAGAGCTGTCCAAATCGCCGTACTTCCCCTGGAAGTACTTGGTCTGGAACCTGGGTGGGGGCGGGGGTGAGGGTGGGGTGCGGGAGAGAAGGCCATGTGGTTAAGGATTCACCTGAGACCCCACTGTGAGTGCCCCGGGGCTGGGGTGGTGAGCGCAGGACAACCGGAGGTGGCAGCGAGAGGCAGGGAGGAGCCCTGGGGAGGAGTCACGCGTGCACGGGTGGGAAAGCCAACAGGAACAGCAAAGCTGGGTCCCAGTGGGCCAGGGAGCCCTGCTAATGGGTACCCCTGCCACACCCCCTCAGGACCCGAGTGCCAACGGGCCCATGCCACCTATGCAGCAGCGGCCTGTGTGACCCACGCCGGCACAGTGAAAACTGCCCAGAGGCCCAGGGCAGCCGCCCAGCGGCACCTGGTGAAAGCACAGCCAATGCGCAGGTCCAGCTCCTGGCGGGCGTCCACCGACAGCGCCTCGTTGTGGTCCGGCTCGCCCAGGCGGGCCATGGCGCTACAGATGTCTGTGTCTGTGATGGAGCTGAACCTGGCCCGGTACACGGTCTTCTCGCCGCCATGGGCCTTATTCATGACGGGGACGACGGCATCAAGGACCTGGTGGGAAGCCATCCGGCTGGGATCGCCTCCACCCCCCATCTCTGTCCCACCCCTCAGCCGTCAGGCCCGGCTCCTTCCGGGGCCCAGCCTCAGCACGTGTGTGGCCCCCTTCACCAAGACCCCCGCCGTCTTCCTGCCCTTCCAGGAGCCTCCATCTACGTGCAGACCCCTCACCCACGGCTACATTGCCATTCACATGCCCCTCCCCACTGCCGCCCTGCACTGCCCCCACCGCTCCTCCCCCTGCTGCCAGGCACACAAGGGACCTCGCAGTCCCCAAATCCACTGGGAGCCTACTCTTAGGAGGAGGGTGTGCTGGGGGTGAGTACGTGAGACTTTGAAGAGACTGGAGAAATACAGGGCAGGAAAAAGCCCAGCAGAGGCAAAGGCCACGGCCAGAGTGGGAAGGCGCCAGGTGGGCCCAGCTGCGGCTTGGGGGCGGGGGTGTGGGTGGGGTCCCACAGCTGAGACTCACTAGGAGGGCAGTGCGGAGGGAGGGGACAGTGTGTGAGCGAGTCTGCTCTCGCCGGAACCACCTCCTGCATCCTGAGTTTGCCAGGCCCTGGGCCGCACTAGGGGTGCCAGGGCGTCTGGGTGACCCTGTAAAGACCCACAGCCTGAGGGGCACCATGGGAGGAGCAGTCGGGTGCAGCCGCCTGCTTTCCTGGAGGGAGGGCTGGACGGGTGGAGGTGGGCGTGGGGAAGAATGAAGCCTGGGACAGGAGGGTGGCGCCGAGGCCAGGTGTCAGCTGGCATCGTCTGAAGGTCCCTGAGATGGCCCTACGCTGGGCCAGCCTTCCAGACCAAACTTGCGCCACCCCACAGAACACCCTGCCCCTGCTACGCTCGCTCGGCCTCGTGTCCCCAGCAAGGGCACCAGGATTTTCTGAGATGAAGCAGAGAAGGGCCTTTCTGAGCCATTATGAATGATTCCATGTGGCAGCCCCAGGCCTGGGGGACTGTGAGTGTCAGTGCGGAACGAGTGGCAGAGAGGTGGAAAGTGGGCCCCGCAGGGGGCACCCCACTCACCTCGAAGCAGATGTTCTCCCCTTCCTTGTCACAGTCCAGCCACAGCACGATGTAGTCGCAGCCTCTGCCCTCCACCTGCCACAAGGCACACGTGAACGTGAACAGGTGCCTGCCGCAAGCCCCGCCCCCAGCACAGCTGCCCAGGGGGCTCCCTGCCTGGAACAGGAGGCAGAGTCTGAACCCCAGGTTAGGAGGACGGTGCCCAGGCTGGGCCAGGACTGGCTGCAGTGAGACTGGCCACTCAGGAAACACTTTGGTTCACAATTGCTGGTTTGGGGCTGATGTGTGGCACAGCAGGTTAAGCCACTGCTTGCGACCCCAGCATCCCATACGGGTGCCGGTTTGTGTCCTGGCTACTCTACTTGATCCAGCGCCCTGCTCCCTGGGAAAAGCAGTGGAAGATGTTCCAAGTACTTGGGCCCCTGCCAAGGCCTGGATGATACTCCTGGTTCCAGAGACAGATGGAGAGACAGAGTTACCTCCCATGTGTATGTTCACTCCCAGATGGCTGCAACAGCCAGAGCTAGGCCAGGTGAAAGCCAGGAGCAAGGAGCTTCGTCTGGGTCTCCCATGTGGGTGGCAGGGGCCCAAGCACTTGGGTCATCTTCCACTCCTTTTCCCAGGCACATTAACAGGGAGCTGAATCGGAAGTGGAGCAGCCAGGACTTGAACCTGCCCCTGAATGGGAATGCCGGCGTTGCAGGTGGTAGTTTTATCTGCTATGCCACAACGCTGGTCCCTAAATAAATACATCTTAAAAAAAAAAAAAAAAAAAAAAAAGAACTGCTTGTTTGTGGACAGAAACAAAATCCGAACTGCTATGATGTTAACCCCAAAACTGCCTAGAGAAACGGCTGTGTAGAGTGGCTCTCAATGCTGACAGAGGCCACTCTAGGTGGGGAGACCTTGATTATGGTTTCTTCTTTCTCCTTATGTATATCCTCCAATTTCCCACAACGGGAAAGCACTTGCTTTACAATTAGGGAAGAAATCCCAAGCAAACAAATTACTGTATTTCAAAAGCAGAACGGGAACAAGTGTACAGCAGCAGGTAAAGATGCTGCTTGAGGGTTAAGCCACTGCCTACAGCGCCGGCACCCTTAGGAGTGCAGGTTTGAGTCCCAGCCGTTCCACTTCTGATCCAGCTCCCTGCTAGTGCACCTGGAAAAGCAGAGGGAGGTGGCCCACATGCTTGTATCCCTGCCACTCACATGGAAGACCTGGAAGACACTGCTGGGGAGGGAACCAGTGGACGGAAGATCTGTCTCTCTTTCTCTGTAACTCTGATTTTCAAATAAATAAATAAATCTTTTTTTAAAAAAAGGGGCCGGCATTATGGCATAGTGAGTAAAGCCGCTGCCTGCAGGGCCGGTATCCCATATGGCGCTGGTTTGAGTTCCAGCTGCTCTACTTCCGATCCAGCTCCCTGCTATGGCCTGGGAAAGCAGTAGAAGATGGCCCAAGTCCTTGGGCCCCTGCATCCATGTGGGAGACCCGGAAGAAGATCCTGGCTCCTGGCTTTGGATTGGCACAGCTCTGGCCGTTGTGGCCATTTGGGGAGTGAACAAGCGAATGGAAGACCTTTCTCTCTCTGCCTCTCCTTCTCTGTCTGTATAATTCTGACTTTCAAAATAAAATAAAATCTTTAGGGGCCAGTGCCGTGGCACAGTAGGTTAATCCTCTGCCTGTGGCGCCAGCATCCCATATAGGGGCTGGCTCTAGACCCGGCTGCTCCTCTTCCAATCCAGCTCTCTGCTATGGCCTGGGAAAACAGTAGAGGATGGCCTGCACCACATGGGAGACTGGGAGGAAGAACCTGGCTCCTGGCTTTGGATCAGCACAGCTCTGGCCATTGTAGCCATTTGGGGAGTGAACCAGTGGAAGGAAGACCTTTCTCCCTGTCTCTCCCTCTCACTGTGTAACTCTACCTCTCAAATAAATAAATAAAATCTTAAAAAAAATAAAATCGTTAAGAAAAATAAAGAAGATGCTGCCTGGGACCCGCAAACCCCATACTGGAGTGCCTGTGGCCGAATCCCAGCTCGGCCTCCGTTCCTGCTTCCTGCTATAGCACACTCTGGGAGGCAGTGGGCAACGGCTCAAGTAGTGAGAGACACGTCTGATCGCTGGATCCTAATTCTGACCTGGTCATTGCAGGCATTTGGGGGAGTGGACCAGTGGATGAAAGATCTCTCTTTCTCTCTGTGGCTCTGCCTTTCAAATAAATAAACACATAAAACAGAATAAGAAAAGCTGGGAACTGTGTAGCGAGTTGCTGTGTGCGATGCTGGTATCCCATAGTGCAGTGCTGGTTTGAATCCTACTGCCTTTGCTTCCAGCTTCCTGCATCCTGGGAGGCAGCAGATGACGGCTCAAGTGCCCGGCAGCTGCTGCCCACGTGGGAGACCCGGATGGAGTTCTGGGATCCTGGCTTTGGCATGGCTGGGCCCTGGCTATTGTGGAAACTTGAGGAGTAAACCAGCAGATGGAAGATGCTTTCTGTCTTTCTCTGTCACTCTGCCTTTCAAGTAGATGAAAATAAGAGAGTAAACATAAAAAAAAAAAAAAAAAAAAAAAAAAAAAAAAAAAAAAAAGAGCGAAACGCTTGTGCTCTCCTGGACTGAGCGACAGGTGTACTCAGCCTTGCTGGATGTGCTCAGGGGCACCAGGCCTGGAGGGGCCGTGTGGGCCCGCGGGGGACGCACAAGGGGCAGAAAGGCCTCCCTGTGAGGGCACAGGGACAAGCACTCGAACTGTGCTCAGCTCCCGGCTCCCGCCCACTGTGCCCACCGCTCGCACCTGCAGGAACTTCACCATGTTCAGCTTTGGATTGGCTTCCTTCTTCTCGGTCGGGGCTTGGCTGAACAGCTCCGCGGGGTCCACCTTGTCCCACTTGTTGTACTTCCCTACAAACCAAGGCCGTGATGCGCAGTCACACACCACAGCTCGCGGGGGTCAGCCTCTGCCACCTGCTGACCCCTCATGGGCGGCTTGGAGAGCCACTGGCCCAGGGTCCCCTGACAATCAGACGGGGTAGGGCATGGGTTTGGGTCTTGGGCTAACACCCACCACCCTGCCTTCCTTCGGCTGGGTAGGGCTGGGTAGGGCTGCTGCTCTGGCCTCACTTCCAGGGCTTCTCTGCAGCTGGAAGCTCCAGTCTTGGGCTGGCTCACTTTGTCAGAGCAGAAAACACTCCTGCCTCTTAAGGCCCAGCTCTTGCATGCTGGGTCCTTGGCTTGCTTGGAGGCCCTATTTCTTGCAGCCTGGGAGAATGGGGTCAGACAGATTCAAGTTCGAATCCTGGCTCTCCAGTTTTGCCATCCAGATACAGAGTCTGGAGCCCAGCTCTATCTATCCCTTTCTGTCACCGCTGAGCAGCGAGAACCACCACGGAGGCCTTGCCGCGTTGGGCAAGACCCACACCGAGAGCTCCGCCTTCCCCTTGGCATGGCGCCTCAGCAATCCTGGGCTGCAGGGGGTTTGGGTGTGAGGCCCCCCTGCCCCCCGCAAGAACAGAAGCTCACGGAGGCCTGGCTGAGAGTCCTGTCAGCCACACGGCCCTGCAGGGCCACTAACACTGGCCCTTGCAAGGAACAACGTGAGCATGACAGCGACAGCTGCTAAGTGGCAAGTGCCTGCGTGGGACAGGCTCTTTACCTCCTCAGCCACAGGAAGGCGCCCAGGGCAGGCAGTGACCCCGGGGACTCAGGAGCGCTGACCTCCAGGGCCTGGGTTCTGGGTGCCTCACCCAGGAACCCCTGGTCATCACTCTAACATTTGCCAGCTCCAAGACTCAAGTGTTCGGGACAAAGTTCTCTGTCGAGACATGTACCTAGCTCTGGCTGCACCCTGGGCTGCACAGTGCAGGCTGGGTGAGAGGGCGGGGAAGGGGTGCACTCACCCAGGAAGTCCAAGGTCATCACGTGGCCACAGACGGATGTCATCTTGAAGCGGACAGGCTGGCCGGCGAAGGTGCCGGTGTACTCGTGCACTGAGCATACGCCATTGAGCCCCTTGTGCGAGGACATGTTCCCTGGGGGAGAAGCACATGGATGCACACGCTGGGGAGACCCTGGGCCCGGCCGCTGTCTCTCGGAGAGCCAGAGCCCTCCTTTTCCCGAGCGGCCCGGGGAGAAACACTCCTCAGGCCCTGCCGGCAGTTGGGTACTGAGAGACACAGCCGTGCCCAGGGAAGCAGCACCTGTAAACCGCCGGCCTGGAGTGGGCCCGTGTCAGCTGCAGCCAGGACGGGGTACCCTCGGGCCCTCTGCTCTGTCTGCCCTCCTGGTTTCACCCTTCAGATTGACTGCTGCTTCATTTTCATGCAAACTTGACTCAAAGGTCCCTGAGAGCCCTAATGACCGGATGCTGCGGTGTGGCCTCACCCGCTGAGCCCTGGGTAGCAGGCACACTCCGGGGCCTCAGCCCCTCCAGACCACGCCTGGCAGCTGTGTGAGGGGCTCTTTCTCCCCCCGCTGCTGGACCAAGAGTGAGAGACAGTGCGCACCTGCCATCTCTTGGTGCCCCGCAGCCAAATACTCCTTGAACTGGGAGGGGATTTCATGGATGGGAGGAGACACCTCCCAGCCGGGCCCCCGGGCAGCTGGCGTGGGGTGAGGGGCAGGCATGCCCTCTCTAGCTCCCTGGTGCTTCAGGAGCACCTGCGGCCACTCCTGAGCGAGCAGAGGTGCAGGGGCCGAGCCAGGGGGCCAGCAGGCAGTGGTGCGTCCAGGGATGGCTGAGACGGGGGGCGAGGCCCTGACTCAGTCTTCCTCCTTCCAGGATGGGTTTCTGCTGCTTGGAGCCCACACCCCTGCTGGCACAGCGCTCAGACAACGACCGCCCCTTCCCCTGCCCCTGAATTAGGCCTCGCTCCTTTTGAGTGTGCACACAAACTCGGCCCGCGGTCGCCAACGCTGTGTGGCTTCATTAGTGCCTGCTGACCTGCGGGCCCAGCTGGGAAAAGAAAGAAACGTCCAGAAAGGCTAAAGGCACCAGGACCACGGTTACGGACCAAAGCACTGGTGGGGAGGTTAAGGACCTACCTCGAGAGAGGATCTTGGCGATGGACTGGGCCAGGGACGGCTTTTCCGCCACCATGAGCACCGTCTTCATCCTGGCTCTGGGCTGTCAGGGTCCTCGGCCCCTCACTCCACAGGTACCGGGCGACAGCGAGGCTCAGAGACGGCTCTTCCACAGCTCCCACGCAACCCACACTGGCACCAAGGGAACTCAGTTGAAAGCAAACACACACCCTGAGAAAAGAACGAGAAATGAGGGAACCTGGACGGCCTGAGACAGAAACAAGTGCCCAGGTCACCCGCGGACTCACACGGCCCTAGGGACGTGGGCTTGTTTGGAGGGAGCTCACGGGCTCCCATTGGCCTGCAGGCCAGGAGGGAGGCGCTGCGGCAGGGCGGAGGCCCTCCCACTCGAGGGCGTGGTCTCCCAGAGCAGAGGGGCCCCGTCACGGCCTCTGTCCTGCTGGCTCCCACGGGTGACAGTGGTACCCCTGCCTAGGCTGAGCCCCGTCTGGAGAATGCAGGTGCCCAGGCAGGGCATCTGTCTCTGGAGCCAGGAGCATCATCCTGGTCTCCCATGTGGGTGGCTGGGGTCCAAGGACTTGGCCATCCTCTGCTGTCTTCCCAGGCACATCAGCAGGGAGCTGGAGCAGACGGCACTCTGGGTAAGGGATGCTGGCGTTCCAAGGGGCCGCTTAAGCCACTACGTCATGATGCCGGCTCCGAGAACTGTTCTGTTCTGGCAGGATGAGCCACGTCCTCCCGTGCCCCACACCTCTGTCCCAGCCCACTGCACTGCAGGTCACAGCCTGTGACGGCCTTGTCCTCCCACCGGGACCCTAGCTTAAGGTCTACGTCACTGCAACAGCCGTCTCTGCCGGACACGTGGCGGCTAACACCGTCGGCAGAGTGAGAAGTAAAGTAAAATAAAGTAAAACCAAGACAAGACACACAGGCTTTCTACCTGTTTGATCGTTATAGATGCAGCAGTGGTATTTGTAAATGTAGCAGGGTGTTTTTAACAACAGCCTCCTATGGAGACAGTTGGCCGGTTTTTGGGGAAGAAAATATGAAGATTTCCATTTTGAAACTTCCGCCAAGGAGCAGGCCTCGGCACAGTGCAGAGGATGCTGCATCCAGGTCCCGGCTCCGCTTCTGACCCCAGCTTCCTGCTGACGCACACCGGGGAGGCGGCCGGTGACAGCTGAAGTGGGTGGGTCCCTGCCGCCCGCACGGGAGACCTGTGCTGAGCTCCCGGCTTCAGTCCGTTCCAGTCCCAGTCATTGCAGGATTTGGGAAGTGAACCAGTGGATGGGAGATCTCTCTCTCTCTTTCAAATAAGTCAACAATGACCAAAAAAAAAATCAGAGCTAAAATGAGTTCCTAGGAGAACTTCAGAAATCCATGGAAAGGTGAGTGATGAAAAAACTAGGCCCGGATTTCAAATTCTGCACCAAAATAAACTTACCCTGCAATTCCTTTTTCTGTGAACTCTTTAACTATCCTCATGGTTCTCTCTCTAGCAGAAACCCGACCTGGACACTCAGGAGGGGCAGGCGCGCGAGCACGCACGGATGGGGACACACACTGGCACCGCCCCGGCATGCAGCAGACTCGGCACCTCTCCTTCCAGGAATGAGCACCCCCGGCACGCTGGGCCAGTGCTGGGTGCAGAGCCCACTGCACAGAGCGACAGCAAGCCCTGTCTTTCCAGAACTTGCACCAGTACCAGGGAGCCAGCAGCTGGGAGGGTCTGGGAGTTAGCAGGGCTGGGCCAGGGGCTTCTGGGGAAAGAGCCCAGGTAAAAAGATTAGGGGATGGCCGGGCAGCCTGGAGGAACAGCAAGGAGGCTGCTGGGGTCCCTTGAGCCTTGACTGAGGGTTGGCACTGGGGGGCAGTGGAGGCTTCGACGGGACTGAGATGATCTGACCTCAGGTCTTCACTGAACCCTTCCCGGAGTCAGAATGTGGACAAGACGAGGAGGGGCGGGAGGTGTGACAGCAGCGCAAGGGTTTCTTGCTAAGGCTGCTGAAGGGGTGGCCACTGATGGAGGTAGAAACAGCAAGGAGGGAGCAGTTCTAGCTGGAATGAGAACAGCCAACATGCTGGCCCTGGAGGAGGTGATGCTCGGAGGAGTGAGCTAAAGGGCAGACGCCAGGCTGGAGGCTGGGGGGGGGAACCAGCAGGGGGAGTCGGGACAGGCGGGCAAGGTGGCCTCTGAGACCTGGCGGTCCAAGGGCCCAGGCGACCCTCATGGGGTCCTTTGGTGAGAGACAGAGGTGAAAGCTGAGTGGGTGGGCGCTCAGGAAGGCCTGGGAGAAGGGGAGGGGAGGACACACCAGTGTGTCTGCATGCGGCTGGGGCTGCCCTGCAGAGGACCAGAGGAGATGCAGAGGCAGGGAGGGGCTGACAGCCATGCACCCGGGGCGGGGTCGAGGGGGTGACAGGCGGCCGGCCAGCCTTGGTGAGGAGAGGAGGGAGGGCGTGTCCAGGCAGTGCAGGGGGTGCGCCAAGGTCCAGTTCTCCTGATGGAAGAGGAAGAGGCGGCAGAGGGAGGCCTGGTCGGGGTGGGTAGCAGGAGTCCAAGGAGGCCACTCTCAGGGGCACGATGGCCGACTCGGGACCCGGGGTGAGCTGTGGGGGCCGGCAGTGCTGTCCGTGTGGACACTGAACACCCCCGCCGCGGCCAGGACAGGGCGGCGCGGGAGCGACCCCGGCTGTTGCACGCAGTGAAGCCAGGCAGGTCTCTGCCGTGAGACCCATCCCACAGCGCGAGACCTGGCGTTCACCGCGGGGAGCTGGGCAGACCAAGGCCTGCCCCTCTGTGCAAGGCCACACCTGGCGGTGGCGAGGAAGAGACAACTGCTGTGGGGGCACTTGAGGGGGCGATGTACCTGGTCACACATGTCTGCAGGGGACCTCAAAAGGTCAGAGCAGAGTGTGTGTGTGTCAGGCCTGGGGACAGGGCTGAGGGGGCTCCTGCCCACCATACCCCCTCTTGCACCTTTTACCTTTGGTGCTACGGACACGTGTGATGGGTCAACAGGAACTAAGACAACGGATTTAAGAAAAGACACACTAGGGGCGGCTGTTTGCTACAGCAGGTAAGATGCTGGCTAAGACACCCGCGTGCCATGCTGGGGGCTCCACACTCAGCCCCTGCACTTGACCCCAGCTTCCTGCTAATGCTGACCCTGAAAGGCAGCAGTGGTGGCTCAAGTAGCTGGGGTCCTGCCAGCCACGTGGCAGACTCAGACTGAATTCCCGGCTCTGGGCTATGGTCTGGCCCAGTCCCAGCTGTTGCAGCCATCTGGGGAGTGAACCAACGAATGGGAGAGCTCTCTCTTTTCCTGTCACTCTGCCTTTCAAACAAACACATTTAAAAAAAATTATTTGAGGTCTCTAAAATTTAAAAACTGATTTTAGGGTCTGGCGTTGTGGCATAGGTTAAGCCTTCACCTGCGGTGCCGGCATCCCTTGTGGGTGCTGGTTCACGTCCTGGCTGCTCCTCTTCTGGTCCAGCTCTCTGCTTATGGCCTGGGAAAGCAGTGGAAGGTGGCCCAAGTCCTTGGGCCCCGGAACCCACATGGGAGATCTGGAAGAAGCTCCTGGCTTCAGATTGGCACAGCTCTGGCCACTGTGGCCATCTGGGGAGTGAACTAGTGCATGGAAGACTGTTCTCTGTCTCTCCCTCTCTCTGTAACTCTACCTCTCAAATAGCTAACTAAAGAAATATTAAAGAAAAAAAAAAACGTGACTTTAAATCTTTTGAAAACACGTCCCCTTGGTGTTTTTTTCCCCATGGTGTCAAAGTCCCATCTCTCCTGCTCCCTTCATACCCAAATACTTGAGTTTTTCGACAAAGAGCGAGCAAGCTGACTAGTCACTCCAGAGAGACACGTTTTGTCTCTGCATTATCTCCATTATCTGAGATCATCTCAAGTTACCCAGGAGCAGGGCTACCTCTGGGCAGCACACAGCAGGGCACGTGCGCTTCAGACAGCCTGTCCACCTGTCAGGCCATGCAGCTGCTACTCATCTTTCACATGCACCTATAGCATTGGCTCTAGGAAAAAAAAAAAATCCTCATTCTTGGGACAGATGTTTAGCCTGGCAGTTAGGGTGTCCACATTCAGCATCTGAATGCCTGGGTCTGAGTCCTGGCTCTGGCTCCCAACTCCAGCTTCCTGCTAACGTAGCCCCTGGGAGGCAGTGCTGACGTCTCAAGTAGCTCGGTCCTGTCAGCATGTGGCATTACGTTCCCAGCTCCTAGTTCTGCCTGGCTACTGCGGCTGTTTGTGGGGTGAGCCAGTGGATGGGACTTTACACTCTCTCTTTTGGTCTCTCTCTTAAATAGTTAAAAAGAACAACAAAAAAGGAAATACAAGTTCTGGTTCAACGTCTCACACTTCAGCAGTGGATGCATATTTGGTAGTATTTCGAGTATCACAGTTTTACTGGGGAAAAGCCCCACTGCGTCCTAGGATCCGGAATCACAGAATCCCGGGGCAAGGGCCTCACTGACACCTGGCGCAATCGTCTCGAAGAGGAGCAAACCCAGAGGAAGTGATTTCCAAAGGTCGCCCGGGACGTTGGTCGGGTCAGGGCTGAAACACATGCTTCCTGTTGGCTGAGTACGTTTCTCTTCAGCAGCATCAGGTTCCACGGAGTTCCACAGAGAGAGGGGCAGCGGGCGTGAGACAGAACCTCCCATCTGCGGGTTCACTCCTCAAATGGCCACAGCGGCTGGGGCCTGGCCGAAGCCAGGGTCCTGGGCTCCACTTCTGACAAGGCGGCTGCAGTCTTAACCGGGGTGCATCCTTCCTGACCCAGCCGGGGGCCCCCTTACTTTCTCAGTGGGAGCCGGTGAGAGGCAGCCTGAGGACAATGGCTTCCGAAATCCACTTCCCCTGCTCACATTCCTGCTCTACCAACACGAGTGTTCACTTGAGCTGCTGCCTTTAAAAAAAGAAAACGGCCGGCGCCGTGGCTTAACAGGCTAATCCTCCACCTTGCGGCGCCGGCACACCGGGTTCTAGTCCCTGTCGGGGTGCCGGATTCTATCCCGGTTGCCCCTCTTCCAGGCCAGCTCTCTGCTGTGGCCCAGGAAGGCAGTGGAGGATGGCCCAGGTCCTTGGGCCCTGCACCCGCATGAGAGACCAGGAGAAGCACCTGGCTCCTGGCTTCGGATCAGCGCGATGTGCCGGCTGCAGAGGCCATTGGAGGGTGAACCAACGGCAAAAAGGAAGACCTTTCTCTCTGTCTCTCTCTTTCTCACTATCCACTCTGCCTGTCAAAAAGAAGAAAAAAAAAAAAGCTTAACTTGATCAAGATGGCCAGAAACTGGCTGTTCATGGTCAACCATAGGGTGCATCGAGTTCAGTCCTGTTGCTGGCCAAAGCCTGCAGTCTGACTTCCTACTTCCAAGACAGAGCCAGGGAGGGCTAACGGGGTGTTGACATCCAACATTCCACAGTGGGACTCGGATTAGGACTCGAGTCAAGTGGAGGATGAGCGGTAGGCCAGCCTGCCAGCGCTTGGCCCGCTGCCCCCACCAGCAGAGGGAGCCCCGGGGAGACAACGCACTTACACGGGTCTCCTTTCATGTCAGGGTCTATGCCCAGGTCGGGTGATCCTGATAGTGGAGGCCTGGCGGTAGCCCAAACCACACTCAAGCGTCTGAGGAGTTCCTAGCTCAGTAGAAGAGCTGGTTAAAAAGAGGCTGCATCAGAGTCTCCCTGGGGAAAGATGGAGAAATCCCAAACTTCAAACAGCTAGGAGGGAGACACACAGGGGAGCTCCTAAAACCATCAGTGGACGGCACAGGTGTGGAAAGATGAGACATCTCGTGAGACAGAGCCCAGAGTGGAAGGAAGAAGAAAAGGCAACTCCCCTCTTGACTTCTGATGAGAATCAGGTGGCTCGGGAGGTCCTTCTGAGTCGGTCCCACCAGGAGCCCTTGACAAACATCATGGTGTGGCCTGAACGGGAAGAGACACGCGGGAGTCACCCGGATGTACTTTTTTTTTTTTTTGACAGGCAGAGTGGACAGTGAGAGAGAGAGACAGAAAGAAAGGTCTTCCTTTGCCATTGGTTCACCCTCCAATGGCCGCCGCGGCCTGCGCGCTGTGGCCGGCGCACCGTGCTGATCTGAAGCCAGGAGCCAGGTGCTTCTCCTGGTCTCCCATGGTGTGCAGGGCCCAAGCACTTGGGCCATCCTCCACTGCACTCCCAGGCCACAGCAGAGAGCTGGCCTGGAAGAGGGGCAACCGGGACAGAATCCGGCGCCCCGACCTGGACTAGAACCCAGTGTGCTGGCACCGCAGGCAGAAGTTTAGCCCATTGAGCCGCAGCACTGGCCCCGGATGTACTTTCCTGATGCATCAGCCAGAGAGCACAGGAATCTCCACAGAGAAGAACCAACGGTGTCAGGGTTAGAGGAGGGGGAGGGGTTGCATGTTCTAATATCTTTTTTTAAAAAAAAATGCTAATCAGGGATGGGCCTGCGCCGTGGTGTAGCAGGTAAAGCTGCCAACTGCAGTGCCGGCATCCCATGTGGGTGCTGGTTCGAGTCCTGGCTGCTCCACTTCCGATCCAGCTCTCTGCTATGGCCTGGGAAAGCAGTAGAAGTTGGCCCAAACGCTTGGGCTCCTGCACCCGTGTGGGAGACCTGGAGGAAGCTCCTGGCTCCTGGCTTTGGATCAGTTCAGCTCTTTCTGTTGTGGTCATTTGAGGAGTGGACCAGCAGAATGGAAGACCTTTCTCTCTCTGGCTCTCTCTCTCTCTGTAACTCTTTCAAATAAATAATTCTTAAAAAAAAAAAAAAAAAAAAAAGAAGAAAGAAGAAAGAGTCTTAGAAAAGGATTCCAGCCCCTCCCCCACCCACAGAGCAGCCGTGGAATGTGGCTTGGGCAGATGGGATGGGCTGCTGGTGGGGGAAGCTGGATAAGGGATGCCTGAATATCCCATACTCTCGGGATGCCCTCAGAAAGAGGATACTAGGAGGACAATCCTGATGGGGCCATCACAGAGGCATCACACAGGCTACCTAACATAGTCAATAAACCGGCAGGGAAGGCAGCATTGGTGACCTCCTTACAGGCTGGCTAGAAGAGTACCGTGGAAAATGGAACAGTGCTGTAACTTCAATCCTCATCTCTCCGAACTGAGCCGGAGTCCTGAGCCAAACGACTGAAGAACAAAGAATAGGAGTCAAATTGGGACCAAAAAGCGTAAACAGGGAAAGAGGAGGGATTGGCCAGCAGGTCTGGTGGGCCATTCTCAACACAGCGTGCACCTGCAG
The DNA here is from genome assembly GCF_033115175.1 of Lepus europaeus. NCBI lineage: Eukaryota > Metazoa > Chordata > Mammalia > Lagomorpha > Leporidae > Lepus > Lepus europaeus. The sequence continues at coordinate 27,969,366 of NC_084849.1, forward strand.
AGGTAGCACACCTCACTAGGCAAACTCCTGGTTGTTCCGGAGTAGCCAAGTCCCAAGGGGAAACTGCAGCGCATGCAGGAGGTAACTGTAGCGCAGGGAGCGTCTGGGAAGTGTACACCCCGCAGGACTCAGCCAATGAGGGCCCTGCGTGCTAGTACACAACTTGCTCGGGTGTACCCGCTCATCGGACACGAGACCTTGCAAGACCCGAGTCCACCTCTCGAGTGGACAGGGGAGGGTATCCCCCACACCATCCACCCAAAGAATCAGAAACGGAACAACCCTTAAGCTCCTCTGGGCCGGGCACGCCACGGCCATCAACACTGCTTCATTTAATCTCGCCAACAACTCTTAAGGGCAGGGACTGTCCGTTTTTACACTTTTCCCTCTCCAGATCACCAGTAAAGGGGCCAGTGTCGGTGCCCCTGGCACAGGACCCCCAGTGCTCAGTGGCCATGACGCCTTCCGCGTCCTATTCCCACAGGCCGGGGAAGCGAAGGGGCAAGACGAAGCCATCGCCTCCCCCGCCCCGACAAACCGCTGCCCCCGGACCCCGGGCCCCTCAGACCGCCCGGAAGTGGGCGCCGACCACCGCACCGCCTCGGCTTCCCGGCCCGGGAGGTTCCGACAGAAAGAGCCCGGAGAGGCCGCCAGGAGAACAGTGGCAGCGCCGGCGGCGCCCGGCCCCCGCCCAGCGCGAGGCTGAGCGCGCAGCCCATCCCCGCTCCCGCCACCGCCCCGGCGAGCGGGCACGCGAGGCCCGGCCCGGGACCCTCTCCTCTGCCCGGCCAGCACTCAGGACCCCGGCCGGAAGACGGGCTGCGCGGCCTGCTTCCGCGAGCAGCCCCTCTCGGCGCCCGCTGCTCACCCGCGGCCCCACCGCGCCTCGTCTCCGGCTCCCGCTCCCGGGGAGGGGCGGCCACTGCACCCCCGACTTCCGGGTCCGGCCGCCTCGGGCGTCCCCGCGTCCGTCCGACTCCCCCGTCCGACGGTGTCTGCGGGTTCCGGCGCTCGAGCGTTCCTGGGGCACCGCCCCGAATCCCCGCCGCCATCTTTGAGGGGTTCCGCGGAGCTCCGCGTAGACTCCCGGGGGGCTCGCTGTCCGAAGGGGGCTCCCCCAAACTCTCCACCCGGATTCTGCTCAGCTACGGGGAGCCAGTCATGACAGCCATCGTGCCAGTGATTGTGATGGTTGCTAACAAAGCTACGGACGTGTGTGCAGCAGGCTTTCGTCAAAGCCGTACCGTTTGTGGGATGCACGAGCGGATGATGTGTGCAAAACACCTGGAAATAAAAATGCTTGTGTCCGGCGCCGTGGTGTAGCAGGAAAAGGGACCGCCTGCAGTGCCGGCATCCATATGGGCGCCGGTTCGAGTCCTGGCTGCTCCACTTCCAGTCCAGCTCTCTGCTGTGGCCCGGGAAAGCAGTGGAAGATGGCCCAAGTGCTTGGGCCCCTGCACCTGCACCTGCACCCGCGTGGGAGACCTGGAGCTCCTGGCTTTGCCCTGGCTCAGCCCTGGCCGTTGTGGCCATCCCGGGGAGTGAACCAGTGGACGGAAGATTCTCTTTTTAGATTTATTTATTTGAAAGTCACAGTTACACAGAGAGGCAGAGAGAGAGAGAGAGAGAGAGAGAGAGAGTCTTCCATCCGCTGGTTCACTCCCCAGATGGCCGCAACGGCTGGAGCTGCACCGATCCAAAGCCAGGAGCCAGGAGCTTCCTCCCAGTCTCCCACGTGGGTGCAGGGGCCCGAGGACTTGGGCCATCTTCTACTGCTTTCCCAGGCCATAGCAGAGAGCTGGATCAGAAGTGGAGCAGTTGGGACCCGAACCGGCGCCCATATGGGATGCTGGTGATGCAGGTGGTAGTTTTACCCGCTACACCACAGCGCTGGCCCCATAAATAAATCTTTAAAAAAAAATTTTTTTTTTAAGAAAAAGATATAAATACCGTTAGTGTTAGGATTATGGAGGGATTGCCTCGTTATTTTCTCGCGGGGCTCATCAGCCCATGCGACCCTCACCCGTCTTCAACATGAGCTGGAGGTCACCCCACCCTGATCCAGGCCCCGCCGGCTGCCTGCAGCTCTCCAGGCCTCAGCCGACCCCTACCCCAGCACAGCGGTCACGGCTGAGGCCGGCTCCAGAGTTCCTGGGTGCAGTTAATGAAGATCCCGCAGGGGCCAGCAGGGGGCGTGGGGGGCTCTGCTCTGGAGGCCAGGGTGTCTGCCGTTGCCATTGCGCCCTTACGCTACACCCCCTGGGTCAGGCTCCCGGGGGAGCCTTAGGGAGGTATTTGTATGCAGGGTGCCTGTTTTAAGGGTGAGCGGTTCCCCCACCCTGGGGCTCCAGGAGGCAGAGCCCTGGGGTGTCTCCTTCATGGCCTTGGCCTTCTCTCTCTCCTCTTCCTCCCTACTCAGTGTGTCTGGTTATGGTTGTGGCTATGCCGCAACCCGGTACCAGCATCAGCCAACACAGAGTCCCAGGCTGCGCATCCATAAGCACCCAAATCAGCCCGTGGGGATCCCAGCTCAGTTCCCAGGCTCCGAGTTGAGCAACACAGCAAGGCTTTCAGGCTGTGGACAGGCTGCTCGGATCTGTCACTTCTCTCACACCTCCGTGAAGCTTCAGCCCCGGAGGGGAACGAGACACGAGTCTCTCTTGGTCCCCAGCACGGCCTCCTCCCTCACTCTGTTAAGGAGGCTGCAGCCTGGAGTGTGCAGGGTTGAATCTGCCCTGCCCTGCGCGTGTGTGGCACCAGCTCCGGCTGGTGAAGGCTTGAGTCGGCAGGCAGCACCTGTAATAGGTTCTGAGATGGGGCCGGCACTGTGGCACAATAGGTGAAGCCTCTGCCTGCCGTGCCGGCATCCCATGTGGTCACCAGTTCGAGTCCTGGCTGCTCTGCTTCTGATCCAGCTCTCTGCTATGTCCTGGGAAAAGCAGCAGAGGATGGCCAGGTGCTTGGGCCCCTGCACCCACGTGGGAGACCTGGAAGAAGCTGCTGTATCTTAGCTTCAACCTGGCCCAGCCTGGCTGTTGTGGCCATGTCACTTCCAGTGGATGGAAGATCTCTCTCTCCTCTCTCTATATATCTCTGCCTTTCAAATAAGTAAATAAACCTTTAAGAAAAAAAAAACAAACAAGCTCTGAGACAGCGTGGGGTGCTGCAGGCACAGCTCTGAGAGACCCCAGTGGTGACTGCACCTCGGATACCTGGGCTCCTGTCCTCAGTGCTCCCAGGGGCCTGGCCTGGTGGCTCCAGCCCCTGCCCAGGCCTTACATGCAGGTTGTAGACTCATTTTGAATTAACTTAAAAATAATTTATTTTTCATTTTATGAGGAGAGAGAGAGAGAGAGAGAGAGAGAGAGAGAGATCTTCTATCCACAATTCATTCCCCAAATGGCTGCAGTGGCCAGGGCTGGGCCAAACTGAAGCCAGGAGCCAGGAGCTTCCTCCTGGTCGCCCATGTGGGTACAGGGGTGCAAGCACTTGGGCCATCCTCCACTGCTTTCCCAGGCCATAGCAGAGAGCTGGATCAGAAGTAGAGCAGCCAGGACCTGAACTGGTGTCCATACGGGATGCCGGGACAGCAGGCAGTGGCTTTACCTGCTACACCACAGCACATGTGGTGTGAGGCAGGGAGCCAGCATCGATGGTGTGAGTAGCGTTCCAGGCTGCCTGCTGTCGCCCTTGGCTGTGTCTGCACAGCTTGGGCCTGCTGCCTGTGTGTGTGGCAGTGAGGTCATATTTGGAGTTGTGAGGATGATCTCGCAAGGAGGGAATGTCTTGGAAAGTAGCCAATCGGGACCTGGCCCAGAGCTCCCTGCCCTGCCCCACTTCTACAGAGCAATGGCAGACAACCCTCTCTCCTCCCAATCCTCCTGAATCCCCTGGCGAGTCCCTCCATCTCCTCCCCCTCTCCCCTTTTCTTCCCTTCTTCTCCTTACTGCGACTTGACCAGGGGCCTTACTGGCATGTTGCGCACCTGCTGCTTCTTTCTGGGGGACTCCCTGAGAGTAGCTCTTCCACACTGCACCAAGATGGGGAAAGAGGGGCCGGCGTGGCACAGCGGGTTAAGGCATCCCCTGTGACGCTGGCATCCCATATGAGCACCAGTTCGAGTCTCAGCTGCTCTGCTTTCTGAGCAGAGCCTGGTGCACCTCTCCCAGCCTGGCACCACCGACAGCTGCTTATTTGGAACCAGACCTTGGAAAAGTCTCTTCTTTTCCAGAAGGGCTCACCAGGTGCCAGTCCCAGCAGGTAGCCCTTCTAAGCAAATAACTTTATTCAACACACTTGCAACTCTCTGTGAGGTGGGGACTCTCAGTAATTTTGCAATGCAGAACGATGAGACACTTACACGGCAGGGAACCTTCAAACAAGCTCCAGGGGGCTGTGCGCCTGCAGGGCGTGGTGGGGGTGTGTCTCAGGATCTAGGGGGAATTCGGTGCAGAAGCTTCCAGAAGCAAGCATCCTCCAATCCACAGTGACTCGGGCAAGGAGAACGTGAACGGGAAGTGTAAGGAGGGAAGCAGGTGTGCTTCCCGTGTGTGCCTCCAGGGGCCCCTGGCAGGCAGCGGCGAGGCCCAGACACACCCTGGGGAGGGCAGCTGCTGGGCACATGCACAATGCCCTTCCTGGCCACACTGGCCACGGCAACCTGGGTGGCATCAGAGACCACCACCCAGAGCCAAGGTCCATCCCCCAGCCTGTGTTTCTTTTCTTTTCTTTTTTTTTTTTTTTTAAATTTTTGACAGGCAGAGTGGACAGTGAGAGAGAGAGAGAGACAGAGAGAAAGGTCTTCCTTTTGCCGTTGGTTTACCCTCCAATGGCCGCCGCGGTAGGCACGCTGCGGCTGGCGCACCGCGCTGATCCGATGGCAGGAGCCAGGTACTTATCCTGGTCTCCCATGGGGTGCAGGGCCCAAGGACTTGGGCCATCCTGCACTGCACTCCCTGGCCACAGCAGAGAGCTGGCCTGGAAGAGGGGCAACCGGGACAGAATCCGGCACCCCGACCGGGACTAGAACCCAGTGTGCCGGCGCCGCAAGGCGGAGGATTAGCCTAGTGAGCTGCGGCGCCGGCCCCAGCCTGTGTTTCTAAGTCTTGACATTCCTCCAAAACACTTTCCCGCTCCCCTGCCTGGGATTGCTCCACTTCCGGTCTCTGCCCAAATGCCCGTGGCCACCCAGCCCTGCTTCTCTGCCCAGACAGACCTTGCCTAAGAGCTGCTCTCAAACTGCTGTTCTTCTGCCCACCACACCGTAGGCCCCACTGCCTCGCACTTGACCCTGGCCCTGGCCCGGCCTCTGGTCCTGCCACTGATGTGCCAGCCGCTGACCTGCACTGAGCATCTGTGCCACCAGGGTGGCGCTCGCTGTTGTCTTTGCTCTGTCCTTGGCCCTTGCAAAAGCACCTGTCACTCGCAGGCTCTTGGTCTCTGAGCTGGTCCCGTGTGTGCGACACTGGTACGTGGATGGATGACGAGGGTGGGGGTGATCGGGGACCGCCAGCACTGTGTCCCAAGCAGGAGCCCCTCTCCCAGCCTGTACGGGGCTCTCCAGGGCATTAATGTGACCTGGGGGTTCGAGCGGCTCCCTGCTGGGTGGGACAGGCAGTGGGCACCTTCCCGGGAGGGTCACTTCCTTTCCTGCCGCTGGTGCCTGGGTTGGCACGGGTAGGGCCAGAATTGAGACGGTGGGGGTGGGCAGGACGCAGCGGGGGTCCCCCTCCCCTGCTGGTCACTCAGTGACTCCCTGCATCCATCATCCCCTGGCTGTCCCTGGCCCTGCCTGTCTTCCCAGTCCAGGGCTTTCGGTGTGTGGGTCTCGGCCACTCCCACGTCTCCTGATGCCACCTCGTGTCTCCCTGGGCAGCAGCTTTCATTGTACTGGGCCGGGACCCGTCCGAACTCACATCACGAGCCTGGCCTTCCGCAGGTGCCCGTGTCCAGGTCTCCTCCAGCAGCCGCCCGCCTCAGCTCAGCTGTCTGTCTTCAACCCGGAAGTACTTCTCCGACCCGCCCCCCCCCCCCCCGGAGAAGGCCACTCCTGCTGCTTCTGTGACTCGGCCCCTGCAGCTGAGGTCCCCTCTGGTGCCAGACATGTCCTGGGCCGTCTGGGCACCCAGTCCCAGGACGGCAGTGCCCCGGAGACCAGGCGCTGAGGGGGCACGGTCAAGGGCCACGCCCCCTCTGCCTCCCGGCAGCCCCCACCCCGGGCGCTGGGCAAGTCGGCCGAGGCCCCGTTTCACCCTCTCCGGAAGCAAAGAGCGGGGCAGAGAAACCGCGTGAGCGGCCGGAAGCCGAGGAGAGGGAGTGACCTCTGGGGGGGGGGGGCAGGCCGGGGCTGCTGTGGTCTCTGCACCCCCACCCCGACGGTACAGCCCCTCAGTGAGGGATGCGGCTGGGAGGAAGGGTCCAAACAGGGCAGGGGTCTGGGCGGGGCAGAACGCACCAGACGGTCTGTGCAAGCTTGTTTTATGTCCACGCCCCCGGCTGGAGGTCTGTGGCCCCCGGGCCCTCAGTCGAATTGCACCAGCCTCACGGGCAGGGGCGAGGGCAGCGGCGGGCTCCAGTGCATGTCGGCGCGCTGCACGGCCTGCAGCAGCGCCTGCATCTCGGCCTGCACCTGGCACAGCTTGTCCTTATTGACTGGCCCCCAGGAGAGGCCGTGCAGGTAGACGCAGCACTCGACCGGGATCGGGTAGAGAACCCGCTTGAGCTCCGTCAGGCCCGTGGCTGTGCGCTCCAGCAGGCTCAGGAGGCCGGCCCGCGACACCGGGTTGTCGGACAGGCCCAGGGAGCTGAGGCGGGAGCAGCGGCACAGGGCGGGCAGGATGGCGCTGAGGTGGGCGTCTTTCAGCCGGCAGTGGTTCAGGTCCAGGTGCTGCAGCGTCCCCGACACCTGCCCCAGCAGCGCCTCCAGGGGCCCTGGCACCATGTAGGACAGGTTGTTGCCACTCAGGTCCAGTCTCTTCAAGCATGTGGCGTGGGGGCTCTGGGACAGGTAGGTGACGTCGGTGTCCAGCAGGGTGCAGGAGCGGATCTCCAGGGCAAGCAGCGGGGCCTGCAGACAGCTGGGGGGGGGAGGGCACAGCTGACTCAGGGGTGCGTGGAGCCCCGCCTGCCCTGGGGGAAGCCACTGAACCGCGGGTTTAGGGTCAGGCCCTTTGGTGTCCCAACAGCCTGGCTCTGTCTCCACCCACCCACTGGCTGACCCCAGGTTTCTCTGCGGGGACACGGAGACCCACACGGCCCAGCCAGTGTGCCTGCTGCAAGGAGCTGCTTTGACGAAAAAGAAGTCCTCAGGAGGAGCCGGTTGCTACTCGGGTTTGAGTCTGGGGAGGCTGCCGCTGGCCTTGTAGTGTGCCAAGGGCTGGACTGGGATGGGGTATCCTGAGAACCTCCTGTAGAAATTTCTAGAAGAGGGGCTGGCACTGTGGCACAGTAGGTTAAGCCTCCACCTGTGGTGCCAGCATCCCACATGGGAACCGGTTTGAGTCCCAGCTGCTTCATTTTATTTCTTTTTTAAAAATTTATTTATTCATTTGAAAGGCAGAGGTAGAGAGAGGAGAGGCAGAGAGAGAGAGAGAGAGAGAGAGAGAGAGAGAGAGAAGAGAGGGAGGTCCTCCATCTGCTGGTTCACTCCCCAAATGGCCACAATGGCCAGAGCTGAAGCCAGGAACTAGGAGCTTCTTTCAGGTCTCCCATGTGGGTGCAGGGGCCCAAGGACCTGGGCCATCTTCTACTGCTTTCCCAGGCCATAGCAGAGAGCTGGATTGGAAGTGAAGCAGCTGGGACTTGAACCAGTGCCCATACGGGATGCTGGTGATGCAGGCGGCGACTTTATCTGCTATGCCACAGCACCGGACCCTGCTCCTCTTCTAATCCAGCTCTCTGCTATGGCCTGGGAAAGCAGCAGAAGATGGCCCACGTCCTTGGGGCTCTGCTCCTGCCTGGGAGACCCAGAAGAAGCTCCTGGCTCCTGGCTTTGGCCTGGCTCAGCTCTGGCCGTTGTGGCCAGTTGGGTGGTGAACCAGAGGATGGAAGATCTCTCTCTTTCTGTCTCTCCCTCTCTCTGTCTGTAACTCTGCTTCTCAAATAAATAAAAAAATCTAAAAAAAAGAATGGGAGGCTGCTCCCAGCTATGAAGTGCAAATAAAAGCCAGCTAGCTCTTTAAATCCATTGTGAATTTTGTTTTGTTTAACCATACGCCTCTTTGGGGAAAGTCGCTGTGTTCCAGGGTAGATCCCAGCCATCAGCTGCATCCAAATCCCGTTCCCAGGGCTGTGCCAGGGTTCCACAGCATGAGAAGCGCGGGCCCCACGCCTGCACTTGCCCCCTGCCCTGAATGGACTTGGGGGGGACACCCTGGAGATCCCTGTGGGAGGCCCCTGCCCCCCTTCACCTGAGCACTTGGTGGAGGTTGCCCGAGAGGTAGGAGTAGGAGAGGTGGAGCTTCTGCAGGTGGGCCAGCTTGCTGAGCTGCGACAGGAAGTAGGTGGAGGACTGCTCGCCCTCGGGAGAGAAGGCCCAGTGATAGTAGGCCAGCTTGAGGCTCTGCAGGTTGCAGATCCTGCCCAGCTGCGTGGCGAACAGACTCTGCTCCGACAGCGCCCGGAACCAGTCGAAGACTTCCAGCTCCTGGATGCACTGCAGCTCCAACGTCTTCAGGATGCCTATGAGGCTGTTGAAGGGCATCTCCTCGATGTGCAGCTTCCGACAGCACAGGCGCAGGGACCCGCCGCTCCGCTCCACTTTGGTCAAGAGGCCCGAGAGGAACGTGTCCAGTTTGAAGGGGCCACGCAGGAAAAGATCGATGTGCAGCTCCACCGGCTCCCATGGCTGCTTTGGCCCTCTCTTCGTGTTCTCTGCTGGCCTGGGCCCTGCCGCGGCCTGGGACGCCTCCGCCTTCACGGTCGATGGTAACCAAAACGGGAACCTGGCCAGGGCCTCCGAGACCCCTTTACTCTGCACCTGCTGGAAGTCCAGGGTCAGATCCAGCACCCTCAGTTCCGACCTCCTGCTGGGGGAGAGGGGGTGCGATGAGCCGCTATTGGGAGATGGGCACAGGCTCCCGCATCCCGGCATCCTCCACTCTTGAATGGGGTTTTTTCTTTTCCTTCCACACTCAGGCCCCTCCCCAGCCCCATGCCCCAATCCCCAGGAGGTGGCAAGCCCACCCCTTCAGCTGCCTCATCGGCTGCTCAACCCAGAAACCCTCAGCCCGGCCCTCGGCACTCCCCCTGCGTCGGCCTCTGGCCTCTGCGCCGAGCCCTTGTTTCCAGCATCCCCCTCACCTGGGCCAGGCCCCGGGGCCCGGGCAGTCCTCCAGGCCGTCCAGCACGGCCTGCAAGCTGTCTTGTCTGGGCCACTGCACTATCAGGGAGCCCAGGCGCAGGAAAGGGAAGGGCCAGGCCTGCACCAGGGCTTTCACGGCCTTCTTGCGCCCCCTGGCGAAGGCTGCGGTGAGCAGTGGTGGGAAGAGGTCCACCGTAAACTCTTCCAAGGCAGGGATCCCCCAGGCCTCGCTGCTCAGCAGGCTGTGGGCTGCAAGTTCCAAGAGCTTGGGGAGGGCTGGGCTGCTCATCTCTGCGACCCTGGGGCAGAACAAGGCGGGGACTCTCAGAGCCCCTGGGCTCAGCATCCCTCCCAGGCCAGCATTCATTCATCCATCACAGCACCAAACACTGGCTCCACCCTGCATTCATGATTCAATCCCCCAGGCAGGCCTGGGGTGGGGAGTGGGGTGGGGGTTTTAGAATCACTCCTAGGTAGGTCACTGGTGAGCACCTGCTCAGGACACTGTCCCCAAACTCCACCACAGCTTTCCAAGACATTTCTAGAATCTGCCAGTCATCACTTCCGCTTTCACCAAATCACCAGGTGGCTCCCACCAGGAGGGTGTTCCCCACCCTCACCTCTTCCTGCTTCCGGGTTAAAGTCAGGTCCAGCTGCTCCTCTGCCTCCCTTCATTCCGCGGCTAGCCCCTGGGCAGAGGTTAGCCTCTGTGCCTTTCCCAGACCCAGGCACCGCCATGCCCCAGCACCGGGCACTTCTACTCCCTCTGCCCAGAAGCAGAGGTGTCCTCGTGGCCTGCCCTCTCCCTTCATTCGATTCTCGGTTCAACTTTACCTCCTCCAAGAGGTCTTCCCTGACTACTCACGGGGGCTGGCACTCCCACCCCTCAGTGAAGAGCCTTGTCTATCCCAACCTGATGCCATGGCTCGGGCAGGACTTGGCTTCCCAAACACAGGCAGATGGTCTCACAGTAGTGGATTCCTGGCTGGTGGCTGGTAGGAGGTGGCGCTGGGGGAGGTCTTTGGGTCATGGGGGCGTGCCCCTGGAAGCGCCTTCTCTCAGGAGGGTTGATTATTTAAGGATTCTCCTGCTGCTTCCTGGCTCGCGGCGAATGACTGTCCCCCACACAGGCTGTGCCATCACCATCTTCTGCAAGATGCCAGACCCAAGGGGCTGCCCTGCCTTGGACTGTGGGCCTTCAGACTATAAGGGAAGCAGTGGATGGAAGATCTCTCTCTCTGTCTCTCCTCTTTCTGTAACTCTGCCTTCCATATAAATAAATGAAATCTTTTTTAAAAAATCTGAAAACAGCGTTGAAAATGATGGTTGCGACAGAAAAAATCATAGACCACTCTCACTTAGAAATACCAATAGTGATGAGGTGTTTAGCCTAGCAATTAAGATATGTCTTCATTTGGAGTACCTGGGTTTGATACCCAGCTCCAGCTCCTGGCTCTAGCTTCCTGCCAATGCAGACCCTGGGAGACAGAGGTGATGGCTCAAGTACTTGGGTCCCTGCCACCCATGTGAGAGACTTGGATTGAGTTCTTTTTTTTTTTAATTTTTTTAAATTTTACTTGAAAGAGAGAGAGAGAGAAGGAGAGGCAGAGAGAGAAAGAGAGAGAGAGAGAGAGGTCGGTCTTCCATCTGATGGTTCACTTTCCAATTGGCTGCAATGGCTGGAGCTGTGCCAATCCAAAGCCAGGAGCCAGGAGCCTCCTCTGGGTCTCCCATGAGGGTGCAGGGGTCCAAAGGCTTGGGCCATCTTGTACTGCTCTTCCAGGCCATAGCAGAGAGCTGGATTGGAAGTGGAGCAGCCAGGACTCGAACCAGCGCCTACATGGCATGCTGGCACTGCAGGTGGCAGCTTTACCCGCTACGCCACAGCACCAGCCCTTGGATTGAGTTCTTGGCTCCCGGCTTTGGCCTGAGCCCAGTCTCAGCCATTTGGGTATTTGAGGAGTGAACCAGTGGACAAAAGTTCTTTTCTCTTTCAAATAAATAAATAAACAAGAAATATTGGGGCTGGTGCTGTGGCATAACGGGTAAAGCCACTGCCTGCAAGGCAGGCATCCAATATGGGTGCCAGTTCAAGTCCTGGCTGCTCCACTGCCGATCCAGCTCTCTACGATGGCCTGGGAGAGCAGTAGAAGATGGACAAAGTCCTTGTGCCCCTGCACCTGCATGGGAGACCTGGAAGAAGCTCCTGGCTTCAGATTGGTGTAGCTCTGGCTGTTGCGGCCATTTGGAGAGTAAACCAGATAATAGAAGACCTCTCTCTCTCTCTCTCTCCTCTTGCTGTCTCTGCATCTCTATAACTTGGCCTTTCAAATAAATAATCTTTGCGCCGGCACTGTGGCTCAGTAGGCTAATCCTCCGCCTAGCAGCGCCGGCACACCGGGTTCTAGTCCTAGTCGGGGCACCGATCCTGTCCCGGTTGCCCCTCTTCCAGGCCAGCTCTCTGCTGTGGCCAGGGAGTACAGTGGAGGATGGCCCAAGTGCTTGGGCTCCACCCCATGGGAGACCAGGAGAAGCACCTGGCTCCTGCCATCGGATCAGTGCAGTGCACCGGCCACAGTGCGCAAAAAGGAAGACCTTTCTCTCTGTCTCTCTCTCTCACTGTCCACTCTGCCTGTCAAAAAATAAATAAATAAATAAATAATAAAATAAATAATCTTTGAAAAAAAAGAAGAATACATTCCTATCCGTGCTCAGGTTGACTTGTCTCTATTTCCTTTTGGTGTTAAGAGGCTGGGGGAACTGTGGAAGTTCACAGGAAGCTCTCCTTTATTTTTATTTTTTATTTTTTGACAGGCAGAGTGGACAGTGAGAGAGAGAGAAAGGTCTTCCTTTGCCATTGGGTCACCCTCCAATGGCCGCTGCGGCCGGCGCACCGCACTGATCCGAAGCCAGGAGCCAGGTGCTTCCTCCTGGTCTCCCACGGGGTGCAGGGCCCAAGCACTTGGGCCATCCTCCACTGCCTTCCTGGGCCACAGCAGAGAGCTGGACTGGAAGAGGGGCAACTGGGACAGAATCCAGCACCCCGACAGGGACTAGAACCTGGTGTGCCAGCGCCGCTAGGTGGAGGATTAGCCTGTTGAGCCATGGCGCCGGCCTCTCCTTTATTTTTTTGATATTATTTATTTGAAAGAGAGAAAGACCCACAAGGAGGTGGGAGAGAGATTTTTCCACCCACTGGCTCACTTCCCAAATGCCTGCAACAGCCAGAGCTGGGCAAGGCAAAAGCCAGAAGCCAGGAACTCCGTCCAGGTTTGCTACGTGGGTACAGGCACCTGCTTATGTGAGCCGTCACTGCTGCCTCCCAGGGTGTGTGGTGTGTATTAGCTGGAACTGGGAATGAAGCCAGGACTCCCATACAGGATGTGGGTGTCCGGAGCGGCATCTTAACGCTTGTGCAAACACTTGGCCCTGAGGGTAACTGGTCACTATGCAGGAAAAAAAGCAGAATCTTTACAGACAGATGAAAGCATGATAGAAAGACACAAAAAAAGGAAACCCAATGTCCATCAAATTTTCACTCCAGACGGTATATTTGAAGCTGATGACAGTGACTCTTAACAGCCCACAGTAGCTTACAACCTCTACCTTCTCTCATTTTCATATACACAAATTGATGAGGTGTGTACACTGTATTTCCATTTCTAACCAAGTAATACCTTGCTTGGATCCCACAGGCAGGAACTGGAGCTACTACTAGGTCTTCATACTGCACACTGCTCCCTCCCCCTCTCCCCCTACCCCATGAAAGATACTCAACCAGGAGCACAACTGAACGTGTAAAGTCAGTGTCTGCCATATAGCAAGCAGTTATTAAATGATAGTCATGAGGCCGGCGCTGCAGCTCACTAGGCTAATCCTCTGCCTGTGGCGCTGGTACCCTGGGTTCTAGTCCCGGTCAGGGTGCCAAATTCTGTCCCGGTTGCTCCTCTTCCAGTTCAGCTCTCTGCTGTGGCCCAGGAGTGCAGTGGAGGATGGCTCAAGTGCATGGGCTCTGCACCCGCATGGGAGACCAGGAGAAGCACCTGGCTCCTGGCTTCGGATCAGCCCGGTGTGCCGGCTGCAGCGCGTCGACTGCAGCAGCCATTGGAGGGTGAACCAACCATAAAGGAAGACCTTTCTCCCTGTCTCTCTCTTACTGTCTACTCTGCCTGTCAAAAAAAAAAAAAAAAAAAAAAAAAGCCATTATTCTGGAATTAGTAGGATTAGTATTTACTTGTGTATAGCCCAAGGTCCTGCTTAGGAGGTGTTCCAACTGTCTTGTTCAATCCATATACTTTAATATTACTTGGTGCACAGGTGAATAGGGGGATCCTTTCAGTGTTATCACCCCATAAGTCAATAACAAGTTAAGACGAGGAAGATGCAAGCTCTCACGGTTGAAAATTTTCAGCTCACCAGTGAGTGAAATTATGAGTTAGGCTAATATGGTAAGAGAGTAACAAGGAAATAAGGCCATCCTAGTTTCTGGACAATCTCTAGTCATGAGTCCATTGAGTGGTGATACCACATTCTGCAGTCTGACCCTCAGTACTTGCAATCCGAACGTTAGATTTAGTCAGTAGACACAGAATAATCTGGGCGCTCTGCGAGTGCTAAAATAGGTCATACTCACCAACTAATCTTTAATCATATTGGCCATTATGTGTGTAATAATAGGAAATATGCAATTCCATTCCATTCCACCTTGGTCCAGTTCCTTAGCCCCGGCAATGATAGTTTATTCTTCTTTCCAGGTTGATTGTTGGAGTCTTCCTTTCCTGAATCCCACAGTAGCCTATCAGCTGCTTTATTTTTTGTAGTATTTGTCACTATCTAAAATTATATTATTTCCTTCTTGACTACCTGTCTCCCCTCAACTAAAATGACAGGTTTTTGGATATTCATTCACTTCCATGTCCCAGCTTCTAGAACAGAACCTGACATATACTAGGAATTCAATAGGTGTTTCCCGAATGAATGAATGTAATCTGGGGGCTGCAAGTCCAAGCTGGACAAGAGTCAATTCAAGCTTTTTTCCTTCAATAGAGAAGTTCCCTTAAGGTGAATTATACAATAATTTGACTTTTTCTGTTTCACACTAATCACATGAAAAATCAATCATGAGAGGCAGGTGTTTGATCAAGGTTGAGAAGTTGCTTGGGACAGCCACATCCCATGTTACCTGGGTTTGAGTCCTGGCTCAGCTTCCAGTTTCAGCTTCCTCCTAATGCACACCCTGGGAAGCAGCAGGTGATGGCTCAAGTACTTAGGTCCCTGCCACACATATGGGAAACCTGGATTAAGTTCTGGGGCTCCTGGCTTCTGCCTGGCCCAGACTTGGCTGTTGTGGGATTTTGGGGAGTGAACCAGTGGACAGATCTCTGTCTCCATCTCTCTGCCTTTTTTTTTTTTTGCAGGCAGAGTTAGACAGTAAGAGAGAGACAGAGAGAAAGATCTTCCTTTCGTTGGTTCACTCCCCAAATCAGCGTGCTGCGCTGATCGGAAGCCAGGAGCCAGGTGCTTCCTCCTGGTCTCTCATGCGGGTGCAGGGCCCAAGCACTTGGGCCATCCTCCACTGCCTTCCTGGGCCACAGCAGAGAGCTGGACTGGATGAGGAGCAACCGGGACAGAATCCGGCGCTCCAACCAGGACTAGAACCCAGTGTGCCGGCACCGCAGGTGGAGGATTAGCCACGCGAGCACGGTGCCGGCCTCCTCCAGCAATGTTTTGAGACTCCAGATGCGCCTGGGTCTCCACCTGTTGGCCACTTTTTTCCTTGAGGGATCTCTAAGCATATTTAGAGCTCAGCACATTATCACATGTTTGCATTTTGCTCACTCTTTTTGTATTTCTCCCAGTCTGTTCAGAACAGACAAGTTAATCCTATTTCTTTTATATATCCCTTATTTTAAACCAGAAGCAGATAAACAAGCACAATGCGGTCGTATTTCTCAAACCAGCCGAACAAAACGTAGACACTCGTACCTTAGGAGGGGAACCCATCATTTCTGGGTGATCATAATTCTGTGAGATGGATCTGGTTACATGGACGAAGCTTCTGGAATAAACACAGTTTGGCACTGAGAGGTCGGCTCTCCCACTTAGCAGCTGGGTGTCTCACGGAAGCTAGGCTCGCTTCCTCATGCATAAAGTGAGGATGCCAACAGAATGTTCGGGGCCGGGTTTTGGGTTGAAAACTTGTCTTGTGACGAAAGCCTGGGGATGCCCGCCTCTCCTCCACTCACTGCACCATCTTTCAGCAACGCAACCTCTCAGCAACAGCAGCAAACCAACAAAGTAAACCCACCTGAGGACGTTTGTCGCGAGGCTATTCCACGAAGGCAATGGTTCCGTGTAAGAACCATCCGAAGAGCGGGATCGTCGCTTTTTGTTTGAACACACAGAGGCCACGATGCTAGGGCCGGCTGTCTGAGCAGACCTGGGCTTCCAGGAGAGGGCGGGAGAGCGACCCCCGAGGCAACTCAAGGAATATTCTTTCTGCACAGGAGATGTCAGGAGAGCCTCGCTGCGGGGGGCCGGTTGGACCCACTTCCAGCCACGGCCGGGCGCCGAGGGCCCCGGAAGTGAGTTCAAAATCAAAATGGCAGCGGCCGTTGCCGGCCTCGGCCCGGCAGGAGGAAACCGGAAGTCGGAAGCCGGAAGTCGCTCTGTGCGGCAGCGCTGCTGGCCTGGTGCTACTTGCTGCCTGTTGCCTGGCCGGGCCGAAGCTTGTGTGGGCCCTGGGTGCTGAGCCCTGCACTTGATTTTCGGGAATGACTCCCCGGAATTCACAGCCCCACACTGCCATATGTCAGTGGTTGATCGTGGATCTTTGGGGATCCTTTTGGAGAGGAGCCCGAGGTATCAGTAAAAACCAGCCTGTGGTCATTACTGCTCATTCCACCTCGCTCAGCAGTGCCCGAGGCTGTCCGTTCCTCACGCTGCACTGGAGACGAGGCGAGGGGAGAGAACAGGCAATTCTGCTCCCTGAGAGAAGCTGTCAGGCACCTTACTTCACCTTTTGGCAGCAACATTGAAACAACTGCCATTTCCTAAGGGGGAGGGAGAGACGTCACCGAGGAAACACAGGCTCTGCACGGCCCAGACTGCTGGGGACTGCAACCTCATGCCCCAGCTAAGTTACTGACTCTGAGTAAGTCATGCAATTTCATTGGCCCTTAGTTTATTAAAAAAAAAAAAATGGGGAGCTGGTGCTGTGGCGTAGCAGGTAAAGCATGCAGTGCTGGCATCCCATATGGGCGCTGGTTCAAGTCCAGGCTGCACCACTTCCTATCCAGCTCCCTGCTAATGTGCCTGGGAAAGCAGTGGAAGATGACCCAAGTGCTTTGGCCCCTGCATCCACATGGGAGAATGGAAAGACGATCCAGGCTCCTGGCTTTGGATAGGTGCAGCTCTGGCTGTTGCAGCCATCTAGGGAGTGAACCAGTGGATGGAAGACCTCTCTCTCTCTCCCTCTCCTTCTCTCTGTGTAACTGACTTTCAAATAACTCAATAAATCTTTTAAAAAATCTGTTTGTTTATTTCAGAGGCATAGCTATAGACAGAGAGTGGGAGAGACAGAGTTTTCCAGTGTTGGTTCACTCCCCAAATGGCCCCAATGACTGGGCTGGGCCAGGCTGAAGCCAGGAGCTAGGAGCCCCCTCCAGGTCTCCCACACAGGCGCAGGGGCCCAAGGACTTGGGCCATCTTCTGCTGCTTTCCCAGGTGCATTAGCAGAGAGCTGGATAGGAAGAGGAGCTGCCAGGACTGAAACCAGCTGTCTCATGGGATACTGGTGCCACAGGCTGTGGCCTTAACCCACTGTAACACAGTGCCAGCCTCAGGGTTTGTTTATTTTTTAAAGATCTCTTTTTATTTATTTGAAGGGTAGAGAGAGAGAGAGAGAGAGAGAGAGGAAGACAGAGTGGGAGGAATGAGAGAGAGAGAGAGAGAGAGAGAGAGTGAGAGTGAGAGATAGCTCCCATACAGTGGTTCACTCTGCAACAACTGGGGCTGGGCCAGGCCCAAACCAGGAAGCTGCCATTCCATACAGGTCTCCCATATGGGTGGCAGGGGCTTGAGCCATCTTGCACGGCTTTCCCAGGTACATTAGCAGGGAGCTGGATTGGAAGTGGAGCAGCTGGGACACAAATCAGAGTTCGGATGGGATGTTGGCATTGTAGGCAGTGGCTTAACCTGCTGTGCCACAGGGCCAGCCCCATCGGTAGGATTTAAATAGGAAAATGGAGAAAAACATGCCAGTACAGTGAAGGGGGCTCTTTGGGAGGGGAATGTGTAGGACTGGCTTTGGGTTTGGAGCAGGGAAGCCTGCTGTCAAAGACAAAATACACTGGACAGCTAAGGTGCAGTTTCACAAATAGAAACTTATCTTTTAATTCTATTTCCCCACCCACTTAAAAAGAAAACTATTTATTTTATTCGAGAGGCAGAGAGCCAGGAGGAGCTCCCAGCCACCGGTCCAGCCTGCAAAGCTCCTGGGAGCAGTGAACTCAGTCCAGGTCTCCCACGCCGGTGGCAGGGACCTGATCACTTGAGCCATTGCCTACTGCCTGCCAGGGTGCACATTAGCAGGAAGCTGGCTTCAGAGGAACCCATGTACTCTGATGTGGGGTGTACGTGTCCCAAGTGGTGTCTCTAATGCTGCACCAAACACCCACGCCAAGGAGAAGATCTTATGCAGGCTGTTGCAACAGAGAGAATGCTCCAGATCCAAGGTTAGAGAGTCTCTGGAGAGTGGTTGACCTTGGACTTCTAAGGGGCGGGGCACACAGTGGCAGATGGTTTGTTTTGCAAGCAAGGCAAGTCTCAGTTATCCAAGCAGCAGCCGAGAGCCTCTGCAGTTAGTCTCCGGGGATAAACTCTCATGATCTCAGTTAACCAAAGAGCGGCAGTTGGAGCATCTGTGTCTAACCGTGTTGCAAAGCTGGGTCTTGGACCTTGCCACAGAGAAACAAAGGAGGCGTCCCCCACTCTCATGGGAGTTAGAAGAGTGTGCAGAGAGAGTCTTATGGAGGGGTGCACAGAGCACGGATGAAGTTCAGGGTTCCTGTTGAAGGAGCCAATCCCAGCAACTGCTGGAGTTTCTTTGTCAGGGGACAAACAGTGCCCCCAAAACTATGAAGTCTGAGAGCTCAGAGCCAGGTGTATTCAGGTGTAAAACCAGGGAAGCAGCCCAGGGCACGGGAAAAAGGCTGCTTTCCTATCCTTGCGTCTCCAAACCACAGATCTGGGCACGTACGTTTGAGTGTCCTTCTATTTGCTTCTGTTAAGAGGCAAACACGGAAGAGGACCAGACTTGAGTGTTTCGTGGGGAGGGGGAGACAGTGGTTTTTCTCATGCTCTGTACCCCCTCCCTGGGTGGGGCCAGCAGGGATTCGGATGTGTGGTCTTCATCCCTTTGCCCCATCCTGGAAACTTCCCTATGAGGGAAATGATCACAGCCATTGCAAACAAAAAATGACAGATAGGATAAAAAATTCCCACAGCGTACACAATTTGAATGAGCATATTGAGATAATGGGTGATACAGCACAAGGAAACTAAGTAGGAACATTGGGCATCCAAAACCAGCTGAGTCAATTAAAAACACTAGGGTGGGGGCTGGCGCTGTGATTCAGTGGATTAACATCCTGGCCTGAAGCGCTGGCATCCCATATGGGCGCCAGTTCAAGTCCCGGCTGTTCCACTTTTGATCCAGCTCTCTGCTGTGGTCTGGGAAAGCAGTAGAAGATGGCCCAAGTCCTTGGGCCCTTGCACCCATGTGGGAGATCAGAAAGAAGCTCCTGGCTCCTGGCTTTGGATCAGCACAGCTCCAGCTGTTGTGGCCAACTGGGGAGTGAACCAGCAGATGAAAGACCTCTCTCTCTCTCTCTGCCTCTGGCTCTCTGTAACTCTGCCTTTCAAATACATAAATAAATCTTTAAAAAAACCTGATACATACAAATGGTCAACAAGGAAAATGGAATGATGTGGGCAGGCATTGTTAAGCCACTGCCTATGATACCGCATCCCCATATCACAGCACTGATTTGAGTCCTGGCTGCTCAGCTTCCGATCCAGCTCCCTGCTAATGTGCCTGGAAAAGCACATTGGAAAATGGCCCACGTGCTTCACATGGGAGACTCAGATGGGGTTCCTGGCTCCTGCCTGGCCCAGCCCAGCTTCAGCCCTTGTGGCCACTTGGGGAGTGAATCAACAGATGCAAGAAACCTCTCCCTCTCTCTCTCTCGATCTCAATCTCGATCTTGATCTCCCTTTCAAATAAATAAAATAAATCTTAAAAAAGGAAAATATGTAAAGATGTTCTACACCACTAATCATTAGGGAAATGCAAATAAAAGTCACAACACAATATCATCTCTCATCTACTGGGATTGCCGTTACAGAAAGCCCCCGAAGAAAGCAAGTGTTGGCAGGGGTGTGGAGAAGGGGAATGTTTGGGCACTGTTGTTAGGAACATCTGTTACCAGGAGCCAAGAACGTCCTCCAGGTTTCCCACATGGGTACAAGGGCCCCAGGACTTGGGCCATCTCCCACTGCTTTCCCAGGCCACATCAGAGAGCTGGATCGGAAGTGGAGCAGCTGGGACTTGAACCGGCGCCCATATAGCATGCTGGCACTGCAGGCAGTGGCTTTACCCACTATGGCACAGTGCTGGCCCCAAATAAAATTCTTAAGAATAAGCTTAACCACAGAGATGAAGAGTTGCACATGGATATCAATTCAGAAACAAAAGAAAGAAGATCTAAGCAGACAGAAAATAACCCCAAGATCAGGGATTGAAAGGCTATTAAGGAGACATTGTTACCTGTCTCCTAACTGCCAGCACTTGTGAAGGTGGCATCATTTGGAAATAGTCTTTGTGCGTATAAGTAAGACCAGGTCAGAGTTGATTGTGATAGCCCATAATATGATAGGACTGGTGTCCTTTATTAAATTGATTTATTTAAGGAATTTATTTGAAGGAGAGAGAGAGAGATAAATAGAATGGAGGGAGAGGGAGATAGGAAGGGAGAGGGGGAGGGCGAGGTAGAGGGAGTTCTCCCCACCATGGTTCACCCCTCAAATGCCCACAATGCTGAGGCTGGGCCAGGCTGAAGTCAGGAACCAGGAGCTCAATCCAGGTCTTCCACAGGGGCAGCAGGGACGGAAGCACTCGAGCCATCGCCTGCTCCCTTCCTAGACGTGCGTATGCAGAAAGCTGGGTTGGAGGCAGAGGGGAAACTCGAACCCGTGCACACTGAGGGGATGTGGGTGACCCGAGGTGGGGACTCAGCCCCTGCACCCCACGCCCACACATCCAAGCGTGAGTTCAGAACACACGCGTCCCCTGGGCTTTGGGGAGCACCCCTGCATTTCCAGGGTTGGCCCCATGTCTCGGATTCAGTCTCCGGCTTTGAACTTGGGCCTCTTCCTTGGAGTTTCTCCTCAAGCCCTGAGCCAGGGACTTTACCCCTGGGAGGGCAGGCGACACCTGCACAGCAGGTGCTTGGAGGGCAACGCTCATTTTCCACCACGATGCCTGAAAAAGCCCCTCTGCTGCTTCCGGTGAGCGCGAGAGCCCGCACTGCTGAGGGTTTCCTCTGTCTGCTTCCCTCTCAGAGAAGCCGTATGAGTCTTCTGCCCATGGCTGCTTTGGAGCCAAGAGTCCTTCACATCCTGGCCATCACCACTGCCTGCAGGGGCTTCCTGCCTCTCACTCCCACCATGGATTTCCAAGGCCACACTCCTCATTGGAAAGCATGGAGAAGGAGTTTTAGTAACCATGTATTTATTTATTTGAAAGGCAGAGACAGAAATAGAGAGACAGAGACAGAGATACAGAGACAGAGACAGAGAGAGAGGTCTTCCATCTGCTGGTTCACTCCCCAAATGGCCACACTGCCAGGACTGGGCTGGCCCAAAGCCAGGAGCCAGGAGCTTCTTCCAGGTCTCCCACATGAGTGCAGGGTCCCCAGGACTTGAACCATCCTCTGCTGCGTTCCCAGGCACATTAGTAGGGAGCTGGATCAGAAGAGGAGCAGCTGGGTTTCAGATCAGCCCCCGTAGGGGATGCTGGCCCTGCAGGCAGAGGCTTAACCTACTATGCCGCAGTGCTGGCCCTGGAAAAGTGTCTTGTAACCACCTCCTGGTGTTTTGATAACTGGGCACTCAGGCAAATTGGCCATCACCAGGGCTCAGGGCTCAGGTCCTCATGTATCTGCCTCCCTATTTCCTTATTATCATGTTACAATGTTTTATTTGACAGGCAAAGGGGTAGAACTGGAGAGACATATCTTCTGTCTGCTGGTTCACTCCCCAAATGGCAGCAACAGCCAGGGCTGGACCAGGTCAAAGCCAGGAGGCAGGAACTCCATCCAGATCTCCCACGAGGCTGGCAGGGACCCAAGTACCTGTGCCATCATCTGCTGCCTCCCAGTAAAGCTGGATTGGAATCACAGAGCGGCCAGGACTTGAACCAGGCACTCAGACATGGAATGTAGACCTCCCAGGTGACAGCTTAGCCTGCTGTGCCAGTTTTGGGGTAACACAGTTCAGTCATAAGAGGACCAAGGGGAGCCTGCTCTGTGGGCTGGAGAGTGGGCAGGGCTAGGAGTCTGGGTTCCCCTGGGGTCTCCTTCTCAAGACTCCAGTCACTCTACTTCAATCTTAGGAGGGACAGGAGCTGGGCTGAAGGCACGCCTAGGATGAGGAAGGCATCAGAACACCCTATTCTCTCCAGGGCCTGTGAGGTTTAAATGCACAGAACAGCTGGTCCAAGTGAGAGAGAAAAAAATGCATTTACTTTTCTGCACGGGAGAGTGGCAGGACCTGCAAATACTTTCTGGAAAGGGCTGTTTCTGGCTTTGTGGCCCAGATGGTCTCTGTCACTACTCAACTGTGTCCGTGGAGCAAGAAAAGAAGCCACAGACAGGGGCTGGTGTTGGGGTGTGGCAGGTGAAGCTGCCACCTCTGGGGCCTGCATCCCATATGGGCACAGGTTTGTAGTGTTCCCGGCTGCTCCTCTTCTGATCCAGCTCCCTGCTGTGGCCTGGGAAAGCAGCAGAAGATGGCCCAAGTGCTTGGACCCCTGCACCCACGTGGGAGACCGGGGTGGAGTTCCTGGCTCCTGGCTTCAAGGGCTGTTGTGGTCTTCTAGGAGAGTGAACCAATAGATGGCAGACCTCCCCCTCCCTCTCTGCCTTTCAAAATAAATAAATACATAAAATCTTAAAAGATCACAGACAACACGTGTGTACTGAGCAGGTGCTGTCAGCAGCCTGAGGCTGTGTCTTCTCTTTCCAGTTCGCTGGGCATTTAAAGTGGGACAGGAAAAGTTATTTCTGAGGCTACAGGCCCCAGCTCCCTCCGAGGGGGAAGCTGGGGTCACTCCCAGGAGGGACCCAAGCCCACCGGCTGCCGTCCTGGGCCCCGGCCTGGGAGTCTCCAGCAGGTGCTTCCTCCCCCAGAGGCTGCCACGGAGCAAGACCAGAGCCACAAAGGCCGTTCCTGTAACTGACGCTGCAAACCCGTGAAAGCCTGGGATGGTAGTGACCAGAGACCAAGGCGTGAAGGGTCCCACCCCTCGGAGCAGGGCGGGAGCTGTCAGCTCAGTGTGAAGACCCACCCCAGGAGCAGAGGTCGTGTGAGATTGTGCTGTGTAGCTAGGAACCATGTCCTGGATTCCAGTTTGGCTCCTGCTACTTGCCCAGTGCGCAGGTGAGGGAACTGGGAACCCCCAGAGCCCAAGCCTCCTGCCCCTGTGCGCCTCTTGCCCTGTCCCCTGTGCTGAATTTGGCCCCCAGGTGGTGGCCCTCAGCCGGCCTTGCACCAGCCACCGTCCGTGTCTTCGGCCCTGGGGACCACGGTCCGTCTCGCCTGCACCCTGAGCCGGGACCACAGCGTGGGACTACACAGCATCTCCTGGTATCAGCAGAGGCTGGGCCACCCGCCCAGGTTCCTGCTGCGGTACTTCTCCCACTCCAACCAGGGCCACGGCCCCGGGATCCCTCCTCGCTTCTCCGGATCCAAGGACGTGGCCCAGAACAGCGGCTACCTGATCATCTCGGAGCTGCGGCCGGAGGATGAGGCTGTGTATTATTGCGCCATGGGCAGCCTGGAGGAGGAGATGGAGAGGAAGAGGGGGGAGGAAGAGGAGCCTGCGGCCTCAGGGTCCCAGGTGCCCAAGGACAGCGCGCCTTGAGGCGGAGACCAGGATCGGCAACCCCTTAACTTGGAGAGAGGCCGGCTTGGGGGGAAGGAGGTGCCCCCTGCCAGTCCCAGGAGTCCCCGAGCCGCCCCGGAGTGTGTCCTGGCACAGGCGGTGTTGCTGGAAGCCCCCCGGGTTGGAGGCTGGGGTAAGGGATTAAAGTTGCTGTGTCTTGAGAAGTCTCGGTGCTGTGTTTTGCTGGGCACTGGAGCGGTCAGGATGGGCGGGGCGCAGTTGCGAGCCAGGATCCCAGAGAGCCTGGCCATTACGGCTGGCTTGGCTGGGCAGTGTGGCCAGGGGCTCACCCCAGATCACGGCGCTGGGATGGGGGAAGGGCAGACAAAGCACCCTGCGTTCTCGGTGGGGGTGGGAAAGGGACATCTTTGCCAAGGGCGTGCTTTCTGTAGGCATCAGTTGACTCATCAGCTGAGTTTCCAGGGCTAATGAGCATAGGGACACCTTCCCTGGGTCTCTGGGGGAGGTGACCCCAGGGTGCAGGGAGCTCTGCCTTGGTTCTATTGAGATTCTGGGCTAAACAGTTCTCAGCTGTGGGGCTGTCCTGTGCATTGCAGGATTGGCCTCTGCCCACCAGCTGTGTCACTCCTCGGATTGTGCCAATCCCACGGGTCTCTAGACGTCACCAAGTGTCCCCAGGTGTGGCAGAGTCTCCCCAGCTGAGAAGCACCCATGTAAGGGAGAGCAGTGCCTTCACTCTTGTGCACAGAGCCAGGATTTGTTTGTTTGTTTTTTCCTGGAAAGGGCCAGGGAGTAAGTATTTTTGACCCTGTGGGCCGTTGTAGATGCTCAATGCTCAGTCGCAGCCACAGAGATCATGAGAGCCAGTGCGGGTGCCTGTGCTCCTCAAACATTTACAGAGCCAGGTGGGGCTGCTGGAGGTGTGGCCACTGGGGCCATAGTGGGCCACCCCTGCTCTGGAGGACCCCCCCACCCCCAGGTCCCGCCTCCAAAGGCTTCAACCAAGCCTTTGCTTCCTGGGATCATCAGAGTCCCCTTCAACTCCTCCTGTGACCCCAACTTGGGTGAGAACGTCCACTAGTATGGTAAAAAAGACCCTGAGAGCCCCTCCTCCTCTCCAGCAAGAGACGGACACATGTCAATACTGGCTGGTCCCCACATGCTGGTGGCCTGCCTGTGGTCAAACTGCTGTCAGCTCACGGCAGGCCCCGGGGACCCTGTGTTCTTTCACTTCCTCGAATGCACAGAAGTTTCAGGCTCCCCCTGCCCTTAGCCCCACCCCCAAGGTCAGCCACGTGGCCTCCAGAAAAACGCCATCTTCCGCCTGTCAACCCCCCCCCCCCCCCGGCCTTCATACTCTGTGACTCCGGGATTATGTGCTAGCACAACAAATCCAGGAAGAGTGTCCTGGGCTCCATTATCCTCCACAAGGGTTTGACCTTGGACTTGGGCTTTTGTTCAGCTATGGGGAGGGGCTTAGCTCTGTTGGCCTTGGAGGTTTCACCAGGTAGCATGTAGATACATAGACTAGCGTGGATTCATTTTACGTGAAGCATTTAGCCCTGGGGTTGACTGTCACAGGCACCCCACAAAACGCCACTGTCACCCTTTCCTCGCCAGTCACCAGCCTGTCTTTTCCTTCCATCTGAGTCAGGTCCAGCCTCAGCCATTATCAGGCCACGGGCCGCCCCACTCCTCACCGTGTTTCTGCCTACTTAAACTGGTGGCAATCACAAACACCTGATTCCCTTGGCGGCCTCCCAACCTCTGCCCAACTGCTTACTTGGAGGAAGGACTTGCCTGCCCTTGGCAGCCACCAACCCAGGGTTCCACCATCCCCTCAAACCTCACCTCTTGGGCAAGACCCCCAGAGGGAGCAATGATTGGCTCCCTCTGGTGCGCCAACAGCATGCTTTCCTACCTCGATCCAGCCCCTCCCTCACACCTCTACGTCTATCTAGGGAGACTCCCCATGCCTCCACAGGCCTGCAAATTGTCAGTGGTTCCACACCTGACGGGCATTAGGAGAGCCGAGCGAATCATGAGTGAGCAGAGGAAGGCACGATTCAGCGAATTATCCAAAGATCCTGTGATTCTGGGATCCACTTAGGTGGCTGGGGCCATCATAAGGCCCTACAGAGGGAGAGCCAGCCCAGACAGCCCCTGTCATATTAGTGAATGGCCACACACAAACACCCCTGTCATATTAGTGAATGGCCACACACACACACACATAGAGCCCCTATCATATTTGAATGGCCACACACACACAGCCCCTGTCATATTAGTGAATGGCCACACACACACAGCCCGTCATATTAGTGAATGACCACACACACACACACACTTCTGATAGGGATAGGTAAGTTTGAAACAGGCCAATGCGGAGAACTTTCTGAACTGTAATGGGGGGAGGAGGTGTCAGGAGAGGGGTTCCCAGATTGCAAGGGTCCACTCCCAAGCAAAGACCCCTCCAGGTGCCCACAGGGCCTGAACAGGCCGAAGAAGGGCATGGGAGTACTGAGAGTTCCCGCTGTTACCTGGAGGGGGCAGGCAGAGGGTTCCTGGCTCCCGGGCCCAGGTTAGGAAGATGGAGATGTGGACCACCTGGAAGCCCCTCCTGGTGCCCCCTGTCTGTGCACTTGCCCCTGGGATTGTGCGCACCTGCTGCTGCCCTGCCTGCCATGGCCCCGACACCCTACCTCCCTCTTCCCCCATGGACACTGGGGCTTTTGTTGTGTGTTGACTGTGTCTGGACCCTGGGAAAAACCCATCTGGAGAAAATCAGATCAAAGGTTCTAGATTTTTCTATGTGAGGAAACAGCTTTGGTTACTTTGGTTAAAGCTGGCGATTTTTAGAAATGATTGAGACTATATTAGATATAATTACAGATAATAACTTTAAAAATTCAATACATCTTTTGCATTTTGGCCATGTCTTTTTTTAAAAAGATTTATTTATTTACTTGAAAGGCAGAGGTCCAGAGAAGCAGAGGCAGAGAGAAGTCTTCCATCCTCTGGTTCACTCCCCAAATGGCCACAATGGCCACAGCTGAGCCCATCTGGAGCCAGGAGCCTAGAGCTTCTTCTGGGTCTCCCACGTGGGTGCAGGGGCCCAAGCACTTGGCCCCTTTCCTTCTTTCCTTCTCTCCTCCCTCCTTCCCTTGGATTTTAATGACTTACAAAGGCTTTAGGTAGAATTAGTTCTCTTTGAATATAGTAACTTTTAAAAATTACCTTGACTCAAAGCTGAAAATTCCCAAAGTTTAACATAACCTAGTGTGCAATCCAAATTAAAATAAGCTGACCCCACTTTGCAAACATACGTGCTTCTCTGCAAACCGGCAGAGGGGTCAGGATATCCAGAGAAATGCACCGCCCATCATGTGTTAGTGTTAGCATAAACAGTAACACCAAACAGGTCAATTTTGTATAAGCACTGCACAGTGCATTTACTCAGCAGCTGGCTGACAACCTTAATTAGCTGGCAGATAGCTGGGAGCAAGGCAGTAAGGACAGAAAGACAGAGGTAACAGAGACACAGGAGAGAGCAGCGAGCGAGCCAAAACCCGGAGTGACAAACAGAACGTTAACTAAGAGGCTGCGAGGCCCCCACTCAGAGCTTATTTTATAAAATCCAAATAAAGCCATATTTTATCTACTTCTAAAGGAAAGCGTTGAGAAATATTTCCTTCAAAGATGGTTAGAATTTTTTTTTAAATATAGGTGGCTTTGGAATGAAATCTTCAATTATCTAAGAAAACATCTAAAGTGATTTCACCTGTGGTGAAATGTTGGGCCATTTTCCACTGCTTTCCCAGGCCATAGCAGAGAGCTGGATCAGAAGAGGAGCAGCCAGGACTCGAACCAGTGCTCATATGGGATGCTGGCACTGCAGGCAGCGGCTTTACCTGCTACACCACAGTGCTGGCCCCCACCTGATTGTATTTAACAATGAAAGTCAGGTGTTGTGTTGTGTGTATCTAGTCATGTCTTTGGGCTGTCTAAATGACTATAGGGAGGGACAAAGTAAGACTGACTTGAAGTTTTTTTGAGGAACGGTCTGTGTTGTGGTGCAGTGGGTTAAGCCACCGCTTGCAACACCAGCCTCCTATGTTGGAGTGCCGGCTGGAGTCCCAGCTGCTCCACTGCCAATCCAGCTCCCTGCTAACGCACCTGGGAAAGCCAGGGGTAGATGGCTCAGGTACTTGGGTGCTGTCACCCATGTGGGAGGCCTGGATGGAGTTCCTGGCTCCTGGCTTCTCTAAATCTGTTTTAATAAACCTTAAAGAAATTCTGCAGAGAGAGACTTGGAGGAGTTGGTGTTCTACGGCCAGAGGGCATTGGCAGCAGCCAGAGCAGGGGATGAGGGAAACAATGCCTCTCTCCAAAATGTAAATTAAGGAAGATAAGGGTCTCTGTGTTGTTGGGTGGATTTCTGGGGCAAACGTTCCAGAAAAACCACAAAAAGCAAGCACACAAGACAGAACCGTAAAAAGGCGCAGTCGTTGGAGGGATTCTGGGAGCCGAGTCTGGGTGGGAAAACAGACTGACTGCTTTGTTGGCCAAGGTGACATCGACAAACTGGAGAAGACACCGTGGATTGAGCCCTGATATGCCACGTGGGAGACAATTACCAAAAAAAAAAAAAAAAAAAAAAAAAAAAAACACCAAAAAACCAAAAACACAAAAAGGTAGTGCAGGGAGCTACTGGGGGCATTACGTCAGCCCCACACTAGCTCAGAGCTGATTGGCCTGGGGAGGGCACCTAGTCAGTGTGACCAATGAGAGGCCTCCGTGGCTCCTTCATAACCACAGGGAGGCGGCGGTGGTGATGGGTGCGGTAGCTTTCCCGTCACCCTCTGCTTGGTGCCGGTGTGGCTCAGGACTCGAGGCGTCACACTGCAGGGCTGTAGGTAGGTTCTGCTTCTCGCCTTTGAGTCTAGGTCTGCGTCATCTCGGTCCTTTGTTCTTGCTCATTTGCCTGCTTTATTTAAGACTTATTTATTTGAGAGGCAGAGTTAGAGAGGCAGAGAGCTCTTCCATCATGCTGGTTCACTCCCCAAATGGCCCTAACGACTGGGGCTGGGGCTGGGCCAGGCCAAAACCAGGAGCCAGGAGCTTCTTCCGGGTCTCCCACAGGGGTGCAGGGGCCCAAGCACTTGGGCCATCTTCTACTGCTTTCCCAGGTGCATTAGCAGGGAGCTGGACTGGAAGTGGAGCAGCTGGGACTCAAACCGGCACCTTTGTGGGACGCCAGTGCTGCAGGCGGCAGCTTTACCTGCTGTGCCACAGAGCTGGCCCTGCTTTAGGTTGTTTTTAAACGATGTGAGATAACTATATTCTGACTGGTACTCCAAAGCATGGCCTAAACTGTAACTAGCTTGATAGTCTAAAGCTGGAGATGTTAAACCCAATTCCCGAAGATTCTGCGTGTGTGCTTTCCGCCCTCTGCTCCTACCATCCATTGTGTCTCTGCTGTCTCCAGGGTGAAGCTCTGTTCCTCCTGCAGGTGCTGCTCATAGGCCATGAAGGCTGTGATGGAGCACAGGAGGATACTCGGTTCTCCTCACCACTTATGTCCATGTTGTTTGACAGGCAGACACAGTGAGCGCCTACCCCTGGTGGACTCCCCAAATGTCTGCAAGAGCTGAAGCTGGGCCAGGGGCCCCTGACTCCACCTGGGTCTCTGACGTGGGTGGCAGGGAGCCAGGGACTTGAGCCATTGCCTGCTGCTTCCCAGGTGCAGGTCCGCAGGAAGCTGGAACTGGGAGCGGAGCTGGGACTGAAGCCCAGGTACTCCCATATGGGATTTGGGGGGGTCTATGGAGGCTGCACCAAATACCCATCCCTCTACCACCACTGACTAATAGGCTGTTGCGGGTATGTACTGGCAGATTCCTTGACCAAACTCCCCACCGGGCTCCCCTGAGCCCTCTCCAACCAGCTGACTTGAACAAATGCGAAGGGTTCCTAACAACTGTAGGCTGCAGCCTTCATCTGCCTGCTGAGAAGACTCCAGATGGCCAAGCAGGTTCACGGCTACAGCCAACACCTGGAGGAAGGGCCCCCACCTCCCAGCTTCTGGGAGGGCAGGAGCCTGACAGCAGTAAGCACCTTAGCTAACACGGATGGGTTTCACGCGGCCCGGAAGTTCCCTTACTTCCCAAGTCTACACTTGCTTGGCTGAACTCGACCACATTTACCATCTTCCCCATGCTCTACTTGAGTGCCTGGATTCCAGAGTTAAGTTCCAGATCAAGTGAGGACACAGTGACTCCCTCTCTGAATTGTCCATTGATAACACTTTGCTTGTTAGGGGAAAATCCCACTTCTGAGGTATCTTTCTCATGGTTAACATAATTCTTAATTGTGTTAGTATGTTAACTACAGGCACTGAAAATGTCTCTTCCTAGCCTCTGGCTCCCCTCCCCTCCTTATTTTAAAGATTTTTTTTTATTTACCGGAAAGTTATACAGAAAGGAGAGGCAGAGAGGTTGGTCTTCCATCAGCTGGTTCACTCCCCAATTGGCTGCAATGGCTGGAGCTGTGCCAATTCAAAGCCAGGAGCTTCGTCTAAGCCCCCCATGCAGGTGCAGGGGCCCAAGGACTTGGGCCATCTTCTGCTTTCCCAGGCCATAGCAGAGGGTGGGATCAGAAGTGGAGCAGCTGGGACTCGAACTGGTGCCCATGTGGGATGCCAGCATGGCAGGCGGCAGCTTTACCTGCTACAGCACAGTGCTGGCCCCTTGTATACGGTTAATGCTAATGAAGATGCTCAGAACCATCTCGGTCAACTAAGCCAGGAGCAAGGGTGTCTTGTGACCAAAAACTGGAGCAGCCAAGAGCTACCACTTACAGGGCTTGTTTCCAGGGAAGTTCTGCCTACTCGTGAAGTTCTGGGATGGATGATGTCTATTCAAAGGGTGGTGGATGCATATGCCCACGGAGTCACTGAGGTAACACGAGTTTCTCGTTCAGTTGAGGGTGGAGATTGAACAGTGAGGGGTTCGGGCTTCCTGTGTTAGGTGAGTTAGACGAGGCTGCTGCTCGGGCATGGGGTCCTTCAGCCTCAGCTGGGTCCGGCTACTGTGGCGCATTCACCACTAGATGGTCTCAAGCCAACTCGTGTCCACGTACAAGGACATCTGGTTGGTTTTAACCAGCATCAAAGCAGGACTGGGCCACTTATTTTTTTTTTTTTTGACAGGCAGAGTGGACAGTGAGAGAGAGAGAGAGACAGAGAGAAAGGTCTTCCTTTTGCCGTTGGTTCACCCTCCAATGGCCGCCACGGTAGCGCGGTGCAGGGCCCAAGCACCTGGGCCATCCTCCACTGCACTCCCTGGCCACAGCAGAGAGCTGGCCTGGAAGAGGGGCAACCGGGACAGGATCGGTGCCCCGACTGGGACTAGAACCCGGTGTGCCGGCGCCACAAGGCGGAGGATTAGCCTGTTGAGCCACGGCGCCGGCCCTATTTTTACAGATTTATTTGAAAGGCCGAGTTAGGGAGAGGTCTTCTATCTGCTGGGTCACTCCCCAAATGTCTGTGAAGGCTGGGCTGTGCCAAGTCAGATCCAGGAGCCTGGAGCTGCTTCTGGGTCTCCCACGTGGGTGGTAGGGGCCCAGGCTTTTGGGCCATCTTCGGCTGTCCTGGGCACTTTAGCAGGGAGCTGGTTCAGAAGTGGAGCAGCAGGGTCTCCAATGGGTGCCTATATGGCATGCAGGCATCACAGGTGGCAGCTTAACCTTCAGTGCCACGATGTCGGCCCCGGGTCATTTTCTTTAAGTAGTGATCTGTGCTGTTAGTTCCACTTCTTGGCTGCTGATCCTGTTGAAGGACCCCAAATCTGGGAATCCAACTTGCTCTGGTGGTCACCCAAAAACCCAACCTCCAGACCAAAAGATGCAAGAGCAAGAGGATTTTTATTAGGCGTTTGCGCAAACGGGCTCCCCAGCACCACAGGCAGTCAAGAGAGCCCGGAGCAGAGGTTACAGGCAGTTTTTAAAGACAATAGCCACCTGATTAACATATGTATGCAGGGCGTTTGGTGATTAGCTATTTTGAAGGGCAAACTCTTGTTGCGATTTTAGCGAGGGAAGGGGTAAGTTTATACAATGGTCACTAAGTTACTGAACCTTATTGCAACTCTTTTCCAACTCCTGAAAGTGTTACCGTGTGAGACAGTTACACAGAGCAGTTTCCCAAGGTTATTCTGCAGGCGGGTGGAGACACAGTTATCTTAAGGAATGTCTACCGTCAGCAGCCAAACTTTTTAACCCTTACTATAATATTTTAATATTTACTTTTAGCAGGGGTCTTACACCGTGAGGGTGGAAGCTCGCATCCCGATCCTGGGCTCCCATCTCAGAGCTGACCCCCTGCTCACTCACCCTTGGCCCCTGTTATCTCCAGTCATGGTGACTGGTGCACCCTTGCTCCTTGCTTTGTTTGGTTGGTGGTCCAGCAAGATGAGATCCTGTCTTACTACCTCTCAAAAGCCTCTGCTGTGGCAGAAGCAGATAGGCAGTAGGGGGCTGTGTTTTCCTTTTTTTTTTTTTTATTTTTGACAGGCAGAGTGGACAGTGAGAGAGAGACAGAGAGAAAGGTCTTCCTTTTTGCCGTTGGTTCACCCTCCAATGGCCGCCGCGGTAGCGCGCCGCGGCCGGCGCACCGCGCTGTTCCGATGGCAGGAGCCAGGTGCTTATCCTGGTCTCCCATGGGGTGCAGAGCCCAAGCACTTGGGCCATCCTCCACTGCACTCCCTGGCCACAGCAGAGAGCTGGCCTGGAAGAGGGGCAACCGGGACAGGATCGGTGCCCCTACCGGGACTAGAACCCGGTGTGCCGGCGCCGCAAGGCGGAGGATTACCCTGTTGAGCCACGGCGCCGGCCTGTGTTTTCCTTTTTTATTCTAAAAGCCATAAGTAGTACCGGGGATAGGATGGTGATGAAAGTAGTCCATCTGCCACCCCCATCCCCACTCCAAGTGGTGGTGGCTTCTTGGGACAAGTTGTTGGTCTGATACTAACTTCTGTGTTACTACCTGGTCTCCACATGATGCACACTGTTAAGTCCATGTTCCCTCCCGCCCCCCCAGGTTTGTTGATGTCAATTTCCTGCTTTTTCCTGTCCTGAAACAGGATTATCCATTTATTTAGAGATTTTTTATCTATTTGAAATGCAGAGTTGGGAAGATAAGTCTTCCATCTGCTGGTTCACTCCCCAAATGGCTGCAACAGCCAGGGCTGGTCCAAATTGGAGCCAGAATCCTGGAACTCTGTCCAGGTGCCTGTGTAGGTGGCAGGAGCCCTAGCACTTGAGCCTCTGTTGCTCTCCTGGGTACAGGAGCAGGGAGCTGGATGGGAAGTGGAGCAGCCAGGACTCAAGCCGGTACCCATATGGGATGCTAGTGTCACAGGCCGCAGCTTAACCCACTACGCCAGTCCCTGGGATTATCCATTTTACCTCTTCATTGACACACCGTTCCTCTTACCCTCCTATCAGTTCTTTAAGCTGACTAACAGCCACAGTATTTTTCTTTGACTATTTACCATTTGCCTGTCTAAACATCCATCAACATAGGAGGAAGATATTTTGGTCTCCATCCCTGCCTCCTGGCCAGAACCCCTGGAGCCCTTGTGGTTGCCTAAGTGATGAGGGCATAGGAGCACCTGTTAAATTTTCATTACCCATCCCCCCCCCCTTGCTGGGGTCACTCAGGCACAAGTAAGGTGAATAGAACCCTTTATTGGCAATAAGCCTCTTTAACCACACCTCAGCCTAGCCTGGTGTGGCCACTGGGAAAGCTGTTGCCAGAGCAACCAGCTACAGGATTAGAGTTCCAGCCCTGACCTCCGGGGAGCAGGGTGAGGCTGGAAGTGGAGTTTAGTTGCCTGTGGCCAGTGATTCACTCAACTGTGCACCTGGAACGTGACCTGAGGGCACTGGGTTTGGAGCACTCCGAGGTGGTGAAGGAGCTGGCGGCAGCTTAGTCCACTGCACCACAAGGCCGGCCCCAGCCACGAGGGTGTGCTCCTTAGTTCCTTAGCTCCGTGCATTTAAGGACCAGGCAGTGGGAAGGCGGTGCCTAAGCAGTTGCAGATAGCGCTGTAGGAGTGCAGGCTTTGTGCCTGGCTGTTCATTGTGAGAAAGCTCCCAAATCGATGCATTTAGGCTCCTGGTCTGTACCTGGCAGACTCCTGGGCTGAGGGCCATTGTGCTTAGAGGCTTGGATTCCTGGCTGGGAAAGGAAGCTGGGCCTCGCCCTTCAGTCTGCTTTCCTGGGGCCATGCCTGGGCCACCTGCCTGGTTTGTTCTTGCTGGCTTCCCTGTCTCCTTACAAGCTGAGCTCTGAGCTGCGGTCTGCACAGGCGTTAAGCCCTCAGTCCACCTTCTCTCTGGCTCCTGAACCTGTGCATGTGCTGATGGGAATTCCCTGGGGGAATTGGGAGGGGAGACAAGCTCTCTCCACTTAGACCTGTTAAGGAACAGTGGATATGCAGAGATGCCAGTCTTCCTGCCAGCCCCCAGGTGTCCAGGACTGGAAGAAGCCCCTGTGGCTTCTCTTGGGCAGAAAGGGAGCTGTGGGTTTCTGCTCGAGGCACGAGCAGGAGTGGGTGGTGAGGATGTTGCTGTCAGCGGGCTGAGGCCTGGGCTGCCCTTCCGTGACACGGGAAGAGGCTGAGCGGTGTGGGATTGCTTGAGGGTTCCCCCATCTTGTTCTCGGGTTGGTGGATGCACAGACCGGTCCCCCTCTCGGTGTCTTGTATCTTGCAGTGCGGAGCCTGCTGAGTGCTGAGGGCTCGGCTGTGTCCTGTCCCTGGAGAGCTCCCTCTTCCTGACCCTGTCCGTTGTGACCCTCGATGAGGGCCGCTCGAAGATGGACAGTGATGGCACAGGCCTGGCCCTCTCCTTGCCTCCAGCTGGGATCATCGAGTAGCCATGGCTCGGGAGTCCCACTGCTCACCCCAGGTAAGGCCGGAGCAGGGGGAGGTGCGGGCAGAGGCACAGTTGGTGGGAGTCACAACAGGGTGGGAGCCTCCATGGATGTGCACCTGTTGGGTGTAGGTCAGGTCTGCCTGAGGTGGGCAGGAGTGGGGACGGCCCTCTGACAAAGGGCTGTGTGCAAGAAGGGACGAGAGGCCTGCAGGGAAGCATTGTGTGGACAAACCCCAGTGGCTGGGGTGGCAGGTGGGGTGGGGCAGCTGGTGGCCATGTGGAGGGATGGGGACCAAAGGCCTGCTGCATCCCAGGGCTGCGGCTGCTTTAAGGAGCCTGTATCCTTGCCCATCTTCACAGAAGGCCAGAGCTGAGGGTGCTGGGCTTCACCTAGGAGGGAGATGTGCTGGGAGATCTCTCATCCCTTTTGTGTCTAGCACACACACATGCACTAGCCAAGGCAGGGCCGGCCTCGGTCGTGGCCAAGGCCAGGCTAGTACAGAATCCAAGGCCAGAGCCTCCATGGATCCCAGGGCCGGGGGACGCTTGCCTTGCTCTCATCTTCCAAGGCAGAGTGAGATGGTCTCCTGCCCTGACAGGAAGTCGCCACTTCCTGTCCTGTCTCCTCCGTGCCCGTGCCCGGGGAGGGTCTCCGTGCCTCCAGGGCAGGAAGCTGCTCGCTCATGGAGTGCCGTGCCCCCTGTGGTGAAGATCCTGGGGAAAGGGGAGCCGATGTTGGCAGCCACAGGCTGCAGGGTCAGCCAGACCGGCCCCGGCTCATACCCCGTCCCCCACCCCAGCAGGAGCAGACCTGCTCACACCATGGAACTCCTGTGGCCTTCTTCTCCTGGTTCGATAAGCTGGACTACCTCCGTAAGCTTTGCTGTCTCTTGGGCCAGCCACAGAGCTGCCAGGTGAGCACGTGGGAGGGTTGTTTGAATACGAAATGGCCTGTGTAGTAGACTCCCAGGGGTCCCATTGTAGGATCCCAAGCTGGGTGGCTGAAAACACGGTAATGTGCTCCCTTATGAGTGAGGGCTGGATGTCGGAAGTCAAGGTGTGGACATGGCCGTGCTCCCCCCGAAAGCTCCGGGGGAGGAGTTGTTGCTTGATGTTCTACCTCCTGGTGCTTGCTGGTGATCCTTTGCGCTCCTTGGCACATCAGGGCAGTCTGCCTGTGCCCATGGCTTCTTCCCGTGTGTCTGTGTCTGTAAGGGACTGCAGTCAACAGACTAGGGGCCACCCTCTCTAGTCTCCCCTCACCTTGACCTGATCACATCTGCCAAGACCCGATTTCCATGCCAAGACTCCTCTTGGACATGCGCTTGGGGGTGGTGGGGACACTGCTCAATCAGGACAGCCAGGGAACCCTCGAATCCCTCATGAGCGGGGCTCTGGAGTTGGAAGCCGGAGCTGGGAATCAAACTAGCACCGCATTTGTGCAGTGCTGCTGTCTTCATGGCTAGGCTAGGCACCCCTCTCACAAATGGTGAGCTTGTGGAAACTCCCATAGGCCTTCTGCTCAACTAGGAAGCTAGTGGTTGGGGGAAAGGGGTACTAAGGGGGGGGGGAGTGGAGCATCTTCCCAAACTCATCGCCTAGGAACAGATCAGCCCTAGCGTGCGAAGATCTTTCCAAAGCTTGACCTCTATAGTTTCCATGGCAGAAGTGAGGCTCACATGGGTAGCAGTGGCCCAGTAATGTGTGTGTAGCATCCATGGTAGGTATGGGAGAGCACCTGACTCTGAAGTCCTCTCAGGAAGTGAGGAGATGGTCTCCTAGGGTCATCTTAGGGTGTAGCCCTATGTGTGGGGGGCAATGGAGCTGGACCAAGCCAAGAGCTCTGGCCTCAGCTCCCTGGGAATAACTACTTGTGTCGTCTTAGTGACATGCAGAGACCAGTGGAGACCTTAAGATGTGGACTTCTGGGCACCGATATCACCCACCTGTACTACAGACTACACTACACTACACTGCTCACCTGCAGAACGTGGGCGTGGGCAGCAACAGCCTGCTCCACGTGATGCCTGCGCCCTGGAGACTGCTGGGTGGGGGTGGTCTTGGGCCCCTGCTGCCACCTGAGTTCCTGCTGCCAGCCCTGTGCTGCTGCCCCCACCCCGGGGTGGTCGTCTCCCACGACCTTCTAAACTGCCCCTCCTACAGATAAGATGGTGTGCGGCAATGCTCGAGCTGAAGAATGTTGAAGTATCCTAACCTTGTTGAATGCTCTGGATATGTGGATGAGCACCCTGGATTAACGCTGCTTTAGAAGCCAAACCATGGCTAAGCTAAGCTGGACAGAACTTGATCAAATGGGGGAGGGGAGACCCACAAACTGCCGCGCAGAGCTCCACCGTGCGATAGTGCGTGGCACAGCCAGCCTGCAGAAGTGCCGTGGTTCAGTGTCCTTACTTGCACGTGTCTGGGTAGCTTCTAGTTGCTGGCCGAGACTCCGGCTCCTTGTTGCAGGAGGCGTTCTGGCAGGATGGGAGAGGCAGGGCCCTGCTGATCTGTTGACTTGTAAAGAATATTTTAACTTTCAAAATAAAGGATGATCTCATGCTCGTCTCTGTCTTACAACATCAACTGTACTCGGGTCTCATATTTTGGATTTCAACTTGAACTTAGATGTTCCTCTGGTGTCCTAGACTGTTGTAGATGCCGGGTATGAGGACAAATAAGACACTTTAAAAAAATCCTTCCTTAAAGACTTTTTATTTGAAAGGGTTAGAGAGGTAGAGCCAGAGAGAGAGAGGTCTTCCTTTCACTGTTTGCTCTCCAATGACTGCAAGGCCTAAGTGAGCTGATCTGAAGCCAGGAGCTTCTTCTGGGTCTCCCAGGTGGGTGCAGGGATTCAAAGACTTGGGGCATCTTCTACTGCTTTCCCAGGCCATTAGCAGAGAGCTGGATTGGAAATGGAGCAGCCGGGACTTGAACCAGTGCCCATATGGGATGCTAGTGCTGCAGGTCAGGGCTTCAACCCACTGCACCGCAGCACTGCCCCAAATGAGACTTTGTGAAGGATCTCTAGATACGGATGTCCCTCTGGTCTGGTTTTCCATTTTGTTTTTTCTGCAGTCTTCCTTCTTGTTTGTTTGGGGTGGGTGTGCATGTAAAAAATGGTTGACTTAATCTCACTACACTGAAGTTCCTCACTTGTAAAACTGAGGTATTTTTAAGATTTATTTTAGGGGCCAGCGCTTTGGTGCAGTGGGTTAACACTCTGGCCTGAAGCACTGGCATCCCATATGGTCACCAGTTCTAGTCCTGGCTGCTCCTCTTCCGATCCAGCTCTGCTATAGCCTGGGAAAGCAGCAGAAGATGGCCCAAGTCCTTGGGCCCCTGCACCCACATGGGAGACCTGGAAGAGGCTCCTGGCTTTGGATCAGTGGCCATCTGAGGAGGGAACCAGTGGATGGAAGACCTCTCTACTCTTTTTGTAACTGTCTTTCAAATAAGTTTTTTACAGAGAGAAGTGGAGACAGAGGTCTTCCATCTGCTGGCTCACTCCCCAGATGGCCGCAACAGCCAGAGCTGTGCTGATCTGGGTGCCAGGAGTGTCTTCTGGGTCTCCCACAAGGGTGCAGGGGCCCAAGGACTTGGGCCATCTTCTGTTTTCCCAGACCACAGCAGAGAGCTGGATCGGAAGAGGAGCAGCTGGGACTAGAACTGGCACCCACATGGAACGCTGGCGCTTCAGGCTGGGGCATTAACTCACTGCACCACAGTGCCAGCCCTGCCCTTACCCCCCCCCCTTTTTTTTTGAAAGCTGTCAGCATAGTGCGTTTACTTATACAGAAGGTGCTTGAGGCTCTGCCCTTCCCTGGGCTGAGTGCTAGAGGCAGGGGTGGTAGACATGTGTGGTTCTCACGTTTCTAGGAACTTGTACTGAGATGGGTGACTCGGGCGATCGGCAAGTTACATCAAGAAGCAGGACAATTTCAGACAAGAGGCATGGGTACAGGATGCAGTGGAAGGCCACTGGGGTGGCGGGGGTAGCATCGTATGTGTGGGTGGCCCGGGAACGGTGCCTGAACACTGAGGCTGGGGGTCACAGGACATGGAACAGGAGCCTAAGCAGAGGACATGCAGGTACGGAAGCCTGAACGGGCTGATGAGGCTGGAGGTTAAAACAGGAATAAGTTAAACAATCGGCTGAGGGAGCCACAGTGAATGGATCACTTGGTGAATATGGGTCTGTTTGTGATCATGTTATCAAAAGGAACCACTTCCACTGGTGCCGTGGTATGAAGGTATCCCCCAAACTTAGTGTGTCAATCACCAATGTGAAGCATTTTAAGAGGGGCTGCCTTGGGGGCCAGCGCTGTGTTGGAGGCTTCAGCTGCTGTCTATAGAGACGATATCATATATGGATGCCAGTTTGAGTCCTGGTTGCTCCACTTCCAATCCAGCTCCCTGCCAATGTGCCTGGGGAAAGCAGTGGAAGGTGGCCCAAGCGCGTGGGCCCCTGTACCCATGTGGGAGGCCTGGAGGAAGCTCCTGGCTTCAGTCTGGACCAGCTCTGACTGTAGTGCCCATTTGGGGAGTGAACCAGTGGATGGAAGACCTCTGTTTCTTCCCTCTCCATATAACTCTGATTTTCAAGTTGTTTTTTTTTTTTTTCCAAAGAGGGACTGCCTTTAGGAGAGGATCAAATCATGAAGGAAGAACCCTCATGAACGGGACTGATGACCTTATAAAAAGACCACAGGGTCCCAGCTGGGCCCTTCTGCCATGTGGGGATGTGTTGGTTTCCTCTGGGGCACACGGTGAGGTGCCATCTTGGAAGCAGACTCTTCAAAGAGACAGCATCTCCTGGTGCCTAGATTGGGCTCCCCAGCCCCAGAACTCAGATTTCTGTTCATGGATCATCCTTCTAAAGGCTTTTTGTTATAGCAGCAGGTGTAGATTAAGTTGGCTGATGCTACGGTGCAAATTCCACTGTGTCTTGGGCTCTCCAAGTCAATGGCTTAGTGAAGCCCTACCCAACAGGTGAGGACATGGAGAAATAGAACCCAGGAAGCCACAGAAGTGGAGCGAGTTTGGTCCACTTACGTGCATTTTCTGTGACTTCCATTGGGTGTCTGGTTTATTTTACTTAAAATACTA